>NC_143175.1:6885000-7510000 GCF_047325235.1 Durio zibethinus
AAATTACCATCTAGTGTCACCGACATCGAAATTTTTGGAGTAGAGCTTCTTGTCTTCAATACTCGAGAAATTCTCGATCCTCCATGTGAATTTCCTCAGTCGTCGATTAATATCCATCGACTGACTATCCACTGCACTTGAAAAATTAAAACAAAAAGTTAATTCAAAGGCTTACTTTTCTTTCCATTAACAAATAAAATGGAAAGGCAAAAGAAAATGGAGCATTAACAGAGAAGAGATTAAAAGGTGAAGCTATATGAATACCTTCTTCCGTTATCAGATGATATGTGCTAATAAAAGATAGTATCGGTAGAACGTCGAGAGCAAGGTTTGGGGTTTAAAATCACACTTGCTCTTCCGTCTACTTCTAATATATTTATAGTCCCAATTTCCTAGCGTTCCAAATGTTATTAATTTTGAAAATCAAGTCTTTTCCTTTCCCATGAATTCTTCTCTGACTTAGCATTTCTTGGTCTTTTCTTTCTTTCTTTCTTTCTTTCTTTTTTTTTTTAAAGCTTATTACTTAAAACCATTTAGCTTTAAGCCATCTTATCTTACTTTTTACTTTTAAGTCGTGTATTAAATTTAGGGTGCGTTTGGACCGAAACGTGCATCCAGCATAAGTTCAATTGTTATGAAAAATTGTGTCAATCATAATTTATAAATTCAAACAAATAAATCCAAACAAGGTATAATGCACGTCAATTTTTCACTGGACATAAAATTTTTAGTGACTCAACGCAATTGCATTTTTTTTTCCACTTCTCTCCTTTAAGTTAACAACTTCAATACTTTACATTTATTTTTTCTATTTTGATTTTATTTAAAATTTATAAAGTAATGTTGTTAACTTAATGTAAAATAAATTTTATTATATAATAAATTAATAAATAAGTTTTAATTATTTATTAACAAAATTATTATTTTATTTTAAAACAATTTATATTTATCAATTATTTATTAATTTTATAAATATTAAATAATTTAAAATTTTTAATACATATAATTTTTAGTTAATGTCTTTAATGATCATTTTCTATTCTCCTTATAATTTATCTCATTGCCATTGCAGTTTATACATCCAAACATATATTTTACCATTAATTTAAATTTTATTATTATAATAATTAATCTTGCATCTGCTGTTGTTTTTAATCTCACGAGAGTTAAACTCACTCTTCATCCAAATGAACACTTAGACATATGATAATTTAAAGCACATTACAATAATATGAAATTGATATAAAAAATAGAAATATATAAGTTAAAATGTTAATAAAAATAAAAAAATATATTTTACATTAAATATCCATCTTAAAATCAATTAACAATAAGTTGAGAGATCTAATTTAAATATAAAATTACATGAAATTAAATATTTATTAGATATGAGATAATATCACTTTAATAGATTCTTATTATGTGTAGGCAAAAATAAAATAAGCCTACCACGTGATAAATTTGAAAATAACAACAAAAAAATTATGAGTATGATATCATATTAAGTATCTAACTTAAAATTAATTTACAGTAAGTGGAGAGATCTAACTTGAATATAAAATTATAAAAAATTAAATATTTATTAGATGTGAAATAATACTACTTTAATATTTTATATATTTTATATCAATAAAAATTATGATATATAATTTTTATGTAAAATATTACATCAATATATAAATTTTTTATTATTGTATATGATACAAACACATGAATTATTAATCTAATTAAACTATTAGAAATTGTGAAAAATAAAAACAAAAATAAAGAGAGAATGAAAGAACAAGGTACGAAAGGGATTTTTTTTCTTTTTTTTTCCCAATAAGATATTAAAGGGAAATAATAATTCTGGTAGCACCAAAAAAATAATAATCCTTTTTTTTTTCCAAATAAGTACCATAACAATGCTAAAAGAGAATAATGAGTAGTTTTTTATTCTTATAATCTTAACAGTATAAAAAAAAAAGTAGTAGAAATAAAAAACTTTCTTTTTTCTTTAAGAGTGTTATTAAATGCACTTTCATTTTCTCTCTTCATACTTCAGTTTTTTTTTTTCAAAATTTTTTTAAATAAAATTACTTAATTACCGTTCTCATAACTTTATAGAGTTTTATAATTTTTTGAAAATAAATTTTTAAAAAGTCATTTAATTTATCAAAAATTGATTTTCAAAAAATTATAGATTTTTTCAAAAATAAAATTTTGAAAAGTCATAAACTTTTTTTGAAATTTAAATTTTTAAAAATTTATTTTTAAAAACTTGTATGAAAAATAAAAAATAATTAAATAATTTCATTTAAAAAATAATTAAATAATTTCATTTACAAAATATAAAAAAATTGAAGTGTAAAGAAAAAATGGTATGATGCATCTAGCAGCACTCTTTTTTTAAATTAAAAAAAAAAAGTGAAACATTTCTCCCAATTACCCTTACTAAATTATATTTCGGACTATATTATTTTTTTAATCTCTTAAAAATAAATGTGATTTTTATTATTATAGTTTCATCAAATACAACATATCTCCGATCTCTGTACTTCTCACTCCCGCCCCACACTCCGATATATGTTTACCCCATAACCCCTATCTCCAACCTTAACCCCTTCTTTTCCTTTTACTCTAATTTTATTGTTTTCCATATAATTTTGATTTTTAACGCTTGAATCCTCTGATATGGCCGACGAAGTTAACAAAACTGTAAGAACGAAATCTTTTTTTTTTTTTTGGATTGTTTTCTGAAATTTCTTTTTTGATTTGACTGCCGGCAAAGTTGAAAAAGTGAAATCTCACAGTGTTAATGACTTATGTTGGATAACAGGCATTTTTAGAGATTCAAGGTCGAATGATTGAGCTCACTGGCAAATTGAAACAGGTAAGTATGATTTTCCTTTAGATTAGTAGTATGGCTCTGTAGCCTCTTGCTTGGAATCTATGTTCTCTCATAGCCGAAGATTTTATCTCATGATTTTTTTTTTTTAAACAAAGGAACCAATAGAAATAGATTGAAACAGAGATTTGATTTTTCTCGATCTCTCTGATTATATGTCGCTGTTGACCTTCTGTTGAGCTAACTTGAAACTGCAACTTTTGGAGGGACAAAAGTTGCTACGAGTTTGATTTAAGTAAGCATATTCTTTGCTTTATGAAGTGTGGAGAATGTCTTCTTGAACTTAAACCTAGGATGACCACAATCACAGTTGAAGTATAGCTTCATATTAAAGAGGTTTTTTATTTTATTTATTTTTTGGCTGGGATAAAGGACAATATGTCCTGTTGAAGGCACATAAGATGTGGTAATAGTTATTGGGGTTGTGGGAAAAAAGTAGATTTTATAACTGAGTGATATTCGTGAAAAAGCATTTGCATCCTTCGAGTCAACCCATGGAGGGGTATACTGGATTAAGCAATCGCATGATCGGGCAATTTGTATGATTCCTGTTGTTGTGTGACTTCAAGCAAACTTTATATTTCTGATAATTGATCCTATGTCATTTTTAAGGATGTCCAGGATGTAGAATGGCTGCTGCCCCCTCAAGCTGCAAAAATTTTTGCCTTACAGTTATCCTCATATGTGTGCCTAAATGTAGTTCTGAAATATTGTGTTGTGTGATTTTACATCTGAACAGTCTATGTTTCTTTTGCATTTTAGAGTGTATCGGAGTTCTTTGAAATATAAATACACTTATTTCACATACAGTGAAATGGTAATCTGAAATTGAAATTTTTGTTCAACTTTGATGTCAAACTCGATGGATTATGCACTTTTGTGGGATATATGGCAAAGAGCAGACCTCCTGACATTTTGTCATATTCCTGCATCCAAGCAATTCTTGGTTGGGTGAATCTCACGGTTGAGTGCATCCTCAATCTTGTATTGCTTGATGTTGTGCAATTTTTTTTTAAAAAAAAAGGCCCTCAAAATAAATTTTCTTTCAGTGTTTAGGTGCAAGAGTGGCTGTTGTACAGTTGATGTCATTTTTATTGTGATCTTTTACCCCATTATAATTTTCTCGAAAGACTTGTGAATTATCTTTTAACCTCTGGTACTGAAGTGAGTGAATCCTATGACTTCTAGTTGCAAAACCAGATGCGAAACAAGGAAGGAGAAAAGAAGCGTGCTTTCTTAACGTTGGAGGAGCTAGGTCAGCTGTCTCATGATACAAATACGTACAAATCCATAGGTATGATATTCAAGCTGTGATTTTGCTTTGGCATGAGATATTAGTGTTCTGTTTACTTATTCAAAATGGTTTTAAATTCACACATATGGATGCTAGGTTTAGGCTTCTTTTTAGTTTCAGAACTGGCATTATGTATGGGGCTGTTTCATATGTTGTGACCTATGAGCAGCTGTTGTAGCTGCATTATAGTTTGATTGTGCCAAATGTGCAGAGCAATAACCTGTTTGTCTATTGTTTTGCAGGGAGAACGTGAGTACCTGATAACTTAATTAAATGTTAATCATGGTTAATGACCTGTGGGGAATAATACATGACATGGACTGATGAACATTTTTGTTTGGCTCTCTTTCATCATCTGTCCAGGTTTGTTTTAGAGCCTAAGTCAGTTTTAATGAATGAACAAGAACAGAAGCTGAAAGATAGTGAGTCTGCAATTGCTTCATTACAGGTAGTTTTCTTTGTTTGTCTAAACCTTTTTGTGCATGCATTTTCCCCGTTTGAATAATCTGTTTTCATTTGTGTCCATTTTGCTTTTTAACTGTTATATCCTATTTTACTACTGGTCGGAATATTTTACCTATTTATCAAAATAACAAAGTCTGCTAAACTGCCATATGTTTAACGGGTCGTCTCACCATGTTTTACTCTTATTGTTTTGTTATATGCTATAACTACCGTATGTTAAGACATCATGAGATTTTTTAGTGATTTTACGGCTTCTATTATTTGGATTTATTATGGCTTTTGTTCAATCTTACAAAAGTTTGTTCCTTAGCTTAATTAGTTCTAAGAACTTTACAAGTTTTTAGAAGCGTTCTGTTGTTTGTGCCCTTTAAGTTTTACCAAAAAGGGAAAGAAGGAAAGAATAATGTAAATGCACATCTTTTGTACATGTAAATGAATTATCCAAATTTCAGTATGACAATTTGTAGAAAAGTTTAGGACCTAGTTGTTGATTGGTGGCTAGATTAAAGTGGTTGTAGGCAAGCTTGCAACTTTCTTCAAATGAGAGTGAATTCTTGATTCCGAATGGGGCATTATGTGCTGCGTGGTAGTTGGTTTAAATGCTACAAATGAACCTAAGTAAGCAAATAGTTACCTGCCTTGGCTTTGCTCTCACTTGCATTCTCATTCTCATTCTCGTCTTGAAATTGTTATTCAACTCGAGTGCAGTTTTTACGGAAACATATCACCCACAATTGCTGCAGTATAATTAACAAATCAAAATTTAATATTGTATGGGGTCCATAAAAAAATTCTATAAGACCCACACTTTTAAACAGTGTACGTCTTTGAAAGTAACCTAACATATTGGTTTTCGACAGACCTCGAAGGAGTACTTGGAAAAACAGATAGCCGAGGTGGAGAACAACTTGAGGGAGCTGCTGCAGCAAGATCCAGGTCTCGCTCGTCAGATAATGTCCATGAGTGTAATTTGATTTTCTCTCTCTCGTTGAAAATATCTTGGTTTCTTGTGTTCCTTTAGCACTGTGAGCGAAACAAAAACGACTATCATATCCCATTTTGGGTCTAATTTGCGTGGCCGTGTTCTGACTTAGCTACATCAGCAACTTCCTGTTCTTCAATCTATCAATCTCCATGTCTTGCCTTTATGGTGTGAAGTAAAGAAAAACGAAACAAAAAAAAAAGGGGGGGGGGGGGGGGCTTACTTTTTGGTACTTCAGCCATTAATAAAAAATTCAAAGATTGAGTCATTTATAAACCATTAATCTCTTTGATAACTTGGAAATCAGTTGGATATCAAATTTTGATTAATTTTATTTATTTTTATATTTTTATGAGATTTTAGGAAGGTTAATTACCTGATTTCAAAGATTAATTATACTTGTTTGAGTAATTTTATTGTCAAATAATATGAG
Source organism: Durio zibethinus (assembly GCF_047325235.1). Taxonomy (NCBI): domain Eukaryota; kingdom Viridiplantae; phylum Streptophyta; class Magnoliopsida; order Malvales; family Malvaceae; genus Durio; species Durio zibethinus. The sequence goes on from NC_143175.1 coordinate 6,891,062, forward strand.
AATAATACAGGATTTTTTTCATTTTGTTTCATTGATTTATATTTTTACCAAAAAAAAAAAAACCCATTAGCTATAAGATTTAGGATTTTACTTAATTAATTCGAATACGGGTTTGTGATTTAGCCTGAAAGTAGATAAGAATAATAGCGCGCACATACACAAACAAAAAACTGTATGAAAAATCATGGATCAGGAAATAATAACACAGATTTCTAAAGGGTATCAATAAATATCAAGGATTTTATTGTTGGTTACTGGAAAAACCAATAAATAATTAAATAAAAAGGTATCAAAGTTCGATTTTAGTTCATGAACTTAATTTTAATGAATTTAATATTTATATATTTTATAAAATATCGAATTAAGAAACACTTTTATAATTAGATTCAAATTGGTGGCTTTTTGTTGATAACATGACATACTAACATGAATTTTTTTTATCACGTGTCATATATTAATATGAAAAAAAAAAAAACTTTCATTTTTCGAAGAAAAAAAGTAATTAAAAATGTTTTTTTAATTTCAAAATATTAATTATTATTTAATTAAAATAAATAAGATATTTTTATTAGCGTGTTATGCAGCCAACAAATTAATCAATTTCAACAGGAAAGTAACCATTAAAATGTCATATCAACCAAATTGTTTTTAATTGTTTTTAAGTCGACTTTTAATAAAGAGTGTAAGATTTAAATTCATTAAAATGAAAAAAAAAATTGAAATAGTAAAGATTCCAAAATTCAACTTCAATCTAAAAAAGCAATGAATTTATGAAGATTTATTTCAAATAAAAAATATCTAGCACACCGTTTTACCTCCACCAATAGGATTAGCTAGTGGTTAGACACCCTTTACGGTATATATATATATATAAGTAATAGGATAAGAAGTTCGTACAATAATCTTTTAAATTCTCACTTGCTCTTTAAAAAAATAATAAAAAAATAAAAAATTTTAAACAGTACACGAAGAAACAATTCAAGGTCTGGCATAATGATTGCAAGACTACTCCACTTATCCTAGTTGTGAGATTACATGATAAGCACACAAGATAATAGGCTAAAGAATACGATATATCAGATTACAATAAACAAACTTTATCTTGAATGATGAAAGTCATCTGTATTAAATGGTACTAGCTATTTCAATATCAGATGAGTGTGGTTTTCTTTGTCACTCTAATATTGAAATAGAATAATAATTTTTAATTGTTTTATCATTTTTAAAAAATAATATTTGATAAATTTAATATTCAAATTTTAAGTCATATAAGTTATATTTGGTACATAAAATTACGATAGAATATAATAAAATGATATTATAAATAAAAAAATAAAAAGAATATCATTATATTTTATATTTGATGTGTATAAAGATTAAAATATGATAATTTATTTATTAATCAAAATTATTTTTTTAATTTATATAATTTAAATTATTAATATAATTTTTAAAAGTATAATAAAACATATAAATTTAATCTCATGAATTAAAAATAATTTTTATATCATAACAGGATTAAATTATTTTATACGAAGAGAATATAATCCTCATTATAATTTTAAACTCAATCACCTTAATATAAATTAAAAGGTATAAAAGATTATTTATAATTATCATACAAAATAATTTGCATCCCTATAAAATCTTAAAAATTGCAAGCAGCTCTTTAATTGAAAATTGCAAGCAACTATTTAATTGAAAATTTTGGACTTGCTAAATGGTCTAACGAGTATAACAAGAACATTGAAATGGTACAAAGAATACTTCTTGCACCTTTTCCTTTTATTTCATTCCACGAATCAGTCTCTCTGTTCTATTGTATGTTCCACCATTCTCCTCTATTCCACGAACCAAACATACCGTGTGTGCACATATATATATATATATATATATATATACATATATACATATATATTATATTTAGAAGGGATATAAAACATCATCATCAAATTCTAAAACCCGAGATATTTAGCAAGCACGAGACAACTGAAACTGATGATACAAGAATTAGCCATACATAATTTCATTCATGAAGAGGAGCTCAAGATATTCTCTCTCTAAAAACGAAATTCATAACCATTGTCATTGTTTTTTTTTTTTTTTTCATGTTACATATGACAAGGGTGAAAAGAACAGGGCCAAAGGCACAGTTGTTCAAGCCTGAAAATCTATCAGCTAATTATACTAGTACAGTACAAATCTTTTCTCAAATGCTACTAGGAAAGGCCATACAAAATTGTGACAAGCTTCTGCCAGCAACACAAAAAAAATTAGGAAAACTGCAAATGACCAAGCATAATCAGCACCAATTTTCAAAGTTCGAAGTGACCAGTCAATCCTTCCGCCGGCACTAAACGATTTCAGATGGCTACCACAAAAAACAACAATCTGCCGGTTGTCTCCTCTTCCCTGATAATTCAATCAATCACAAGAACCTCCCACATTAAACCAGTTCACTACCGTAACCAGACCTTTTTTACTTCTTCCGCTGCCTGCGGACCTTCACATATTTTCTGGCAGACTTGTCACTGCCACCGGTGCCCAATGAGAAGCTCCCTCCAGCACCAAATTCCAGACTACCAGAAGCCTGAAATGGAGATGGATTAGCTGGTGTGGCTATGCTTGGTTGTCCTCCAAATTGGAAAGAACTTGCTCCTGATGGGTTTGATGCACCAAAAACAAACCCAGATGCTGGTGGTGAGATTGGCTGTTGACCAAATGTTGGAACAGTTGGCGAAGAAGCCTGAACTGTGTCCTCTGCCATACTATCCTCCATTTGATCATTATTACCAGAGGGAGTTGACCCAAACATCGAGCCAGGACTAGTGTTACCAAACACAGACTGTGATGGAGTAGAAGCTGCAGCTGAAGTGAACGAAAATATAGAACTTGAAGAGGCACCAGTGGATGACCCAAGGATAGTAGGTGCACTGCTAAGTGCAGTAACAGAAGCTGATGATCCCAAGGAAAACCCCGATGACAATGAACCAAATATGGGCGTCTTAGGGGCTTGCCAATTGGAACCAAATGTGCCAGAAGCAATGCCACTACTAGAGCTTAGAGAGTTGGTTTCTGAAGATGAAGAACTCATCCCAAATGTAGCCCCAGAACCAAAAGGTTTAGCTACAGATGCTGACGATTCAAACACTGAATTGCCAGATGAAAAAGTTGTATTCCCAACCAGTCCAAATGATGGAGATGATGCGGACGAAGAAAATTGAATGGGCATGCTTTGAGTTGAGGTACCAATCCCAGTTCCAGCAGCAGATGCTTGGGTATTAACAGCATTAAAAGGATTTAAACCCTGAGTCTGTGTAGTAGATCTGGATGCAGCTGGAGCACTGAATCCAAATATGTTGCTTCCTGTGCTTGTGATTGCAGGTGTAGTGGAAAAAATACTACTTCCTGTGCTTCTGACTGCAGGTGCAGTGGAAAAAATATTACTTCCTGTACTAGCTATTGACAAAGATGTACCACCAAAAACACTACTACCTGTGTCTGTAACTGCAGATGTACCACTAAAGATACCATTGCCCGTGTTTGTCCCTGTGGACAATGTGCTGCTGAAGAAGCCACTTCCAGAGTTTGTGATGTTGGAAGGTGTACCATTGAAACTGCTATATCCGGAGCTTGTGACCACAGCTGCTGGACAACCAGAAGTGCTGCTCACAGTGCCTGTAATTGCAGATGTACTACCAAAAATATTACTTCCAAAGCTAGGAAAAGCTGATGCACCACCAAAAGGAACAATGGCTACATTGCCACAGCTTGTATCCTGGGTCTTAGCTTCAGTTGCTTCTCCCGAAGTTGCTGATAATGTTGAAACTGAAGCTGATGGGTCCCCAGATGATGCAAATTTGAAAACAGGTGCAGCTGTAAAGGAAGAGACTGAGACATCCATAGAGATGCTAGTACTGCCGGCAGTGACATCGGCAGTTGTGGAAGTGGTGGTGGCAGCAGCTAAAGTGTCACTATTGGTGGTGAAGGACATATAGTTGGTAGAACTACTGGATGAACTCTGACCATTATTGGGGACTAGAGATGGCATTGGCGAAGAGAAAGAAAAAGGACTTGAAGCAAGAGACCCATTATTCAAAGTAGAACCATTTTTCGAATCACCAGACTTGAAGATGAATCCAGCTGATGTTGAAGTGGATACAGCACAGGATATTGCAGTTTCAGGTGTCCCGAAGAAGATCCCATTCAGAGTGTTCTCCTTATCAGTTTTATCTGACAAATAATTGGTTGTACCAGGAACAGTAGTAGCAAAGCTGCACATAAAGCATTAAAGGTTTTAAAGAATAATACTCCAGAATCATATAATGATCAATCATTGTTTTGAAAAGAAACAATTTTTTGTGATTGTTAGAAAAGTGAAAGGGAGGTGACTATAAATACCAAACAGAAGCTAAATCTTATTAAAACATTCCTGAGTAGAAAAGCAATTTTGTCTATATACTGCTATACACACCTTCATTTCTTACTAGAACTTCATCTATTATTATTACTCTTTGAAAAGTCTTAGCTTACTTAACCATTAACAATTTTCAAATGGGTTAATTACAAATTTGGTACACGAACTATAGTCAAATTCTCAATTTGGTACCTAAAGTTTAAGAACTAGCAATCAGGTACTCGATCTTTACTTCTGTCTATCAATTTACACGAGACTAAAACTGTTATTCAAATGGGTAACATATCCAAAACTCCCAATAAAATTGTGACATGTGCATTTTGAGACACTTACCATGTTCCTAGTTGTTTAGGGGCACACCATTCATTTGAATATCAGTTGTAGTCTTGTATGCAAATGAATAGATGGAAGCAAACTTCCAAGTACCAAATTATGAATTTTTCAACTTTAGGTACTAAATTGAGAATTTGATTATGGTTTGAGTGCCAAATATGTAATTAACCCTTTCAAAACTATACACTTAATGACTTTCTATAAGATATTGTATTTAAACGTCTTTACAAAAGATATCACTGCAATTTAATGTAGGCCACTACAAAATCATTTATACTGTTTACACTACGCTTCAACACCCCCCCCCCCCCACAAGTCCCAACCTGATCTTGCAGAATTAGATTTCCACCAACAAAAGAAAGATTAGGCTTTAATACTTATGACCGTAAAGTAACATATATGCAATGGTCAAAATGATATAGCTGAATAACATATGATAAAGGATTGTTCAAGATAATCACCACCTGACATGCTTACATGCAGTGCGAGCTTACACTTTTGTCGCACTATCTCAACCTCACCACGCAAAACCAAACATCATCAAATGGACAAAAAATTAAACTTAAACATGAAAACTACCATCTTGGAAGTCAGCTATGTAATGTAAGAATTCTAACAATCAAAGGTCAATTATCATAAGTGATGCAAGAATTATAACAATCAAATGTCAATTAACATAATCCTGATTTTCTATTTCCTAAAAGTCACAGTAGCAGCTTTAATCAATCTAATGAAGGAGAATTCCCCCATTCTCTTTCTTCTTAACCTCAAGGTGGTGTATTTGAAAGTTTGAATGTAAAAGAAGGTAAAGTAATGGGTGCGAGCATAAGAAAAATAAGTAAAGTAGTGAAACAACTTTCCTTTACCTTGTTTGAGAATGAAAAGGACTTGATGATAGAGTTTTTATGCATTATTAACAGCATACACTGACATTAAATCACTATTAAAATAAACCTTAAAGGGTAAAAAAATGATCCCAAGCAGAAATCAATAAATGTTTTACTCTACTTTTAAATCAGAAGGATTTTCACAGAATTTAAAAGTGAAATCACAAGGGAGGTGGAAAGGGTTAGATTCACCTCCAAAATCCCCTCACTCCTTTTATAAGAACTCCAAAACATGGTAGGGTAAACCTTTTACTCCCTTTCAATCAACTAACTCTTACTCTATTCCATTCAACCGATTATTAGTAGTTCCTCGTATAATGCCTGCATTTGAGGCATAGAAAGAAAGAAAGGGAGAGAGAAGGCAGAAGTAAACGACCTTCCAAGCAAGACATGTTGAGTAATGAATATATACCAACCTGCTTGAGTTCTCTAGTTTTTGGTCTGAACTTGTGGCAAGCTTAACACCTGAAGATCCACCAGCTGATGAAACCTCAACAACATTTGTATGGCCAAAACCAAATGTGGAAGCGGCAGCATCTGACTGCTTAGCTGGAGCAACTTTCTCCCCAAAACTAAGCACAGGAGAAGTGGACTTTAGTTCCCCAGAGGCAGAATCTTTATTGGCTGTTGAAGTTGACAGAGATACCAACAATGCTGCTGGCACAGATGAAGTGGCCACCTGTGCAAGTGGAAAAGTAACACCAGCATTGTTTTCATCAAGTGCTGATTCATCAGATGTTCTCAAATCAGGTTCTTGGTTGAATGCAGAACTTGAAACCAACTTAACTTCAGAAAGACTAGAAGGCTTCTCTACAAGTATAGCTTCAGCAGCAGCACTCTTGCTCCCCATTACACAATAATCCAACCCCTCTCTCCCTTCACCAAATGTAGCAGATGTGGCTCCATTAGGAAAGTCATCATCATCCAGATCCAGGTAATTCTGTGACAGAGACCATAAAATTTTAAGTTGATAAAAATGGAAACAGAAGGGGAAAAACAAGGGGTGAAGCTTATAAATTTCCTTTCTCAATCCAAAAGTAGGCACTTGACAGACTCTTTTCTTCTAGCATCTTTGAATCAAAACAATAGCACTTGATAGACAAAATAAACAGGATGAATTTTCATCATTAATACTTCGCCCTATTTGATCACCAAAAAATCATAACCAAGATGATAGAAGACATCAATTACATCTGTTTACTCATTAATGCATACCTCATGCGTGCTCATCTGAAAAGCCCGTCTCTTTTGTTGAGGTAGCTGTACAACAGACTTGATCACACTGGAATCAGCAGCTTTAACATTAGGCTCATTATTAGCCTTCACTAAACTACCAGTATCTACACCATTTACTGCAGGAAGTGACTTGTTAGGGAGAGCAACCACTGTTTCTGTGCCATTTTCTTTAACCTCATCACGCTTATGAGACTTAGAGTCTTGAATATCAGGCAGTGCAGTGTGAGAACCATTCAACTTCTCACTATCATGCATGTTCTCCAGAAATTTAGAAGAATCTACATTCTCAAGGCTTTTAAGAGACTGCCCACGTAGCATAGATGGTAACAACTTAGTTGGTGATTTTTCCCCTGGGGAAACCAACTTGTCAAGTTGCTGTAATATTTTTGAAGCCATCTCACTGGACTTGGATGGAACAGGGGTAAAACTCGTGCCAGGAGTGCAGTTATCCCCATTCTCAGCTAGAGCATCTAAACCAGCTGAACTAGTGCCACCTACGTGGATAGATAGAGGACAAGTAGAAGCAGGTAAACTTAAGTTTTTTGATGAAAGAACATTATATTTTTGACGAATCCGGCGAATAGGGCCAATTGATCCTATATCATTCTCTAATACTGAACTCCTGCGCTTTAAAACCTGCAAGGGAAAGAAATATATCCAGTGACATTCTCTAGATGAGGAAATCCTGAAAGAGAGAAATAGAATGATCCTGAATTAGTACCCCTTGTCTAGAGCCAGAAATTCTGTTTTGCTCCCATGCACTCTGAGATGATGATGATGGTCCACCAAAAGCATCATTTGCAGTGCCAGCACCCTATGGAACATACAAACAACTAGAATAAGAAATATAATAAAAAGCAATTATAAAAGAGAAAATGATTGTTGAGCATATGAACCTTAAGGAAAGTAACCGAGTTAACCCTGGAATAAGGTGTTCGTGCCATGCTATATATAGCAGACCTGCCCCGTGATCTTGAGGTCACAGAACCATTTCCGAGGCTCCCAACATGGCCTGACGATGTTGGCACAAGTGACATCATGGGTGATTTAGAAGGGAAAATTTTATTGCTTGGCAAAGCTGAATCTCCGCTAGGCACTTGATTGTGTAATCCAAGCATTGATACAGATACTTTTGAAGGCCTACTGCCCATGTAAGCTTTTGCAAGCTCAGCAGGTGAAGCAACATCCTCGTCAAGAACCTGCAACACCATGGAAGTTTTTTTTTTCCTTTTCGATATATGAAATTAAAATTATGCAGACCTAGAAAAAGCACTTACGGGTATATTACCCCAAAAGAAAAATGAAGGAAAAAAAACTTTTCCTTACAGTTGAGCTGACAAAAGGTGTTGAAATAAGATGGTTCTCAGTCCCATTTTCTCTAACTGGAGTCTTTGGAAAATTTTCTTTCTTGTCATATGATACTACTGGTTCAACTTTAGACCTCTTTTCTTCATTTCCACTGGGAATATCAACAGTTCTTGAACGTAGTAAACTCGTTAAATGATCAATTTCAGGTCTGCAAAAGAATAATAATAATATTCATTATCTATAGCATCAAGAAAGTCCATGTTGAAAGAATTACCAGTCAAGCATAAAGAAACAAGACAAGCCCACCAAAATATGGCCGGTGAAGTGTATTCCCATTCAAGCTGAAGCATGAAGGAAAATTAAAAAGCATAATAACAGCATGTATAGATTGGAAATTGGATAGCAAAGTAACCAACTAGAAAGGTTGCAAGAACAACTATAATTTGCAATGCATGAAGAGATTCAATCTTATTCATACTCTTGGCCTTTCTTCCAGTTGAAGGAAACTGAAAGAAATAGAAACCTCAGAATCCTAAAGCATCCGTGCACACATTCACAAAATGCAAATTATCTGAGTAAATGACACCAATTTAATTTAGCAAAGTTCGCTTGAAACAAAGTAGCACAATTAACCATGCATTTCAACTTGACATCAATAAGATGCAATTTGAGATCATCTTGCCTGGTAAATGTCTTCTGCTTCAAAATTTTCTCAAGTTCAGCAACTCCACCTTCATCAGTATGATTACTGGGATCCTCACATCCCATATCGGCTCCTTGCACAACAGAAGGATTCTGTGTGGACAAATTTACATAAAACAACAAAGCATATAAGTTGGGTTCATCATCGAGAAAATCACATAGGGGAAATTTTAAATAATCACAAAGAGGAAATTTTAAATAAACACATAAGAATAATATCATCCAGAAAAAAAAGGACAAATAACCTTAAAGTAACTTCCACAATTCATAATGAATAAAGGTAAGATATGATAATTTTGGACAAAGTCTGTCCCTAACGTTTAGGACAGTGACCTACTACTTACATTCTGTTGCTCCCAATAAAAAGCAACATACAAAGAAAAGCATGTGTAGAGTTTTTTTTTTTCTTAAAAAAAGAGTGCTCTCTGTTTAGTTTGCAGACAGTGCATTAAATCCAATTAAGTGTTTGGTGGATAGAAAAGAAAATGAATCTGAAAAATGGAAATGAAATAGGTCTAGTTGTTTCAAACAAAAAGAAGAATAAACTTATTTTTCAAGCAAAATGAGAGAGAGAGCTGAAAATGTTTAATGATGAAATGACACTCTTACAATATATATATATATATATATATATATATATATATATATATGAATTCCTCACATTTAAGTCCACAGCATGATGGCTTTAAAAAAAATGGATCCTAACATGATTGGCTTTGTAAATTGCAATTAACCTTCACACAAATCAATTTGCCTTAGAGACAAAGTTTGATGACTTCATAGAACACAAAACAGACATACACACATCAATCTACCTTTACACAAATATATAAACATAAACATAAAGGCAAAGTTTGATGACTTCATAGAACACAAAACAGGCATACAAACATCAATCTACCTTTACACAAATATATAAACATAAATATACACTATTATAGACATTTTTTTCTTATTTTATCAAGCCAAACAAGTGAAAAGCATATAATCATGTACAAATTTAATCAAAATTTTGTTTACTAATCATTATCTTCACTCCAAGTTTCACTTCATATTTTTATGCACCTTTCCCATCTTTATTCTTTGTTTGGAAGTATGTGCAATCTTAAATTTAGGAGGTGTTGGGCCCTAGCTTATAGAAGAGTTTTTCTACAATAAAAGCAGAAGCAAAATATTTGACACAAATTTTTTAAATTTTTAGCTAATGCAGAAGGCCCATTTGGCATTCAGACGAAACAACAAATCAAAGCTTTTATAAAAAGTGCTAATGAGATTCTTTTTATATTCCCACTTTACCCTTCAACAATTTATTAATTGTTGGGAGGATTATATTTGTCAACATTCACCTTTTTTATTTGGTTCAATTTTTCTTCTAATTTCATTTTTTTTAATTTTTAAATAATACAAAATTATTTCACCAATTTATTTCTTTCATTTTAAAACTTATTATTTGGTTTAATGAAGTTTAAGTATTTGGTTTTTATTTTGTAACATAAATTAAACATTATCAAATAGTTTTCTACATCCTACAGAACTTCTATATTAAATTTGCCAAACATTATTTTAGATTCTCTTTACAACAGTTTTTGAACAGTATCAAATAAAAGTATAAGGCTTCTTACAGAAGTGCCAGACAAACCAAACAGACTCTTAATTTAAGGATATTAAAATTACTCATGTTCATCAAACATTCTTATTGTGTGATAATAAGAAAATTGCGATACCAAATGTGTTCACCATTTTCATTCTTTGAAAACAGTTATTTAACATACTGAAAGGATATTCAAGAAATCGAAAAATAAGCAATCAAAAATGTTTTCAGAAAACCAAAAGGAATACCACAAATAGAAAATGTTTTAAGAAGCCACAAACACCCTCAAATTGCCATGGTATAATTGCCTTAAAAATTTATTCAAAGGTGCGACTGCACTTAAAACACAATTGCAAACTTTAATGCTATATTCGGGAACATAATCTAAGTTTTGGGTTTGGTTACTTATAGTAAACTGTGAGAATAAATGCACATAATATGTAAAAATTAGTTAAAGATTCACCACATCTATGTATTTGAGAGGGTATAAGAATACAAATTTTAAATTCCCTATTTGACATATGCACCTCAAATTTATCACCAAGTAGAGGACTAGCAAAAACCCACACATTTGAAAACAATCATGAAAATCATGTTTTTATGAACAATCAAAAAGTTTACACTAAATTTGTAATCCAAATATCTTCTATCAAACTCAATTATCTAAATGCAGCCTAAGAGTCCAAAGTCCAATCTTCCACCAAAGAAAATGATTGAACTTGATAATATTGCACTAATAGACTTTTGCAACACAAAGATAATACTACCACATAGCAATAGAAAGAAAAAAATTTAGTTCAATATGTTCAAAGTTTCCAAAAAATAGTCTATGTGTTCAAAGATTGCAATTAATAGTTTTTCATTTTTCAGCTCTGAAAATGTTAAAACCAAAAATAAGCAACTAATTGGACAGAGATCCTTAATCAAGCAGACAGGAACATAAAGACAACTAGGTTTAAATATGCAACTTAAATACTTACTGTTGAAGTTGCTGCGGGTGGATTCTCCCTTACTTCCTGATTAGTCTCTGATGACATTATTACATGCAGCGCATAATCAACATAACCAAAATACCGAAAAAAAAAAAAAAAAAAAAAAAACCTAATTAATGGTAATTTAAACTTCAAATATGCCTGACATAAATAATACATAAAACATTAACAGATTATAATCGCCAATCTATAATTTACTCATGGTTAACATATCCCAGGCATTAATTTACAAGAAGAAATTGAAGTAAAATACTGTACATGCTTAAGCATATTTGACATCTTCCTGTCGATAATTCATTAATATATTTTTTTAAGTACACATTAATTTCCGATTAAAAGCAACATTAGGCACCGGTTCTTGTCTATTATTTGTGTTGTTGGGGAGTTATTATTCATTTTTAAATGAAGCATACATCAACTAGTAAGAAATATTATACACCAAAAAGAAAACCAAAGAAGAAACTGCTCTCATTTCAATAACAACACAATTATAAAGAGAATTATTATTCATAAGAAATAATTCCTTATTCTCAAACTTTTAAAGGTGATAAGCAAAATTAAAACCTAAACCCCCACATGTCCTCCTCAATCAGAAACTACAAATTCCCGAACCAAATGTTAACAAACTAGCACTAGAAAACCCCAACAATGAAAGCAACCTAAACGAACCCATTTCCACAACAAAAAGAAAAGAAAAAAAAAATGTTTTTCTCTGTATTTTAATTTCAGAAACAATAAAAGAGAGCCGCGGAATAAGCCTCACCTGACTCTGGCGCTTGCGGCGGAGGAGGCGGCGGAGGAGGAAGGCGTTTTCTAAAGACAGAGGCGAAGAGCATGTGAGCACTGTAAGTAATAAGCCTCTGCGCAGGATCCACCAATTTTGATAACCAACCATTTCTATCGCCGGTAATGGTGGGGTTCATTATCGAGGTCGGCGGTCTATCGTACGGCGTCGTATGCGTTGTCCTCCGAAACGGCCGTTTCCTGAACTTTCCTCCGACTCCTAGTCCACCATCGTACGGGTTACTCTCCTCACGCGCCGTCGCCATAGAAAAATAAATAGAAAGGGGAAATAAAAGTTAGGGTGTGGGAATTTTGTTGAAAAAATCTTGAAAGAGAGAGAAACGTAGCGTTAATTAGGGTTTTTATGTAAATTGCACGCAGAAAGAGGAAAAAGAAAAGAGAAATTAAAATAAAAAACTCTGTGCTAATGTATTTCTACGGAAAGTATACGTTTTTTTGGTATCTTCTTAGTCGGAGAGCAGTGATAAACTTACTACCTGTGGTGGTAAAGAAAGTAACAGGCGAGTATGGACTATTTATTAACTGCGGGAAAAAGTTGGTGGGTTTTATTTAATGATCGAAAATTTTGACCGAAATTGGACGGTGCTGATTTGACGGTGCTCTTTTAATTTTTTTTTCCCTAGGAATTAACTTTAAAAGTACCTCTTATATTATGCATACTAAAAATAAAATTATAAAAAACTCTTACAAATCTCTTTTCTTTTTATTTCTTTTATATATATACATTTCCTATTCGTGCCTATATTTTATTTTATTTGAGTTTTTTTTATGTCATTGCACTTAAATATTATTTATTTATTTTTTAAAATTATATTTAATATATATTTGTTTATATTATATAAAATTTTGAAATTTACATATTAATAGAAATTTTCATTAACACGTATATTTAATTAAAATTATTACTTGTAAATTGGATAACCTTTTTTAATCAAATAAATTTATTTAATAAAAGTTCATTTTCTTTATAACTTGAATAAAATTTTATTAATATTTATTTAATATAAAATATTTATAATAAAAAGAACAAAAAAAATTTTCCATTGCTTTAAAAAAATTTTAATATTTATTTTTTATGTATATTATTATTTATTATCATATATGATTGTCACATGTGTCACACATAAATACTAGTTTGTTATTTATTTTTAAAATATATAATTATATGTTCCAAAAATAAATAAATATAATAGTGTATATTAACTAAAATTGGCATTAACATGATTTGTTTCATGTGAAAATTTTATCAAATTAATATAAAATTTATTATTTTAATGTCAATGTGAAACTAAAATTATAAAGATAAAAAATCAATATAAAACTTAACTATTTTTTATTTATCAAGTAATTTCATTTATTTTTTAAAGAATGAAAATTAAAACTCTTAAAATAAAACAATGTAATGAAAAATTTAACTCCTTTATTTATAATTAAATAAATTTACTAATAAAAATCTTTAATGAAATCGAAATGAAAATTCTTACATATAAATTAGTTAAATCCCATTAACAAAAAAATATTTACAATAACAATTTAAAAATACAATAAACAAAAGGGATCATAGTCAGTTCAAAAGTTTTTCCATATCTATTCTTTTATTTATAGCTATATTGATATAAATTATAAATTTTATATTTATATATATCTATATAATTATAACTTACAATCTATCTATTTATAATATCTACTCCATAATTTATTTATAATTTTAATCTGTCTATTTATCTATATCTATATTTACTACCCATAATTAGAAAAAATTTGTTCACGAAAACAAATATATTTGATGTTTATATTTTATTTATATATATTTATCCATTTATATAAATATCTATAATTTATAATATATATATATTTATAAGCATTGGATGTTAGAAAAAAATTTACTGATGAAAATAAATATCTTTTTGTTTATATTTTTTAGTTATCATTTTAAATAATTTAATTATAAATATTAATAAAGTTATCTAATATATAAATAAAAAACCCTAATTGCATTCACAAAATTTCGTTAAAATTAATTTATTTGATAAGTAAAGATAAGTTAAAGTTTACATTGAATTATTTTATGTCATAATTCCAATTTTATATTTATGTTAAAATAATAAATTTTATGTTAATATGACATACCTTTCACATGGTATTAACTTTATATTTTAATTCAAATTTTGATTAATATGCACTTTATTAATTTCAGTCTTGTACAACATCCAACACACATTGAAAATATAATTATTATTTAAAATAAATAAAATGGACATAGGTAAAAACTTTAATTGAGGAAAACATATATTTTTCATATTTTTAAATTATCATTTTAAAGTTTTTTATCATAGATATTCATAAAGAATTTATAAATAAAAAATTTAATTCCTTGTAGCAGTTTGTTGGATAAATGAATAAATAAAAATATATATATATATATATATACACACACGATAAAAATAAACAAATAAATAAAATAACGCCTAAATTTCTTGCATGAAAGTATAGAAATTGGAAACGTAGCTATACCAATGATTTTGCCTATTAAGAGCATATCACATACATTTATTATATTACCATTAACCAATCACAATTTAAAATTTTGTGGGGTACATCAATGTTTTTTATGTATCCTACACTTATAAGTAATGAATCTCTACATAATTTTAAATTGTGATCGGACGATTGTAATAAAAAAGGATTGTAAATAACATGCTTCGCGATGCTCCTTACAATGAGTATGCTACTTGTTACTATACAAATTTCAGTTCCCTCAAAACTTAAAAAGGAAAGAAAGAACAAGAACTTGAATGGTTGCCTGTACTCAAAGTTTTAATGCTTCTCTAAATCGGATGCTGAAACTATTTTCTAGGCCTTTCTTACCATTACCGGCAACATTTCCTTTCTGCATCATGGCCACAAACTCATTGTAATCTATGGTTCCATCCTGCATATGATCGGTAGAATATATATATTATCAGTGGACAAATGATATAGGCAACAAAGTGCTAAATAGAGTTTATTTTCCATATGATAATTCTTACCACAACTCTGTTATGCAAAAGCATCAAATTTTTTCTTTGAAATGAGGAACGGGGTTATGGCAAATGGATGCATTGATGGCTTCAGTATAAGAATTAGACAACTTTATTGTAAACCCAGAAACAGGATTCAAGAGCTGACTATTTAAAGATCAGGAATGCGGTAGTGAAGAAAACCGAAACTGACTACCAACTCAATTTGAATCTTGGCTAAGCAAGCAGAGCTAACTTAAGAATTTGAACCCCAGATCACTTATTTGGGTGAACTGTTGCTCAACCACTGAAGCACAGCTTTTCACTGCATATATTTTGGCAAGAGATATGAAAATCTTTCCCATTCTTAGATTTAGTTAATCTATGTTATAATATGATCAAATTAAAAATGAAAAATAAAAAAACCACTTACGTTATCCTGATCAACTTCTCGGATCAATTCTTCAAGGCGAATATCCTCTATGCCAAACTCCTTGCAAGCTTCTTGGAGCTCATCTAAAGTAATATAACCACTACCATCCTTATCAAAGTAGGAAAAGGCAGCAAATAAATAATCTTCTCTCTCAATTTTGTTTAGGTGCAGTGTAGCAGCTACAAATTCCCCATAATCAATTGTGCCGCTATTATCAACATCAGCCTGTAGTTTAAGGCGTGTGCATTAGAGACAACTCATCATTGCTTATTCACAATTAATTTTGTATTCTGTATAGAACAAAGAAAATCAAAAATAAAAAGAAGAAAAACTATATTTCCAGTCCAATTCCTTAGGAAAATCACCACAAATTTAGGATAACATTGAAAACTATTTGCTCCTTTCTGGATATCAGTTTTGTGAAACTAAAATCATGTCTGCCACTACCACCTTTGGACAACAAGATGGAACTACATGTACCAGATGCAAATTTGCAGGCATACAAAACTGTTCGAGACATGGGCCAGATCCAGTTGTTAGATGACTTAAGGCCTTTAGAGAATCCAGATGGACTTCATGGTTAAAGATACCCCATATCATATGGTCTATCTTCCTTTCCTTCTCTATGTAAGTCTATATCTTGTTGAATTCAAACACAAAAGATCCTAATTTAGAGGAAACCAAACCAAGAGAGTTCTACAAATTCACAAACTATCCTTAGTTATCTGCCTTTGGAAGATCATAACCAGCCATGAGTTGCCTTAACATGTCTCCTTTCTAAATTTTTTCTTCTTGAAGCAACCTCCTCTATGCTTGTTCCTTGAGGGTGGAATGAGGAAGATATTTTACAATTTTTTTGGGAACAAGCAGAGAGGTTGTTAGGTGTGCCTAGATTTGATGTAGAAGGTCACGAAATGGTTTTCTATAGTCTTGGAGGGATTCTTGGGTCCATGCAACTGAGATAATGCACTATGCTTCTCTTTCAATATAGAATGAGGAAAAATGCTTAGCTCATTATCCCTTATGAAAATCATCCCAAATCCACATAACGCTTGTCCTGGCTGACTAGGAGTGTGTAGAAAAGGAGAAACCCTCAGAGTTGTTTATCTCAATATGCTATATCCAAATTCAGTCCCATACTTACCGCTTGCATAAGATCATAAATTTCAGACTCCTTAAGGTTAGCTCCAACTCTTTTCAATCCTGCTTTAAGTTCTTCGAAGGTGATCTGACCACTGTTGTCAGTGTCTATCATCTTGAACATTTCCTTGAGGCCAGCTATTTCTTCTTCAGACAGGCTCTCTGCAATTACCTAAAAGGGAAAAGAAAGAAAAATTCATCTCATCAACATAACTAGAAAAACTAAAGTACAAAATTTTGAGAAAAAACATGTCATGATAAATAGGTTTTGGTAGCTTGTGTATCCACTCAAGTGTGAAATCTTCCAATTCTATATACATAGTTCAATCCTTTCCCTCTCCCTCCCTCCCTCCCTCCCTCTTTCTCAGCCCCCTTTTCCCATATATTATGTCTAGCATCTCAAGAGACTTACTCTAAGGGCCATTTTCTTGAGCTTATTCATTGCAGAAAATTGCTTCAAACGACTTAAAACAGCAGAATCAAGAGGCTTGTCAGGAGCAACACCATTTATCTGTATCCAAGGGTGGCCTGCACCGAAGTTAAACAATATTAGCAATGGAGAAATAAAAAAAAAAAGTTCCCTCCTGAAATTTATAGTCACTGCCTTCTACATTTAATCATATAAATAGTTGCCACCCACATTGTGGATAACACGGCAGACCAAAATCTTTCTAGGCAATAAGAACTGCAAAAATTAAGTCTACAGCTATACTGTTAAAGATGCAGCAAAAGACTCCATTTGGTTGATGCATTTACTGTTGGAGTTTTGCTATTTGCATTTTAAAGAATTGCTATAAAGCAAAAGTGAAAAGTAAAACACAATAGTATAATTGATTTAAAATGAACAAATAATTAAAATGTAACTTATATAATATGTCAATGAAAGCCGCTAGGAAGTCCAGATGTTTACTTTTGTCTACCCAAGGAATTATGCTACAAAGCCACATTATGATGTGATTCAATGCTGCATTTTAGAGCTCCAGTATGAATCTGTTTCAGACTTTCAATAATAATAGATTCCATTACTCAATTCATAGCTATCAAATCAAGAAACCCACATACACTATTAACAATTAACCAATTATTACATTTATTTTTTTTAACAAGGAAACCATCCTATGACACATGAAACAAGTCTAAAATCTAAGGATGCCAAGCCTAAGCACCAAATGAAATAAAGGGAATTACAACCATGCCAATAGCATGGGAAGCACCCACTTGCCAATAGCAGGACCCATGTAGCATAAGTAAGAACAAAAAATAATGATAATATAAAAGCTGGAGTAGAAGAATGTAACTTACACAACACGGCATGTGCAGTTAACCGTCTCCTGGGGTCTCGAAGGAGCATTCTTCTCACCAAATCTTTTGCACCTTCAGAGATGCTAGGCCAAGGATCTGACTCAAAATCAAGGTCACCATGCAAGACCTGTTCAAATATATCTTGCTCGGTTTCTACATCATGGGGAAAAAAAGGAGAAAATAGTGAAGATCAAAACATAATCATGATGGTGTAAACAAAAGGGCTGCTAAAATAATTGCACTTGGCTAAATTAGGTTGCACTCGGTTGTGATTAATCAAAAATGGAAAAATCTTATGCACCAGCAATTTCTTACCAGCCCAAAAGGGAGGAACTCCACTTAAGAGAATGTAAAGAATTACTCCTGCACTCCAGACATCTGCTTCTGGACCATAACGCTTTCGTAAGACTTCTGGAGCAACATAGTATGGGCTCCCAACCACATCTCTAAATGTTTCACCTACAGGAGAAAGTGACCAAGAGGATTATGAAATAAAAAAGTAAATCTTCTCTGATTCCACTATTGATGTCAACAAATACAAGTGGAGGTCAAATTTACCAGGAGTTTTTGTTATATTGACCATGCAAACTAAGAAAGAGTGAAATTAAAGCAAGAGTAAAAGCTTTATAAATAATTTTTTACAAATAAACAAAAGAAAAGCCTGGTAAATTTTATGCCAATGCTAACTAAAAGATAATCTGTCTTTCTTGTAGAACTCCTGCTTTCAGATTGGCACTCAAAGTCCTATTTACTTGTAGAACTCTAAGACTCAATAGATAATGCAATACAATAGTGTCCAAATAAGAGTACAACGGAGAAAAACCTTGTCTGCCACAAACATTTAAAGAATCTAACACAACTTACAAGCCTAAATCAATGATGAGAGCATAAGATATCGATGTGCAAGTAATACCATAGCCAAGTGGATCGCTGGCAGCAGAATTACACCAGGGGGCTAGTAGCGTATCACGACACCCATTGTCAGAAACCATTTGAAATGCAATGCATAAGATTGATCTTTTTGTAATTTTACAAGGCATTCAAATGTAATTTCATATTTCTGATAGGAATTACTTGCATAAATAAACTCTATGTAGCAGAGAATTTCTTAATTCTGCTGATTCAATAATTGGACTTTGACAGAACTCAGTTAATTTTAAAGTTAAGAAAAACATGTAGTTTTGATGGGCAAATGTAGATCAAATTGAAAAGATTTTGTTAGCCAAAACGTTTATGGATTGAGAAATTAAATACTTGACAAAGTGTGTTTCCTCCCTTTTCTTTCTTTTTATTTATAAGTAAAACTAAAAGTTCAAGTATCTTATACAAATGCTTCCCCTACTCTAGTATGCTAATGAAAGCAGATCAGCGAAGAAATGGCTTAAAATAGGTAACTTAAAAAACGCTAACATTACCACTTTTGGGTAATTCAAAGGGAATAAGATCAATCAGTTTATACCTGGCTTAAAGAATATTGATAATCCAAAATCGATTGTCTTGAGAAGTGAATCCTCCTGCTGATTGACAAAAAGAAAATTCTCAGGTTTAAGGTCTCTATGCATAACCCCCAAAGAATGGCAGGCTTCCACAACCCCGACTATAGTCCTCGTAAGTGCAGCTGCCTTTCTTTCTGAATAATGTCCACGCTGAATAATTCTATCAAAAAGCTCTCCACCAGCACATAATTCCATAACAACATGAACTGCCATTGCATCCTCGTAAGCCCCTTTTATTGATATAACATTTGGATGCCCTGCCAAGTGGTGCATTATTTGAATTTCTCTTCTTACATCCTCTACCTCCTCATCAGTTAACAACTTTCTCTTTGCAATCGATTTGCAAGCATACTCTTTTCCAGTTGACTTCTCCACACAAAGGACAGTCGTCCCGAATTGCCCTTGTCCCAGTTTCCTCCCCAGGCTATAATATTCCTTGAAATTACCAGTCCTTGTTTGTAACACTGAATCAGTCCTAAGCCCTGCACTCGACACCCTCATCATACGAGGGGACTTGGGTTTTGTTGGTTCCTCAGGTTTTGTTTCTGGTTTAGGCTCTGGTTTAGTCTCTTGTTTGTTCTCTGGTTTCGGCATTGTCATATGTTCTGGAGGATTGTTTTGGACTGGTAGCGGCGATTCAGGTTCTTTAGATGCTATCTCACTCGCAGTTTCACCATTAGTATGAGAAACTGAGTCATCAGGTGATCGGGACCGCCACATTGCAGCAGAAACCGATTGGAAAAATCCATTTTTGGAAATGCTTGGTCCTACACAAGTATTGCCCATCTACTCTTACAATTGAATTTCTTCCTCAAAATACTATTACTAATTTTAACATCAATATCCAACACCAATAGATAGGCCAATCCAACACATAAAGTTCTGATCCTCCTAATCAAACCAACATCCCTATATTCTCCTCTAGACTTTGAGGTAAAAATTTTATATCAAAATCAAAACTTGAACCATACCTTACAAAATGAGCAAAAAATTGATACCAAAAGAGAAGAACTTATTACTTACCTCCATACTTAAAAAAAAATCCATAAAAATAACACTAATGATTACAACAATTATGAAACAAAATTGAAGAAGCAAGTTTAAGAACCTGAGTTATTGAAAGAAGGAAAGAAAAAAAAAAGTCAACACAATTATTGATTACCAACTAATAAATCCATCACCTATGCTACAACAGAAAAATACATACAAATCCGTGGATCTCAAATTCAGTAAGCGAAAGCTTGGCACCATAAAATAGAAACCATAGAAAGCTGAAAAAGTGAACAATTCGACTTGAATGCTTAGGAAAAAAAGAAGAAAAATTCAACAAGGAAGAAACAGTGAAACCCAAATGGAGAAAGTTAAGAGAAGGTTTGGGATATGGTTTACCAGGTCTTGGGATTTGGCTTAATAGTAGAAAAAAAGAAGAAAATGAGGTTACACCTGGTGTTGAACTCTCTATGGCTGTCCAATGTATTAAAACAGGGTGCATAGTTTTGACTTTGCTTATATCTTATCTGAACTTTATATTGTATAAAAAATTAGAAAGAGGCCAATACGTGTGTTTGGACATAATCCCAGGAAAACGCGTTTGACAGATGTTTGTCTGAATGGCCGGGCTTTGGTTTTTTTTTTTTTTTTCAATTCCGGGGATTTCGGTTTAGTCCGCTTTAGGGTCATTATTTTAAGGAAAGCTTAAAGAAAAAGGTTTTCTTTTTATTTTTTAAGTGTTGGAGTCTGGATAACTGTCCCACAAAAATGTTGACTTTGACACGATAATCTTCCATTTTCCCTCGCTTGGCTTTCGAGATAGTAATTTTTTTATTTTTAAAATTATAAATTAATAAACTTTTATATTTAATAAGTTTTAAAAATAATTGTTTTGAATTATAAAAATTTGTAAAGATCGAAGGTATTTTTGTTATGATGATTATACGCCTTATTAAGTGGATGGACCGATTTATAAAACAAGGAAACAATTGGAAGGCGTTGAACGATTCGAAGAAGGTGTTCTGAATTTTTTTTTTCTTTTGTTTTTTTTTTAAATTGTCTATTAAATAACTTTTGTAAGAATTTGAATCTAATTAAAATGTTAGTATCATCTTTATTTGTCTTTTTTACTTTTCATATTTTATTTTTTAATTAAATAAATTTTATAATAAAAATTAATAAATAAAGATGACAAAACAAAAAAATTTTGACTCGCACCGGTGCTCAGGTACTACACGTAATTTTGTTTTAACAGTAGTTGAGGAATGAATGGATTTGAAATTTTTATAAAAGGGAATGAACGAAAAATTTTAATTTTAAAGAAAATGAATAACAAGATTTTTGAAAAGCAAAAAAATAAAAAAAAAATTTATACATGGCCAACTTTTATTTTTCATTTTTATATTTTGATATATGTTGAAATTTTCACATTTTAATTTTTTTGATTTTTTTATAATTTTATAATTTTTACAATTTTTAAAAAAATTAGGATTTTTAATATTCTTTAATTTCTTTAAATTTTCATATTTTTTAAATTTTTTGGTTTTTAATAATTTTTACAATTTTTTATTTAAATTTTCAATTTTATAATTTTTCATTTTTTCTAACTTTTTTTATTTTTTAAAATTTTCATATTTAGTGAATTTTTGGGAATTTTTTTCAATTCTTTTTTTTAGAAATTGTTTTTGAATTTTTTAAATTTGTTATTTTTTTCAGTTTTTTTGGAATTAAAATTTTGATTTTTTAAGATTTTTTAGTTTTTTTAATTTTTACTATTTTTGGATATTTTTATATTTTTTTATTGTTCACATTTTTAAAATTTTAAGAATATTGTTTTGATTTTTTGGATTTTTCAAAAGCTTTTAGAATTTTTTTTTTTTTTTTTTTTTTTTAGAATTTTTCAAAATTTTTTCTGTCGTATATTAATGTGACAATGATGATTTCACTATGACTAGATACTTTCCACTCATGTCATTATTTAATTGGATATTGATATCATATCATAAATTTGACTAATAATATTAGTTTAAAATATCAAAATGTACAATAAAATTAAAGTTCATGTACTTAATTACAAACTTTAATTTTTAAAATACTAAATTGATAAAAAAAATATATAATATTTAAAATCTTTATATATTTAACCATTTTCTCTTAAATATCACCTTAACTAATGCTACTAAAAGACTTGTCAACATTTCCCTTATTAGAATAGTGTCAATTTTCCTTTTCTTTTTCTTTTTCTTAAAAAACTTATATTTGACTAATTTTATTATCATCTATTAACTATATCGTCTAGTATCATTTTTTATTTTTAAATTTATTTTTGTTGTATTTTATTTTGTCTTCAAAATTTTCAAGATAAAACATTTTTGGTATGCAATATTATTATAAATATGAAACAAATACTTAAATTGTTGCAATATAATTATTGGATTTATATTTTATGCATTTTAATGTATAATGCTATACATTATCAATAAATTATGCAATAATGTTTTATTAAAAGGTTAATTTTAAATATATTTTAAAATTAAATGTATTTATGTTTTAGAATTTTAAAAATAAAATTTTTGTGAGATGATATTATGTAATTTAATGATAGTGTATAAAATTTATACATTGATAATGTATCAATTATAATTTTATAATAATTTAATACATAAAATACAAATTTAAATATTTAAATAAAAAATATTTTATTTATAAATAAAAGTATTTTGTTTAAGTAATATTATATTCATAATTAAATTGTTTTATTTAATACTATTAATTGTAGCATTAAATATTATTAATTACTCCTATTAGAGTTAGCTATCATTAAATTTAGATATGATAATTTCAAACATGACATATTGATATAATATAAAAATGATACTAAAAAAATATTATATGTGTTTTAAAAAATCATATTTCATATTTATTCGTGTTAATACGAATTTTGATAATTACAATTCGTGTTTTATATATGTTGACATGTTTAAACACGTATGAAACATGAAAAACACGTTTAGATGAATATGTCACATGAATATACGTTTAACACGTGACTTGACATAAAAAATATATTTAAGTTAATCTTGTTATACGAATACACGTTTAACATGTTTTTTATATTTATGTTAATTTAATATAAACATATAAATATTATTTTAATTTTTAATCTTTTAATTATAATATTTAATTAGCTTTTCAATACCATATAAAAAGATTATTTTAAATATTTAATTATGATATTCATCTAATAATTATTATAAAATTATTTATTATTACTAATGATATAAATAAAATATAAATATTAATACTAATTCTATATATTATTATTTTATTATTTGATTTTTAGTAATTCACCATTTTGAATTTGATACTAAAAACTACTATAATTATGTAATATATATTAAAATCTAAATATATATTAAATACATATTAAATGGGTATCAAATTTTTTTAGTCTTTTTAATATGCAAGTAATATGCAAGTTTATTAAATTGTAAATGATAAATAATTTATAGCTATTTATTATTTTAATCGTGTTTTTATATATATTCTTGTTAGTTATGTCGTTCATGTATATTCATATTATTCGTGCTTATTTATATTATGTTTAAATAGATTAATTGTACATATGTTAATTGTATTGTGTCGCACATAACACGTATAATAAATATATCATGTTTTAAGATTTAAACATTTTTATAATTCGTGTTATATTTATATTTCAATAATTCGTATCATTACATGTGTTAAATACAACACAAGACATAACATAAAAATATAAATTACCATATTTAATTAAATTATATAATTATAAAATAATAATTAAAATAATATTAAAAGTAATAAGTATATAAAAACTTAAATAATAATGAAACTTATGATATTAAATTTTTATTACGCAATATTAATATGAAGTAATATAATTTTAGATTATATTCCATAAAAATACGAATTAATCTAATTCTAAATTATATTATTTTTAGCCGAAAATCAAAGAATTCTTCTAAATTTTATTGAACAAAAAAATTTAATTTAGTCTTATATTAAATTATTTCACACATCGTAAAATATTTTAATAATGTTATGGGGTGATGTTATTAAATTATTAGATATTAAATATTCACTTTTAATATTTTTATTTTTTAACTTGAAGATCATAAAACGTTGCCGTGTTATGGACCAGGCATAAAAAACAGTCAAATGGCTGGAGAGCAGAGAGAAGAAAGGGAGAGAATTGGGAGAGAAATTAGGACGGAGAATGGAAAAGCTGATTTGAAGAAGAAGCCGGTGCTTAGTAGAAAAAAGGAAAAGAAGGGGAAAAAAAAATCCCAGTCTCAAGGTAAGTAGCCAAAGCACATCTGCACTTGGTTCTTTTCTTTGGGTTTTAGTTAAGTCTCAGACTATAAGACTGGAAATTGAAGTATGAGTTAATGGTAGAAAATTTGCCCGGCTTGCTTTTGTAATTTTCGACTTTTCTTTGATTTGCTGGATTGGGCTTTTGAAGCTAGTTGTATTGCTGTTTCTGCAGTTTGGGAATAAATAATAATTCATAAAATGGCAGGACAAGTTAATACCCTTTTTCTTGAACAATGGTTGAGAACTAATAGTGGTGGTATAATTAGCCACGCTGTTTCTGGACATTCTTTTTCTTCGTCTCCGTCTTCGTCTTCGTCTGCTCGTGCCATTATTCAAGCGTGGTCTGAGCTTAGAGATTCACTTCAGAACCAAACATTTCATCCCCACATCCTCCAATCTTTGAAAACCCTCCTTAACTCGCAAGCCTCTATTCATGTAGCTGATCCTCAAGCCAAACTTCTTTTATCTCTACTCTCATCTCAAAGTTTCCATCTTCCTTCCGAATCGTATCCTATCTTGCTCAGGCTTCTTTATATTTGGGTCAGAAAGTCTGTCAGGCCGTCTACTGCGCTCATTGATTCAACCGTGGATGTGCTTTCTCGTGTATTTGCTACCGAATTTGGTTTGAAGAAAAGCCCTTCTTTTCTTGCTGGGGGTATTCTTATTTTTGGGGCCATTTCATTCGTGCCTTCTGTGTCTGAAAGTTCGAAAATAGTGTGCTTGGAGTTGCTTTGTAGGCTGTTGGAAGAAGATTACCAATTGGTTAAATCATGGGAAGAAACTATCCCGGATGTGCTGGCAGGGGTTGGATATGCATTGTCTTCTTCTCTGGATGTTCATTTTGTTAGAGTTTTGGATTCTTTGTTGGGAATTTGGGGAAAGGGAGATGGGCCTTCTAGTTTGGTTCATACTGCACTCATGATCCTGCATTTGGTTGAATGGGTTGTATCTGGTTACATAAAATCACGTTCTTTTAAGAAAATTGAAGCCTTTTCACAGGGGACTTTAGGGACTTTGAAGGCAAACTATGCTCCGTTTGCTCTTGTTATGGTTGCAGGTGGAGTATTGAGAGCTAGTAGACATTCACCTAATGTCCAGGGGCTAGAGATTGTTTCCACACTAAGGATTTCTGCGGAAAATCGAATAGTCTTTATAGCACAAAACTTGATTTCTAAAACTAAAGGATTTATAAACTCTGACAGTGATCCTGCTAGCAGTCTCCTTCTACAATGTATATCATTAGCCTTGGCTCGAAGTGGTGCAGTGTCTTTCAGTGCCCCTGTGCTTGTGTGCCTTGCTTCAGCCTTGTTAAGGGAAATCTTTCCCTTAAGGCACTTATTTAAGCAGATTCTTCAGTTCCTCCATAGCAGTGGGTCTGAGTTGGAGCTCAATGAGATTAAGAAACATCTAGACAGTGTTCTTTTTAAGGAAGCAGGTGCCATAACTGGTGTTTTCTGCAATCAGTACGTCTCAGCAGATGAGGAGAGCAAAAGTTTAGTGGAGAGTCTTTTATGGGACTACTGTCAGGATGTCTATTCTGGTCACCGGCAGGTTGCTTTGTTGCTTCGTGAAAGAAAGGATGTGCTGCTAGTCGATTTGGAGAAAATTGCAGAATCTGCTTTTCTTATGGTTGTGGTTTTTGCTTTGGCTGTAACAAAGCAGAGACTAAACTCAAACTTTTCTCAAGAAATGCAGCGGGAGAAATCAGTCCAGATATTAGTTTCTTTCTCTTGCTTAGAGTATTTTCGACGTATGCGTTTGCCAGAATATATGGATACAATTCGAAGAGTTGTAGCATGTGTTCAGGAAAATAAGTCTGCCTGCACCTCTTTTGTGGAATCGATGCCTACCTATGTTGACTTGACCACTTGGCAAGGTGATTTTTTTTTTTTTTTGGCCATGGCAAGCTGATGTTTTTGTACCGTTTTAATTGAGTGTTAGCTTACCATGTTCAAGTAATTCTGCAGTTTAAAGTTCCCAGATGAGTTTTCATATTGTTCCATAAATTGTTAGTTTTATGGGGATTTGAATTTCATCTTGTAGACTTTTCCTCCAAGAAGAAAATGGAGTATGAATGGTCCAAGGATGAGGTGCAAACTGCTCGCATTTTGTTTTATGTGCGGGTTATTCCAACTTGCATTGATCGATTGCCTGCTCTTGTGTTTAGGGGAGTCGTTGCTCCAACTATGTTTCTGTATCCTAAAATACATGATTAATTTACTTGGAAAACTTATAATTCATATTAAATGATATAAACTATGGTTTCTGATAACAAAGGCGATTAGATATATGGGACATCCAAATGGAAAAGTAGCTCGAGCCTCACATTCTATGTTTGTAGCATTCATATCTTCAGGAAAAGACTCTGAGGATGAAAGAGTGTTGCTGAAGGAGCAACTTGTTTTTTATTACATGCAAAGATCTTTAGAGGTACATAAGATATACTGAACCTGACAGTGGAATACCTGGAACATGTTATCAAACTTGTGTGAGACTAAATTAATCTTTTTATTATGATTAATATAGGGATATCCTGGCATTACTCCTTTTGAGGGCATGGCTTCAGGGGTTGCAGCGTTGGTTCGACATCTTCCTGCTGGTAGCCCATCAACATTTTATTGTATTCATTGTCTTGTTGATAGAGCTAATAAGCTCTGCAGTGATGCTTTCACTTTAAATGCTGATGAGTGGAAGAACTGGCAAGGAGGGCCGGAGCCTTGTAAAAAAATCCTAGAGTTGCTTTTCCGTCTTATTTCCCTTGTTGATATACAGGTAAATACTTACATATGCTAATTCATTTTTATTGGA
Organism: Durio zibethinus; assembly: GCF_047325235.1. NCBI lineage: Eukaryota > Viridiplantae > Streptophyta > Magnoliopsida > Malvales > Malvaceae > Durio > Durio zibethinus. Next base: position 6,918,853 of record NC_143175.1, read on the forward strand.
GCATAAGAAACAATTTTTCAGCATTCTTTTCTTTTATCCTTTTTTCCCTTTATTTTCCCTTAAAGGGTTTGACTAGTTAAAATCAGGGCTATTCTGTTGCTTTTATGCCACTTCATTTGAAATAAATGTAACAATGTTGTTAAGAATTAAGCAGGAAATGTATATTCTAGAAATGTTTACCCTGATATATTGCAATTTGCAACCTGAAGTGCTCGGACTAGATGCTGTTGGAAAAATATTTGCTTATTTGTATATGATGACTCTGTTGTTTGCCAGATAATCTTAGCATTTACTCATTTGTGTAGGTACTACCAGCTCTAATGAAGTCAGTGGCACAGCTAATTGTCCAACTACCAAAAACTGGCCAGAACATGGTTCTTAATGACTTATATGCCCAGGTTGCTGAATCTGATGATGTCACACGCAAACCCACGTTAGTTTCATGGCTGCAGTCATTATCTTATCTTTGTTCTCAAGCTAAAAGTGAGGTGGTGATCTCCAAAGGGAGGGAAAGCAAAGAAAACTCTGCTTCTTCTGTGACTATAGAACCATCAAACTGGGATAGACCAAATTCACGTCTGTGAGACATCTAGGTGCAGTTCTTCCTAAATGGCACAGCTAATTCTCCAATAGATGGCTAGAACATGCGTAGGTTGCCAAATCTGATGATGTCACATGCTTCTTCTGGGCCTACAGACCGATTATCTCAGAGACATCTAGTTGCAGTTCTTAATAAATGTTTCTTGTTCCTTATCTGTATCATGCTCTTAATATTGTATTACTCTCTCTCTCTCTCTAAATATATATATATATATATATATTTTCTTATTCATCTTGATATCGGAATAAATGGAACCACTTGTAATTATTACAATACTGCCTCTTCAAGTCAAATAGGCGGTTTGTATTTTGTACTCGCAGTGAAATAATGAATAGGGATATTCTTCATTTCTCTACGGTTTCTCCTTCAGTGTTACACACACATACTAGCTAGACCAATATATTTTCCAACAACCTTCATATTATATACCTGCATTGATATGCCAACCTCAGTGAGGCTAGAATTTAGGCTTTGACCTTTGGCATATATGAAGTCATACGACTTTTCCTGCTGAGAGAGGATTCTATTCCTTTAATTCTTCTTTTAGATCTGTGCATCCTATTTTTGGTGATATTTAGCATGCTCTGAATTTCTAACTGGTTTGCCTTTGTAGTTATTTGGATGATTTATCTGAGGGAAGAGTATTGTCAAAGTGGCTTGTTCTTCTTTGTATTTGAAAAACACAGTGGCTTGTTCTTATATCATGTACTATAATATTTTTAATTGCATTTCAACAAGGTTTGGAGTCGTGGCTGATCGCTGAACCTTGAACCTTCGTTACTAGCAGCAATCACTAGGGTTGTACCTTTTTGTAACATGTAGTAGACTCAAAAGAATTGCAGCGCTTTGACGCTCATTATAATGGAGCTTTTTGAATCGTACACCAAGGTATCACCCGCTTTCTGCTACCTCGTCTTTACCTTTATTGTGCAGATTCCGACTGAACACCACCATTAACTGTCAGAATCGACATTTTATGTCAAAAAAGTACCAAGGACATTTTCAAATCACACCATATCTCTTTATTCTATAAACTTGATTGTTTGTTGTCCTTTATCACCGCTACTTGCATGATTTAGAACGGAAGAGGCAACTTTGTTTGTGTAGTTATGCCCAAAGACAAAGTATGTGGTTGTTTTCTTCAAGAATCTCGTCATCTTTAGCAGCAGACTTATTGGGTTAAGGGCAGATGATCAAGCCGTCTTAAATTAAAATCCTAAATTATCATAAAATCTATTTTCCGAGTTGAAATCCAAGATTCAAATGTCAAAATAATTTCCTCAAATGTGTATGTCATGAAAGGACTTTCGGAGACAATCACATTATCAGTTGATGTGATTTCCATAGCCTGGTATGCAGTGTCCATGTATTTACAGAAAAGCTTGAAATGCATGATACGTTAATTCAGTATATTTATCAATTTGACATTAGTGTGTATCCGGCAATTTCCATCTTCTGGTCAAAAACAACAAAAGGAATGGGAACAGAATGACTATAATAACACCCAAATATAAGAAATGGAATCCAGAGTAGACAAGCAAAGAACACAGTGACAATCATTTTTCAGCAGCAAATGGGGCAAACAATCAAACCATTCTCATTGCACTGTAGGCATTTACTCCACAACCCATCATCGGCAAGGATCCTATGACTGCCATTGCACTTGAAACAAAGCACGAACCTAACTCCAGCACAGCCTTCACAAGGGCCATTGGAACTATCAACAGGAATGCCTTGAAAGAGCACCTTGAGCTTCCCTTGCTCATGCAAAGTTAGAACCTCTTCAGCTCCACCGATATATCTCCCTTTTATGAAAAGCCTAGGAGGCATTATTTTTCCGTCCAATATCCTCCACAACTCTTCCCTGTATTCTGTATGCATCGATATATCTCTTTCGTAGAAAGTCACCCCGAAACTCTCCATGAGAAACCGAACCCTGTTACAATCCTCGAAAGTCTTTCTTATTCCTTTGAGAGTCGTTGTGTAAAGAATGACTGATCCATCACCTCCAGCGGGACACTTCTCTTCATAGCCTAATAGAGGGTCACTATCACCATCAACATTCTCATCAATCCGGCAAGTTTTATGTGGGGCCTCGTTTTCAAGACTCTCTTCCTCAATTCTCTCCTTCTTCTCTGCTCCTTCTCTGCTCTTCTCAATATTCTCTTGCTCAATTCTTACTTTCCTCTCTTCTTCACTCATCTTGATATGCTCCTTCACAGCTTGTTCAAAGGCAGCCAGTAGGTTAGGGTCAAAGAGAGTACAAGAATTCAAATCCGGCTTCCGAAAAGACGAGACATCAATCTCTGATAACGGTGCGTTCTGCCTACAATTCCTTGTCTCAAATTTCATGGGAACATTCACATTCTCTTTCTCAACAACTGCATCAATATTTGCCTTCATTGCTGGACTGATATTCTCTTTGTCCTCAACCTCTTCATTCAAATCCATTTCTTCCTCGTCGCTGTCAGCTTCAAGATCTTGCATTAGCTCTGCTACATCAATGATTTCAGGCTGTACTTCAACTGTTACGCAGCTCTCTTTAATCTCTCCTTGCTCTGATTCTTTGCAGAACAACTTGGGTTGTTCATTGGGATTTGGTGCCTTCGGAAAAGAATCAATAAACCCATCTATTGCAAATACTTGAAGAACTCGATCTGGCTTTAGGTAACCAACTGGCTTGATTGATTTCAGCTTCTTCACGAGCTTTCCTTTCACACTCTTCATTCTTTTTCCTTTTATTTTTCACCCCAGTAAAGGTCCAGATGTTAAATTTGATCTGGTTTGTGGAACAACACAAGAAAAATAACAATAAAATTGGTGATTTGGTGTTCAACTCTAACAGTTGAAAATGATTAAACCAAAGAATGAGCTGAGGTTCAACGGCTAGAAAGCTGATATTTTAAAATTTCAAAAATGGAAATTGTTCAATCAGGCAAAAATCCAATGCAGACAGTAGCAGAAAGTTTCTTCCGGATAAGTTAACTGAACCATTAAATGAATGCCACGTGGAGAGTTGATTTCAAGAAATATCTAAAATGGACACGTGGGAGATAAAGAGAGGCGAGTTTAGTTGAAATTATAATATTTTGTAAAGCAGAAATGAGGAAGCGGGTAACGGTCATACTTTCCTTTAAAGGGCCCAACAACTGCTCGAGGATATGTTTCATTTTTTCATTAGCTTTCCCTCCGTTCTTTTTAGGTTTTTTCCCCCCTTTTACAGTAAGTTGACATTTCTCCTTTTTATTATTATTTTTCTCTTTTAATAAAATTTTTCATTTTTTGGTCTTATTTATTTATTTATTATTATCTCGTGTCATTTATAAATAGTCGAATTAGCCCAACTTCAAACAAAATAATGTTAATGGTGTGAAATTATAAATTTTATTGCTACAAAATATTTCTCAAAATTTTAGGTAAATTAAAATAAATAAAAGTTCTAATAAAAAATTATTAATTAAATGTGATTTTGAGTGAGATGATTATTTTATATAAATTAGAAAAAGAGATTATATGTTAGATAAAATAATGATATGATAAATATTAACCAATAAAAAATATGACACATGTTATGATTGTATTGATTAATTTCTTATCACGTCAGTACATTATTATTAGAGTTGATCTCTTGGGAAAATAACATGACAAAATGAAAATTAAATATCAAATCATGAATTTTTTCTAAGTACTAAATCATAAAAAGTAATATAGTTTAAGAATCAAATTAGATATTATCCCAAAATTAAATTATACAATTTGACCTTTATTAAATATATATACTAATTGAGTGCCTCACGCTTGGTTACAATAATTATTTTATGATAATAAATTCACTAATAATTTATTAGTGCAAAGTAAATTATAATAATGTTTCATTTTATCTTATAAACTATTTAATAAATTCTTATTACATCCAAGAACAGATGAGAGCAAGTAAGTCTAAAAAGGTAACTCCCAAAGCGCGCCTTGAAGCTAATATAATACTTTGTCCAGTTCTTCATTCGTGGTGCTAGTTGATGAGCATCAGTGCAAGGGATCATCACCAATAAGCATACACCTTCAACAACACAAAAAAAAAAAAAAAGCAAAGTGATGCCAATAACCTAAAAAAAATAAAAGAAAAAATTAGATTTTTTTTAATTTATAAAATGATGGTAAATTAAGATATTTAAGAAGAAGAAGAAGAAGAAGAAGAAGAAGAAGCTTTTCCTTGGTTTGGGGAGTAGTTGCTTCTTCACTCTTCTTCAGTTGGTTTTGATATCAGATTGTAAAAATAGTAACGGTTTAAAATGGATTTGATTTGATTTATTTTATATTGTATAAAATTATGAATTTTAAAAATATAATAAAATTTAAATGATTCAATTCGAATTGATTTATCGATTTTAAAATTTTATTTTTATTTATTTATATATAATTTTTAATATATTTAAAAATATATAAGTATAAAATAATTATTTTTATTTTTATAAAAAATATATAAATATATATAATTTAATTCATTTTTTAATTTTTAATTTTTTGATTCAAAATTTAATTTAAATATAATATATATAATATTTGAATTTAACTCAAACCGAATATAAAAACAAATTCAAAACAAATCAAACACCTTAATTTAAAATAATTTTTAATTTTTTCGATTTTTTTTTTCCATTCCTCCCTAATTGCATAAAGAAAGTTGTGCAAGCTGTCCTTTTCGTTTCGAACAAACACGAAATGTAATTGTTATACAACTTAATTCACCAAACGTCAACTTACTCCTGTAAAATCCCAAAAAAATAGATTTATTTGGCTGAGTGGAGAACAAAATGTGCTGTCATTATCAATCAACGATCGTGATTTTACCTTACAGACAAACAATTCCATGTGCAATACGCGGATTGCCCGGCTTTTTTGCACTACCTAATCATGGCCCTATATTCCCATCCGTTTATTTAATTCTTTAAAATCAGCCGTTCAATAATTAATATATCGTTTTCCTTTTTTGGTGATTAAGTTGCTTCCCACTAAATACTCAATTATACTCGTTGAATGATTGTTTTTTAATTGATTTAATTGATTAATATTTAATTTATTTAATTAAAATAATTTTAAGTTTAAATCATATCGATAATTATTTATTATAATTATTTTAATAATTATTTTAAATTATTTTAAATTATCAATATATTTTATCTTAATCTTTAAATAATTTATCTATTTTATATTTTTCTTAAAAAAAATACTCATTGAATGGGACCCGCAATATAATTTCAATTTAATACAAATTAAATTAATCACTTATTTTGACTTTAATTTCCACGCCTTATTTCTTATTTATTTCTTTTCACATCCTTTTCTTTTTTCCTTCTTTCTAGTGGCATTTTTTTCCTCTCATATGAATTACTATTCCATTAAAATATGCTTTTTTTTTTCAAACTAAAATTATCGAATATGTTAAAAAAAAACTATTTAGGATCAAAGATTCAAAATATGATTAATTTATTAATTTTAATAAATTAATATATGATTAATGAAACAAACGATAATCTTTTATAATTATTTATGAAATTAAAAATTTTACCATTAATGTATAAAATAATTTTGCTATAAACTATCCCTTCAAGAACATATGTTAAATTTAGCACATATAAATAAAGATTATATTAATATTTTTTAGTAAAATATCTCTTGCAAATAAAATGGTAACTTTTAAATTTGAGTTAGGGTTAATAGTATATGTAGTTTCTAAATTTTTTTTTGAATTTTTTTCTTCTAAACTTAAAAAAATTCTAATAAGCTCCTTAATTACACAAAGTTATTTTATTTTGATCTTTTTGTCTATAAAATCATCTAAATTGCTAACAAATGCTAATTGACACAAAGTGATAATATCAACTAATATCTCACATGGTAGATAAAAAATCAAAATAAAATTCTCTCAAATTTTAAGAACAAAAAATGAAATTACCTCAAAATTTTATATTATATATATTTTATAAATATTAAATTTAAAATTAAAATTTTATATTCTTGTTCTAATATAATTTATTAGTTATTTTTGTTTTTAATAGAAAATAAATTTTTAAAAATTCAAATTCTTTTTTAAAATATTCAATATCATTTTAAAAACAAAAAATTATTTTCTATTAAAAATATTTTTTAATCATAAATCATAATAAAAATATTATTTTCTATCCATAAAATATATTTTTTAAAATATTAAATATATTTTATTTTCCTTTTTCAAATTTATTTTATAAAAATAACTAAAGAAAAAGATAAAAATAATTCAAGAAAAAATTGCTTGTTATATATTTCAAATAAATTTTATAAATATTATAATTTAAAATATTTTTAAAATTTTATTATGATATGATTTATCAATAAAATAATATTTTTAATAGAAAATAGATTTTCAAAAAATTAAAATTAAGTTAAAATTTTGAAAATAATTTTATTAAAATTATATATCATTTTAAAAAATTAAGTAAAAATTTTTATAATGATTTAAGAAATTAAATAAAACCTATATCTAATGTTAAAATATTATGTAAAAATTTTTAGATTATTTTCAAAAATAGATTTATTAATCTATTCAAAAACATACAAATTTTATATTCATATAAAATAAAAAAATATAATTTAAAACAAATTTTATTTTTTCTTTTTTATAAAATGTATTTTATAAAATATATTTGAAGAGAAAAAATAAAACATACTTATTATTTTAAAAAATAAAGTTTTGGGATAGAAAATAATATGTTTTGTTATGACTTATGAGTAAAATAATATTTTTAATAATTTTTTTCTTTTAAAATGTATTACATTTTTAAAAAAGGAATTTGAAATTTTTAACTTAATTTTAAGTTTTGAACATCTATTTTTTATTTAAAACAAAAATCTATCTAATAAGTTATATTATAACAAAAAAATACAAATATAATTAAAAATTAATATTTTTATAAGATATGTATAAAATATATAAAATTTTAAAATAGTTTCATATTTGCTCTTTAAATTTGAGAAAATTTTATTTTGATTTAACATCTATCACGTAAGATTTTAATTAGCATTTGTCGTCAATTTAATGATTCCATAAACAAAAGAATCAAAATAAGGCAATTTTAGGTAATTAATAATTCGAATAAAATTTTTTAAACTTTAAAAAACAAAATTAAATTTAAATTAAAATTTGAGGATTACAAGTATTGTTAACTCTTTAAAGCTAAGTACGATGCACACTAATGAAAATAAAAGAAAAATTTTATATGTAACCAACTTTTTACTTTTATAATAAAAAAACTAAATACACTCATATTTAAAACATACTACAGGAAAAATGAATCATCAGTCATCACGGCCGATTAAATCACAAAAGCATATACATTCATACACTTAGTAGATAAAATCACAATCTCAGGTGTTTTCTCTCATTTCACACACCCACGCAACCTAAGCAGCAATCTACACTAAAATCACAATCTCACCGAACTATCATCTCCATTTCGATGCAAGGTTCGGACGAAATTGACAGACGAAATCAACAGTAGAGGTGATTTCTTTTCTTTCTATGAATTTGAATATTTGTTTGAATCAAATCGAAATTGGGTTAGAATGTAAAAAATGGTGTGGTTGTGATAGACGAAAATACATATCTAATCAGCCTCAGATCATATCACATTTATTTTTTACTTTTTCAAAAATATTAGTTTTGTTTTTTTATCCAAAATGTGTTTTTGGATAAAATTTAACACAAAGTAAACACGGAGTAAATTTCACTCTAAATCATTGAACTTTAATCACTTTAAAATTCAATTTATCCCATTCAAATCACTAAAATTAGTTAAAAACCCTAATTTTTCAATTGGCAAGTTTCCCCTTGCCCTATATACCTTTCATGCAGTTTTTTTTCGGGTATTTTTTTTAGATCAGAATGTATAGAGAGAGGTGATTAGTAGTAGAGAAAAAAAAATTGACAGTAGTTTAATTGAGGTGGGAAGACGTTCTGATTAATGGATTTGGGACTTAATTGCGTGAATCCACAACTACTAACCCGGAGCTTTGCCCTCAAGTAAAATGATACGAAAATGATAGGAAAAAAAAAAAAAGAAGAAACTGTTGTTTTACAAGGTCTGGAATCAGGCATAGAGATACGAAAATCAAAGAGAGGCGCAACGGAGAGAGGAAAAAAAAATAGAAAATATGAAGGGATAAGCGAAAGTTTAGGGAGATGTTGATGTGGCAGCTTACTTGACAATCACATCATTTTAAAATTTAGATATTTAACAAGCATGTGATTTGAATAAGATGAATTAAAATTTAATTACCTATTTGGAAAAAGGGTAAAATGTCAGTGAGTACTCGAAAAATATTAATAACAGTGGAAGTCAAAGTCAACAAAATGGAAACGCGGTTACAGGTCTACCAAGAGCCGACAAGGATGGTTGACCACCCGCCCCCGAAGACCGTACATTATATATTTCCTATCAAATTCTTGCTTCGGATTTACCGAACCTTATCCCTTTACCCTAACCTAACAGGTTCGGTCCTCCCGGCCTATATATGTAAAGGGCCCATCTTCTATCCTCTTTGCTCTCGATCTTTCACAAAATTCAACAGATAAGTAGCAGGATTCTGGATTACGCTGCTCAAAGGTTTTTATTAAATTGAATCTCTCAAATTTCATCTGTTTTTCTCTTTTTTTTTTTTGTTTTATCTGTTGTTTGGTCGGCAAGAAAGTGAAAGAAAAGTAGTGGAAAAGGAATTGAATTTTTTTATTGGTATTAAAGTATTAATGAAATTAGTTTACAGATATGAGTAGTGAGTATTTCTTGCCATCCATTTTCTCGGTAAACAAACGGAAATGTGATCTTAAAGATCTTTACATGATTCTGTTAATGCAATGTCATTTATTGTCTTGATTAGATAGATAATCACTGATAAGGATGATTTGAATTATAATTTTAATTTGAAGTTATGATTGTTTTAATTTTATGTTCTAATAAAGAATGGATTATGGAGTCTTCTTTTTTTATCCTTGAATTACTTTTTTGGTGTTTTCATAAGTGATCTGATTGCTGAACTCGATAAATGTTCTTCAAAGTTTGGGAAACCTTTTGGCTGAAATGACTATCTGCTGATCTGTTATGAGAATCGAGAAACACAATTCTTGTTTCAATATCTTGAATTGTTTTAATCATAGGAAATCTGGATTTGTCATGAACTTTCTTTTTTCATTTTAATCATCTGTTCATTTGCTGATTTTGTTTGAGTTATTGTATATTTGCAGTATAGAATTAAAGGGATAAGTAAACGCGATTGATAGAATGGCTGTGGTTGTGGGAGGAAGGACAACATTGAACCCCAATGCCCCTCTGTTTATTCCTGCTGTTTATCGCCAAGTGGAGGATTTCTCGCCAGAATGGTGGCAACTGGTTACAACATCAGCATGGTACCGGGACTATTGGATCAGCCAGCACCAGGATGAGGATGGTTTCTATGACAATGCTGAGGATGACGTCTTTGATGGCAATGATATTGCTGATTTGCTTCCAGATATCTTTGACCTTGTTACTGATGAAGATCTACCTGGCATGGATATTCAGTTTGAAGAGTTCATCCAGTCTTGTGAAATGGAAAGCACATCACCTCCTTTGCTGTCTAATGGTGGTACGAACAAGCTCTGTCTAATATCTTGAAAATGCTAAAATGCTTCGACTCTGGAAATAGAGAATTATGTGTGTTTTCTATTTCTAGGAATGTTAATAGATTTTCTTCAAAATACAAGAAAAATGTTAGTAGCTCATTGAACTTATATTTTATCACTTTATTGATTAAAATAGGATTTGAGAAGGATGCGGAAACCTTGATGAAGAATCTGAGTTTGTTGCAATTAAGTCCCAAGTCTTCAGCTGAACCAGCAAAATATGCTGAGAAGCCAGCCAAGAATCTGAACCCTAAAAGAGGGCCCCGTTGCATCCAGCAACCCCGCTGAAAGGGTTTCTGTTAGCCATGCATGTTACAATTTGTCAAGCATCTAAGTAGCGTTTAACTGTAACATCTGTAAAGAGCAAGGGTATATAACTCTTGTATCATTTCTTGTTTGATCTCATATGTTTGCTTCTAGTTAACAAAAAATTTAAAAAAATTGTAAAATTTTAGAAAAAAATATAAAAATAGAGAGAATTATCTTTCATCTCATCCTACCTATTTATTTTGTGCAATGCATGCACGTATAAATGCAAAGGAAGCATCAAAATGATTGTTGAATTTCCGTTTAGGTCTACAAAAGACTTGCTTGTTTCAATGATATTCCTCCAGTAGATAAGTTGAAGTGATGAACAAGCAGAGCCAAGCAGGCATTGGGTTTTTTTTAAAATGATTTTACAGACAAAACGACTAGTACTATAACAAATCCACTTCAAGCAGAAACCTAAGAGAGGTAATCTGCACTTTCATTAAAATTTTTTCTTTTCTGGGGTTCAAGTTTATTTTGGTTGCCAATGGCATCAGATATCGCTTTGGGTAGCCAAAATCCAGGTCTTTCAAGAAATGGTGCACGGTCAAGAACTAAAGGTTCTCTCAAGGTTATCTCAATGCCATCATACGTCCATAATGCCAATGTTGCTTCACCCTTGAAACCCAAGGAGAACCAACCTAAGCCAGCTGCTGCAACGTCAATGCAGTTCACGTCCCAACTACTTCCAGACACTTTAACTTCCTTCTCTTCCCATTTGCCTAATTCAGAAGATCGGTCTTCACCGATGGGTGGCTGAAGAAGAAGAAGAAAAAGTAAATGCAGTTATATTAGGGCTTTTTTTTTAATGCCATAACTGTAGTTATCAGACAAATGCAGTTAAAAAGGATCACATCATCTCCATAGCAATATATTTTCATTCGAAGAGAAAATTTTCTCTCAAGAAAAACTACAACAGGAGTAATTGCTTAAACTAGGTGAAAGTTTCCCAGTGATCTCATTCCGCAATCAAGCTCTTCTCCTGGACACAGTTAACCTCCCCAAAAAAACCTTCTCTAGTTTTAAAGTGAAATTTGCTTACTTCCGATTGCAGATAAACCAGACTATAGGAATTTAATCAGAATACTTCGCCCCACCTAGACCACAAAACACCCCTTGAAAGTTGCTCCTAACATTGGTTTTCAAGCCTTCAGAAAACCATCCTTTTTATTTCTATTTAGTGATAAAAAAGAATTCATTAAAAGATCAGTAGTTGCAAAATATTTGCCCCCTTCTTTCCACAGAGTAACATAGAAGAGATGTTGATGCAAACTACACGAGAAAAATAAAGATCACTAGAAGCGAAAATGAAGACCAAATAATTTCTTTATCAATATTCTTCTAGTTCCACTTTACGATGATACTAGTTTTAGTTCTTTAAACACCATATAGAATGAGTTGATCTCCTTAAAAACAATTTAAGAGTATTTGTTTAGAAGGGTCCATGAGCAGAGTGAGAAACAACCATCAAGTGAAAGGTTGGAGATCCCCAAATTATTATAACATCTAGATGCCAAAGAGAATGAAATAAAAGTAAACAACAATACTTGTGTAAAAAAGTTTCCATACAAAGTTTACCTGCAATCTGAAACCAACATGGTTCTTCCATATTTCATCAGCATTTTCCACCTTCCCCATGTGTAGAGAAACATTTGGTGATGCCCAAACTGTAACGTAAATTGTCTCCACTGAAGCATGATTAAGATCTAGTCTCATCAAGCCACCAACATGAACAGTCTGCCCCACCTGCAAATTTTCAAAAAATCTGAAGAATTAGACTTGACGATCTCCCTAATTAGTTGCATCACTGCCTTAAAATTTAACAAGCTTGAAACAACAAAATATGTAGAAATTTAATGATTGCAGACAAAAGCTAAGATAACATTGGAAAACAAAGAGGTGACGGCTAAAAATTCAAGGACATCCCAGTTCTTCCTATGGATAATACTTAACTTTTCAGCATAGATTGACAAACTGTTCAGCTAAGGGGGCGCAGGTGCATGTGATCCAAGTGTAAGGGCAATAACTGTACAACCTATTATTATCTAGAGTTCACTTTTCCCCTGCTTCATTCTCTTACGAGCATGTAAATCAAAAGATGACATGATCACCACTGACCATGAAGTAACATATAAACAACTGGATTTGGCTCCTCAAACAGATTGCACTGTCCATCTTAAAAACTAACTTCATCGCAGTGTAAACAGGCATGATAGAAAGTTAGAAATTGCCAGATGAGGGAGAATGGAGACATTTCAGGTGCTTGGACATCTGAAGAGAATATTGACAAATGCCCTCATTAGAAGACGTGATTTGGCCTCTCAAACAGAATACAGTACCAATTATATAAAACTAATTTCATTGTGTTATAGACCAGTACAATAGAAAGTTAGAAATGACTTCATTTTGGAAAAGATAAGGCTAGTGCAAAATGAGGACAAAATGATGATTGATCTGAGGCACATCTCAGGTCTTTGGACATGTGAGAGAATGTCAACAAATGCCCATATAAGATGTGATTTATTGGAGGGTACCCATGTGAAAAAAGGAGGGGGAAGACCAAAGACATGGGGGATGGGATACTAACGAAAAGGACCTTGCTTTTATTAATCTTAATACAGGACGGTGCAACATAGTCCATGCATATCTGACCTCATGTGGTGGAAAGAGATTCTGTTTGTTATTCCCGTTACCATAAACAAGCACAATATTAAGAATAAAGATCCAGACACCAATTGACTGAAGTTAGAAGAAGATGCAGAGGAGGAAGAGGAGAAGGAATAGAATGAAATTACGCAAAAAAAAAAATAAAAAATCAAGATCAATGAAATGAATCGGTGCATTATATGCTTCATGTACAATATTGTATACTCACATTATAGGTCAACTAATTACATGCAACAATCAGCTTTCACTCTAATAACTTCATTTCAGTTTAAAGCACCAGACTCCTATTAGATTTTAATCAAATATTATACCTTCACAGCAATCACAAAATCATGGGAAAATGGGTGTAAATGTGCACAGTGGTGATAGTTAGAGGAAAAGCTTGCCTTCATCCTGTATGTCCGAGGTTTTAGCTCCTTTCGTATTTCAACCATCTTCTGCTCATCTCTATTTAATCTCATAGACATTAAATATGGATGTAGGAGCCCTGGAGTGTCATACATCTTTGCTTTGGCTGACAAAATCCCCCCAATTCGCAAAATCCCAAGAGTTGTCCCCGGAACAGGAGCTTCTGTAAGCCTGGTTATATTTGCCTTCTCCTTCTTTGCAAATGCATTAATTAGAGTAGACTTCCCTGCATTTTGAGCCCCAATAACCCACACATTTCCTCGAGGACCTGCTAATTCCTTTATGAATGCCAACAAATTCTTCACCCCCAAATCCTTGCGGGAACTAACCAAATATACCCCATTAAGTTTGGGTGCCCCTCCAGCCTTAGCTCGGTGCCTAACCCATCTATCTAACCTAGTAGGTGAGATTTGTGAGGGGAGGAGATCAACTTTTGTAGCCACAAGAACAAGTTTTGGCAACTTTTTGGAAAGTTTAGGGTCATTTTGGGCCTCTTCCAACAACTTGAACAGTGGCTTCGCAGCCCGTTTCGGGAAGGAACCATCAAAATCAACACAATCAACAACTATAACAACAACAGTAGCACTAGCATTCCCAGTAGGCTTTATCAACCTAGTTGCAATTAATCTATCAAAATCAAAATCAGGTATCAAGTTTTCAACAGATTGGTTCTTCACCTGCCCATAATTCCTCAAAGAATGACATCTTGCACACACAGTAACCTCCTCTTTCTCATCCTTTGCTTTCCTAGCCATCCTCTTCCTTTCTGCTTTCGACAATCTCTTCCTTTTACCCTTCTCCATTATCTCTTCTGTAATATTACCATACCCGACACTTGCTGGAGCAAAACCATCAAACTCTAGACCATCCTCTCCTTTTATAAACTTAGCTTCCCATTCATCAGAATCCCAATCAAACTCATCTCCCCCTACCAAATTATCTTCTTCTGCATCACTTCCCTCAAATTTTCCCTCAATGTCATCCACAAAATTCTCTTTCAACCCTTCAAGTTCATCCTCAAAATACTCCTCCATGTCATCTCCATCGTCATTCTCTACTACTTTCCTGTCAATAACCTTCCTTTTCTGATAGTACCCCGGAAGATTTGGATCTTTATCTTGCATAAAGACTCCACAACCGGGGCAAACAGCCCCATAATTCTCATCCTCGTCTCTTCCCTCACTCCAAACCGGATTCTTTCCCCTCCTACGTGTGATTTTACCATGAATTTTCTCTGTTGTTTGATTAAAAGATTGGTTCTTTACTGCTAAACTAATAGTTGAAACTCTGTTTTGTCTGTTTTTCTTGTCACCCAATCCTGTAAAAGCAGTGTTTTTGCAAACTGGATTTTATACTATGCATATGAAAGTAAATGAAAAAAAAAAATTAAGGATATAGCAATTAGCAAAGCAAGTTACCAGGGAAAAAACAAAGTGTTGTTTCTGGGTTTTCCTGTATAGTTCTTGTGGTGTCGTGTAGCTTGGGGCTCAGCGTGACTATTCTTGTTGATAACAGAAATGCCATTTCTTCAAGATACAAAGACTTGAACTTTCGTTATCTATCCAATCCAAAAGCAAGAAGGAAAAATCTGTCATCAGAGCATAAAGAGATACTGCTGTCATGTTGAGACTCTGGAGAGGATATATTGCTCTAAGGAATGGGCAAACTCAACAAACAATTGGGCCTTGTTCAAAAAGTCCATGGAACCCATCAAAGAGCTCAAAATCAGACCAAAAAATTGGGCCCAGTTCAAAGGGTCTAAAGAATCCTTTTTTTTTTTTTTCACAAATATTCACATTGACATATATGTGATGTTAAACAGGGGCGATAACGGTTGAATTTGTATAGACTATTTTTTTTTTTTGAATATTATATAATATTATAAAAATTTAAAATCTAATTTTAATCTAAATCGAATTTTTATTCAATTCGAATCGAATTTTATTAGTTCGGTTTGGTTTATCAATTTTTTATTTTTATATATTATTTTAATATAAAATTTTAATATATTTAAATAAATTTTGATTCAAAATGATTTTTTATAAAAATTTAAAAAATATATATAAATTAAGAAAAATAAATAATTTGATTTAGTTTTGTTTTTTTTCGATTTTTACTTTTTGATCCGATATTCGATCTGAAAATCTGATTCGAATCTAATATATATATATATATATATTTAATATCTGAATTTTTAAATGAAAAAAAAAATTGATTCGAATAGAATCAAACACTATAATTTCAAATTAATTTTTGAATTTTTTGATTTTTTTATCAAAAAATTTTGTAGAATTTTGAAATAGTTGATTAAATTGATGAATTTGGAGTTTTTTTTTTTTCTAGAAGATCATGAATAAAAAAAATGAAATAAAAATCGTGATTAAAAATAAAATATTAGTGCAAAATCATATATGTATGATGTAATTTAATTACAATATTAACGCTTAAAAAACAGGGATACCTATCGAAGGATGGAGATATAGTTGTACTTTTGCAAGGGAGAAGGGTTTGGTCATGTGCTGCTATCTCAAACAGACACACAAAATTCTCAAAATATTCAACCCATGATTCCTAATTAAATCTAATAATTTTAGATATGATATAATAATATGATATAAAAAATTATATATATGTTTTGAACAATAATATGATATAAAAAATTATATATATTTTGAAAAAACATGTTTCATATTTATTTGCATCAACATAATACAATTTATGTCTTATAAGTTTGGACACATTTAAGCAAATGTAAGACACAAAAAACACGTTTAAAAAAAATATCATATGAATATATGTTTAATACGGTACAAAATATGTTTAAATAAAACGTGTCACATGGATATACGTTTTACTTGTGATACGATACGAGAACATATTTAACACATTTTTTATATTTATTTTAATTTAATATAAACATAATTATTTTAATTTTTAAAATTTTAATTATGATACTTAATTAGTTATTTAATATATCATATAAAAACTATTTTAAACATTTAATTATCATATTTATTTAATAATTCTTATAAAAATTATTTTTTATATTAATAATATAAATAATAATATTAGTATGATACATTGTTATTTTATTTTTTAATCTTTAATAGTTCATCATTTTGGATTTGATATTAAAAGCTAATATAATTATACATACATTTATATTAAATGTATCAATTAAAATATTATATATATGTATATATTTATATACACATAATAGTAATGTATACGTTATAAATTATATATATATGATAAATGCTTATTTAATGGGTATCAATTTTTTATACTTTTTAAATATGCAAGTATTTTTTATATTAGTATTGTATCCATTGCATAAATAAATCTTAACATATTAAATATATATATTATTCTTTGTAACTTTTTATAATAAGATTAAAAATAATTTTTTATTAAAAAAATTTAAAATGATAATATACACTTAATTATTAATAACAAATAACATCCAATAACCAATAATATGGTTATTGATCAAGTAAAGTAAATCCAAATTACATGTATATACAATAATATATTATAATGATAATAAATAGCATTTATAATAATAAAAAACTATATGATAATCTTAATAAGATGAATCATAATATGCTACTATTTTAAATTATAAGAGCTAAAATAAGAAATTATATATTTGAAATTAAAAATAATACATATTTTAAATAATATGTATAATGATAAAAAAATTATATAATTTTTTTATATTACATGATACGATATTATTAAAATGTAACTTATGAATTATTACTATAAAAACACATCTTGATTACCTATTTTAAATACTTTATTCCAGATTACATAACAAAATATTATATATTCGAAATTAAAAATAACATATTTATTCTAAATAGCATTTATAATGATAAAAGATTATATAATTTATATTTTTATATTACATGACAAAGTATTAATATAATATAATGTATGTACTCATCTTAATGACTTGTTTTATATATTTTATTTTAAAATCTAAATCGCATCATATGATACTCATATATAATTATAAGAGATTCTATAATTTATTCTAAATCATATGAATATGAGTATATTGTATATCTATGATAATTAAAATATATAATTTATTTTAATCATATTATGGCATATAAAAAATTATTGTAAGGAACATAAATATATTAATTTGTCTTTTTAAATATATATTAATTTAATTTTTTAATAATTTTAGTAAGTCATTAAGACCTTTTACAAATAAAATCATGCTAATTAAGTAATTATTGAAAATATATAATAATATTTATATATTAAAAAAAGAAATAAATCTAGTAGATATATATATATATTAATATTATGTACAAAAAAATAGCTTTTGAAATAAACTTTGTATCTTATATAAATAATATGTGATTATTATATACTCATAATTTATTTATATATTTATATATTTATTTTAAATTAAAAATTACTAAATTTTATTTTTTTCTTACTTAACAAGTTTCAACTTTCAAGGCTGATTTTTAAACTCTTAAGGTTGATTTTTATTACCTTTAGTATAAAATTACTAAAAAAAAATTAATTAAACAAAATCTAAATTAAATTAAATTTTATACTATCAAGGCAAACAACAATTTAATATATACAGGTTAGGTAGCCCACCGGTTAGATAACCAATCTACTTTTACTAATAATATTACCATGCTTCCATTTTCACTTTTACACATGTGGAAGCTTAACCATTTAAACCTAAAAATCTTTTTTCCTTATTTCCTTTCACATTTTCACTCTTTTGTTTCAAACTTTTAGCCGCAACAACCTTCTTTCCTCTTTCAACCATTAAGCCAGGCAACCATCATCACCTTTCATTTGCCCTTACCTCTTTTCTTAGGTAGCTACCACTCACCTTTGGCCTACAAATCGCAGTTGATCCATCGATTGATAGAGCCTTTATGTATTTTTCAGTTTTCACCACGTTGTTTCTTGCCAAAACACTAAGGTAGTTGTTTACAAATTGTATATAATATTTATTGTTTGAATTTGTAGTTTTATTTTGGTCATAAAAATAGCCTACGGAATCAACTGTTAAGAATGGCCTGGTAGAACTTGGTTCATGTGACTTTTAATAACCAAATAGCACATCTACAGCTCTACAAAAGTTACAAACTGCAATTTAGTTGCTTATTCATTTTTTTAATACTTAATTATTCTTGTAATTGTAAATCCTTATATAATATGCATTTATTTTAATATATATGTTTTTGACCCATACATTTTTAATATATATGTTTTTGACTTATACATTTCTAATGTATGTTTTTAATATATTTTAAATTTGTAGATAGAATCTGATGATGTCAACACTATATTTCAATCAAATTCTCTTATTACGAATTTGAAAAAAAATGATTATATGGAGATAACAGAACAAGATAATGTTGAGATAGGAATAAATAAAGGAAATCATAAAAAAGAACAAGAAAACTAACTTCAGATGTTTGGAAAGCCTTCAAAGTGTTACTTAAAGAGGTAGTTAATGGTATTAAGATAGTAAAATGCAAGTATTGTGAAGAAGTTAAGAACTACGATTCTAGATATGTGAATGATAATCTTAAATGTCATATGAATAATTGTGTTAGGAGTAAACCTAGCAATCTGTATTTTCATGTCGTGTTTCGTATCATATTTGATACGTGTAATAACATGAATTATTAAAATACGAACATGACATGCATTATAAAACATGTTTAAATCTTAAACATGAACATAACATGTTTATTATTCATATTATATGTGGCACAACATGACTAATACATATATAAATAATTAATCCATTTAAACATAATATGAATAACACGAATGACACTGATTTACACGAATAACACTGTAAATACAAGCTAAACTTTAACTTCAGAGTATTCCAAATACAAAATACAAGT
This sequence comes from Durio zibethinus, assembly GCF_047325235.1. Classification (NCBI taxonomy): domain Eukaryota; kingdom Viridiplantae; phylum Streptophyta; class Magnoliopsida; order Malvales; family Malvaceae; genus Durio; species Durio zibethinus. Next base: position 6,938,432 of record NC_143175.1, read on the forward strand.
CAAACATGAATATATGCAATATATCATCAAACTTCGAACTTCAAACATCATATCCAATTCAACACATACCAACTTACTAACTTCAAAGCATTCAAAACACAACAACAATTTAAAAGCTATTTAATGAGTTAATGCAACTCAATAAAATTAACTTAAGATGAAGTAGAACATTTTACTAAAGAAAAACTTTCTTTGCTAAGATCCAAAATGATGACACCATCTATCATCTCATCTAAGTTCTCATTAGCAATTTCTCCAAATAACCAATATTTACAACAAATAATACCTTCACAATTTCTAGCTTAAGTGAGCTATGATAGATAAGAACCTTACCATCACTAGTAAAAGTAGATTTGGATGCTATTGGGGAAAAAAGAATGCTTAAGATATCTCACGCCATGGTAGCAAGCTCGAGATACCAAAACTGGTTTTGATTTCAAAATTGCAAAATATTCAATTTTTGTGTCCTATCAAGCCTTTGTTCTTCTAAATACAATTATAATTGAGATTTCCTTACAGTAACACCATTTTCAATGTCAAAAGTGTCAAACTCTTTATCAAAAAATTCAAATATATTAGAATTTCTAACAAAATATTACAAAAAATAATAAAATAATAAAAAATTAAACATTAAAATAAGCGAATTACCTTCTAGACATCCTTTTTATGTGAACTTATAGCTATTCTAGATCTTTATCAACATTGTAATCATTAGAATTATTAGAAACAACCAAGGATGAACTGCAAATAGGAGCCTTAATAGCATCAGCATATTCATCATAAAGAGAAAATAAATTATCTTTGACTGTTCTGAACTCTATTGAATTATTCTCATAAAGCTCCTTATAACTTCAATACATAAATTGTAACTTGTAACGAGGATACAATATCACAGTTACAGATAAAATCAAACTAAATTCAAACTAATACTTTTCAAACTTTTCAAACTTATCAAACATCATTAGAGTCATCTTTTTTAATTGCATATCATTTTCGTTTATGCATTTATTCAAAGTCAAATGTGCCCAAAAAATTGAAGGAAAGAATAAATTGGTATTATGGTATTTTGTTCTAAAAAACACATAAGTAATATCATAAAAAAAAAACCTTAAAAACTAGCTTAGTTTCTCAATTTTGTCCCACTCAAATTTAGATGAAAAATTTTTAAATAATTTGAATAACTAATTTCCAAGTGAAAGAAAGCTACGAAAAAGTAAAAAGCACTTTGAAGCATGAGATGTGTGAAGTTTCACCTAGTTGGAACATTTTGTCTTAATAATCTATTTTCATTTAAACTAAGTAGGTCCACACATTCTAAAAATTTTTACTTTCTAATTTGAGGTCCTTTCACATACTTAATTCTTTTATTTTTTTTTTTAAAAAAAAAACTCATCAAACTTTTTCAAGTCATCTTGGACTATCAAATTCAGAATATGAGCACAAAATCTTAGATGAAAAAATTGATCATTTCCTAGAAATGCTTTCTGTACATTCAATTGTAATTTCAACAAATCAACCAAAGTATTATTAACAGAAGTATTATCCATGTCACATAGAATAATTTATTTTTTATTTCCCATTCAACTATCAAAGAATACATTTTTTCACTCAATGCAACACCATTGTGTGGAGGTGGCATAAAAGAAAAATTCAAGATTTTTTTTGTAAATTTCAATCATGGTCAATAAAATGAACAGTAACACATATATGCCCATCAATATTGATAGAAGTCCATAAATTAGAAGTCAAACAAATCCTACTAGATGTTTCCTTCAATAGTTGTTTTAACTTACTTCTTACTCTTTTATACATTTTCATGATATTAGATTGCACAGTGTTCTTAGAGGTTAAAGTCATATCATCATACAAATAAGAAAACAAATCTCTAGTGCCATTATACTCAATAAATGACAATGACAAATTATGCATAACCATTGTAACAACTAACTTTTCATGAAATTTTTCATAATCATATTTGCAAGATCTCATTATCATAGACCCATGACTTTTAGAAAGTATTATTTGGCCTACATCACGTGTGTCTCTCCCAACACAATTATTCATATGACGTTTAAGATTATCATCCCCATACCTAGAATCATTGTTCTTAACTTCTTTACAATACTTCGAAGACCTTTCAGACATTTAAAATCAATTTTTTATTTCTTTTGTGCTTCCCTTTGCTCTTTTCTATCTTGTTATGGTATCTCTATACTATCATTTTCTACCAAATTTGCAATAAAAGAATTTGATTGAAATATAGTGTTAACATCATCAGATTCCATCTACAAATTAAAAATATATTAAAAACATACATTAGAAATGTTTGAGTAAAAAACATATATATTAAAAACATACATTAAAAATGTATGAGTCAAAAACATATATATTAAAAGCATATATATATTAAAATAAATGCATATTCGACAAGGATTTGCAATTACAAGAACAATCAAGTATAAAAAAAAAATGAATGAGCAACTAGACTGCAGTTTACAATTTTTGTAGTGTTTCAGATGTGCTATTTGGTCATTAAAAGTCACATAAACCAAGTTCTACCAAGCCATTCTTAATAGTCAATCTCATAGGCTGTTTGTATATCAAAACAAAATCACAAATTCAAACAATATATATTATGTACAATTTGTAAACAATTACATTAGTATTTTGTTAGGAAATGGTGCGGTGAAAACTGAAAATCGATGGATCAACTGTGATTTGTTGGTGAAAGACGAGTAGTGCTACCTGAGAAATAAGATAATAATAGGTGAAAAGTGATGATGGCTACCTAGCTTGATGGCTGAAAGAGGAAAGAAAGTTGCTGCGGCTAGAAGTTTGAAACAAATGAGTGAAAATGTGAATGTAAAATGGGGAAAATAGACTTTTAGGGTTAAGTGGTTAAGCTTCTACATGTGTGAAAGTGAAAATGGAAGCATGTTAATTGTTAACAAAAGCAAACTGGTTACATAATTGCTGGGCTACCTAACCGAAATATAAAACTAAAAAGCAGAATAGCTAATTGTTGTTTGCCTTGAAAGTATAAAACTAAATTTAATTTAGATTTTGTTTAATTAATTTGTTTTAATAATTTTATACTAAAGGCAATAAAAATCAACATTGAAAGTTGAAACTGGTTAGGTAAGAAAGTAACAAATTTTAGTAATTTTTTATTTAAAATAAAAAAAATAAATTATGAATATATAATAATAATATATTATCTATATATAAGATAAAAATTTTTATTTCAAAAGCTATTTTTTTATTTTTTTTATTTTTATACATAATATTAATATATATATACTTGATTTATTTCTATTTTAATATATAAAAATTATTATATATTTTCAATAATTACTTAATTAGCATGATTTATTTGTAAAAGGTCTTAATGACTTATTAAAATTATTAAAAAATATTAAATTAATATATATTTAAAAAGTCAAATTAATATATTTATTTTACTTATAATAATTTTGTATATACTATAATATGATTAACTAAATTTCATATTTTAATTATCTTAGGTATACAGTATACTCATATACATATGATTTAGAATAAATTATATAATCTTTTATAATTATATATAGGTATCATATGATGCAATTTAGATTTTAGAATAAAATATACAAGACAAGTGATTAAGATGAGTATATACATTATATTATATTAATACTTTATCATGTGATATAGAAATATAAATTATATAATCTCTTATCATTATAAATGCTATTTAGATAAATATGTTATTTTTAATTTCAAATATATAATTTCTTGTCATGTGATCTAGAATAAAATATTTAAAATAGGTCGTTGAGATATGTTTTTACAGTAATAATTTATATGTTACGTCTTAATAATATCGTATCATATAATATAAAATAAATTATATAATTTTTTATCATTACACATATTATTTGGAATATGTATTATTTTTAATTTTAAATATATAATATCTTATTTTAACTCTAAAATAATCGCATATCATGATTTATGTTATTAAGATTATCATATAGTTTCTTATTATTATAAATGTTATTTATTATTATTATAATATATTATTGTATATTCATGTGATTTGGATTTACTTTACTTGATCAATGACCATATTGTTGGTTGTTGGATGTTATTTGTTATTAATAATTAAGTGTATTGTTTTAAATTCTTTTTTAATAAAAAAATATTTTTTAATCTTATTATAAAAAATTACAAAGAATAATATATATTTAATATGTTAAGATTTATATATGTAATGTATACATTACTAATATAAAAAATACTTGCATATTTAAAAAATATAAAAAACTTGATGCCCATTTAATATGCATTTAACATATATATATAAATTTTAATGTATACATTAATAATATATATTTAAATTTAATATATATTTTAATATATGCATTTAATATAAATATATACATAACTATATTAGTTTTTAATATCAAATCCAAAATGATAAACTACTAAAAATTAAAAAATAAAATAATAATGTATCGTACTATATTATTATTTATATTGTATTTATATTATTAATATAAAATATAATTTTATAATAATTATTAAATGAATATCATAACTAAATATTTAAAATAATCTTTATATAGTATATTAAATAGTTAATTAAGTATCATAATTAAAAGATTAAAAATTAGAATAATCTCTATATGTTTATATTAAATTAAATAAATATAAACATATGTTAAGCGTGTTTTAGTATTGTATCACAAGTAAAACATGTATCCGTATGACATGTTTTATTTAAACGTATTTTCATATTGTATCACATATTAAACGTGTATTCATGTAATATATTTTTTTAAAACGTGTTTTTTTATATTTTATACATATTTAGACGTATCAGTATATATAAGATATAAATTATATTGTGTCAAAATTTTTGTGGATATAAATAAATACGAAATATATATTTTTTAAAATATATATATATAATTTTTTATATCATTTTTATATCATATTATTATATTATATTTATTAAATATTAATATATCACACATGTAAATCTTTATTTTATGGCGTTTTAAAGGTTAGACTAGCATTAAAAGAAATTTAATAAATTCATTGTGAAATCAAATGAACCTTACAAAAGATGAAATTTGAAATTTAATTCTTCAAAATTAAAAAGCATCTTTTTCAGTTTTCACCATTAAATCAAAATATCATATTGGCACTTGGACTGAAGCAGCTGGTTCGTAGCCATGAAATCTTTAACTTCCATTAAAAATTCTCACGGCCGTTACATCACGAATCTAAAGGAATTTCAATTTCTTTGACCAACAAAAAGAGGAAAAAAAACAGTAGAAGAAAATATGACCATTTCTTTAATTTCCCACCACAGATCAAGCTTAGATTTTTCTGCTAAAAGTTTATTCGCGAATATTCTTTTTCTGTTTCTAGCGCCTACCAATGACGGTATCTGCCACCGTGTCTAACACGTTGCGGCTCCTAACTTCTTGGTACCTACTCTTTTCTGTCTTCATTTTGAACTCAACCATCACGTTCAAAACTGTTTCTTTGGAAAATAAACAAAAACGAAAAGAAAAAGGGTTTCCACTTATCATTTCTAGAGAAAGAACCTTAGGAGAATCTGTATAATTTTTTTTTAGAATGGTTTCACACGAAAAGGAATATAATTATATCAAAATTTATTATTTCTTGGGTGAAAAAAATATATGAGTAAAATAATTTTTAAACAAAAAATTAATAATTATTTAAAAATTTAATATATTATTATAATCAATTATTTTTAAATTTTTTATTTAAAATTATTTTAATTTTTAAATATTTATTTTGTAATTTCAAAATAAAAATCAATTAAAGATTAATAATTTTTTTTAGTAATTTTATAATAAAGGCAATAAAAATCAGCCTTGAAAGTTTAAAAATTAGTCTTGAAAGTTGAAACCAGTCAGGTAAGAAAGTAATAAATTTTAATAATTTTTTATTTAAAATAAATAAATAAATAAAAATATAAATAAATTATGAATATATAATAATCATATATTATATATATAAGATCAAAAGTTTATTTCAAAAGCTATTTTTTATTTTTTTATTTTTTTACATAGTATTAATATATATACTATATTTATTTCTATTTTAATATATAAATATTATTGTATTTTTCAATAATTACTTAATTAGCATGATTTATTTGTAAAAGATCTTAATGACTTATTAAAATTATTAAAAAATATTAAATTAATATATTTATGTTACTTATAATAATTTTTTTTATATATTATAATAAGATTAAAATAAATTACATATTTTAATTATCATAAATATACACTATACTCATATACATATGATTTAGAATAAATTATATAATCTTTTATAATTATATATTGGTATCATATGATGTAATTTAGATTTTAGAATAAAATATATAAAACAAGTGATTAAGATGAGTGTATAAGATGAGTGTATAAGATATAATCATGTGATATAGAAATATAAGTTATATAATCTCTTATTATTATAAATGCTATTGAGAATAAATATGTTATTTTTTATTTTAAATATATAATTTTTTGTCATGTGATCTAGAATAAAATATTTAGAATAGGTCATTGAGATGTGTTTTTGCAGTAATAATTTATAAGTTATATCTTAATAATATCGTATAATGTGATATAAAATAAATTATATAATTTTTTTATCATTATACATATTATTTAGAATAGATATTATTTTTAATTTCAAATATATAATATTTTATTTTAACTCTTATAATTTAAAATAGTCGCATATCATGATTCATGTTATTAAGATTATTAGATTATTTTTTATTATTATAAATGTTATTTATTATCATTATAATATATTATTATATATTCATGTGATTTGGATTTACTTTACTTAATCAATGACCATATTATTGGTTATTGGATGTTATATGTTATTAACAATTAAGTGTATATTATTGTTTTAAATTATTTTTTTAATAAAAAAACATTTTTTAATCTTATTATAAAAATTTACAAAGAATAATATATATTTAATATGTTAAGATTTATAAATGTAATGTATACATTACTAATATAAAAAATACTTGTATATTTAAAAAGTATAAAAAAATTTATACCCATTTAATATGCATTTAATATATATATATAAATTTTGATGTATACATTACTAATATATATTTAAATTTAATATATATTTTAATATATTTATTTAATATAATTATATGCATAACTATATTAGTTTTTAATATCAAATCCAAAATAATAAATACTAAAAATTAAAAAATAAAATAATAATGTATCGTATTAATATTATTATTTATATTATATTTATATTATTAATATTAAAAATAATTTTATAATAATTATTAATAATATCATAACTAAATATGTAAAATAAATTTTATATGATATATTAAATAACTAATTAAGTATCATAATTAAAAGATTAAAAATTAAAATAGTTTTTATATGTTTATATAAAATTAAAATAAATATAAAAATATGTTAAGCGTATTTCAATATTGTGTCATGAGTAAAATGTTATCTATATGACATGTTTTATTTAAATATGTTTTAATATAGTATAATGTGTTAAACGTGTATTCGTGTGACATGTTTTTTTTAAATATATTTTTCATATCTTATATGTTCTTAAACGTATTAACACGTATAAGATATAAATTTTATTGTGTTGACATGAATAAAGACGAAATATATTTTTTAAAAATATATATAAAATTTTTTTCATATTATTTTTATATTATATCATTATATTATATATGAAATTATCAATTTTATTAAAAAATCAATATATCATATATGTAAATCTTTACTTCCTAACGTAGTAAAGTTTAGACTAACATTAAAAAAAGTTTAATAAATTCATTATAAAATCATAGGAACCTTACAAAAGATGAAATTTGAAATCTAATTCTTCAAAATTAAAAAGCATCTTTTTCATTTTTCACCGTTAAAACAAAATATCATTTGTCAAGTCTATTGTGTTCATAATAAGACCATATTGGCACTTGGACTGAAGCAGCTGGTTCGTACTTCGTAGCCATGAAAAATTTTTAACTTTATTAAAAATTATCACGGCCGTTACATCGCGAAGCTAAAAGGAATTTTAATATCTTTGACCAAAAAAAAAAGGAAAAAAAAAAACAATAGAAGAAAATATGACCATTTCTTTAATTTCTCACCATAGATCAACCTCAGATTTTTCTGCTAAAGGTTTATTCGGGAATATTCTTTTTTCTGCTTCTGGCGTCCACCAATTAAGGTAGCTGCCACCGTGTATAACACGTTGCGGCTCCTAACTTCTTGGTACCTACCTTCCCTTTCTTCATTTTAAACTCAACCATCACCTTCAAAAATAAACAGAAACGAAAAAGAAAAAGGGTTTCCACTTATCATTTCTAGAGAAAGAACCTTGGGAGAATCTGTATAATTTTTTTAGAATGGTTTTACACGAAAAGGAATATAATTATATCAAAATTTATTATTTCTTGGGTGGAAAAAAATATTAGTAAAAAAAATTTTAAACAAAAAATTTAATAATTATTTAATAATTTAATATTTTATTACAATTAATTAATTTTAAATTTTTTATTTAAAATTATTTTAATTTTTAAATATTTATTTTCATTCAATTTAATTCTTATACATATATTTTTATTTAATTAAACATTCGATCAAATGGAAACAATTAATTATTTTTTGCCTAATAAAAATTCAATTGATGAAATAAATATTTAATAATTTAATTAATAAAAAAATAAAAATTTAAATGATTTTTAAATTTTAATTCAATTTTTTCTGTCTTTCAGCAAACTATATTTAGTTCAATAATTAATATATATTAAAAAATTCAATCACCTTCAAAACTTCAACTTCTTTTTATCTAATAGGTAAAAAAAAAAAGCTAAAAAAGACTAAATATTCTAATTTCCATTGTCTCTGTCCAGAAAAAGAAATTCTGATCAGTAATTTCCCAAAACAGAAGAAAAAATTAACGTAGATCGTATAGTGTCTGACTAAAGATCAGGGCGTTTTGGCCTATATTTTATTCTTAAACGACAATTAAGATTCCTCTTTGGTTACTTGATTCTATTGTTTTGAGTGGCTTTTCTATGTAATTTATAGAATAATTCTGCTTTGGAGGAATTCATGGGGTTCTGCATTCTGAGAAGAAAAAATCAGATGAACATGAATAAAGATATTAGCCCATTTAAAATAAGTCCGAATTTGATTACGTTGATTCAACAATCTAACAATAACTGCGAACATCAAATTCTTCTTCTTACAAATCAAGTAAACGAAATTGCGATAAACAAACTCCTTTTAATTATATCTTACAAGACCCTCTCTGACTAAATCAAACTGATCGTTCAAGAAGAATCAGAGAACTCTTCGGGAATCAAAATCAACCGAGAAAGCGAGTTTTGGGGTAACTTGACATGGTTGCCTGGATTTTGCATGTAAATCCTACAATGCTTTTCGCCTTGGCCCCTCATGGAAACACTAGTCTTGTTGGCATGGTGAACCAGACTTCCAGGCTGCCTACTATCATCATCAACCCCCTCTGTCTTCTGGGTCTGCATGCTCAGAGCTGCCGAGGGAGTAGAACCGACAGGCGTAGACTGAGCTGGTGGACGAGGGTAGAAGAAATCTGTGGGGAAAAAGTTATACTGAAGACCAGCCATGGAAATTAGACTATTAAAACTTTGAAATCTGAATCAACAAAAACAGAATAGTTTTTTTTTTTTTGTTTTTTGTTACAGGGAACTCTGGGGGTTTGAAGTGTATTTATAGGGGCGGAAAGAGAGGTTACATACTTTGCCTTGGCTTGGGATTCAAGCCATTCTTGAAACACGTGATGTCTTTAATTTGGTGCTAGTTTCTTGGTTGATGGGTTTTGCCTTTTTGTTTCTTTTGTTGCACATTAAAAATTATGATTTTCTTCGCAGAATAGGAATAGAAGGATCGGTGGCTGCCTACGGGTCCAGCACGTTTGGTGGTGGGCATAACAATTCCCGCGGGGAGACCATTGGAAAGTGGGTTTAGACAGTTTTGATCCATTGTTTTTTAGTCAACTTCGACTCATATTTTTTACGGTTCAGGAAATTTGATAAATTCTAGAATATTATTTGCTTTCATTGAAAAAAAAAAAAATTCAAAGGCTACGCTTGGTGCTGCGGTAAAATTGGCTGTATTAAGACTAATTTAGTTTTAAACTCGTGCGGTGTATGGCGTAAATAATATTTTTTATATTTTTTGTTATAAATATTATTATTATTTATAAAAATTAACATATTTTATTTTTAAAATATTATAATATTAATAAAAAATAATCTTTCAATGATCACATTTTTAGTTAGAAATCTAATTTTAATAATACGAGTAGTAAATATATATTAAAAGTATTTTAAAAAATTAAATTTATTGATATATAAAAATCTAATAATTTAATATGCGAGTTTAATTTTTTTTATCATAAAATTATAATTTAATAGATAAAATTGAATTACTTTTTATCTTTTATCTCTAAAAAGGCAGCGCATACATTTTCAAAAGAATTAAAAATAAAATAATTATTATGAATTAAAGCATATATCATATTTATTTGATTAGTTAATTTTTAAAAATATTAAATTTCCAAATGATATTCTATGTTTTTATATCTTATAAGAAACCAAATTTTTTGTAAATTTTTAAAAGATTTCAAAAACCCTTTTAAATAATATTTTAATTGAAATAAAGATGTAGACCTATGATAGACAAACATATTTAAATAATATTTTTAATTTGGCTCATGAATTAATTGGTTATGACTCATCAAACATATTAGGATTATTAATCATCAAGCAAGTTATGAGAAAATATTTGTTAACACTCGCAAAAATTTCTAAAACTTGTATTTTAGATCATTTATTTGTGTAAAATTTTTCTTAACCACTTAACCAAAAACTTTTTTTTTTTTTTGAAGAGTACATTAATAGAAAAAACAAACTCCTATGTTACAAAGATAGTTTAATCAATAACAATAGGCATTCCTAAAAATAGGTCACAAACTTGAATTTAAATTACCATAACAAAATTGTCAACAAAAGAGATCTTGACATAAATGAAAACAATCAACATATCACATTTAAAATATACTACGTATCTAGATGGTTCATGCAAAACAAATTAATATTTTTTTAATAGAAGTGAAGACCTAGGCATGCATGCTTATTATGCATAAAAATTTATACTAATATATTTTAAACATAAATAACAACTTTTTCCATCTATACAACTAAATCCCTAGAATAACTATAAATATATTTTAAGTTTCAAGAATCAAGCTAATAATTAGCGGTTGAAAAAAAAAAAAAGATAGCTATTAGAAAGAAAACATTTAACTTTAGAACAATTTATTTTAAGAAAGGTTGGGTTATGTCCAATTCAACAACCAATTGCAAAAAAATCAAACCAAATACATCAAAAACTCATATTTATGAAACATATTATGATAACATATAAAATATTTAAATTCCAATACACAATGTATATTCCAAATTTAAAGAGTCTTATCTCAAAATGTTTTTTAAACCAATTATTACACAACTATAATAAAAGCATGAATATGAAAGATCTTAACACACAAAAGAAAAAAATAGTAACCAAAATAATACAAAAATATAAAATGATAAAAAATTTAATAGTAATTGTAGATATTCTATTTCGTCTCGAGTTATTGAGTGTTGTACCTAATCAATTTGTTTTATTGTTTTATTTATTTATTTTTATCATTATTTTGAAAATGAGTAAAAAAGAATAAAAAATAGATAAATCAAGTGATAAGACGCTTGTTTGAAATTTGAAGTATTAGGTTAAATTTTTAAAATTTTGATATCCTTCTTTTAAACTCAAAATTCAGATTATAGGGGATAAGATGCTCAGTTTTTTTTTTTTTTTTGAATTGAAATCCTATCTTCATCATGTTATTTAAACCCTAATTCGACATAGTGAAAGAGTGAAAATACTGAGTAAAACCTAAAGGAATCAGTGAAAAATACAGAGTTCATCCTTTAGCCATTACCACTAAGTCTTCCATCGTGCATGGTTGTTGTTCCCAACACAACCTTTAACAACCCCAATCCATAACCCACCTTCTCCCATAATAAACACAACACATTCAAGTAGAGAAAAAATCATAGAAAATAATTTAGCAAAAAACACAAAGAGAAAGAAAGCTACCGGCTAAAAATCCATCATCACCAAATTACTTAATCCTACGACCCACCAAATTGCTTAATCCTACTACCACTTAAATTGGCGTGATCGGTAGCCTAAATACTCATTACCAAAAACCAATCACCCATGAAATATGCAAAATCTAGAATACCTAAAACCCAATAGACAACCCACCATCAACCTAAGATTAGCCATAATAAACAGCAGTAAGAAAGGCAATAATGGTTGTGACTCATGTCACCAGAACAATGACAATCATGGAGTAGGGTTTCAAGTGCAAGATTTTGTTGTGACTCACATCAACAGAGTGAAAACGATCAAAGAGCAGGGTTTCAGATGTAGGATTCTGGACTAAAATTTTGAAAGTGTAGGATTCTTAACTAGAATTTTAAGGTTGAAGAAAGAAAAAGTAGAAAAAGAGCCATCAAGCCTAATTCACTCTTATAGCCAAGCCAAGCCAAGCCGTGACTTATTTGGTATTTTCTTATGTTATTTTATTTATTTACTTAACTATTTTTTTGATAAATCTTTGTTCTAAAAAATAAAAATAAAAATAGTGTCAAATTTTCAAAAAAAGGTTAAAGAATCAATTTTTCTTAAAAATAAAATTTTTTTTTAAAAAATTTGAAGTATCAATTTTTCTTAAAAAAACTTCAATAATAAAAAATATGTTTTAAGAAAAAGTTGAAAGTATCAATTTTTCTTAGAGAATAAAATTTTTAAAAAAAATATATATTTCATAAGAAACATTTTTAAGAAAAAGTTGAAAGTATTAATTTTTCTTGAAGATAAAATTTTCAAAAGATATTTTTTTGGAGAAAAATTGAGAGTATCAATTTTTTTTTAAATAAAATTTTTAAAAAAAATGTATTTCTGAAGAAACTTTTTTAAGAAAAAGTTGAAAGTATCAATTTTTATTGAATAAAGGCATTTATCTTTTTTTTTTTAAAAATAAAATAAGAAAAAAAATCTCAAGAAAAAGTTGAGGTATTAATTTTTTTGTTCTTTCTTTGAATTTTTTTAATGTTAAATAATCCAACGATAGAGCTTCTGTAAATGTATACTCTTGAGGTTATAAAATTTTTTTAATTTTTTGTCAAAAGTATTAGAATTAATTAAGAATAATTTTCAGTAATTAATTACTTGATAAGATTTTTAAGGCTTAATGGATAACATGAAATCAAGTTGGTACCATATTTCAATGGACGTTGTAGAGGTGCTATAATCTTTCTCACACGTAATCGTACTCTTAAACTTAATTTTAGTTTCACAAGCATTGAATTTACCTTTTAAAGATACCTAAGTCAAACTTAAGATTTCTCTTTAAAAATGAATAGATTCAATTAGATGATCAATCGCATCTAAATAAAAAAGATTGGTGACGACTTTTTAAGACAATATCTAATGATAAATCCACGGATCTATACATTATGATAGTAATTAACTCGATTAACTTTTGTGCATCAAATCCATCTATATATAACATCATAAAGAAAGAAAGAAAGAAAAAAAAAAAAACCTAAACTACCTTTACTCTATAGCAAAAAGAGTATCACAAATTGGAAAAAAAAAAGTTATGATGCAATCTATTTCTTAAGAATAAAAAAAAAATATTTCACTTATAATAGATGGGTCTTCTATTTAATTATAGAATGATTTATAAGTTTTGAATGATTAATCGATTAAAATAAAATTAAGAATCAAATTACGAGTAATAATATTTTAAATTGACAATAATTTATATTTGACTATAATAGTAAAATATAATGTATATTTAATGTATTTTAAGAAATGGAAAGAATGATTTTAAAATTACTGTAATGATATTAGTTTGATTTGACATATCAAATTTAATTTTAATTGATTTGATTATTTATTAGTCATTCTAAATCCAATGTATTAAAGTTATATACATAGTTTAAAAAGCGAAACTAATAAGTTATATTTTTATAAAGTTGATAACTTATATTTTTTTATAATAAATATAACTCAAGAATTTAGTAAAAAGAAGAATCTTTGAATAACAGAGACCAAGGAATGATGGAAAGTGAAAGTTTAAGTGGAAATTGAATGCTAATAAAAAGATTTAAACTTAGCAAACGGTAGTTAAAACTGTGTTGATAGTCAAAATAAAAACCTAAAGTTATGTATATAAAAAAACACGTGGCATTGATAAAGATTATCCACATGTTAATAATATAAGCTATCCACGTTAAACATTTTTTTTTGTCAAAAACTTTGATTTTTATATATTTATATAAAATATAATTTAAGAGTTGAATATTATAATTGAAAAAAGAGAACATAAAATTATTCTATGATGATAGCAATTAAAGTTTTGTTACTTTTAATATAAATTTAATTGAAAGTGATTTAAGATAAATAATATAATGATAGCAATTAAAGTTTTGTAACCTTTAATATAAATTTAATTGAAAGTGATTTAAGATAAATAATAATATAAAATAAATGTAATTAATTTAATTTTTTAAAAATAATTCAAATAAAATAAAATACAGTACATATAATGATTTTTAAGATCGTTCACATACAAATAATATAGACCATCCACATTGGAAATTTTCCTTTTTTATCAAGGCTTTGCCTTTTATATATTTATAGAATATGTAAAATTTATGATATTTTATTGGAAATAAAAAGTAAGTCAATTAAAAATTAAAAAAAAATAAATATAATTAATGCATTGAAATATTGTAAAATTGTTATGAAATCAAATTAATTCATATCAATTTGAAAAAAAAATAAATATGAATAAACATATTTAATTCAAGACATGTGACTATTGATAAAGATTGTTCACATATCAATATTATAAGCCATCTACATTAAATATATATTTTTTATCAAAAAATTTAATTTTTATATATTTATATAAGAAATGATAAAACGATGAGTATGATAATCTAATGATTGAGATTGAAAGTTACAAGAATTAATGATGATTCAAAATGTGTTCCATAAAAAAAAATAGGAATAATGAGATAAATGTGATAAGAGGAAGAAATAAGCATTAGTTAAACTTGAGAAACTTTTAATAAACATTTTATATAAAGCTAAATAAAAATTATGAAATTAATAAATTATCTTTATATAAAATAATTAATTATAAACTAATTTATTACTTTAAAAATAAATAATAAATATTAAATATAATAAAAGTGAGAGAACCCAATTATAAAATTAAGAATTTAGAAAAGAAAGAAATATTGTATGCAGGGTCGAAAAAATGCAAACTCAAAGAGTTGGGCAAAGAGGAAGAAAAAAGTCAGTGTGTTTTGGAATTTCTTTATATGAGCAGTGAGATTGATTATAGTGAAATTAAAAATAATAATAGAGGTAAAATTAGTAATAATACTGGTGACAATAAAATCAGAGGTGCAATATGTGTTTAGATAAAAAAAAAAAAAAGGTGGTGGTGAAGATAATTGTGATAAGAAAAGAAAATGATTATTAAAAATATTAAATTAAAAATTACATGTAATAAAAAAATTTAAATTATTTCATATTTATATAGTTAATAAATATTAAAAATTATTAACTTAATTTTACATCAAATAAAAATAAAATTTTATTTATTTATTTTTCAAAAATTTTAAATAAAAATGAATAACAAAAAAAGAAAAGTTAATTTGTGGGGACATTTTATCCCTACAACTTAACTTGAAAGACAAATAAAGAAAAAAGATGTGATCACCACTAGATCAAAAATGTTTTATGGTTAATGATCAGTTTAAACCATGTCACTAGACTTCCATTTGAGTGTCTGCAACACTGGTTGCATGTTTTTGAATGCAAATTGCACACCCATTAGGGTTACAATTACATCCAAATTAAGCTTGAAAATAACGATAATAGTGAGACTAATAATTATATCAATTAAATTAAAATTAATGGTAAAATATATGTTTGATTCAAATACAATAATGGCAGTCAGATAAAGTATAATAAGAAGAAGATATATCAATTAAGGATTTTAGATTAAAATTTATATATAATAGAATTTATAGTATATATTTGATATTTGTAAAATTAATAAATAATTAAAAATTACTATTTTATATATCAAATAATGTTTACGTAAATATTTATATATATATTTTAATGTGATTTACCATTTAAAATTTTAAAAAAATTATTTAATAAGTAATGGTACATTATTTTATATTAAAATTATAAATTTAAAAGAGTGGTCCAGTGTTTGGTGGAGGATGGTAGAATTCTCTAAGTTTATTGGAATTTTGTGTATCATTTTCTAGAAAGCGGTCAAATTCTTGGTGGAGGGTAGTCAAATGCAATCAGCTTATTTTTTACTTTGCAAATCACTTTTTAAGAGGATAGTTAACAATCTGATGGAGGATAGTCGAATGCTCTATGAGTAAAATGAGAGGAATAATGGTCCAGTTTTCCATTGGAAGGTCATTCCCCTCCAATGGACAAATGAGGTGTAGCACAATGAGAATGACTTCACTATGCCATTCCGTTTGAATCTAAAAGGATTTTGCGGTACAATTAAACTAAAAAGTGTTCCAACTAAGTTGTACCGAGATCCATTTGAATTGTTAACGAACGTAATCCTTGTTCTATGGTGCAACGAGGCACCTTACTAAACCTACAAGTGCAATTATAACATATCTTTCGATCGTTAGATGTAGAAAATAAAAAAATTAAGAGTCATCATTAATATTTTTTATTGAAGTGTAATTGATCACTAAGTTAAAACTATCCATTTTAAAGAAATCATAGATTCAATTAAAATTTCATTAAAAAGACAAGTTTTGGTCTATGTTGTAGAGTTAAGTTCAAGAGTATGATTATATATAGAAGGATTAATATTCTCATAGTGCATGTTTAAAGACAGTATCAATTAATTTTATGTTATCCTTAAATAATTTTAATTAAATGATCTTTTATTCTAAATTAAATTTATTTATTTAAATATTACAAAATTTCGTAGGATTTATCTATCATTTTGATAAAATTTCTAAAAATTTTTCTCACTTTAATAGTATTCAAAGAATCTAACCATTTCTTTGAAGATGTTTCATCATCGAATTATTTTAATATTTTAAAAGCAAAGTAAGTTACGATTATCTTATCAAAGTATTCCTAAAATCATTCCAACGCTTTTGGTATGATTAAAAGGAATTTTTTATTTAAATATTTCGAGAAAATTACTACTTGTGATTTTTTTTTAATTTCATAATCAATGAGAATTTTAATTTACTTTGAAATATTTATTAATTATTTATGATTATTTAGCTAAACAAAAGAAATTACTGGTCAAATTTTTAAAATATTCTCAACAATTTTGTTAAAATCTTAAAAAAATTCTTCACTTAAAAATTTTGATAAAATCACTACTTGTGATTTTGTTTCATTTTAGTTTTGCTAAACTTGATAAGTTATTATTAAGTATTTTGTATTTTTAATTATTTATTTATGATATTTTATTGAAGAGATTTCCAAAAAATCCTGCTAGCATTTTTGGTAGAATTTTGGAAAAACACCTTACCTATGAATTATCATTGAAATCGCTGCTTGTGATTTTATTTTAATTCCATGATTATGGAGATTTAAGATAAAAATTTTTATTGCATTTTTTTTAAATTGATATTTCAATATTTTCTTAAATATGTACAGGAATTTATTCTAAAGAAAGAGCAATATTTCAACTTTTTTTCCTTAATACCTTTTTTGTAACAAAATTTGTTATTTTTATTCCCTATTCTATTTTTATTTTTTAAAAAATTTAAAAAAAATGATATTTCAACTTTTTCCTAAATATTTTTACATTTATTTCAAATAAATTTTAAACTAAACATGTTATTTTCCTCACAAGTTTAAAAATATTTCTAATATTATATCAAGCTTCACACAAAAATTAAAAAATAACAAAAATATGAATAAAATAATAAAAATATATATAAAAAATTAAGTTAAAATGATAAAAATAAAAAAATTATGAATAAAATATCAAAATTGCCCTTGGTTAATGTGGTCAACAATATCTCGACTGGGTTGGCTATTTGGCTAGACGACTTGTGAGATGGGACGGCTCAAATAGCTTGGCTTAGACAGCTCATAGGGCTCGGGTCGAGTGCAGATCTTGGGTAAGATTCGAGTTTACATGTGGATCCTGACTTTATTTTTTTTTCAAATATAAAAGTTGAAAAAAAAATTTATTTCAATTTTTTGCTTTACTGTCTCTCTACCTCTCCCTCTTTCACAACTTTCTCTCTCTTTAACTTTAATCGATCAAAAACAAAACCCAAAGACCGATAGTTCAACCTAGAATCGGGTGATGGTTCACATTGTTGTCTGCCATTTGCCGTTGTCAGTCACCATCGCCGATTGCCAAAAAAGCCTTATTGCCTCCTAACATCATATCTGAGCTCAATTTTACAGAAACAAAAAAAAAAACTCCAAATAGCCTAGACCTGCTCTTAAAAGTTCAGCCAAAACCCATCAAAATGTCGATCTTTGCCACTCAGATGGTCTTTTTTTTACTATGTTGTTTTCCTTCCTATAACCCTCCTATCCTCTAAATCTTAAACACTAAAGCCACCATAAACAGTTCAATTCGAAACTTGAAAGTCCTTTTTTTTTTTTTTTTTTACTTCTTTCAAAGATGTGGTTTATAGAATTTTTTTTGCTAAGTTTTTTTGTTGTTACTTGTTTGATAGGTCTTGTGTCTAAGTTTAGTTATTGCCAGTCAATGGCGGATTTAGAATTTTAAGTTAGGAGGGGCCAAATTAAATAACAACTGTAATTAGCATATAATATTACACATATATATTAAAGAGCTTGGAAAATCATGGCCCGCTCAGGTTACAACGTGGCACCGCCACTGCTTGTCAGTGGGGTTCCGCTTCGGTGCATTCGTCATATGTTAAATATTACTAATATTTTTAACATGGGAGTTGACTCGATAGATGGTGTGAGAATTTTTTTTCCTACAATGGTATATTTTAAAATCTTTATTCTTTAATAAGAATAGTTTTAAACTTTTTTACTTAAACAAAGTATTTTAAGCTGCGTCATCATCTTCTTCCTTCAGGCCTTCTTTTCCTTTTCTTTCTCTTTACAACTACATTGTGTTTTCGCAAGTTTTTTTTTTTTTTAATTTTTTATAAAAGTCGCTCCTAAAATATCAAAATTCTCATTCATGGGAAAAAACTCCATGGTGTGATATTGACAACAAAGGTATTTATTTGTCTCCAGACAGATTAATAATAATGCTTTAAAAATAGGCAAGCCATGCTCAGCTTCTCGTTGGTTCTTCCGCCACTACAAAATAGTAGTAAAACATATATATATATATAAATGTATGTATGTATAAAATAAACTGTATCCAGCTTTAATTCCCTACCTCCAGTTCTGATTTTGTCGTCTCTTGTTTAAGTTAATAGTTATTTTTCCGTTCAGAACAAAGAGAGATTCACGTACATTCAGATCCATGTGCAGAAGCAAAAAGTAAGAATTCGGAGGGAACCAATGTCCAAACTCCAGAAATAGAAAAAATATGGTTACAGGAAACTTGAATCAAGCGTCAAATCTCCATTTTTTTTTTCTTCCCTTAGCTACAGGAAACTTCAAATCAAGCTTCAAATAATATGATTTCGACGATTAAACCTTGGTTTTGCATATTGTTCTATGTATTTTAAGGAATATAATTAGCAATGTTCGATCAACCATATATTTGATCAACTTAATGTATATAGACGGATCTGCAGATATAGACACGATGTCTGAATATCTTCAAAGAAGAAAATAAAAAAATTAAAAGAAAATTTTGGTTAAGCATCCTAAAATTTTTTTTAAACACTTGTTTTGTCGAAATCTGTAAGCACTTTTATATGTATTATAAGTGATAAAAAAAAATCTTGATCCGCTTAATTGATCAACTTAATCTAGAGAAAGCAAAGCGTAACCAAGGAAACTAAAGAAACATAACCATGTATATATTGATCAACTTAATAGTGTCGATCGTCGTCAAACTTTAATTAAAGATCATCTATTTGTTCCATTCCACAACTAGTCAAGAAGAGTCTGAGAGCTCTTCGGGGATCAAAGCGAACCAAGAAAGCGGATTTGGGGAATACTTGACAAGTTTGTCTTGATCTTCGACGTAAGCTGTATCTTGATTTTGGTGCATGGAAACGCCATTCTTAGTCTTCTTATTGGCCTGAATATTGTTCTTGCCTTGGTGAACCCTAAAGCCAAGACTTCTTGGCCATTCAAGATCATCGCCGCTGACATCTTTCTTCTGCGTCTGGATGGTCACAGCGGCTACACGACCAGGTGCATCATTAAAAGGAACGGTCTGGGGACGAGGGTAGTAGAAATCTGTGGGGAAAAAGTTATACTGAAGGCCGGCCATATGGAAAATCAAGACTTAACTCAAATATTGAATCAAGAAACTGTGAAGAATTGTTTTAAACAGTTATCTGGAATTTGTCGTTGAAAGCTGTGGGCTTTGACGTTTATTTATAGAAGGGGAAAGAGGTAGTTGTCTTGGACTTGGGATTCAAGTTTTTGTTTTGTTTTTTAACTTGACTTGTATTACTGTGTGCCTTTGATTGTTGATCGCTGGTTTTCTTAGGAATATTCTAGAGTGATATATATACATAATTTAGTTCGAATTTTTTAAATAATTTTTAATTTAAAATTATAAAATTTAAACTTAAATTATTAAAAATTAAAAATTTAATATTTTGTCAATAAATCTGCTTATGTGGCTTGATAAGAACTATTTTGTCGTTTCAATTTATTTGGGAGTGCTTCTCGACATGGACATGCATATTGGACATTGTAAAACATTTTCGTCCCCATTAAAAAATTATGGGACACGACAGGCTGAACTTTTAATAAATAACTAGTTACCATTTAGCATGTTAAAAAAAATATGACTGGAATAGAACCAAAGAAAAGGCTCTGCCACAAAAGAAAAAAAAATCCTACTGAAATGGTTGCATCGATCTCTCAATCCGCCTGCTTTTGTTTTTTTTTTTTTTTCGTTTCAATTTGTTTGGGAGTGGTTTCCGACATGCATATTGGACATTGTACTTGTAAGTTTCTAATTATTGCAATTATTTTTGCCCTTTCATATTGGCATTAATTACTGTTAATAACGTTAATGGGGCAAGTAAAGCATTTTTCATCTCCCATTTTCTTTTTAAATATTCTCATTCCCGTCTATGTTTTTGGATATACAAATTTATATTCATTTCCATAGAAATTTAACGACTACCAAAAATCCATATTACATGTGTTTTTTAATAAAAATTAAAAATTTACTATTTGTTACAATAAGTAAAAACTTCCAAACAGTACACACAATTAAAACAAATACAATAAACACATTAAAATGTTTAAAAGTTGAAACCCTAATCGAAATCTTTTTAATATATATAAATATATATTGGATACGGGGTAAACTTGTCTAAGGTTGGGTTTTAGATAGGGAATTTTGAGCCTGGGTCACATAAAAATATAATTATTTTAATTTGAAATTATGATAGTCTGCTACGTTTTGTTTAACCTGTTATATGTTAAATACGGCACGCTTATTCGTTCAAACCTCGTCTTAAGTCAGTTAGCATGCTTTTTGGGAAAATGAAATTGGATATAATTTTATAAGGGGTTTCTAAAATTATGGAAAAAAAAAATTCGTCATGAAAAAGACAAATTCACGATCAAATAATGGCAATTGTGGCATAAAGTTGGATGTGTCACGGGTCGAGACTTAAGCTTCGAACTCGCGCGATTTTGAGATTCGAACATTCACTTTTTCGGGATCTCAAATCAGTCTTTCTGTCACGGTTCACATCCTTGTGAGGTATTGTCTGCTCTGGCCTTCCTGACCTCATGATTTTGTCCTACAAAAGACGTCTCATAAGACGAAGGTGATGTGAACTTTTATATATTCAGTGACTCTTTTATTATGTTCGATGTGAGATTCAAGACTCTTCTTTAGATCCGTGACAGGAGGTGCATGCATAAAAAATATATATCAATTAATTATTTTAGGGTGTAGTGTTGTTTAGACAATATATAATGCTGACTCTCAAATTAATGTTACGTAATTTCACATGCACTGTTAAAAATTTAGTTATTTTTTTCTAAGATTATAAAAGGTTGACTTTTATAAATAATTAAGATGTGATAAGTTTCGAACAAGATGTAATGGTCAATATGAGAAATAAAGGAGAGACGCATAAGAGTTTGGAATTTTAGGCAACAAGCATTCATAATTCATCCACAAGAGAAGAAAATTTTGGCCTAGTTTGACTTTCACGAAATTTAATTAGAATAATAATTGTTGTTAAGTTGAACGTAGACAAAGAGTTATCCTTAATTGGCTGTTATATTGAAGTTTTAAAGGCAAAGCATTAATTTTTCTTTTTTTTTTTCTTTTGTAATTGCGGGTGTAGGAAGATGTTCACCATGGTTTTTTGTCTCTTTTTCCTCTCAGGTATCGATGACTTGTTCTTGTTCGTTTGTGCTATTCATCAATGGAGGGTGAGCGAGGATAATAGAAATCAGTAGGAAAGAAGTAATATTGAAGACCAGCCATGGCTTGAAAACTTGAAACTGAAATTCTTACAGGGTTTTTAATTCGGAAGAATTTAAAATTTTTCTATGGATTATTGTTGTTAGGTATTTAAAATTTTATGTTTAGTTCGAGGTATCTAATTCTTAAAGTAATTTTAGATTTTAATAATATCAAAAGTCTTAGAATAAAAAATACATGTATAATTATAGATTTTTTTGCATTATTTGATTAAAAATATATATTTTTATCAATATTTAATTTTATATTATTTTTTAAAACACATGCATAATCAGTTATTGCATTCAATTGATGTAGTAATTGATGATTTCTTTTCTTTTTTTTTTTTTTTTATAATTGGTCACTTGAATACTACATTTTTATGATTTGAAATGTATTATTTGTCTATTATTATTATTTAAAAAATAATTATGTTTGTTATATAGTAAAATATATTATAATAAAAATATATAATTAAATAATCTCAGATTTCCTTTAACTAAATACAGAAATCTAAAATGAGAATGTCATGAAAAATTACACTTTTTTGGAATCATATTTCTTTTTTTTAAATTTAATTTTTTACAAATCAAATGCCCCCTCAATGTAATTGATATGGATTTTGTATAAAATAGAGATTAAGGCTGCGTGAACGGTGTTGTTAGCATTGGTAGATTAATTAATTGAGGAAGGGATCAATGATGGCTTGGGAAAGAAAAAGATTTTTGGATTATAATTTATATGTGTGGTGGTGGAGCCTTTGCCTTGGGACTTCTACGCCTACCATTACTAGAAATTAATACAAGTTTCTTTCATCAATAATCATCATAAAAAGAAATAGATTTTATTTTATTTTTTTGGATTTAAAAGAAATCAATCTTGCACAAATTAAGCACCATATGCATGGTTACTTTACCAGGGGAAGAAGTCGACGTAATAGACAAATTAATTCATGACTTTGAGTTCAACAAGCAATAGGCAAGTAGAAAAAAAGAAAAAAAAAAGGCTATAAAGGAAAGATTTAGAAAGATAAAGCCACAATTTCGGGGGCTTCAAAATGCACCACAAAAGTTTTTTACACACCGAATTTTTTTTTTTAAATACCTACATAATAAATACTAATTTTAACCTTTAGTAAATAACAAAAATATCCTTAATAGCTTAAATACCCTAAAACCACTTTCGTAAATTTTGGAAATGGATTTTCAAAAGTTATATTGTATTTTTGAAAATTTATTTCTAAAAATTATATTATGTTTTCGGAAATAAAATTTCGAGAGTCATATTTAATTTTATTGGCTTCTCATAAATTCATTTCCAAAAATACATAAATTTTTGTTTAAATATGTATTTAATTATAAACACTTGATAATGCTTAATTTTATTTTAATAAAATAAATATATTTAAATTTAAAATAAATAATACAAAATAAATAAATCTAATATGCTAGGATCTACAAAAGTCTTTAATGATTTCTTCGAGATATGGCTTAATTTCGACAATAGAAACTTTTAATCTTTAGACCA
Source organism: Durio zibethinus (assembly GCF_047325235.1). Classification (NCBI taxonomy): domain Eukaryota; kingdom Viridiplantae; phylum Streptophyta; class Magnoliopsida; order Malvales; family Malvaceae; genus Durio; species Durio zibethinus. The sequence continues at coordinate 6,962,765 of NC_143175.1, forward strand.
TCAATATTGTAGTGGCAAAAACAGTAAAGGTCTTTACAACTGGATTTGTCAATATGTTGATGACATTGTTACGGTCAATGTTTTATAAGGTGTTTGAGCTCGAACTAGCATGCATGTACACACATGACTCATTGATATGCCCATCCATCATCATCATATGTATGAATGGAAGAAAAATGTTAGTTTTAAGCATGAATGAGTATAAAGATGTCATTATCTTAAGATAAAAAAACCAAAACATCCTTTTGCCGATGCAAAATCAGAAACCAAAAAATAGTATTCTTGATTTTTTGAAATATTAGGAGAAAGAACAAATTTATACCATGCATACTTGAGAATATCGATTTCAGTTTCATTTGTACATATGATCAAGTAAATAAATTTATAAGCGCATGATTAAAATTTTCAGTGATTAAAAGTGAAATTGAGCTTTTAAAAAATGGACGTATGAGAAGATTTGAATTTTCTTGGAAATAGATATCCGTGAAACTTTGAAATTTTTAAAAAATATATATCTGAGAAGTTTTGAAGCTTTTCATGGATGGATATCGAAGAAATTTTGAGGTTTTTTGAAAATGGATATCCAAGGATCCTAAAACTTTTCAGATATGTATTTCTAAAAATTCTCAAAGTTTTTATGATATCCATTTTCGAGAAGTTTGATTTCAGAAAATGAAAAGAGAAGAAGAGAGAAAATATAGGAATAAAAAATAAAAAGTAAAAAGCGAGTTTATTTAGTAAAAATAAAAAATTGAATTTTAAATTTAGAGTGTATTTAAAAATGGAATGTAAATAGAATTCTTTCACAACTCGAGGTATTTTGTTTAGTTTGTACACTAAAATTTTGGTTAGTTGATTAAAATTATAAAGTGGGCGTAGTTCAAGGGAATTAGGAAAGAGGTATTCTTTTTGGTTAATTTCCAAATGAATTATTTAATTAATTGAATTTATTATTTTATTTTTATTAATTGAATCATATTTATTAATTTTAAAAATCTAAACAATTAAAATATAATTTGATTAATTTTTAAATGAATTGAATAGTAAAATATATTTAAAATAATTTATATTTTAAAGTTTTAATTTTTTATATTTGATTGAAATTAAATAAAATCATATAACAAAATATTTAAATACCAAAATATTAAGTTAAAATTTTTAACAACTTAAAAATTAAAACGTTAACTATAAATTTTATATCTATATGAAATTTGATTTTAAACAAATTGGAAAAATATAATTTCATCCTTCCAAGTTATATATAATTTTTTATATTTATATGAGTTTAACAAAATAAAAAATACGAATATGATATGAAAAAAAACATGAAAATAATGCGATTTAAATTTTAGCAATAATTATATATGAGTTTAACAAAATAAAAAATTTTATATTTTCATATAAATACGAATTATGACATATAATTTTTGTATAAAATATTATATAAATACATATATTTTAATATTTTGTACAATATTAATATACAATTATTCAGATCTACAAATAACTAATCATGATAGTACCCAAACATTAACTCAAACAAGATTAGTTGAGTTGAGACTTTAGATCTTAGCGATATGAAAACAATTGTAAATGGGTTACGGTGATGGGGAAAGATAAAAAGGAACGAGTGAGAAAGTAAATTCTAAATATTATGAATTGAAAAAAAATGGTTTTTAATTTCTTTAGGATTTGAATGGGAAGTTGATGAAGCATTGTCAATGTTTTTTTAACAAATAATTTATAATTTGTAACGAGAGATCTTTATAAAAAGAAATTATAAGACAAAATGGGAAAACCAGTTTTGTTAAATTTTGCTTATATGAATTTTCTTCTCCAAATTTAACATAAAAATTTTGTGTTTGTAAGAATTATTATTTTATACACAAACAAAGCGTAGCGACTCTTTCAGTGGTAAGCTCAATTGATCCTACTTAAATCTTAAAATTTTTAAATGTAAGTATTAAATTAGGGGAAATTTTAAATTGACCCAATGAAATATAAAATTAAATATAATGTAATAATAAATACATTTGGAGAAGAAAATTAATGAAAAATAAATACCACACATTTGGCTTTTGTGTCCAGAAGAAGTAGCCAAAAATTAATAAATAGAAAAAAAAATCTTAATATTTTCTTTTCAAGTTGCAAGTACAAACATATCTAGAAATAATTTTTTTAGCTATTTTGTAATCGAATGTAAACGGTTTGATAAATAATTGTTAGATTATATGTATTAAAAAATTATTTAATAATTTTAATAATAAATAATTATATGTGCTACCATTTCAAAATATAAAAACTCATTCTAACACTAGTAAAAAATATTTTTCGAATCTTAATGATTTACTGTAATAAAATTGTTATTTTTTAAAAATTATACGAAAACTTATAAAAAAATAAATTTCAGGACAAAAATGAAAAATTTTAAATATAAAAAATAAAAATAAAGTATTATATTAATTTATTGATCCACTAAAAATTTTCAGACCGCCAAATATACACAAAAGATGTACTAATTTTTTAACTTCTAAGTTTATACACAAATTAGATAATTAATTTATTTTTGACTAAAAAAATTATTATCTTGAAATTTATTTTTTAAAACTTTTAATCAATCACTTATTTTTATATTTATCTAAATGAAAAAGATATCACCAATAAAAACTCTTTTGATTGCAACACATCGCAGCCCTAATATTATAATAATTATTAAAAATAGAAAATAATTAATCATTTTAATATACTTTAAATAAACATGATTACGACTGACATGGACAATAATCCTATTCCTGTCTTAATTTTTTTTTTTTTTTATCTTTTGTTAACTTCTAATACTTTCAATTGAGACCAACGGTTGAGATTCATTTGTTAGATCCAATCGCTGGTGGGAGTGAGAAATCACAATCCTTAAAAGCTTTCACAGCAGGAGTGGCCCCGCGAAGCTTTTTTAGCCATTAGGTTTGAGGAAGAAGAAAGACCCAAAGGCCGAGAAACACCAAACCCTTCTTTTTTGGTCAGACAGACTCGGTGAGTTTTGGTTTGGGTATTTCTTAATTCTTATGTTCTGTTGTTTTACGAATTTTAAACAATTTTCTGTTTTGGCAGGCGGCGACTGCTAATTCCTCATCATGTCTTGGTGCACAATTGAATCCGATCCCGGTATGCTTATTCTAATTCAATTTGTTTGTTTGTTTGTTAAGAATTACTCTTAATTTTTTATATGGTGATATCAAATGCTTCCTTATTCATTTAAGTGGTTGATGGGCTTTGCCTTTTCTATCGACATTTTCCTTTTCTTTCGTGGTTTTGTTTTGGGTGTTTCATCAAGGTTTTCAATTTTGCTGATTTTTCCTTTCCTTTTAACTTTTTCTGTATAATATCGTCATTAAGCTAGAGAAACAATTTAACAGGTGAGAAATGAATAAGTTAGTGGGAAATGTTGTTTCCTTGTCTGAAATTGTGGCAGAAGGAATTAGCACACTTATTGCTAGGAAAAGTGAGTACTTAATCCAAGGGGGAGGCTCTGTTTAAGATTGTTTTTTCCTATTTTGTGTATTTAGTTTCTCTTTAGTTACAGTTCTATATTCTTCTGAAGAGGGGGAATGAATTGATGTAATTCAGATATTACTTTAAATATTGTCAAAACATAACGGTGTTTTGGGTTTCATGAAAAAGCTACATGCCTTTAGTAACCTCTTCCAGTAAATGGAGTGATTCCCAATTGATAAATCAGTATTTAAAAAAAGCGCATGAAGGAAATGTGAGGGACAAGAAGTTGAAAGGAAATGTAAGGGATAGTCAGAGGGCGTTAGCTTATTAGAGCAGCAATTCATCTTATAATGACCATTGGAGGGTGATTTGGATATAAAATTTGCTAAGATTATTTTATAAGATTGCAATGAATGCCTTGGTCAGTGCCCCTCATGGGCACATTCCTTTTTTTGTTTTATATTGAAGATATTGGTCGCAATGCATCACACATGCAGATGCTTCATTGTTATCTGATTATTGTCTAGGTGTTAGATAATTGGCTCATACTGTTGTTCTATTCGTTAGTTGCATACATAGAACCTGCGTGTAATTAATAGAAGAATGCAAAATAACACACACACACACACACACCTGCAAAGGAATGTCAATGTTTATTCATGGTAGTGCTAGAGGCAGTCCCTGCTATTTAAAGATGTTATAATAAGATGAATTGGAGCCTTACTGGTTACCAATTATTAGAGATAAAGTCCTTTTTACATTTTTCTAATGCCTATAATTGATCCTTTCCTTGACGAAATTTTGTGTCCCTTCATTGGCCTTAATAAGCACTTTTTAGAAGCCTAACAAAGGCAACTTAGTTTAGATTGAGTAGTTAGGTATTTCTTTTTAATTCTGTCTTTGCTACTTGAATAATACTTCCTGCATTGGGTTGCGTTGTATTAGTCTTTTGGCATAGGATTTGTTATGTATATCTTATATTTGTTAGTTGAGATTGTACGTGTTAACATGTTGCATCAAGTGAATAATCATCTTCTAGTGCTCTTCTTGCTTACTTTAGGCTGTATTTTTTTAATGCTCTATTTTGAGATTTAAGCTTGATGAGGATGTTTTCTGCAATGTGTTGCAGGTGTTTTTACAGAACTTATACAGCAGATGCAAGTTAAAGGCGTACAAGTAACGCTTCTTGTTTATGTGTCATAACTGGTCCCTTGTGTTTGTCTTGTGGTCATCTTTGTTTATGATTTCCTCTCTTTCGGTTATTTTAGATGCATGCATGGACCGATACTATCAAAGTTCTTTTAATGAATAAATCAGTTTCTAGGTTAGTTACCTTGTGTGTTTTTTGTGTTGTGCTATTTAAACCATTTCATTGTCATTGCTGTGGACAAGGCATGCAATTGGAAGGTATGTTAATGGCTTTATGCATACTCTTGTTCCCTTAGAACTTAGTCCATTGCATGTGTGTGAAAGGTCTAGGATTCAAATAGCTGTGCAGTTGCAGTATAGTGGCCACTATTTTGCGGTAGCGCCACCACCCACCACTGTTCTTTAAAAAATATTGGGTGAGAATTTGAATCTCATTGATAACGGAGTGTCGCGGCTGCGAAAAACGATGTAGCGGTGAATAGCAGTCTTAATGGACCGTTATTGCCACTGGTCCATTTTTTTGTCGAAAACTAGAATAAAAAAAAATTGGCAGCCCCCAAAAAAACTTTAATTTGACATCAATCTCAATCCAGCCTCAAACAAACTTGAATTTAATCTCAAATCAATCATCAATCCATCACAACCAATAGTTCAACACAAGTAATTTCCTTTGTAAAAAAACTTGCAAACTTCTGTTGAATTTTAATGGGACTGATCCGATTGGTGAAGTTAGCCTCTCCATCTTACATCTATTGCTGAGTGAGGGCTCTGACTCTGACGGTGAGGGACTGGGGCTCGGCCACCAGGGTGGGCCATTGGGTGGTCACGATGAGTTTTTTTGGTTGAGAATTAGGATTTGGGATAAGAAAGAAAATCAGAGCCTAAGCAGAAGCCAGACGTATGTTTCCATGAGTGAATCGCCTAATTGGTAGGGCCGTATCTAGTGGGAGGGGGAAGCTTCTATTTTGGACTTTTGGGTTGACTTTGAGAGTTCTGACAGTGCACATTGAGAACTAATGAGAAGTAAGAGGTTGAGATGAATGAGAGTGTGAGAATGAGACTGCAGAAAATAAAAAGGAAGAGATGCCGAGAGAGGAGAGTGATTAGAGGGGAGTAAAACCAAAATTTTAGTTATGGGGTAGGGACCATGGGTTTTGTTCATGTGAAATTTTTTTTTAGGGAAAATTTTTTTTATTGGAAATTTTAAAGGTTAAATTTTATGGTAGGAAAGTTTAAAATTAAATAAATTTAAGAATTAATATGAGATAAAGAAATTTTGGAGAAATTAGATAAAAATTGAGGTGATAAATTTTTTGCATAACTTAAATGAAAATTAATTAAAGTTAAATGATTATATATTGATTTATTATTTATTATTTATTATTTATTATTTTATATTTGAATTTTATTAATGATATTTTGTTTTGGTATTTGTATTGTTAATTTCTTTAGTATTAGATTAATTTTTATTATTATTATTTTTGTGTATTTAAATAAAAATTGAAAGTTCAATCCCTTGTATAATAATTTAAAAGTAATTTATGATAACAATTTTAAATTAATTAATGTGTAAAAAGTTAAAATACTCAATAAATTACTGCATTTCAAAATCATAAAATAATAAATATTTAATAGATTATTTCATTTAAAAATCAAGTAAATAAAAGATGTGATATCATAAACTATTTTAAAAATTATAAAATAAGAGTTTTTATAATTATAATTATAATTACAATATTTTATAGTATATTGTGTGAAATTAAAAAAAATTCACGATTGCGGTAACTATGATGACCGCAATAGTCTATGTTATGTCTGCAATCGCAATAAACGTGACATGACTAAAAACGCGACTGCAACTGCAATTTAAATCCCTATGAAAGACATAAGGATTCCTATAATATAGCCGTTTAAACTTCTATTCTATCTTGTTTCTCATGGATCAGTAGAAACTAAGTAAATTACTGTTGCAAGAGATGAGAAGAAGAATTGTAGGAAGGAGGGAAGGAAAACTCAAATCACTGAATTGTAAGTTCTCCAAGAGCTCTTAATAACTGACCTCTTAATAACATTTTATGAGAAATCAACTCTAGAATCCTAGCAATACTGAGAAATATATATAGGCACCTAGTAAATTATTAACTTGTCTTGTCCTAATGGGTTAGGATTCTGACAATCATTAAATTTAGGACTGTATTAAAGTAATTTGAGCTAAGGAGTCCTTTCAAAACCCTCATAATTAAACTAAACCCTAAACAAGAAACAAAGGACCATATGACTAATGCCCCTTGCAGCAAAACAGAAAATTGCCAAATTCCTTTGGATGATAAACTGATAAATTTGTTTTAATGTCTAATTAGCCACCAAGGATGTCTTCCTTGGATTTAAAGGACTTCTTTGACAATACAGAAGCCATGATCCCAGCCTTCCTAAAAGGATGATATCTTCTAACCAATCTATTGGTCTATCATTAGTTTACATTAAAACTGCCGTGCACCTGTTTATAGGGTAATTAGGCCCTACTTAATTGGATTAGATTGTGTTGGTGTTAAATAAAATTGTAACCATTGCCATCCCTACCCACTGTCTTTGCTATTTTGTTTGTTCTTTTCCCCTATGTTTACCCGTGTAAAGCTATTGAAGTCTATCCTTGTGTCGTGGGTGCATAGGTGTGCATATTCTTTAAATATGTCTGAATGTATTGTATCTGCATTATAGTATTATTGTTTGTGTTTCTTTTACCTGTTTTATACTGTCATGATGATTTATGTCTGAATGTATTGTTTATGCGGTATACTGTTATTTTTTGTGTTTCTTTTACCTGCTTTATACTGTCATGACGACTTATTTGTGAATGTATTGTACGTGCAGTGTAGTATTATTGTTTGTGTTTTTTTTTTTTACCTGCTTTATACTGTCATGATGACTTCTGTTTTGGCAGGTAGAGGAGTTGTATTCCTTGGATCTTGATTCTCTAAACAATCTTAGGTAAGTTCTTGCTTGGTACTGGCCATTTTACATTGCCGCATTTGAATCTTGTCCTTCGTAATTTTTCTTTCCTTGCTAGGCCTGTGTATGGGTTGATTTTCCTTTTCAAATGGCGCCCAGGGGAGAAGGATGAACGTCTTGTAATTAAGGACCCAAACCCTAATTTATTCTTTGCTAGCCAGGTCTCTTTCAAATTCATAATATCTGCAGTCTGATATATTTGCAAACATCAGCTGAACTTATTGTTCCTACGTTTTCATAGGTCATCAATAATGCTTGTGCTACACAAGCAATATTGTCTATTCTCATGAACTGCCCAGATATTGATATTGGTCCAGAACTATCGAAGTTGAAAGAATTCACTAAAAACTTTCCTCCAGAACTCAAGGGTCTGGCTATAAATAACAGTGAAGCCATACGTGCAGCCCATAATAGTTTTGCGAGGCCTGAGCCTTTTGTTCTGGAGGAGCAGAAAGCTGCTGGGAAAGATGATGATGTCTACCATTTCATAAGCTACATACCGGTTGATGGGGTTCTCTATGAGCTTGATGGACTGAAGGAGGGACCCATTAGCCTTGGTCAGTGCCCTGCTGGTCCAGGTGACATGGAATGGTTGAAGATGGTACAACCAGTAATCCAAGAACGTATTGAGAGATATTCCAAAAGTGAAATACGATTCAATCTCATGGCAGTTATCAAGAACAAGAAAGAGATGTACACTGCTGAACTTAAGGAGCTCCAAAAGAAGAGGGAACGCATCTTGCAGCAGCTGGCTATCATACAGTCAGACAGACTTACAGACAAAACCAGTTTTGAAGCACTAAACAAACAACTTTCAGAAGTGAATTCGGGGATTGAGGGTGCCACCGAGAAGATTTTGATGGAGGAGGAGAAGTTCAAGAAGTGGAGAACTGAAAATATTCGTAGGAAACACAACTACATACCCTTCCTGTTCAACTTTCTTAAAATTCTCGCTGAAAAGAAGCAACTGAAACCCCTTATTGAGAAAGCTAAGCAGAAAACTATCACCCCTAGGTGAAGTGTTTCTTGTTTTGTTTCTCTTCTTTTGGTTGACTAGATGCCCAGTCGAAACTACAGGTTTAGTGCAAATCCAAGAAAAAGGAGTGAGCATAAGACCCTTTATGATCATTTCTGACTTTCTCCGTGGATTTATTTTAGTCTTTTCTTCCTTGTTTTGATGACAACATTCTGCTCAAGATAAGCAACCTTTGGGTGATCGAACATGCGTCGGAGTCAGATAGTTTGGTGCCACTTTAGCTCATGAGTAGGAGTGTTATGCATCAAACAATAGCTATTCAAGTTTCTATTGTCATTTGCACTATTTTACGGGCAGGGGCCTCATCTCAAAGGACTAGCCTATTGGGGGAGGTCAGGAGATTTAGTCTTCTATTTAAGTCCAAGCTTTGGACTCAGCACACACCAGCATCATGTGACAGCTCTTTCGATCAATGCTTGATACCCGACCCACACCATTATGTGGGGTTTGGTGTAGTGTCCTAAGCTGATACAGTAGTAATTCAGCGCAACTCTATTATCACCTGTCAGCCCAAAAAATTGGTTTGTTAGAAGATATGACCTAAAATGGTACGATGATACGGAAAAAATGATAAATAAAATGGTATGGTTTAAAATTGTAATAAAAATTATATATAAGTTTAATCAAATTAAAAAGAATTATGTTTTTATGTTGATATGAATTTTGACATGTAGTTTTTATCTAAAATATGATATGAATATATTAATTATCAAGTTATATTGACTATCTATTTAAAGTTCAATGTCACTTTAGTACACAATTCTGTGAGAAACTCAACACACATATTTAAAGTTCAATATCACTGTAGTACACAATTCTGTGAGAAACTCAACACACATATGCGCCATGTTACACTTAATTCTCTTCAATTGAATGCATATGCTGTGAAGAACATCTTTCTCATTTCAAAAATTGGTGTGGTTCAGTATGTTAGTTAATACAAGAAGATTTTTAGAGGCATGCTTTGGTCACATTCTTAATGCTTGCTCTTTAAATATAATACATCAACAGGAAGATAGATCTTTTTGTAGCTATTACCTTCCTTTTAGACCTTTCCTATAGCTTCTTTTATGGGAGAGTCTGTAAAATTATGAGAAATTCTCTTGTTTCTAGAAAGAATTCATTTAGTTTTAGAGCAATAAGCATTGATGCTTGGTTTATATATATATATATATATATATATATATATATAAAATAACAAAGCTAGATTGTCCCTAGCTCTCCCTGTTGCAAATTTGCAATGGCGACTTTGAATTTTAAACTTGGCTTTCAAAGCATTTTCCCTTTGAATGCAGAAGATGCAAAAGAAGCATTTGAAAAATACTATTGATGGACACAAGGAAATCTACTTCTCGAAGTACTCAAGTCATTTCACAGGTTGCCCAATTGTGAGGAATATTTGGATCAGTTAACACTAAACGAAGACCAATCCCCCTAATTGGATGTGTAGGACGGGACTAAAAGCCTCCATAAGCCAAGCCCAGACCAACTCGCTGAAATCTCCGGCCTCTTCTCCAAAACCCTAACCATATAAAGTTCTGCCATTTCCTTTCTTCTTCGCCTCCTCCCACTTGACACTAAACCCACTCAAAACCCCTAACCAAAAGCAAGAAGAAACCATGTCTGAGGTTGACCTCTCGCGTGCAGACAAGAAAAAACACAAGAAAAAAACCATGCCTGAGTCTGAAACCAAAGAATCCGACCAAGATTTCATGATCAAACCCCAGAGCACCACCCCTTCCATCGACACTTCCCAGTGGCCTATCCTTCTCAAAAACTACGACCGCCTTAACGTGCGAACCGGACACTACACTCCCCTTCCCTCCGGTTTCTCCCCTCTCAAGCGTCCCCTTGCTGAATACATCAGGTACGGCATTTTGAACCTCGATAAACCCTCTAATCCTTCTTCCCACGAAGTTGTTGCTTGGATTAAGCGTATTTTGCGCGTCGAAAAGACTGGTCATAGTGGAACTTTGGACCCCAAAGTCACTGGGAATCTCATTGTTTGTATTGATAGAGCCACACGGCTTGTTAAATCCCAACAGGGTGCAGGCAAAGAGTATGTCTGCGTTGCCCGTTTGCATTCCAAAGTGCCCGATGTCGCTAAGGTTGCTAGGGCCCTTGAAACTTTGACTGGAGCTGTTTTTCAGAAGCCGCCGTTGATTTCGGCTGTTAAAAGACAGCTTAGGATTAGGACTATTTACGAAAGTAAGCTTCTTGAGTATGATGCAGATAGGCATTTGGTTGTTTTCTGGATTTCTTGCGAGGCAGGTACTTATGTTAGGACTATGTGTGTTCATTTGGGATTGATTCTTGGGGTTGGTGGGCATATGCAGGAACTTAGGAGGGTTAGGTCTGGAATTTTAGGGGAGAAAGATAATATGGTGACAATGCACGATGTTATGGATGCTCAATGGGTTTATGATAATTATAGAGATGAGGCTTACTTGAGGAGGGTGATTATGCCGCTTGAAGTTCTTTTGACTAGTTATAAGAGGTTGGTTGTGAAGGATTCTGCTGTTAATGCTATTTGTTACGGGGCAAAGTTGATGATTCCAGGATTGCTGAGGTTTGAGAATGATATTGAGGTTGGAGAGGAAGTTGTGTTGATGACTACTAAAGGAGAGGCGATTGCATTGGGAATTGCAGAAATGACGACTGCAGTGATGGCTACTTGTGATCATGGTGTGGTGGCAAAGATTAAGAGGGTGGTTATGGATAGGGATACTTATCCGAGGAAGTGGGGTCTGGGGCCAACTGCATCCGCGAAGAAGAAACTGATTGCAGAAGGCAAATTGGATAAGCATGGAAAGCCAAACGACAGTACTCCTAAAGAGTGGTTGAGAAATGTTGTGTTGCCAGCTGGTGGGGATTCTACGGTTGCTAGCCTTGCAGCTTCTGCTGAACCGGCTGTGAAGAGTAGTGAGACAGTGGTGGAAAAGGAAAAGAAGAAAAAGGGCAAGGATGAGGAAGATGGGGAGGGACGCAAGCGCAAATTGGATGAAAGCAGTGATAGCCCTGTTCCAGTTGTTGTTAAGAAAGCTAAAGTTGAGGAAGCAGAAGTTGAAGTTGAAGTTGAGAAGAAAGAGAAAAAGAAAAAGAAGAAGGATAAAGAGGATGGTGATGCAGAAACTGAAGTGAAGACTGAGAAGGAGAAGAAAAAGAACAAAGATAAGGTTGAGGCTGGTTCACCAGATACAGATAAGTCTGAGAAGAAAAAGAAGAAGAAGAGCAAAGGGAGCGAGGAGGCTTCTGATGTTGTTAATGGTGCAAATGAGGCAGGGGCTGATAAAAGTGAAAAGAAGAAAAAGAAGAAAAAAAGCAAAGATGCAGTAGAGGAGTAGATGAGCGGGTTTCAGAACTTTCCTTTTAATAGGAAATCGGTTTTTCCTTGTATGTTTGGCACCTACAGTAACTTTTTAGTAGTGTTTGCAGTTTCTCAATTTAGTTTTGGCAGAAACAATTTTAACGATTTACTTTTGTGTAATGGGATGCTTTCATTATCTATGATATTTTTCTTTCATTCTCCATTATTTGTTTCATTATTTTTTGGCCCCATCATCACAATCTCATGTTAATGTTTTTTCTTCAACCATTTTCAACAGGTATGGTTGCATTCTAGTGATAACGGCAGCTTATGAAAGAACTGTGAGGAAGTTTTAAAGCAAATGCCTAGTTCAATTTACCATGACAAAGCAAATGGAAATCTTCTGTCATTTGACATTGTGGATCCAATAGAAATTCTACTTTAATAAAAACTGAATTCATATGAAATATCATCGATTCATTTGGTTTTCTTCATTTTGTTTTTATAGCGTACTCGATTTTTAAGTACAAACCAAGCAAATGAAAATGTTTCCTAGTTGGTATTCTTTTGTATCCTCCCAAAATCCTGCTGTAAGAATATTCGAAAATGAATCCAAGATTGAAATCAAAGACTTGGAAGTTGGGATTCTAGGTTCTTAGCCATTGGCTGCTATGAGTAGTTATTATCTCTCCATGTAAAAATATGTGATAGTATTTAGTTTGATTTAATTTAATGTCTCAAAGATATCAAATGAGAAAACTAAAAATCGGATCGCCATGGTTGTGACTACTGTTTCTGGATTGTGCTCACTAAACTACTAGGTTGAAGCAAATTCTCCATTTTCTTTTTCTTCCTCCATTAATGCCACACAAATGCTGGATTAGGGTACTTTGCTTGCCACTGTTTGATTAGCTTTACAAAAGAATTGAAGCATAGGTATGCAGAACAAGGCTCACCTTTTTCTTTCCTGCAGATTTCACGCAATTCGTTTCCTAGCAACCACTGAAATAAGCATGTAAGCAGAGATTCTGGGACTACTAGGAAGAAGTTTTCATGTACTTGTTCAATTAATAATAGTTCTCTACTTGGGTTTCAGTTTGATTTTGGCTTTTCCTTTCATATGAATGGTGTATATTCATACCAATTCATACTAATGTCTTTGCTGTGGAGCAATGCTAAGAATACAGGATCTAACTCTTTTCTAGTTTTCCCAACATATGCATGCTTAAAATATGCTTTGAGGTTTTAGAAAAATCTTGCAACTTACAACCTTCACAAAATTACAACTTTCAGCCTTTACATTGCTATCTCCTTAATGGACAATAAACAACGATCATTCCAATTTCCATTGTTTTTCTGCTGTGATGCATCTCCCTAACAAATTGATTTCAGGGCCATTCCAATTGACCATATGAAATAGCCATTCTTTTGGCCAAACCTGCAAAGAAAAGAAATTATCACGATGAAGCAAATTTTCAGTCGAAGAAAGGACATTAGCAGGGTGCTTTTTTTTCCATATCAATGACATATCCTATGAATGCTCTACTAAGTGAGATTTTAAGAAAAAGGATCTGGTATATATGCTTCGTCTAGAATTTCATGACTAAATAATTGATTTAAACAAAATCAGGTGTAGAAATGGTTGGCTTGTCTGTATACTTAGTTCTTTTGAGGTCCTTTTATTCGAAATGATTAGCTTCTTTTACTCTACAGGTTCCCTATTGTTAACGTCATCCTTCTCAGAAATGATGAACAAGTGTTGGGGTCCGTGTTCTTACCTTGTAGACTAATAGCATGTTGATTGGCTTTTGCTGGAGAAGCTGCTGCATAAGGGTTTTTGATGGCTCCAACTTGTAGTAGGAATGACCGTTTCAAAAGCTTCTACAAGCAGCTCTACTCTCCTTTTCCTTTCTGGAGTTAGTCTGGCAACCACTTGTTGAAGTGCATAATCTAACATCCATTCTTCAGAATTTTTTCTGTCTTCCATGTTTTGATGCCTTAGGAGAACTTTCTCGGTTTCGGGAGCTGGATCTAAGGGCAGGTATCGAGGGCCCCGTGGGTTAAATTCTCTGACCTTTTCCAATGCCTTGACAAATCTCCTAAGCAGGATTAATTTTTTCAGATTGCTCCAATTTCTTTGCACTCTCTTCTTCGATTTATTTCCCTCCTCTCTTTCTCTTTTTACTTCTTTTTGGACGCTTACATTTTCATAATTCAGTATTTTCTCTTTGGAATTCATGGTTGAACAAAGTTCTGCTCTTATGTCTTTTGCTTCTTCGGAATTCTCTTTAGCAGTATCAGTAGAACTTGAGGTGAATTTTACCTCTTCTTCACCATGTTTCTTTTCTGGGAGTTCTTGATCCGGAATTACATCACCAGTAACTGATTGATTGTCTGATGTGTCATCTCGACTTTCTGGAAGAGGTATTTCATCTATTGCTTCTTCTACCATCTTTATAATCTCATTGTTGTGCCGTTCAGTATTTTGGCTGCCTGTTGTGTGATTCTCCATCATATCCTGGCCCGCTGCAAAATAATCTTGGCAATCAGCATTATTCTCTCTGGAATGTTTGCTGGCATCGTCGTCTGCTACATTCTGAAGCCGTTGAAATCCATTTTCTGTGGCAGTACCTGACACCATGTGCTTATATATTAAGTACCAAAGCCTCATGTATTTTTGTCTTTCCAAGTTGGAAATATCAGCAGAAAAATTGGACACAGATTGTTCTAGTGGACCGACTTCTTTTGGGCATTCAGGTTTACCAGGGTGCTGGTCAGCTGAATTGATCAGGTCATAGGACTCCAAATCCATCTTTATATTTAATTCAGAACGCTCATTGCAGATATCTGAATTGAGAATTGAAATTTCTTCCTTTGAGATGTTTTGCATAACTTCTTCATTTACTGGAAAGAATTTCTCATCAGAGGTCCTTACTGCACCCTCATTTAAGGACTTGTCAGATAGTCTGGATTCTTCAAGTTCTGATAATGAGAGATCAACCAACTTCGGGTGAACATCGATGACAGACAAAACTTCCTTTCCATTGTTGTCATCGATTGCACCAGTATCTTCTTTCTTGAAGTCTGTACCACTCATTTCAGACCCTGCTGTAGACAATGGTTGTTCTGTGCAGCCACAGAGCAGACTTGTTTCTTGGGGCTCAGGAGATGCTTTTTGGATTTGCTGGTATGCTGTATGGGATTCACTGGCTTGGTCTTGATCATCTCTGGAACTCATTTGAGTGTGCGATGCTTTGCCTGGCAATATTTCAGAACCATTTTCATTTTTTGTGCTGTCACCATTGTGATCCAAGGACTCACTGTAGGCTTTAACAGAAGTTGTAGGTGAAGAAGCTGCTGCATTGGACCTCATATCATCCCTATTTTCAGGTAGTGGGATGACTGTTTCAAAAGCTTGAACCAACAAAGCTACTTTTCTTTTTTGAGATGGAGCCAATGTGGAAATAACTTGGCGAAGTACATGATCAAGCATCCATTCCTCAGCCTTTTTTCTCCCTTCCATATTTTGATGCCTCAATTGAATCTTTTCTGCTTCTGGGTCTTTGTCTACAGGTAGATTACCGATTGTTCTTGGCTTTAAGTTCCTCACCTTTTGTAATGACTTGACAAATCTGTTGAGGATCATTATTTTTTTCAGATTGCTCCAGCTGTTTGGCATTTGCTTGTCAGACCTTTTTCCTTCCATTTGGGCTACTTTCTCTTCTTCGGATGCAATTTTGTTTTCAGTTTGAAGCTGCATTTCTTCTTGATCTTGTACCACACAGTCTTCAATGCAATTGAAGGAAGTTGAGATGCTCACTTCTTTGCCTTCATCCTGCTTCCTTAACAAGAATTCCTGGTTTGAAGTTATCTCACCAGCAATTGATTGATCATCTGATGAGTGGTCTGGAATTTCAGAGAGTATCTTGTCAAATGCTTGCTGTACCAGCTTAATGGCATCACTTTGACTAAACTCAAGTTGCCGGCTGCTTGCTTCGTGATCTTCTATGCTCATAGCCTGATCTGTCCATGAAATTTCCTGACGAGAGTCATTTTTTTCACGTGCATTATGCAGATTTTCTACTTGTTCTTCTGAATTCACTCCAGGAATAGGTTTTTGAGTTTCAGGTTCAGTAACAAGGCCCGTAACCATATGTTGATATATCAATTTCCAAAATATGAAATTCTTTTGATTTTCCGTCTCTGCTTTGCGTGCTGCATCAGCACTACTAGCAGCCATAGAATCTGCAGTTTGAAGGATCCCATGATCTAGATTAGAATCTTCATTCTTCTCTCCAATAGCTGAAGTTGGTTCTTCATTAACACCTCTGTGAGCTTCTTCATCCACTGGAACCCTTTCATTAAAGGAGCTTTTAGTTTTGTCAGGCTTCCAGGACAGTTTGTCAAACTGTCTTGGTTCTCCAAACTCCTGTGAACTAACATCTCCACACTTGGAATGGCCAACAATGTGAATGGACTTTTGATCTCCATTATGAGGGTTGATTTTTACAATTTCTTCTATGTTGATCTTGGTGCCGGCGGTATCAGAAGTTGCTTTATGCTGTTCTGCTCCAATCCCATTGCAATCCACACTTCTGTCCTTGAATAATTGAAATGTCCCTGGAATCTGCTCTTCTTCTCTAAGCGGGTTATTGCTATGGTGCAGATTCTCTTCATGACTAGGATTTGGATATGATGATTCACTGGGCGCCTTCTCGGCCAAATTTACAGAATCACTGCCCTCATTTACTGAGACTGAAGGGATCTTTCTGAAATCCATAGTTTGTTGAACTGCAAATCCAAAATCTCCATTAGAGACTCTTTTCTCTGTTTGGTGTCCTTTCTTTCTATTACCAGAATGCTTTGCTTTACCAGAGGATTGACAGTCTGGTTTCAAGCTCTTCTGGCTCTTTGCCACTCGCCGCCTCATCGATACAAACCTCTTCAATGGAAGTTTATTACCATGGTGATGGCCATGAAGAGAGCAATAACTATATCGGCAGACATTCGAGATTGCAGTTCCATCAGATTCACTTCCTCCTGGTTTAATCTCTACATGGTCTGGAAATTTGGAATCTTTGAGAGTCGAGGAACAGGTAGCTCTCTCTATGCTTGAGTCTGAAATGGAAGAAATTTCAGAGCATTTCTTTGTCCTCATCGATTTCAAACTTGCCATTTTAGTTAAGATCCTCGTAGGTCCCAATATAGATGTTCTTAGAACTCTAGTGGATTTGTCACCAGGATAAGCTAACTTTTGTTTCTCATTTGTTGAAATTTTCTTATCCTGCTCACTGCTATCAAAACTAGATTCAGAATGACGTGGGCTTGCCTGTAACTGCTCCTTCTTCGTATCAGAAGAACTCGTTGCCTTCAAGTAATGAGGTGACGAATCTACCTCGCTGGATGGAATGATAGAATACTGATCATCTATGGAAATTACCTCTCTCCTAGATGGTTTCTTCAGTTTCTTCTTCAAGTCAGTTCCTCCAGAAGATTTCTTCAGCTGGGGCCTTCTGAATTTCATGCTGGACTTTCTTGTTACACTTCTTAGAAGCTTAAAACTAGATTGCGTTTTCAATGTTACCGGTAATACCTGTTCACAGGAAACAATATTTGGTTTTCGAACAATTTGAATTTTCACTACAATTAACGGTATTAAAACTTTGTTCTGGAAATTCTGGTACTTGCCTGAAAATTCTCCTCCTTTGCATCAGAAGAGCTTGTGGCGTTTATAAGATTTGGTGATGAATCAGACATGTCGAATGCAGTAGAGTGTTCCGAGCTCGCTGCATATCGTGATAACTTGGCACGAAATTGATTGGATGAAGACCTTCCCTTTCTTGTTGATGGCAGCCTTGAGACCTTGATTGATCTCAACTTCTTCATTTTCTTCTGTGCTTCTGTTCTTTCTCTGTTTCTGCCACCCTGATTTTCAAAAGATGATTCGATCGTAGTTGACATCGTTTCTGGTCCCATGAAATAATCAGAATCTGCTTCAACTTCAAGCTTGTCAGCAATCATTCTTGGATTTGATTTTCCAGACTGGAAAAACAAGAGGCCTGAATTTGGTTGAATAAAAACTAATGCTTTCAAGGAAGATTCTTGTTTTTGGACAAGTAGCTGAATACTTATTACCTGATTTCCAAGTATTTTAATAATTTCTTCCCAACCCAATTTGAATGTAGCTGGGAGACTTGTAAAATTGGAGGAAGTCTAGATGCCTTACCTGTACAAGGGGGAAACAGCTATTGACTTGGTCTTTGTTGAATTAGACTCAAATCTTTTTCCATGCCTTTGGTTTGTGGACCTCAATTCATACTTTTGTTAAGCACTTTTATTCACTTATACCCATGGCAATGACATGTAAACATAAATGAAAACTCCATAGTTGATTATAATTAATAAGTGGCAATGCTCTAAGAAGGAAAGTTATTAAATATGATGAAAAAATCTATAAACCATGTGCACCCAAGCTTGCTTTTTCCATAATTTCTAGCATATGTTGCCCAGTTGGCTCAGCTTGTTTGTTGGGTATTGATGCTTCATAATTGATATGCCTATGTTTAAGTTTTTATTTTACCTTTCCGGTAGTAAAATTAATCTAATGATCAATAACACATGATATTATGAATCTCAATTCTTAAACTATTATTTTTCTACCAAATACATTATGAAAAAAACCCAAGTCTTGTTTGAATGTTTTATTCATTTGTTGCAATGAATGTAATTTTGTAAATAGAATTAATTTTCCATTTATGACAAAAATAACAGGAAATTAGACGGCCGACACTTGAGATTTGGATCATAGAAAATAAAATAAATAAATAAATAAATTAGTTTGAGTTGGAAAGCCGCAACTGAAAATGAAGAAAAAAGACATTAAAAAAACCGTGTGGGCTCACTAAAACTTTGATGGATGCTGAACACTCCATCATGATTGCCGAGGGCCTTTGATCAACAAAAGGAGACTTTGTTAAAAGTTTGTCACGTGCCCAAAGTCCTTAGACCACGACATGTGATTATCAAAGTGCTACCAGCTTTAACCTGAATTTTAATTTAATTTATTAAAATTATTTTTTAAAAATAATATTTAATAATTTATAAATTTTTTTATCTCAAGATATAATTTTTTTTAAACTCAAAACTTAATTCAATTGATTTATATAATAACTTTTATCAAATAATTTTAAATTTTAATACTTATAATTTTCTATCTCTAAACTACCACTTCTTAGATAAAAAATTGGTAAGCTCTCTTCCTTCTTCTATCTAGATGTGTAATTTTTGGATTTATAGGTTAAATATTACTTTAATTATTGCACTTTCATCAATATTATAATTTGACTCACCCTTTTTTTTTTTTTTATAAAATCATTGAACTACTTTAATTAAAGGGTTTGTAAGATAAAAAGGAAAATTCAATATAAAAATAAAATCAGCATCAATGCAATATATTAGTTTACAATAATAAAATTCAACATTCTTTTATAATAATAATAATAGTAATAATATTCAATATTGAATGGCAATTTTTATATTTACTAGTATGATAACCCGCTTGTTACCGCAAGTAAAAATATTTTTTTTATTTTGTTGGCTTTATTTATCGATTTTTTTATCATAAAATTTATCTAATTAAAAAAAATATAAAATGTCAAAAAAGCCAAATGAAAATAGCACATGAATATTTCAATTGGCTTTTTTCAATAAATTTTACTTAATTAAAAAATAAAAATTTTAAAAAAATAAAAAGGGCAAAAACAAAAATCAAAAAATAAAAAAAAAAGTCTTAGAAGTTGTTAATGTAACACTTTTATTGAGCTTAAAATATTAATTTTTTAAAATTAAAGTATTAAATAATAATTTTATTAATATAATATATAAAGTTAAATTAATAATAAATCATATAATTTTATATAAGGATAATTACGGATTAAATTTGAATAAGTTTTTAGATAATGTATAGCATTATAAATTTTAAAAATTCGGTCTGAATCAAACTAACCTTTTATATGATCCAATTTAAATCTAATTCTCCCAATTTGGTTCACTTCATCTATTTTTTAAATTAAAATTAAATTTTTTTATTTTTATATATTATTTTAATATAATTTTTAATAAATTTAAATAAATTTAGATATAAAATAATAATTTTATTTTATAAAAAATTTAAAAATATATAAAAATTAGTAACAATATATAATTAAATTCGTTTTGATTTTTTACTTTTTGATTCAAATTTAAATTAAAATTTAGTATATATAAATCTAATATCTAAGCTTAATTCAAAACGAATAAGAAAAAAAATTGATCTAAATTGAATGTTATGATTTCTAATCACTTTTGGTTTACTGATTTTTTCTCATCCCTACTTTTATTTATACCTCATAATAGGTTGGGATATAACACCCTAAACACACTTTCATCTTGATCTCGTTTTCAAAATAAAAAAAAATTGACCAATCCTACCTCGATCTCTTTTTAAAAATAATTGTCCCTTATCGAATTAGGATGGACTAGAATCCATTATATACAAATTATTTTAATATTTCTATCTATTAACACATTTTGTTACATGAAGAAATAAAATCTTTACAAGTATTTTTTTTATAATCTAGATGATATCTTTAAAAACACAAGACATACCATCGATATCAAGTAAGTATAAAAATAAAATTAAAACGATATCTTTATTAAATTTTTTAAAAAGTAAAAAAAAAAGATTAAAAAATAAAAAAAATGTATAAGTAGGTTCTCACATAAAAAATAAAATCATTTAAAAATATTTTTTATAATTTTAAAAAAATATTATTACATATTTACTTATAAAAGGAAAAACTTAAAAAGGATAAAAAAGAAAGCAAAAAAATTGGTATAAGTGGGTTTCACATGTAACAAATAAAATCTTTAAAAATATATATTTTTAATAATTTTTAAAAAGTTTATTAAATGTTTTTTTTTTTAAATTGGAAAAAAGTTTAAAGGACAAAAAAGAAAAAAAAAAGAGATATAAATGAATCCCGCACATAAAAATAAAATCTTTAAGAAAATAAATATTTAAAAGAAAAAGTAAAAAAAAAACAAAAAATAAATAAAAAGCAAAAAAAAAAAAAAGAGAGAAAATGGGATGAGGTTCACATGGCACATTGTAGGAGGAGTACTGTGTTTTGTACATTGGTAAATTTAATTGTATGGACTAGCATAATACCGTTGCGTTACTGCAAGTCAAAATTTTTTTGTTTTGTTATAATTATTTATTGATTTTTTATCGTAAAATTTACCTAATTAAAATAAAACAAGAGAAAAATGTCAAAAAAGCCAAATAAGAATGACACATGGATATTTCAATCAACCTTTTTTTTTTTTACAAATTTTATCTAATTAAAAAATTAAAAATAAAAAAATCAAATAAGTGAAAAGGGTAAACACAAAAAATATAAAAAAATAGCTTATAGAGGGTGTCAATGTGACACTTTTATTGAGTTTAAAATATTAATTTTTTAAATTAAAATATCAAATAATAATTTTATTAATATAATATAATATAAAATTAATAATAAAACATAGACTTTTATATATGGATAATTATATATAAAATTTGTTTAGTTTTTTGATAATTTATAGTATTATGAATTTTAAAAATCCAATTTGAATTTGAACTGACATTTCATATGATTTAATCCAAAACGAATTTTATCAGTTTAGTTTGTTTCATTGATTTTTTAAATTTAATTTTTTTTTATTTTGTATATATTATTTTAATATAATTTTTGATATATTTAAATAGATTTAGATATAAAATAATGATTTTATTTTATAAAAAATTTAATAAAAATTTATAATTCAATTCATTTTGATTTTTTACTTTTGATCCAAAATTCGATTAAAATATAATATATACATTCAATATTCGAACTTAATTCAAAATAAATAAGAAAAAAACTTATTTGAGCCAAACATTAAGATTTCAAATCACTTTGGATTTACTCAAATTTTTTCTCACCTTTATTTTTATATATACTTTGGAATGGATTGAGATAAAATACTATAAACACACATTCATCCTAATCTCATTTTTTTTTAAACCTAAACTAATCCTAACTTAATCTCTATTTTAGAAAAATTGCCCCCTATTTGAATTAGGATGGATCAAATCCATTGTACTCAAATTATTTTAACATTTTTATCAATTGACAATTTTGTTACGTAAAACAAATTTTTAAAAATATATATTTTATAATTTGAAAAAAAATTCATTATATGTTTCAAAAGAAAAAGATAAAAAGACAAAGGAAAAACATAAAAAAACATAAAAATTTCACATGGCAGCCCAAAGATAATGTATTGTTGATAGTACATTAACAAAATTTATATTTTAGATTAAATAGAAAATAAAATATATATTTTTATAAATACTATGGAGTGGCTTAGGACAAAACACTATAAATCCACTTTTAACTAGTTTTTGCATTTTTTATAAGAAACAAATCTGACTTGATTTATTAATATAATACACATATATATAAATTAAATTAATAAAAAAATATGTTTATTTATATATACCATGAAATGAGTTGAAATAAAATACCTTAAACATGCTTTCGCCTAATATCATATTTTATAAAAAAACTTGATCTATCCCAACTTGATCTCGATTTATAAAACACCGTCCCTTATTGAATCGAGATAGATTAAAATATGTCAGATATGTATTGTTTCGGCATCTAAATCAATCAACATATTTTGTTATAAAATTTACCTAATTAAAAGTACAAGAAGCTGAAAGAGTAAAAAGACAAATGAAGTATTACGTAGACATTTTTATTGTCCTATTTTTCAAAAAACAATTAATTTAATAAAAATGCACAAAAAATAAAGGAAAAAATGAAAAAAAAGAAAGGAGTTTATGGGGTATTATATGAATATCTCAATTGAGTTTAAAATATTAATATTTTAAATAAGATATTAAATAATAATTTGATTAATTAAAAATTAAAAAAATAAAAATAGGGTATCAAGTGTGCACATTTATTTCTTTTTTTCTTTAAAAATTGATCTTATTTTAAACAAGAAGAAAAAAAATTATGAAAAAAACTGAGTTACCATACAATATTTGCAATGATAAATTCTTCTTGAAAATTTATGTCATGGATTTTAAAAAATAAAAAAACCAACCAATAGAAAAAAATCAAATCCAAGTTTGACATCAATACATTCACTAATATTTTTTTCTTTAAAAAGTATAAAATTTTAAAAAATAAAAAAAATATATTTTAAGTAATCACATCAAATAGACTGCATTTTAAAGAAAATTTAAAATATCTTTCAAAATATTGAATTTTTGTA
This sequence comes from Durio zibethinus, assembly GCF_047325235.1. Taxonomy (NCBI): domain Eukaryota; kingdom Viridiplantae; phylum Streptophyta; class Magnoliopsida; order Malvales; family Malvaceae; genus Durio; species Durio zibethinus. Next base: position 6,986,104 of record NC_143175.1, read on the forward strand.
AAAGGAAAATAAATATTAAATAGAAAAAATGCAAAAAAAGAAGCAAATAACTTAACACATGATATATTCTTAATATCAAATGAATTTAAAAGAATAAAATATAAAAATTATTTATTAAACATATAAAAAGAAAAAAAAAACATGTGATAATACATTGGTATCAAATGGATCTAAAAATAAACTCTAAAAGAAATCCTTATTAAATATTTTTTTAAAATGAAAAAAATAAAAAATGTTAAAAAAAGTAAAAAAAAATTGTATAAGTAGGTCCTCGCATAAATAATAGAATCTTTTTTAAAAAATATTTTTTATAATTTTAAAAAATATTAGTACATATTTATTGAAAAAAAAGCAAAAAAACGTAAGAAAAGAAAGTAAAGAAAATTTTGGTACAAGGGGGTGACTGTTACACATAAAAAATAAAACCTTTTAAAATATATATTTTAATAATTATTTAAAAATATTTATTAAGTATTTTTTAAAATATTAGAAAAACATTAAAAAAGATAAAAAATTTTTTTGACATAAACAAGTTACACACATAAAAATAAAATCTTTAAAATATATATTTATAATTTTAAAAAACTTTTATTGAAATTTTAAAAAATAATGAAAAAACATAAAAATAAAATAATGTACCACGTGGCACATTGTAGGAGGAGCATTAAGCCACCTACATAAGCAAATTTAATTGTATGCGTTCCAACAATAACTTGCTTTATACGATAATGCAACTTTACCTTATAATTTTATTATAAAATTTTATTAAAAATTATAAACTAATATTTATTAAACCTATGTATAATTTATTAAGATACTGTTCATCTTCTACCTCTAGCCTGGTCGTCCGACCCGATTAAAGGAAATCTGACCCGATTTGGATTTGTTCGGGTTTGCTTAAATTTTGTATGGATTTGTATAATTTTTAATGCCATTAAACCCTCTGCTTCAATTAATACATGTGTGTATAAAATTATTTTTTAAATTACATCAAAACAACGAAAATCAAGATGACTTAAGCCAAAACATTTTGGATTTCATCCTCCTTTGTAGACCTGTTTACAATTTCTTAATTTTCTTCTTCGATTTGCATTTTAAAATAAATTTTAATCAGATCTAACACATCTGAATCTCGATTAAGACAAATTAGTATTACCACTATCATTGTTTTTTGGGTCATCTCTATTTTCAACTAAATACAAAATTCTAAAGTATTTAAAAAAAAAATTTTCCTTTCTATATGAGTTAAGGGAAAATCAGTATATAACTTAAAATTTCGAATGAATAATAAATATCCTTGGTAGATAAAACAAGATAAATCATAGAAAACAAATTATAAGTATGATTATATTAATTTGATTCAGATTTCAGAGGTTGTGTTGTGGGTCAGAGAGGAACAGCAGAAAGAAAAAGAAAGTCCTTCCCATTTCAGATTTTTTAAGCCTCTGAGAGAGCATCAGAGAAAAATAGTATCAGACGTTTTTCTCTTTCTTTCTATCTGCTTTGCTTGAATTATTGGGTATGGGTCTTTGGGAGTTATGAGGGCTGGCTCTGCATGATTCTCATTTTTCAAAGCCTAATTTCAACAACGAAATTTCCCGGGGCTGAGGGGCTTCTCATCTTACGCGAAGACACCTCATCTCCCTCGAAACCAAAATTTCACAAACACAATTAGTGGTCCTTCCTCGCAAGAAAAAGCAAGAAAAGCAGTGCCGTTTACGCAAAGCAAACGTCGCTAAGATCCCTAACCCTTATCCAAGTTTCCTTCCTCAATTCTAATAGATTTGTAGCTTTTACATTCTATGGATAGAAAGTTTAACGACACTTTAAATCTTATCTTACTTTAGAAGCAGTCTTTTTAGTTCGCCGATCCTGACCGTATTCTTTCATATTTATACAACGTTGACTATCCAAAAGTTTCGGTCATATATCTTTATCTTTTCACAGATCTTTACGTTTGCCCATAATTTCGCTTTGCCGTTATATTTAGCCAATGCTTCAGTATATTTCTTGTGGGGAATATATCTGCTTCTTCTGGATTTTCTTGGTTTACTGAATGAAAATTTTAGATTGCCAAAGAAAATCGTTTTTTGGTTTAAAGTCGTCTTAGAGGCTTTTTGGGTTTCTGGGTTTTGTTTTGATTCATTTGGGAAGGGAAAACCGAGCTGATTCTTTGATTCTTGTGCTGGTGATGAGATTTAGAGCTTTGGGTTTCCTTTGACTCGTTTCTTTTAGATATTAAGAGAATTGTTTTATTGTTGGTAATTAGAGTTGTGGGGTTTTCTTTGACTGGTTTTGTAGATGCTCAGAAATTTGTTGGAATTCAGGAGCATGAGTTTGGAAACTATTGCTTTTATCCGTTTCCTGCGATATACTATGTTCAAATAGAATTGCCTTTATTTTTTTTTTTTCAATTGCGATAGTTCATTATGCTGGTTTTCTATAGATTTCAAGAAAAGCTGTTGTCTTTTTCCTTTTCCATTCAATGTTAAAGTGTGTGTATATATATATATATATATATATATAATGGTGGGAGGTGAAATTAGGCTTATAGGACCAGTTTCTCATTGATCTTTATTAATGTCGAATTCAAGTCTCTGAACAATCCATCAGGTTCACTTTCTCTTTTTCTTTGTTCTTTGGTGCAAAACAAAGCCAATACAGTCTTGTATTCATCTTTCTCATCTTATTTCTTCATTCCTTTTGTGAAAATTTCTCGTTCCGCTAACCACCTATATCATCCTAGATCAACATTCTCTGTTTCCTTATGTGTTGTCCGCTCTGCCGCCTAAGTCATCCTAGTTCTTGGCTGTTAACAAATTAAACCATTCCAACACAAGTTCTCATTGTAAACTAGCTATGGATATAACTAATGAGGCCAGTGTTGATTCATTTTCGATTGGTCCTTCAACAATCATTGGTCGGGCAATTGCTTTTAGGATCCTGTTCTGTAAGTCAATGTCACATTTCAGGCATCAAATCTTTCATGTATTGTTGCATTTTATCTATAGATGTAAGGGTTTCTTTGCACCCTTGATATCATGGTTGCATCCCCGAAATCCACAAGGGATATTGGCGTTGGTGACAGTTATTGCTCTTTTTTGGAAACGTAACGCAGATGTAAAATTGAGGGCTGAAATGGCTTACAGAATGAAATTTTGGAGAAATATGATGAGAAATGCATTGACATATGAAGAGTGGGCTCATGCTGCTAAGATGATTGATAAAGAGACCCCAAAGATGAGTGAATCGGATCATTACGATGAGGAGCTTGTGAGAAACAAGCTTCAGGAGCTCCGACTCCGTCGCCAAGATGGATCTCTTAGAGATATAATCTTTTGCATGAGAGCTGATCTTATCAGAAATCTTGGTAATATGTGTAATCCTGAGCTTCATAAAGGTAGGCTTCACGTGCCTAAACTCATCCAGGAATACATTGATGAGGTCTCGACTCAGTTGAGAATGGTTTGTGACTCTGATTCAGAGGAGCTCTCCTTGGACGAGAAGCTTGCTTTTATGCATGAAACAAGGCATGCATTTGGTAGAACTGCTTTGCTTTTAAGTGGGGGTGCTTCCCTTGGCGCATTTCATCTTGGTGTAGTTAAAACACTAGTAGAACATAAGCTTTTACCCAGGATAATTGCTGGTTCTAGCGTTGGATCCATTATGTGTGCTATTGTTGGCACTAGAACATGGCCCCAGCTGCAAAGTTTCTTTGAGGACACTTGGCGCTCAATGAAGTTTTATGATCAGCTGGGTGGAATTTTTTCAGTTGTTAGGAGGGTCATGAGACAAGGGGCTGTTCATGATATCAGATACATGCAATGGATGTTAAGACAGCTCACAAGTAATCTTACATTTCAAGAAGCTTATGATATGACCGGTAGAATTCTTGGGATAACAGTTTGCTCTCCAAGGAAGCATGAGCCACCTAGGTGCCTTAATTATTTGACTTCGCCTCATGTTGTCATATGGAGTGCAGTAAGCGCTTCTTGTGCCTTTCCTGGCCTTTTTGAGGCCCAGGAGCTAATGGCAAAAGACAGGAGTGGAGAAATTGTTCCTTACCATCCACCCTTTAATTTGGATCCTGAGGAGGGTTCTGGTACATCTGCACGTCGATGGAGGGATGGCAGCTTGGAGGTTGATTTACCTATGATGCAACTGAAGGAGCTGTTTAATGTCAATCATTTTATTGTGAGTCAGGCGAACCCTCACATCGTACCATGGTTGAGGTTGAAGGAGTTTGTGAGAGCCTTTGGTGGTAACTTCGCTGCAAAGGTATGTTTATATTGGTTAACACTTAAGAAAGAAGAATCCTTTTTACTTTGGTTTACATATGTTCTCTTTATTGGACTATTTATTTACATATAGTACGATCTTGTTAGTTGTTGTTACGCTATTCTTTTCTGTTTTCTTGTCTTATTATTGGCACGATGAAATGAAATAAACTAATTTCATTGTTTTAAATTGTAGCTTGCTGGCCTAATTGAGATGGAGGTAAAACATAGATTTAGTCAGATACTGGAACTGGGCTTTCCTCTGGGGGGCGTTTCCAAGGTTATGACTCAAGATTGGGAGGGTGATGTTACTGTTTTTATGCCAGCCACACTTACTCAGGTATGTGCAAAATCCTTTTGAGGACCTTTGGTGACATTCAAATTAAAAATTGTCTGAAGATGCACTGGGATTTAGTGGCATTTAAACCTAGATTGGTATTTGTTTTGAGAAATGCGTAGAGTAGCTTCAGGTTTTATATTAACTGAGTCTATCTATGCTGTTTGTCATATGCATATTATTCAATAATCTTTTCTATGGTGATTGACTGGCTGTTTTTTCATGGTTTTAACTATAACAGTACTTGAAAATTCTTGAAAACCCATCTCTTTTGGGGCTTCAAAAGGCGTCCAACCAAGGGAGAAGATGCACTTGGGAGAAGCTTTCAGCTATCAAAGCAAACTGTGGCATTGAGCTTGCCCTTGATGAGTGTGTTGCAAATCTTAATCATATGCGTAGACTTAAACGGTGTGCAGACAGAGCTGCTGCTGCTTCTGCTTCTGCTTCATCTCATGTTCTATACAGCACAGCCAGATTCAATGCATCAAGAAGAATTCCTTCTTGGAATTGCATTGCACGAGAAAACTCAACAGGCTCCCTTGAAGAAGATCTTACAGATGTTACTTCATCATTGCATCAAGGGGTTGGTGGGTCCACAGGAATACCTCCCTCTGCTAGGAATTTGCGAGCCCATCGCAGTACACATGATGGAAGTGATAGTGAGTCTGAAAGTGTAGACTTACATTCTTGGACAAGATCTGGTGGGCCATTGATGAGGACTACTTCTGCAAATTTGTTCATTGATTTTGTCCAAAATCTAGACGCTGATGGTAAAGTTAACAAAGGTCTGATGGCTCATCCAAATTCTCCTGGATTTCAGATGGGAGGTAGGGATCCTTTTGGTCACAGCTCTAGTATGACAACAGCAGATGGAGGCTCGGAATATGAGTTTGATCAGAGGGATGTGGGGAACAGAACACCAGTTACTGGTTCTAGCATTATGGTTGCTGAAGGTGATCTCCTGCAGCCTGAAATGATCCCTAATGGGCTTGTGCTCAACGTTGTAAGGAAAGAAGACTTGGCACTGTCACGTAAAAGCCATGGTTCAGGAAATTACAGCCCTGAAATAGCTGAATCCCTGCAGCTTGATTGTCCAGATAAGGAAATGGATGCTAGCTCGGCATCTGAATATGGCGATGATGATGTCAGTGCTGTAAACTGCCTGAATGAAACAGTTCCTATTGCTAATGCCGCTGACCACTCTAGTGTCCATGATGGTGATAATCAGGGTGTTGTGGATGGTTAATTTTAAGATTAATGTTGCTTCTATCATTCTTTACTTTCCAAGTTGACAGAGTTCTTTATGAGGTAACAGATTGGCCGCGTTGAATAAGCTGAAGTTTTGCTAATGTGGGCAGGGTATGCCCAAAAAAACGGAAAGAAGGACAGGAGGGACAGAAAGAGAAATAAAGGAGAGCAGAGGGGAGAAGAAAGAAAAAAAAGAAAAAAAAATATTGTTTTTTACTTTTAAAAAAGTATAATTATATTTTTTATGAAAAATAACGGGTAATATCTATGTCTCCACCACGTGGATGTTATGTGTACAAATCATCAATTATTATTGGCTAATTTGCCATGATAAATAACAGTGTGAATGCTTAATTGGTTAGTAACCAATTCATCGTCTATTATCAAAGTGTTAACGCAAAGCGTCAAATTATTCCACGGCTTCATAATAGAGGTATTATCTTAAATATTTTTTAAAATACAGATATTACATTTGAAAAAGATACGTAGTACAAAAAATAGGGATCGCAACAGTCGTAGTGTGTTTATGCATCGAACTTTTTTAATATTTAAATTTAAAATTAATTCGATATTAAAATATTATTTTTATATTTAATTTAATATAATATATAAAAAATATTTTTTAATATGAATTATATTTAATTATACATAAATATAATAATTTTACTAAATTAATATATTAAATTAAAAAGTTAAACAATAATTTTATTAATTAATATATATAATTAAATAAATAAAAAAATTATATATATTTCGATTGGGTCAGAGTGGTGCCACTCAAAACTGACTTTGACGTGAATTTGATCTTGAAAAATTTTTTTTTGATTTTATTTAATTGAGGTGTATAAAAGATCATCAAATACGAATTATTTTATTATTTTTATACAAGAACCAAGTATCACATTAGATTGAAATATGAAATTTTTACAACAAATTTTTTTTTTTACCTACATTGAAATACAATTGTTCTAAATAAAAATTAAAATACAATTGTTCTATATCAAAGTAAAAACATACACTTTATTATCACAAAGATTAATTTTTAATTTTTACTTAAAAATGTTATTTGTTATTGTATTTAAACACATTTCTTGGTTTATTGCTTTAAAGAAACAAAAGATAAATATTGAATAACAAAAAATCCAAACAGTATATCCAACTTAACTTGTAAATTTCATAAATAATTAATGTATTGTAGACATGAGATAATATTTATTTACTCCTAGTTGAAGTAATAAGGTAATAAATTTTTTATAAATTGAAAATTTTTAGATTTAACACTAGGATGGTGTCCTGCTTCGTTGGGGATTTTTTTAATATTTATTTCTTGGTTATTTAATATTTAAAATAATTTTAATTAAATTATATCAAATAATAATTATTTATTTATATAATAATTTTTTATGTATTAATATCTACTAATATTAATACAATTATATTTGTTAATTATAAAAATTAATTATTATTAATTACATAATAAAATGCATTTGTATTTGTCGTTTATATACTATTTTTTAAATACTTATATTTTATTATGTAATTAAATCTATATTTTTAGTGATGGTTTTTAAAAAATTTAGCAAATTTCATGCAAATAAATTTTCTTAACAATAACAATATAATCGTCAAATGAAATCATTATTTAAAATATAATCTCAAAAGTATTTTTTAAAAAGCAGAAATTAATTTTATTTTTATTATTAGTGAGTATCAAAATTTCATATTAATAATAAATATTATAAAAATCAATATTTTTATTATTAATACTATCATAAAATAAAATTAATATTTAAAAAAAAATTAAACCAAACTTAATCTTTGAGCTAAAAACCCAAACAAAAAGATTAAAAATCAAATGGCCAGTGCCTTTTACGTTTCTTTCTTCTAGTCCCTTTTAAAACAGTATAGTGTATTTATTTGATGACCCTAAAATAAACATAATTCTTTTTATTTCCCTAATTCCTAATTAAGTCGCGATTTTTTTCTTACAAAAATCCCTCCTTTTGTCTTTTTCAAACCTCGAAATCAACTCAAGTTCCAAAATCACCTCAGGTCGCTTCTTCCACCCTCCTTCAAAATTCATTTGGAGGACGTTGGGTGCTTAGATCTTGTTTTTTTTTTTTTTTTTTTTTAATTGTGGATTATGATTTTTTACTGAATTTATTTTTTGATATTATTTTGATTGTGATTTTTGAGTAAAAAAAATTGGATTTATTTATTTTCTTGTTATTTTTGGATAATTTTTATATTTTTTGTTTTTGGATTTGATTGAAAATTTTGGAATATTTTGGTTGTCATTTTTGTTGAAAAAAGATTATTAGCTTGAAGATGGTTTTAGGTTTTTGATTTAGCCTAGATTTGTTTGAATTTCTTAAAAATTTTAGATTTTTCTTTTAATTTTTGGACTAATTTTAAATTTTAAATTTTTAATCTGATTGATTGTGTAAACTCAAAATATTGTGGTGTGAAATTGTGTTTTGTTTGGATTGTGGAGATGGTGGTGTTGCTTTCAGATCAATTTTTATTTATTTATTTCTTTCTGATTTGTACTGTTTTGTTTTTTATTGCATTTTCTTGCGTTGCTTGGTGTAAAAAAAAATAGAAGAAAAAAGTCTGATAGGTTTATCATAATATTAATAATGAATAAGACTAAAATAATATTTTCAAAATTTGACAGGTGCCAACCAACTATTTTTAATATATAGTTAATCGATAAGAGTTAAAGTGAAACTTGCCGCATACTATAATTTAATATTGAAATTTGTCATTATATATTTATTTTATTGAATTTTTTATTGTACTTTTAATTTTATTATTTTTTGGATAATAAATAAATAATTGAAATATTTTACGAAATATTTTGTTAGTGTAATTGTCAATTGGGCCATTAAACTTTCAATTTCATTGATTGATGGGCAAAAAATAACTGAATTAAAATATGTCACAAATATTTTATTAATGCAAATAACAACTTTAGTCAATTTGGTTATTTTATGTAAAAAAATTTAAACAAAATTAAAAGTAAAATGTCAAAATTTAACAAAATTAAAACACAATAACAAAGTTTAATATTGACCTATATTATAATGATAAAAATATTAATTTCAATTTTTTAACAATAAAGTGTATAAAAGTTATGTTTGTTGTATAAAATGATAAATAAAATATGATAATAATAATATTATATTATATTTGATTTTATTTTATTTAAAGAAGATATAATTATAAGGAAGATTAATTATTCTCTTGATATAAGATAATTTAATTTTTTCAAAGTGCAAAAAATTATTTTTAATTTATGAAATTGAACTTACATATCTTATTATATTCTTAAAAATTATATCAATAATTTAAATTTTATAAATTTAAAAAAAAATAATTTTAATCAATAAATAAATTATTTTATTCTAATTTTTGTACACATCAAATATAAAATAAAATAATATTATTTAATTTAATTTAATTTATAATATTAATTTATTTTATCTTATCATAATTTTATGTATCAAACACATCCAAAAGTGTTGCATTTATGAAAATGCAGGTTAGTGCATGATTTCATGGAAGATTTTAATCATTTCATCCATCTAAGGTTTGTAGAAATTGAAAAATAAAGCACTAAAAATTTAAATATCAAATTTTTAATACTAAATTTGATAAATAATGAATAAGAATTATAAAAATTGTTTGATATTTTATTAAAAATTAAATGCTAAATATAAATATATTTGTTTAATAATTGTGAAATATTAAATTCTGAAAATTTATCATTTTATTGTTTTATTTTTATTGTAGATAATGAAAATAGTATTTTTAAGAAATAATAATTAAAAAAAGTTAAAAATTTATTAAACATTTTCTACCTTAAGTGATAAATACGTCTATATCTATTTATCTAATTCAATACTTTTTTATTGAAAGAACTTTTTAAAGTGGATTTTAAAATATGTTATTAAGTGTATTAAAAATATAAAATGTCGAAAATTTTCATTTTTCAATGCAATGAAAATCTTTAATAATTTATGAAACAAGGCCTAAGAGTAACAATTTTATTATTTTTTTAGAAATAAATATATTTTTCAGCGAAATGATTGAGAATTTTTCTTTTTTCATTTAAAGAGCTTTTTAAATTTAGAAATGTTAAAAAATGTTTATTAATTCACTTAATAAAATGGTACTTATAGCGAGAATATATGAAATAATTACCGTTTTATTTTATTTTTTTATTCTTAAAATGAAAGTAACATGAAGTTGTAAATTTGCCACGTCAGGTAAGAGAATGAAGAAATTGGAGACGAAGATTTAGATGCCACGTCTCTCTTGCCTGTTATACTTATCCAATCACCGCTGAATGGTTCAACGATAATTTGGACCACGTGACAATTAGTGATAGTTTATTAGATCCTTATTGTAGTGACCATAATCAGAACATTTATAAAGTAACAAAAATCAAAATCTTTAGTTTATTTATTTGTAGATGATTATTATATTAGTATCACAATCATCTTACACTTAATTTCAACTACTTTCAAATTAAACCTTTCATTTCATCTCAAATATGACCTTTGACTTGATTTATGACTTATAATTTGTCTCATATATCAATAATGCTAAATCACATTTTGACCCCATTTTGAGATTTCTTTTTCTCTTTGCTTGGTTAATTTGTTCAATAATGAACATCAAAAGTTGCTCCAATGCCCATTATTTAATATTTATTAACCTTGAAAATTGAATGTTGTTGAAATTCCTAATATTGTTACTACACTCAATAATTCATACTAATAGCTAAACTACAAATACAAAAACTTGATAAAAAAAACGAAGAAATGAAAAATCCCACGATAAAAAAAAAAATTTCTAGTGAGAGATGGGGGTTGAAAGCTTACCTAAATTTGTTAACATTTTAGGCCAGAATAATGTTACCTTGGATTTGTTGCTATCTACCAAGATCGTTTACCAATAGAAGAAAAACATGGAATAATTTGATATAATAGTTTTAAGAAAAAAAATAAAAAATCAGTCTTTTATTATCCTAAAATTTATTTAAGTTTTTCTTCTCTTTAGTTATATAAAAGACTAGGAAATAAAGTGTTTCTTGTATTGGATTTTCTTAGGAACAAAATAGAGGAAAGAGAAACCTAGAAAAAAATTGAAAAACATACGGAGGATTTGGAAAATGAAGAGACGATGTGAGGACATGAGCAATTGTCTTTGATGCAAAAATATTTGAACAAACATCCTATGACTTTGCATACTGTATGATCAAGAAATTTTACAACTAACCTTATTTTTCACACTTTTAAAGAAAATGAATCTTTTTATCTAAGCTTTTAGATAAGCTTTTGGAGAAGCTTCTTTCCCAAAATTATCCCTTAATTGGTTTTATTAACATTGCTTACTTGTCCTCTCAAGCAATGTTAAGGGATCACGTTTATATATTTTATAGATTTTAGGTACACCAAATAGAACTGCATGCATTGCTAAGTAGGAAAATTACCATTAAAGCATCCTCATGAAAGAATGTTCAAACATGGAGATTAGTGAGAAGATAACTCAGTAGGTAACTAATTTTGTGGTGTCAGAGTTTGAATTAGTCTCAATTGCCTGAATAGGAGAACATCTGTTAAGAGTAAAGAAATGTTATCTTAAATGATCGTGAATCTAATAATAAAGTTATAACATATATCACCAATATGAAATGTCAAAACAAAACAGTAAAGTTACACTAATGGAAGTAGAAAAACTAACAACAAATTTCTAAATATCAATGCTATAAACCATGATAAGAGAGGCTTACAAAGGATAACCCAAAGTAAAGATAGAAAAACATGATCTCAGCATAGAAATGAAAACTATTCAATAAAAAAAAAAGCATTTAGAAAAGAAATAAAAGAGATCTAGCTAATAGATTAACTTCCTGAGAGCAATACAATGCAAAAAAAAAAAAAGAAGATAATTTTCACTCATTCACCAACCTGTCCTGTATGTCAATATAAGAAAAAAAAAAACCATGCAAGAACATCAAGGCATATTAATGCAAATTTGGCAAAAATAATGAAACTCATCTTGAATTTAAACCCATTTGATTAGTTTATCTTTTGAAACTAGCTTAAATGGTGGTGGTGAATCTGACAAAACCTTTGCTAATAAGCTATCTTTTCTCATCTCACGACCTTTCTTTCTCTCTTTCCATTTTTTTCTTTTCTTTTCACTCTATTTATTTTTTTTATTTATCTTTAGAGTTTGTAGTATCTTCCATCTCTAGAAGTCTCTGGAATTCTCTCTTTCTCCTCTCTTTTCTTTTTCCATAGCAAGATAATGCCAAAAAAATGGAAAAACGCCTAAATGAAGACCTAATTGTTGCGTAACATGTAGTGCAAAATTAGAACTCTTTGGTGAACAGTCATAATTTGGGGATTGCTTTTATATATTTATATAGATTTTTGGCTAACTTTATACGTGCTTGATAGGCTATGAAAAGTATGGATTAAAAAAATAAAAAATTAATTCAAAATTCTAGTATTTAGTTAAGATTGAATTTTTTTTATTTGTTTTATAATAAATTTAGATATTAAATATAAATATAACTATTAAGTTTTGATCAAATTTAGATTAAAAAGTAAAAAAAATAAAAAAATTGAAAGGAATTAAATTATATAAAAAATTTTTATAAAATAAAAATAATTATTTTATACCTAAATATATTTAAATATGTTAAAAATTATATTAAAATAATATATAAAAATTTAAAAATTTAAAATTTAAAAATCAATAAACCAAACTAGATCATATGATTTGGTTTAAATTGAATCGAATGATATAAAAATTAAATTCAAATTCGAATTGGATTTTAAAAGTTTATAATTTTATACATTATTTGAAAATTTTGAATACATTATCTGAAAAATTTAAATTAAATTCAATCCGATCTGAATCATTATTATCCCTGATGAAAAGTATTTTTTATTTTTTATTTAAATTTATTACAAATTAAAATTTAATTATTAAAATTAAAAATTTAACATTGTACCAATAGGTTATATAAAGTATTAGTTTTTTACATTAATAGTGAGGGTTTTAAATTTCAATTTATAGAATTATTAAGTTGTACTAATATATTGTTTTTAATTATGTGTAAAGGAAAACTTTTAAATTATAATCTCATTGTTTAATTTTCAAAATTTAGGTACACTAAGCTTAGTGACAACAAATGTGAAACAATAATCGTACAATTATTTTCTATTAAGTTAAAAAGATGAAAGGAGTGGAGCGATATTGTTTTATAAATGGGGTTAAGATTAAATTTATTATTCTATTATGAATTAATATTTAATTTACCATTATAAAAAATCACATTAAAAACTTTCTTTTACAATTAATGAGTCTAATTTTTTTTTTGAATTTATTTATAAAAATTTTAGTTATTTTTTGATATTTTAATGAGAATAAAATACAAAAATTGTTAAAATTTTAAATAACTTGATAACGATTAAAATTAATTTTTAAAATTTCAGTGGCCAATTGCCCCAAATGCCTCCTCCATGAATCCGTCCATACTCCTATAAGGTCACATCTCTAAAATTTTAATAATTACAAAATAAGAAAGACATTTTGTTCCTTGCGGATATTGTAGGACCATGGCTTTAATATTGAGCTTTAACATTTTATTCAGTACTTTTTTACTGAGAATTTTTTAAGTGAATTTTAAAATGTGCTATTAAACGTATTAAAATATTAAAATATTTTTATTTTTTAATGTAATGAAAATTTTCAATAATTTATGAAATAAGGCCTAAGACTCACAATATTATTATTTTTTAAGAAATAAATATATTTTGCAGCGAAATGATTGAGAATTTTTTCTTATTCATTTAAAGATGTTTTTATATTGAGAAATGTTAAAAAAATATTTATTAATTCTCTCCATAAAATGATTGTTGTAGTGAGAATATATTTAATAATGCACTGAATAGAAGTAATATTTTAATTAACTTTTAATAAATCCCTATTACTGTCACTGTTTTATTTTTTTATTCTTACATGAAAGAAACGTGAAGTTGTAAATTTGCCACGCAAAGTAAGAGAATGATGACGAAGATTTCGATGCCACGTTCTCTTGCCGGTTATACTTCTGGCTCAATAATTCAACAACAATTTAGACCACGTGACAACTTACTATTCAAAATTTAAGTAAATTTCGTAAATATACTTTGTGATTAACGTCAAAATAAAAATATAATTTAATATTTAAAATATAATATTTAATTATTTTATAATTTATTTTATTTTTTTTATCAAAATCGTTACTTTTTTTTTTACTTTTTTTATTTTTTTACTAAAAATTCATTCTCTCTAAATCAAATCAATTCTTTCTCTAAAAATTTAGTTTGATTTAGTTTTAGAGAATTTATTTAGTTTTAAAGAGAGAGAATAAATTTGTCAATCCAAAAACTAGTTAAGGTCATTCTTATTAAACAATATTTTTTATTTGACAAAACCTAAATGATTAAACAAATAGGGGCAAAACGTAAACAAATATAGAACCAAAAGAGAACAAGTTTAGAGAATGTGTAATCTCAAGCAATTAAGCAATCAATACTTATTCGAATTCAATAACCAAAAAAAAAAAAAAATCATTAAGCAATTCAGATCCAAAATCCATAAAATAAACAGTAAAGAATTCACAAATAAAACCTTAACATAGATCAACAATCAGTGAACCCAGAATCAGCAATTAATCAGATAAAAAAAAGCTTATTTTGCAGTGTAAAATCAACAATCACTCACCAGCAAGCAATCATAGACACATAAATTAGCAACAAAACATCCACAAAAAAAATCAAAAACAAAATAAAAAATTTTCGTTATAAGACACCATAAAAAAAAAAGAAAACAAAATAAAAAGTTTTCATTATAAGAGTTTTCAGTTGTGGGGTTCTTCTATTTGGGGTTTTGAAATAGAATAAAAAATATTCTTTTAAGGTTTTTGAGTGATGAACAGTAGCATGAACAATTTGAAAGGTTTTAAATTTTCGTTTATGTCTTGGAGTGTTCAAATAAAAAAGAAAGTAACGGTAGCTTTTATTAGATATTGAGCTTTTACAGTAGTAGGCATATAAGGAAATTGAAGAATAGTGCTACACAGAGGAGAAAAGAGGCTAAGGCCAATGATTAGTGGCAAAAGAAGTGGTGATTAACTGATTTATAGGTTTTGTTCTTGAGTTTAAAGCTAATAGAGAAAAGTTGAAGAATGCTCAGGGGGTTTGGTTTGGTTAGAGAAAGAATTGATTTGATTTTAGAGAGAAAATATGAATTGAGATGAAGAAAAAGAAAAAATAAAAAAAATAAATGGTAAAAGTAACGGTTTTAGCAAAAAAATAATAAAACAAATAATAAGATAGTTAGGTGTCACATTTTAAACTTTAGAGGTACTTTCATTTTAGCCTTAATCACATGGCATATTTATGAAGTTTACCCTTTTTTTTTTGTAAAAAAATAAAATATCTAGAAGTTTTTTTAAAAAATTACTTGATAATTTTAACTTAAAATTTTTGAGTAACTTGATACTTGCTTGGTAGGTCTATGAAAAGTATGGATGAGAAAAAAATAAAAAATATTGAAAATCGATTTATTGAATTAGATTTTTTTATTTGATTTGGATTAAATTCGGATATTAAATATACATATTAAATTCGAATCGAATTTGGAATTAAGAAATGAAAAATAAAAGAAATTAATTGAACCAAATTATAAACACCCCATTTTGTCTAGGGCATACATCCAAATTCTCGGGTTCAATTTTGTCAGGCTTTGAAAGCTTTTATTGTGTTTTTTGGGCTTTGAATGGACTTATCTCGGTCAGTATATAGGCTTTGAGCCTAACATACAGTTTTATTTTGGTTCGAGCATGGTGTCCAGTAAATAGCCTTATCTTGTTCGGGTGTTGAGCCCAATATATGTTTACTTTGATGTGGGCTTTAGCCTAACATGTATTTTATTTTTATTTTATATGTTTGTTTATCTTTTAATAAAAACTAAACTAAAAAAATAAATTAAAAGGAAAGGAAAATCAAAATTTTTTTTAGAGATTTCGATCCAAAAATCAAGGCTGATCAAAATTGAAAACCAAATCAAATAAGATTAGGGCAAGTATTAAAACACCAAGAATCAAGACATGATCAAAGCTAACAAATAATCAATGACAAATCCCTAAAATTTTTATTAAAAAATCTTATATATCGTGCTCAAACCCACAAAGATAGATTGAGATTATATAAAAACTATACAGAGCAAAAAGAAAAATTTTTAGGTTCAGGGATTTTGCATTTGATTTGGTTTTTGGTATTTCTAGAATTGGGGCTTAATATTTTGTTTGGGTGAATTTTTGTTGGGCTTTAATTTCTAGGGATTTCTAGTCTGGATTCAAGTTTTTGGAGAAGTTTTTTTATAATTCTGAAAAATTCTTTACATTTTTCTAATAGGAGTTGAAGTTTCTAGCAATAACCTCAAGAATCCCACTAGTTTTTAAAAGTTTTTCGTCAACTTCTGGTTATCGTTTGAAGTTGTAAATAGAGAACATAGAAAATTAAAGTTAGAGACAAAATAGAAATATAAAATCTAAGGGAAGAAAGAAGAAATTTAACTTTTAAGGGCCATTAAAATGCACTGTTTCACTTAACTAGAATTTGCGTGTTTTTAAAAAGGCAACCCGATACCTATGCAACCTGGTTTTTGACCCGCGACCCTTTTTTCCTCTGAGCTAAGCCATGCCCTAGCCAAGTGTTGGGTCGCGCTAATCCTTATCCCTGCAGTTGCATTCTTCAACCACAAAGCCAAGCTGACTCCAAGTATTTTTTATATTCTTGTCTTATTTATTTGTTTTATTTACTTATTTATTTATTCATTCACTTTTTTAAAAAAATACTTTTATAAAATTATATTTAAATAAAAAAGCCTTACTAATAGATTGGAGGGCTATCATTTTATTTTGTTTAAAAAATAAGATTTTACTAATATATTGGAAAACCTTATAAATTTTAAATTTTTTTTCATAATAATAATAATAATAATTTTTGTGAGAAAAAGCCTTACCAACAGACTAAATGGCCTATATTTTATTTTCAAAATAAGGTTTTACCAACATATTGGAAAGTCTTATAATTTTTTTTAAAAGATCAAGTTTTGAAAAATAAAATAATAAAATAATATTTTTTATTCTTTTTTTTTCATAAAATCCTACCAACATATTGGAAGATAATCTTCAACAGAAAATCTTACAAATATATTGAAGGATATTTCTGACTCTAAACTTGGTTTATGGAAATTTACTTCTGTAAGCAAAATTAATTGAATCTAAAGGTAGAGTCTCTTCATAGCATGATAAATAATTTCTTTGAATACTTTTGAGGTGAAAAAACATTCTTAAATTATTACCAACATATTGGAGTAATTTAAGAAAAATTTTTAATATTAAAATTATTTGATAAACTATAAATATATTTTAAAGCTTGAATAACTTGAAATTAAACTGAAATCATCTTTTAGTTAGGCATTGTAAGAGTGCTATAATCTTTCTCACGCATAACCTTACTTTCAAACCTAAACTTTAGTTTTGTGAACAAAAATCTACTATTTAGAAATACCTAAATTAATCTTGAGACTCATTTTTAAATGGGACAGATTCAATTAAGTGACTAATCATACTTAAACAAAAAAAGATTAGTAGTGACTCCAAAAGTCAATATTTAGAGGTAGGTCTATGGATCTATACGTGATAACAGTTTGACGACTCCACTGAAGGGATCGAGAGTCAGGCCAATAAATATTTTCTTGTTATCTAAGCTTAACTTAATAAATTTAAGAAATTTTTTCATTGTTTGTATTTTATTTATTTATTTATTTATTTTCATATTTATCATTCATATACACATACATAACGTAAGTTCTACACCTAAGTTTCATCCCTTAAGAGGTAGTAAAGTACCTATCCCTTTATGAGATTTCTTGTCTCTGCATGGGCTAGTGAAATATTCTCACTCAAATTAAACCTTTTTCGCTTGTAACCTATGATGGGTAAAGATTTGGGTGTCTTACTAGTCTATAATGGATAATGATGCAAGAAACAATTTGGGAGCTTTTAGATTGTTAAACCTTTGAACCTAATATGTAAATAAATCCTAAGGATCCGAACCTAAGTTAAAGCCATACCTTCCTTTATATTAGAAATTCCTTAACAGGACATATGATGATAAATTTATTCTACTTGTAAATTTATGCATTGTTTTTTTTTTTTTTTTTGTATAAATACTAACCCTTTATGTTGTTCTTTGTATTTATATATTGTTCTTGTTTATATTATATGTCTATTAACCTTTTTTTTTTTTTACTATGCATACATTCATATCATTAGGTTTATCATAAGGAGTAACTACTATAAAATAATTTTAACAAAAAGAATCTTAATTACATCTATGAAAAGCTTAACAAAGTCCTCTACTAGCTTGAAAAAGGAGTTCAAAGAATAGAAACTTGCAAACAAAAGGCTAAAAAGGGAAATTCAAGTACTTGAACAAGAAAAAGATGAATGGAAGAGTTTGTTTGCTAACTTGAACACAACCTAGTTATTTACCAATCGAGAGTTGGCCTAACTTTTGAAAGAAAATGGATAGTTACAAATGAAGTTGCAAGAAAGTGATAACACATTCTTTAAGGTGCAAAGGCACATCTAAATGCTGAATAGAGTGGTGGTTAAAATTGAAACACAAATAAGGACTGTGAATGAAGAATGTGAGTAAATAAAGGAAACATATGTGGGAAAGCATGATCAGTCAGAGTCTCTACTTGATCAAATCATTGTGATTGCTTACAAAGCTAGGGACATGGTAGAAAAGATTGAAGAATGAAAGACAAAGGTGCCACCAGTGAGAGTATATGGCCAAGAACTGCTAGATTTCCTTAACGAAGTGCAAAGTCAACATCGACAAATTAAGATTTCCTTTCCTTATAAATTCTAAAATTTTTATGGGTATAATATTAGATTTGGGTAGAAATAATTTTAAATTCAATAAAGATTTTTTTTGTTAACAATTATTATGTGATAAAATTTCTTATTGTATTCATGCATTCCTACATTTATTCTCATGCATAATTGGATGGTTTCATGAATGTCATTCTAAAAATGCATCCTAGTTTTGATAAATTAAGATTTAAAGATAGCTTAACCAACTTACCATAAGTATAACACCCGAGCCCAAGTTAGAAGAATGAAGTAAGATAATACAAGCCGTGTTGAGAAGTTGGAAAGGGTTTAAAAGAAAATTAAAAGAGAGTTGAACAAAATCATTAAAGCATTAAGCAAGTTGAATAAAAAAAATATTGTAAAAAAAGATGCTAGACCTAAAGACCATCCGTTGTAGGATATTATTGACCCTTTGTATGCTTCTAATTATGGCCTACATCAGGCCTAACCCACTCAAGGCACTTTATCACATTAATTCATATTTTCTGTAAGGTATACTTACACAGGAATACCATCTACACCAACTCAAGGGCAACTTTAAAGTTTTGTTAATTTTGTCTTAACAGAAAAGGTAGTAAAGCCAATCCTGATCCTAAACGTAGATGACCTTAAGAAGAATGAAAAGTTAAAATTAAAGGTGGTTAAAATTTTAGAGAAATCTAAAGTTGATTACAAGATGAACATGCTCGATGAAAGATTGTGAGTTATGGAAGGTATTGATTTTTATAGTTTCATGGATGTAGCTGACCTCTAGTTGGTTTTAAATGTTGTAATTCCATTAAAGTTTGAGGTCTTTGAGTTTGAAAAGTACAATGGCACTAAATGTCTTATCACACATGTCACTATATACTATTGAAATATGATTGCCTATACTAGTGATAAAGAGTTATTCATGCATATGTTCTAAAACAGTCTTACTGGCTCAATTGTAAAGTAGTATGTTCAGTTAGATCAAACCTGCATCCACTCTTAGAATAAGCTCACTTGGGTATTTATTAATAAGTACTGTCATATTATTGACTTGACTCTTGATCGTCTTTCTTTACAAAGCATGAAAGAAAAGGCAACAAAGTCTTTTAAAAAATATGCCTAATGATGAAAGGATATAGTTACTCAAGTTCAACCTCTTTTGACTAAGAAAAAATAATTATCTTATTCATTAACACCTTGAAGGCATCGTATTATGAAAAGATGATATAGAACATAACAAAAAACTTTATTGATATGGTGATTTCAGAAAAATTATTAAAAATACCATCAAGAGTGACAAGCTTAAGAAAAGAAAGGCTAGTAGTACCAAAAAAGAAAGGATGCCTAAGAAGAAATAAGCTAAAGCCCAAGTTATGAGTTTTGAAGGACAACAATTCAGAGATTATACTCCATATCCATCACTTGTTCATTTTGTTTACTACCCTAAAATCAATAATATTGCATAACTCCCTTACCAACCTCATTACCCAATCATGAAAAAATCTACCTAAGCCCTTATCAACCAACCTTTCAAGCATTTGCATATGGGTCTAATTGTGTCATTTCACCAGTTTTAAAAAGTTAATAGTTAAGCAAATGGTTTGAGAAGATCTATGAGCAACCAAGAGAGAGCTCGTATTGATCTTATCCCCATAATCTATACTGAGCTATTCCTAGAATTGATCAAGAATGACCTGATATCCTTAGTTCTTTTGAAACCATTGAAGTCACCTTATCTCAAATGGTATAATGTTAATGTCACATGTGATTACCATAATAAAAATGTAAGTCACTCTATAGAAATCTATCCTACTTTCAAGAATAAAGTGCAAAGTTTGATTAGAGCAAACTCAGTGAGTTTCAACAAATTAAAAAAGTTGAATATACGTAAAGGACATTTACTTGATCACCCAGAGGCATAATTTTAGGAAGGATATGAAAAGACTGATTGAAATTGCTTGTCATTTTAAGATTTTTTTGAAATAATAAACTTCTTTTATTGTACTAGGATTTAATTTTATTTTTCATCATTTCAGTAAAAGTGACAAATATGATGTATTTTCAGGACATTTTCTTTTTCATATGAATCATCATTTTATACTTTTATCTTTTTACATATTTTCCTATATCTATTCCCAAATTTCAAATAATGAATGTTCAAATAATAATAATACAATTCAGGATTTGATTTTGAAAATATCATTTATGTTGATAAATTAAGATTGTTCATTATTGAGATTACTGGATAAAAAAAGATAAATCTGGTAAAGAATTTCGCTCACTAAAAAATAAAATTGATACAGAACGTAATCTTTGTTTTTAGTCAATGAATGTTCTTCATTAAGAGTATTTATGTTTGATAGGAAATGACCATCTTTGTTCTATCATTCACTCAAGGCATAAAATTATCCTTTGCTATCCTATTTGAATCTATTGAAATTTTTTTTTAAGAAACCCTAACCAAGGATCAAGCCTTTTGTGCTCAAATTTTTTTTTTAAAAATGATGAAAAGTGCAAAAAGAAAAAAAAAGAAAAAATTGGTGGGGTAAAATATTAAGATGCTCTTTATGAAAAGCAATGATCCTTGATTTGATTATCTTTAAAATATAATTTGGGCATGTTTTATCCATTTCTTTCATAACCCCTCACTATAGCTTACGTTATGTCATTTAAAAGTTCATTTTGATTGAATGTGAATACTCAAATTAGAGAATCATGAATTAAACTAAAGTAGATTTACTATTGAATTGTTTGATATTTTGATCAAAGTGTTACTGATGGATCAAAAGGAAAGGGAAATGAGAAGAAAAAATAAGAAAAAAAATATGCAAAAAAATGAAAAAAATAAAAAAATAAAAAAATAAAAAAATAAAAAAAAAGAAAAAAAGAAAGATTTAAACTGAAAATCCGAAAATGTGGTTTAAGTAAGAAAAATATATATAGACTCAAAAAAACAACTTCATTTAAGGATCTTAAGAATATGGATGATGATTGGTTCAAAGATCAAAGATATTGAGGGAATGTATTTTTAAGAAAGAATTCTAAGTTATAATTCAAATTGTCTAAATAGTCATTATTCTAGATGTTAACATCTCATTTAAATAGCCATAATATTTTACTTTTATCCATATTTGATTTGTCCTTGACCAAAATTTTTTTCGATGATAAATACTCATTTTTCGTATTTTTTATCAAGTTTGCATCCCTTAAATGAATTGAGAAAATGTATCATATTTGTAATGAATTAGAATGATAATAAATAAGTGAATGACAGTGTTCCTAAAAGAGTTTTTATTCTTTTGAAAGAAATCCAAAATAAAAGAAGTGAAAGAAGCCTTAGAAGATAATTTGAAAATGGCAAATGAGGTGACTCAGCGATGGATTGATCAATATAACCTGTGAGTGGAGACTAAATAAGGAAGCTAACATGGATCAATTGACAAAATTTATTTTGAGATTATTAGTGCTAAGAAGCTAAAAAAAAAATATGTGAGATGGTAAAGTCTTAAGACCTTGTTACCACAATTGAAATTTAATAATTGTATTTACATCATAGTTGGGGCATGCATTTGCATTATGTAGTGAACATTTAAATCATGGTATGGCATTTGTATTATTGATTAGGGCATGCATTTTCATTATTTAGTGAGAATATGGATTGTTGCATCATTTAGAAGACATTTGCATTATTATTAGACATTTATTGCATATAAGAATTTGACTTTGATTGAAGAAAATTTTTTATTTTTGAATCCTCAAATGAGGAAGATTTTTCATGATGAATTTTTTTTTTATAAGAAAAACTTTTTAAACTTTTAAAGTTATAGAGTCTTTGTTTAAATGAGCCATTTTTCAAAAATACTCATGATTTATAAGACCTCTAGACATAATCACTAAAGTTGTTCGAATAGGAATATTTAAAACTTGAATCTTTAAAATTTTGGATGTGAAGCTAAAAAGATTTTAAAAAAGAACTTTTGAAATTTTGGAAAGGAAACCATAAAGTTTTTAATGAGAATCATTGAAAGTTTAGATGTGAAACCTTAAAATTTTTCGAATGAGAATCTTGAAAGTTTAGATGTGAAACCCTAATTTAAATGAGAATCATTGAAATTTCATATGTGAACTACTAAAATTTTTCGAATAAAAATCTTTAATTTTTGGGTGTGAATCTCGAAAATTTTCAGGTGAGAATTTTTGAATTATGGAGGTGAGCCTTGAAATTTTTAATGTAAATCCATAAAATTTTCAAATACGAAACTTTGAAATTTGGATGTGAATCACTAATAAAAATCTTTTGAATGTGAATTTTGAATTTAGAAATTTTGGTAATGATGAAGTTTAAATTCTTATGAATCTAAAGTTCTTGCGAATCTTTAAATTCTTGCAAAATTAAAACTTTTACAAACCTAAAATTATTGCGAATCTGAGGTTCTTGTAAAACTAAAACTTTTGCGAACCTGAAGTTCTTGTGAATCTAAAGTTCTTACGAATTGAAAATTCTTGGAAACTTGAAATTTTTGTAAACTTAAAATTCTTACGAATCTTTAAATTTTTGTGAATATGAAATTCTTACGAATTTTAAAATTTTTGCTAATCTAAAAATCTTGTGAATCTTTCATTCTTGCGAATCTGAGTTCTTGTAAACTTAAAAACCTTATGAATATTCCATTCTTACAAATTTGAACATTTTTGTAAACTTGAAATTCTTACGAATCTTCCATTCTTGCAAATGTGAAAATTCTTACAAATCTGAAATTCTTTGCAAAACTAAAACCTTTGCAAATTTGAAACTTTTGCAAAACTTGAAATTTTTACGAATTTTAAAATTTTTAGAAAACTAAAACCTTTGCGAATCTTGAATTTTTACAAAATTTGAAATCTTTGTGAATTTTTTTTTTTGTGAAACTTGGAGTTTTAGAATCTTTCAATTTCTATTATGGATTGCGAATCTTTAAAGTTTTGAAACGAATCTTTGAATTTTCAAATTATGAATCTTTGGATTTCAAGCTAAAAATTTTGAATTTTTTTGAACTTGAGTAAAATGGATGTCTTTTGGCATTTCTTGATTAAAGTTTTTAAAGTTGTTTAGCCTCTATGTAGGGGAGCCTATTTCCATTTAAAGTTGTTTAGCCTCTATATAGAGAAGCTTATTTCATATTTTAAAATTGTTTAACCTCTGTGTAGAAGAGCCTATTTCTTAATTTAAAGTTGTTTGCCTGTGTATAAAAGAGTTTATTTTGTTGAATCTTTGTTTACATAAGTTATTGGAGTTTTTAAGCTTTATGCCTCTGTGTTGAGGATTTCTTTAAATTTTTTTTAAAAATTGCATGCCTCTATTTAAAGGATTCTTTTAAAATTGCTTAAGTTGAATTAGACTCAATGGTTGTTTATGTCTTTGTATTATTTCTGTTTCATAAGAATATGCAAATAGGGGTAACAATAGACATTTTATTTTGTTTGGGGTGTGCATCCAAATTCTCGATTTTAATTTTATCTAGATTATCAGGTTTTGGAAACGTTTATTGGGTCTTTTAGGCTTTGAATGGACTTATTTAAGTCAGTATTTGTGATTTGAGCCCAAAATACAGTTTTATTTTGGTTTGTGTTTAGCGCCCAGTAGATAGCCTTATTTTGTTTAGGCTTTGAGCCCAATATATGTTTACTTTGATGTGAGATTTGGCCTAACAGGCATTTTATTTTTGTTTTTATTTTATTTGTCTATTTATTTTTTAATCAAAACTAAACTAAAAAAATAAATTAAAAGGAAAGAAAAATAAAAAAATTTTCTAGAGATTTCAATATAAAAATCAAGGCTGATTAAAATTGGAAACTAAATCAAATGGGATTAGGGCAAGTATTAAAGCAAATCAAGCCATAATCGAATCTAGTAGATAATCAATGACAAATCCCTAAAATTTTTGTAAAAAAATTCCTATAAATCATGCTCAAACCTATAAATACAAAAAGAGATTATACTGAAACTATACAGAGAAAAGAGAAAATTTTCTAGGTTCAGGGATTTTAGGTTTGATTTGGTTTTTTGGGATTTATGGAATTGGGGCTTGATATTTTGTTTGGGTGAGTTTCTGTTGGGCTTTAATTTCTAGATATTTCTAGTTTTGGATTCAAGTTTCTGAAAAAGTTATTCTGAAATTCTAAAAAATTATTTGAATTTTTTGGCAAAGAGTTGAAGTTTCTGACTATTGGCGTTAAGAATCCCACTAGTTTTTGGAAATTTTTTTACTAGCTTCTGGGCATTGTTTGAAGTTGTAGAAAGAGAACAAAGAAAATTAAAGTTAGAGAAAGAATAAAAATATGAAATCTAGGGGAAGAAAGAAGAAATTTGACTTTTAAAGGCTATCAAAATGCACCATTTCACTTAACTAGGATCTGTGTATTTTTAAAAGGGTGACCTATACCCACATGACCTGATTTTTGACCTGTGACTCTTTTTTGCTCTGAGCCAAGTTGCATTGGTCCTTGTGCCTGTAGTTGCATTCTTCAGCCACTAAACCTAGCTGACTCTAGGTATTTTTTATATGCTTATCATATTTATTTGTTTTATTTATATATTTATTTATTTATTCATTTACTTATTTTTTTAAAAAATACTTTTATAAAATCATTGTTAAATAAAAAAAGCCTTACCAATAGATTAAAGGGTTATCATTTTATTTTTTAAAAAAAATAAAATTTCACCAACATAATGGAAAACCTTATAAATTTTAAATTTTTTTCATAATAATAACAATAATAATAATAATAATAATAATAATAATTTTTGTGAGAAAAAGTTTTACCAATAGATTGGATGGTCAATGTTTTATTTTCAAAATAAGGTTTTATCAGTATATTAAAAAATCTTATAATTTTTTTTTAAAAAGATCAAGTTCAAAAAAAATAAAAAAATAAAAAAATATTTTTTTTTTTCATAAAATCTTACTAATAAATTAGAGAATAATCATCGACAAAGAATTTTACCAACATATTAGAGGATATTTCTAACCATAAACTCGGTTTATAAAAATTTACTTCTATAAGTAAAATTAAATGAATCGATGACGGAACCTCTTCAAAACGTGACAAATACTCTCATTAAATACTCTTAAGTTAAACAATATTCTTAAATTGTTACGAACATATTGAAATAATTTAAGGAAAATTTTAATATTAAATTTATTTGATAACTTATAAATATATTTTAAGGCTTGGATAACTTAAAATCAAATTAGTACTATTTTTAAATAGGTGTTGTGAGGGTGCTATAACATTTCTCATGCGTAATCATATTCTCGAATCTAAACTTTAGTTTCGTAGACCAGAATCTACTATTTAAAAATACATAAATTAATTTTGAGACTTCTGTTTAAATGGGATAGATTCAGTCATGTGATCAATCACACCTAAATAAAAAAAGATTAGTAGTGACTCTTAAAATCTATGTCTAGCTGTAAGTTTATGAATCTATATATTATGATGCAAATTATATATTTTTATCAATTTTTATATATATTTTAAATTTTTATTAAATAAAAATAATTATTTGATATTTAAATCTATTTACTATATGAAAAATCATTTTAAAATAATATATAAAAACTTGAAAAATTAAATTTTAAAAAACTGATAAACAGAATTGAATCATAAAATTTTGTTTGGATCGGATCAAATTGTATGAAAGTTTAATTTAAATTTGAATCACATTTTAAAAATTCATAATTTTATACGTTATCTAAAAAATTTGAATTGAATTTAATCCAATGTAAACCGTTATCATATCTAATGGAAAGTATTTTATTTTTAATTTTATATTTAAATTTATCCTAAATTGAAATTTAATTATTAAAATTAAAAATTTAATATTGTATCAATAAATTATATAAAGTATTTTATTTTTATACATTAATAATGAGGGTTTTAAATATCAATTTATAGAATTATTAAGTTGTATTAATTTTATTATTTTTAATTTTGTGTAAAGGAAAACTTTTTAATTATAATCTCATTGTTTAATTTTCAAATTTTGGGTACACTAAGCTTAGTAAAAACAAAAATATTTAAGTGGAACAATAATCGTACAATTCTTTTCTAGCAAGTTAAAAAGATGAAAGGAGTGGAGCGGTGTTCTCTTATAAATGGGGTTGATTAAATTTATTATTTTATTGTGAATTAATTGTTAAATTTATCATTATATTTTAATTTTATTAAAATTATCATTACATTTTAAAATTTATTAATTTTAAACAAAAATAATGAAATTAATAAAAAATTTTCATTTGTATTAACAAATATTTCGTAAATATTTCATTTTAATTACATTTTGTGTAAAAATTTACACTTAATCTATGAAATATTATTTATTTTAATTTTAAAATTTTATCATTTTATAATTTTATATTTAAATTTTAATATATATCATAATAAAATTTTAAAATATTTTAATATAAAATTTGAATATTATTTTTTTTATAAAAAACCAAAGAAATTAAACATATAATTTACTATTTTTTAGTTTTACGTATTAAAAAAAAATTTTTTCCCCATAAGGTTACATCTCTAAAATTTTAATAATTACAAAATAGAAAAGACATATTTTATTCGTTGCCGATATTGTAGGACCATGGCTTCAATGTTGAGCTTTGAGATCAACGTTGTAGTTGTAATAAATACAATAAGCTATTTAATGCTATGGTTGCTTCAACAACAATAATAAAATTTTTTGTCAAAAAATTAATTATTTGTCATTTTTATTTTCCACTAAATACAAAATTCTAAACTATTTTTTAATTTTCCTTTCTATGATTCAAGGGAAAATCAGTACAAAACAAAAAAGAAAACATTAAAAAAATTCTAGTAAAAAAATAGTGGTTCTTCCTTGCAAGAAAAAGCAAGAAAACCAGCGTGTTTTATGCAAATCAGTTCACGAAATACATAGCTAAGTTCCCTAGACTCTAAAAGCATCGGAATTTCCTTTCAAGTGCCTATATAGTATCGTCTTTTATAGTCTATAAATAGTAATTAAAAAGGCGGCCGACAATCAGAATCTGATCTTATTTCCAAAAAAGTCTTCTTTATTTCCCTTATCTCTAGCGTACTATTATTACATATTCATACAATCTTCACCGGCTTTATCCAAGATCTTCGTTCATATCGGTATCATTGTCTCTTCAGAGATCCCATCCTTTCCCCGTAATTTCGCTTTGCTGTTTTATTTAGCAACTGCTTCATTATATTACTTCTCGGGAATATATCTGCTTCTTTTGGGTTTTCTTTGGTTACTGAGTGAAAACTTTAGATTGCCAAAGGAAAACCCTTTGTTTCTAACTGGTTTGTTATGGTTGTGAATGTGAGATTAAAGTCGTCTTAGAGGCTTTTTGGGTTTTTGGGTTTTGTTTAGATTCCTGTGGGAAAAGGTAAACCGAGCTGATTCTTTGATTCTTCTGTTGGTGATGAGATTTAGAAATCTGGGTGTTCTTTGATTTGTTTTCTTAGATATTAAGAGAAATGGGTTCTTGTTCCTAATTAGAGTTGTGGGGGTTTTCTTTGACTTGTTTTATATTTGATCTTAAGTGATACCGAATTCAAGTTTGTGAACAAATCCATTAAGCTCACTTTCTCTTTTTTTTTGTTCTTTGGTGCAAAACAAAGCCAATACTGTCTATATTCCTCTTTCTTGTCTTATTTCTTCATTCCATTCTCGAAAATTTGTTGTCCGCTGACCACCTAAATCAACATTCTCTGTTTCCTTATTTGTTGTTCGCTCTGTTGCCTAAATTATCCCAACATAAAACTTCTCATCGTAAACTAGCAATGGATATAAGTAACGAGGCCAATGTTGATTCATTTTCAATTGGTCCTTCAACAATCATTGGACGAACAATTGCTTTTAGGATCCTGTTCTGTAAGTCAATAAAACGTTTCAGGCATCAAATCTTTCACGTATTGTTGCATTTCATCTATAGATGTAAGGACTTCTTTGCACCCTTGATATCATGGTTGCATCCCCGAAATCCACAAGGGATATTGGCATTGGTGACAGTTATTGCTCTTTTGTTGAAACGTTACACAAATGTAAAATTGAGGGCTGAAATGGTTTACAGAAGGAAATTTTGGAGAAATATGATGAGTGCTGCATTGACATATGAAGAGTGGGCTCATGCTGCTAAGATGCTTGATAAAGAGACCCCAAAGATGAGTGAATCGGATTTTTATGATGAGGAACTTGTGAGAAACAAGCTTCAGGAACTCCGACACCGTCGCCAAGACGGATCTCTTAGAGATATAATCTTTTGCATGAGAGCTGATCTTATCAGAAATCTTGGTAATATGTGTAATCCTGAGCTTCATAAAGGTAGGCTTCACGTGCCTAAACTCATCCAGGAATACATTGATGAGGTCTCGACTCAGTTGAGAATGGTTTGTGACTTGGATTCGGAGGAGCTCTCATTGGACGAGAAGCTTGCTTTTATGCATGAAACAAGGCATGCATTTGGTAGAACTGCTTTGCTTTTAAGTGGGGGTGCTTCCCTTGGAGCATTTCATATTGGTGTAGTTAAAACACTAGTAGAACATAGGCTTTTACCCAGGATAATTGCTGGTTCTAGCGTTGGATCCATTATGTGTGCTATTGTTGCCACTAGATCATGGCCTGAGCTGCAAAGTTTCTTTGAGGACACTTGGCGCTCAATGAAGTTTTACGATCAGCTGGGTGGAATTTTTACAATTGTTGGGAGGGTCATGAGACAAGGGGCTGTTCATGATATCAGGTACTTGCAATGGATGCTAAGACACCTCACAAGCAATCTTACATTTCAAGAAGCTTATGATATGACTGGTAGAATTCTTGGGATAACAGTTTGCTCTCCAAGGAAGCATGAGCCACCTAGGTGCCTTAATTACTTGACTTCACCTCATGTTGTCATATGGAGTGCAGTAAGTGCTTCTTGTGCCTTTCCTGGCCTTTTTGAAGCCCAGGAGCTAATGGCAAAAGATAGGAGTGGAGAAATTGTACCTTACCATCCACCCTTTAATTTGGATCCTGCGGAAGGTTCTGGTACATCTGCACGTGGATGGATTGATGGCGGCTTAGAGGTTGATTTACCCATGATGCAACTGAAGGAGCTGTTCAATGTCAATCATTTCATTGTGAGTCAGGCGAACCCTCACATTGTACCATGGTTGAGGTTGAAGGAGTTTCTGAGATCCTTTGGTGGTAACTTTGCTGCGAAGGTATGTTAATATTGGCTAACACTTAAGAAAGAAGGAATCCTTTTATTTTGGTTTATGTTTGTTCTTTTTTTTTTTTGTGCTATTTATTTATTCTCTACCTGTTTTTTTTTTTTTTTAAATAATTTTATCAGCCATAGTTGACTGCATTACATGTCAGTGTTGAGTCATGAATGAAAATCTCTAGACCCTTAACCGCAGCTGACCTTCTAGCTTCTCTCTTATGCATAGACCTGCGTAGTGAGTGTGTTTTTGGGTCATTTGTAGAGGGATATCCCTTGTTTTGCATGCAGTAGCAGGGCAAGTATCATCTTGAATTTGAGTTGTAGTTAATGAACTCTAACTTGTTAAGAATTTGAGTAAAATGCATCCATAACCTGACGTGAAGAATTCTTGTGCGCTTTTGTATGTGTTTTATTGAATAATATGGTTTACAAGGTAGCATAGTTTTCATATAAAACTGTTTTTTGTAAACAAGTTTTGGTGTTTGGTTGTGACAACTATTTGACTTCTCCTTGGTCACCAAGGATAGATCTTTTTTCTTTTGGAAGACTTTATGAAGTAATGGGTAGTGTAGGAAATCAAATCTAGAGTAGAATAATGAAATATATGATTTATCATTTTCAGCCTCAATCATCTTTATAAGATTTTAGTTTAGACTCCATTTGGCTATGCTTTCTAGTCACTCTTTTTGTAAAAGGGAAAATGTAAAAAGCAAATGGTAAATGTATTACCCATATGGAGCCTTAATGAAACTAAAATACTTAAAATTAATTGTGGAATTAGAAGTGTTTTATTGGGAAATGAGAAACTATAAACTTCTTCAAGGTAAAGGTGTTCACTA
The DNA here is from genome assembly GCF_047325235.1 of Durio zibethinus. Taxonomy (NCBI): domain Eukaryota; kingdom Viridiplantae; phylum Streptophyta; class Magnoliopsida; order Malvales; family Malvaceae; genus Durio; species Durio zibethinus. The sequence goes on from NC_143175.1 coordinate 7,017,030, forward strand.
TCAAGAGCTATAAAAAATCCTCAGCTTGGGTAAGGCCTAGTTTGGAGCTGTTGTTACAGTCGAAAAACATTAAAAAGTTGAAACAAACTTGTTATTGCAATTTGAGTGTTTGGCATTGTTATGAGATGAATCGTCCAAAGGGGACAAGGTGCTGAATGACCTCGTTTTTATTTAAAATTATATTATCAATGTTGTCTCTGTATAATGTTTCCTTTTAAATTTATTCTTAGTTTTCAAGAAAACAATTATATAAAGAAGTAAATGAATAACTGGTTTTGCAATTAAAATATAATTTACTTTTTATATATCACTATTATCTGTTTAGACAAAAAAAAAAAAAGTAATCCACAATTTACCACAATTTAAAAATGCTTTAAAGAATTTGAACTGCTGTTGTCCATGGGTTAGTGAATGGTGTTTTTAGTTGGGATTTTAAACTTGTTTAGCCTTGTATTTAAGGTCCAAACAGGCATTTTGGTTCCTAAATACAATGGCCAAACAGGCCAATGCAAATGGATTATCACACATTTACACACATGCAAAGTAACACAGCCACAGACATGCACCCAGATATGGATCTGATGATTTACAGAGTAACTAATCTTATAATTTACAGAGTGATGTCAGTCAAGTTGTTTAAACAAATGCTGTTTTAATATGGTGCAGTGGTGGTGTGGAGTAATTCTTAGGAATTCATTTTATTTGTAATGCATTTTTGTGAGAACAAAATGCTCCGAATGTACAGTATTACATAGCTTTTCCTAGGTAGCTTTTCCTAGGTTTTCTGTCATGGTGTAATAAATAGAGCTGAAACAAAGGAGCTTTTAAATAGAATGCTTCTGGGTTATTTCTAGACAAAGGATTTAAAATGTTATATGTATTACAGTCTTGTTAGTTGTTGTTATGCTATCCTTTTCTGTTTTCTTGTCTTATTATTGGCGCAGTGAAATGAAATAAACTAATTTTGTTGTTTTAAATTGTAGCTTGCTGACCTAATTGAGATGGAGGTAAAACATAGATTTAGTCAGATACTGGAACTGGGCTTTCCTCTGGGGGGAGTTTCCAAGGTTATGACTCAAGATTGGGAGGGTGATGTTACTGTTTTTATGCCAGCCACACTTACTCAGGTATGTGCAAAATCCTTTTGAGGCTTACCTTTGGTGACATTCAAATTAAAAATTGTCTGAAGATGCACTGAGATTTAGTGGCATTTAAACCTAGATTGGTAATTATTTTGATAAATGAGTAGATTAGCTTCAGGTTTTATATTAACTGAGTCTGAGTCTATCTATGCTGTTTTTCGTATGCATATTATTCAATAATCTTTTCTATGGTGATTGACTGGCTGTTTTTCATGGTTTTAACTATAACAGTACTTGAAAATTCTTGAAAACCCATCTCTTTTGGGGCTTCAAAAGGCATCCAACCAAGGGAGAAGATGCACTTGGGAGAAGCTTTCAGCTATCAAAGCAAACTGTGGCATTGAGCTTGCCCTTGATGAGTGTGTTGTAAATCTTAATCACTTGCGAAGACTTAAACGGAGTGCTGACAGAGCCGCTGCTGCTTCTGCTTCTGCTTCATCTCATGGCCTAGCCAGCACAGCTAGATTCAATGCTTCACGAAGAATTCCTTCTTGGAATTGCTTTGCACGAGAAAACTCAACAGGCTCCCTGGAAGATCTTACAGATGTTACTTCATCTTTGCATCAAGGATTAGGTGGGTCCACAGGAATACCAGCTTCTGCTAGGAATTTGCGAGCCCATCACAGTACACATGATGGAAGTGATAGTGAGTCTGAAAGTATAGACTTACATTCTTGGACAAGATCTGGTGGGCCATTGATGAGGACTACTTCTGCAGATTTGTTCATCGATTTTGTCCAAAATCTAGATGTTGATGCTGAAGTGAACAAAGATCTGATGGCTGGTCCTAATTCTTCTGGATTTCAGATGGGAGATGGGGATCCTTTTAGTCACAGCTCTAGGATGACAACAGCAGATAGAGGTTCAGACTCTGAGTTTGATCAGAGGGATTTGGAGAACAGAACACCTGTTAATTGTTCTAGCATTATGGTTGCTGAAGGTGATCTCCTGCACATTGAAAGGATGCCTAATGGGCTTGTGCTCGACGTTGTGAAGAAAGTAGACTTGGCACTGTCACACAGAAGCCATGGTTCAGGAAATTACAGCCCTGACATAGCTGAATGTATGCAGCTTGATTGTCCAGAGAAGGAAATGGATGCTAGCTCGGCATCTGAATATGGCGATGATGATGATGCCAGTGCAGTAAACTGCCTGAATGAAACGGTTCCTATAGTTAATGCCCCTGACGACTCTCCTGTCCATGATGATGATAATCAGGGTGCTGTAGATGGTCAATTTTAAGATTAATATTGATTCTGTGATTGATCTCTACTTACCAAGTTTGCAGAGTTCTTTTTGAGGTAACAAGTTGGCCGAGTTGATTAAGCTAATGTGGGCAGGGTATGGAATCCCGAATTCTGATTGGTTTCTGATTCAATCAGTTGAACTGTCTGGTGTTGTTGTATCTGGAAAATGGCTTAGCCAGTTCTTTTCTAATGCTTATACAATTACTATATAAATAAATTCATAATAATTTATATTGACTAATTTCAATAATTTTATAACAAATATTAACATCATTTTTCATAAAAAATATATTTACTTCACTTTTACTCAAGATTGCTACTAATTCATATTCATTAATTTTTTTGTGCATAGATATTATATGCATGTTATTTTTATCCACCATTGTAAAATTTTTAAACTTCATAAGCAATATTGAAATATTACCATATGTTTCATTTTTTATTATATAAATTTACTAAAATTTTAAATATATTTTAATGAGTTATATGATAATTTTCTAATCTCATTGGTAGAATTCTAAACTTTCTGGATAATGAATTAGATAATTCTTTGTAAAACCAGCTAAAGAGTGTGAATGATATTGTCGTTAGTTGGTAAATCAATAATGTTATTGGGCCATATCAAATAATAGTAGGGTATTTGAGCTATCCTTCAGCCCATATAGTTTGGAATTAAAAAGTTGGCAACATATTTATTACAAGTTTTATTATACTATCATAATTTAAAATCATAGGAGATTTATAAAAATTTTATATGAAAGTTACATTTATAAATAAAAAACTAATACATAATTTTTTTTTGTTAAAATTAAATAATTATACATTTAAAAAAATTAAATAATTATAAATTTATAATAAAATAATTGTAAGGGAATGTTTTCCAAAAAATTCCTTTCGAATTTCACCCCAATAAAAGGGTTGTCCGAAAACGACCCTTTCAAAAAACTTTTGGTACCGGGTATGAAAGGTTGAAAAGTCTCACGCTTAATCAGTTATTTAAAAAATAATAATTTTTTTGAAGAAAAAATAATTAAATTTTCTACGCACAAGTGCTTAATGTCATACACGTAGTTTGAAAATAATAACAATTTTCTATTCAACTATCATAAATAAGTTGGACTAGCCAGAGTCCAAAGAAAGAAAAAAAACAGAGAAAACCCGTGAGACCCGGTGGCCATTCTATTGGAAGCGTGAATTGCAATATGGATTAGCTTTTGCGTAAGTTCAGGTTTCGATTTCGATTGTACTACGTTCCATAATTTAAATTACGAAGAGTGATATAATACGAATATAATATAAATAAAAAATAAAAAATAATATAATTTAAAATTTTAAAAGAATTATAAAATTTAATAAAATAAAAAATTATATTTTATGTTTTTATATTAATATAAATTATAATATATAATTTTTATTTAAAATATAATATGAATATAATATTTTATATGATATAATTATATGAATTAGTAAATCTAGATTGTGCTCATTTTTCACTTTTCGTCACCATTTTTAAGCTAGCAGACTGAATTAATAAAGTTAAACAAACTCTTAAATTTTATAAAAATTTTATATTTTTATTACATTAAATAAAATTTTAATTTAGATCCAACAAGTTTTTAATTTTTAATTTGTTTTCAAATAAGTATTTATTTTTTTAATATGTATCTAAATAAATTATTAATATAAGTTAATATTTTATTTAAAATAAAAATTTATTTGAATACAAATAAAAATTAAAAATTTATTTAAGTACTATAAAAATTAAAAGACTTACTTAAGAAAAGTAGAATAATTTAGGAAATTTTTTAGATTTAGTTTAGCAATACGGTTAAAAGTAATTTTTACGTTCAAAAGTCAAGACAATTTAAATATCAATGCTAAACACAAAAAAAAAAAAAAAAAGATTCCAGTTTAAAAATATGGTTTGCAAACTCAAACCACAAAACTACTCAAGAAGTATTTCTGCAGAAAAAAAATGCGTTTGTAATAAAATTTACTATATTATCTACATATTTTTCTAATATTTATTATTTTAAACATTTTTTCACATCAATACCAAACACCTAAAATTTTAATGACAATTTTTTTATCATACTTTTCAATTGCACTTTTCTCGACCCAAAATTTTTTCTATGGCAATGTAATATTAAACTAGCCCTTAATGCTTTAGCCAATTAAACACCACACATACTATCAAAACGATTTTTCCGGGGATTGACTGCTAGAAGATTTAAAAAAAAAAAAATCATCACTAGTACTTTTTAATTAAGTGCAATTCGTCATATAAAAAAATTTATTTTTTTAATAAAATCATACAATTAATTAAAATTTATTAAAAATATAATTATTGGATCTACAAAAATAAAATTGATTTCAAGAAAAATTATACACGAGGAATGATTAATATTGTCACAATGCTTATTAGAAAATGATATAATTAAATATGTATTATTTTTTAATATTAATAGAAATAGTCATAATTTTGATATTTTAAAAAAAATTTCTTTAATTTTATCTTTGAACTTTTTTTTTTTTTTCATTTTGAAAAATAAACAAGAATTTTGTGTATTGAAAATATACCCAAAATATTCCAATATTTTAGCAATGTTAGAAAAAATGTTCTCATTTAAAATTTTTTTAAGAATTATTACTCTAACTTTTTGTAGTCTCATTGAAGGCTTATGTTTATTTTCATATTTTATTTATGCATATGAGATGAAAATAATAAAATTTATGCATTAATATATGCAATTTTGTTCCTTTTGAAAAAATCTTTTACTTTTTTCTTTTTTATATATATAAAATAATAAGTCAATGAAATTTTTTTGTATTGAATATATTTTTTAAATATCTTAATATTTTGATGATATTTTAAAAATATATTTTTATTTAAAATTTTTTTAAAATTATTACTCGAATTTTCTTATAATTTTACCGTAAAAAATCTTCATTTATTGATAAATTTAATCTGCCATTTAACTTATTATCTTAACAATGCGCACACGGGTCTAGAGCCGGCGTGCGAGTCCTGACCCTCTTTAACATTGCGTTTTGCCCTTTAGTAATAAAATGCCTTCCTTTGCAGTTCATTTCCCTTTTTTTTTTTTTTTTTTTCTTTAAAACCAAATATTAATTGAAAACCAAAACCAGCCCAGATTTTGATCGACTATTATTGCATTAGTTATCATCCATCACTAAAGACCGTCGCTTACCAACATAGGTTTGCTTTCGAAATTCACTAAAATGTTTCCTTTGATCTCATCTTTCCCTTTCTCAAGCTAGAGTTTCCTAAAAATTCACCCAAACCCTTAGATCTAGCTTTGAATGTCGCAGTTTTAATCTCTAAAAACTTCTCTTCTATCTTTCGTAACATTGATGTGCATCTCCCCCTTCCATGGCCTTTTTCCTCACCAAAAATCAAGCCTCAAAGCTAGTCTAACCTGACACACTCTAAAACCTTCTTTTCATTATTATTATTATTTTTTGTGATTCCCTGTCCGGGATGTGATTGATAGATTAGGATTTTGTTTTTGTTTTTAATTTTTTAAGGATTATTTTGGTGGATTTTGAGTATGATTTTTTTTTTTTTTTACATTTGGAATGGTGTTTTTACTGTAATATTTATATACTTATATTCATGTATTTTATGTTTTTAATTTTTTTGTTCATTTATAAAAATAATCATCAATAAATTTTATGGTGTATTAAATAAAAAAATTGAAGATAATTTATTCACTGATAAATGATGTTTTATATTTTTAATTTAATTTTAAAATTTAAAATCATAAATTTAAATATTTTAAAAAAATTAATAAAAATATAATAATTATTTTATATTTTAAAAATTTTATTCTTTTCCTTTTCCTTCCCTTCCTTTTCTCTCAATTTAAAGTAATTAAAAAAAATAAAAAAATTTAAAAAAAATCAAAAGAAGCTAAGCATCCCGTCCTTTTTTTTTTTATTTTAATTTATGTTATATACAAACAAAGAAAAAGGAAATGATTCCTTATTTGCTTTTGTTTCCTTGACTTTTTTTTTCCCTAACCTTCCCTTAATCTAAATATAGGCTTAGAGTATGAGGCCTCATTTGGATTTAAACTTTTCCTCCAGTGTGATTGCCCCATTTGGATAACCATCAATGCAGTAGGGCACTGTGCTGGAACTTCAATTTTAGATTGGAGCAAAAAGGCTTAGTGAGTATTTAACCTTTTGCCCATAATACCTTATTTTTTATTTTTAATTTCTAAATTTTTAATTTTTGTATTTGTATTTAAACTATTATATATTTTATATGGTTAATAATATTTTGTTTAATAATATTTATAATTATTATAAGTATTATTTATTAAAACAAATATTTAAAATTTTTATTATAAATAATGTTTAATTTAATATTCTTAATAGTAATTTTTTCACATTACAATGTATCTTTTTCGAATATGTTGAGTACGTTTCTCACTATTTTATGAATGAAACTTGAAATCCATTTTAATAAATTCAGATAAAATTAAATATTTATACATATTTTACAATACAACGAAAACATACATTGAATCTAAAAATTAATTCAATTAATTTATATAATTATTTTTTAAAAAATAATATCTAATAAATTTGAAGTCCCAACAACTATAATCTCTTTACCTATTTCCAAGTTAAGACTTCCTATAAAAAAACAAACAAAAATATGACAAAAGTTTTCCACTTTTGCAATGCTATCAAACCGCATTTTTTCAATCTTATAGATTCACCTCTATGATTTTATAATAATTTTCAATTATCAATCGCTTCAAATAAAAAAAGTATCGGGCATCATAATTTTTTTATTCAAAATTTATGTTACTAGCAAAGACAAAAATAATTATTTTTTATTTCCAATTTAAAACATCATTAAATATTTCTTGATGGAAACAGGTAAATATAAAAATTACATGCTTAGAAAAAGTAAGTAAGAGAATTATAAATAAACAAATCTCAATATACAACATAACTATTTACATTTAATAAAAACTAATAGTCAAATAAAATAACTAAGTTAGCTAATCATACAAATAGAAAAATTAAAATAAAATTAGATTAAATTCATACAATGATAAAAACTTAAAATATAAGGGATAAAGTAGCGAGCATGAAACTTTGACGTTATTAAAAGTATAAAGGTCATATTGCCAACAACCTCTTAATCAAGTGATTAAAAGAGAAACTATGACATGTTGTAAGATTTGAATTATTGAGTCCAAACAACCCAAGTCCCACCGGCATAAATATATACATATAAGTATAAGTGTTACGAATTTAAGAAAAATTCTTGAATCCCACATCAAACATAAAAGAATGGTCATTAGGGTATATAAGGGTTCATACTACATTTACCTTGTGAGACGTTTTTTGTAAGACAAAATCGTGACGTCAAGAAAATCAGAACGAACAATACCTCATAAAAATATGAACTATTACGATCAGACTGATTTGAAACATCGAAATGATGAATGTTCGGATCCTGAAATTGTACGGGTCAAAACTTAAATTTTGACCCGTGACAAAAGGGTCATGTTGAGGTTGAGAACACAACCAATAGTCTCTACTCTACCACGTTTCTTAATCTTATATGACTTCTCCATTCGTTGTGACACACATTTCTCAATTAGAGACACCCCCCTTGAAGCTTTGATTGATAGTCTCACTTTCACTAATTATAGAGATCTCTCCTTGGCAACACATCAAACAGTTTTCGTACAATTTTTTTTTGTTTGTATTCATATGTTTTGAAAGTGGCATTGTAATTGAATAAACACCTTGTTAAATATTCAAAGCACAGCCACTTTTACATTCAAAGGTGGAAAAAAATTAATGCATGTGAAAAGAAAAAGAGAGTGGATACCAAGAAGACAAACATCATCTCATTTTCTGTGACAAAAAAAATTATCAAATCATTTATGTACTTTTTTTAGTTGATTCAAATTACAAAGGATCAGATTTTTTTTTAAGTTAGAGGAAATGGTAAATTTAAATTTTTAATAAAAATATCATGCACTAAGTATTGAATCAAATGTTGAAATACCAAATTCAATAATATTTTGAAAAGAAAAAAAAATACTTAACACTTATTAATAATGAGTAGAGTGTTCAAATGTCAAATTTAATTTTTTTTTAAGTGCATATTCAAATATTTAACTAAAAAAATTTGTTTATGCATATTTATTCAAAAATTTATACATATTATATTTGATTCAAAAAGTCATCGACAGTTCTTGGAAATACGACAATCCTTTAAACAAATTGCAAGCTTTCTTGCTAAGATGAGAATTTCTCGAAATATTGGCCTGGACTTGGTTATGGTTTTATTATTATCTTTAAAAAAAAAATTGATAGATGAGTTTAATTCTCTCATCTCCAAATATGATAAGAAACACATTTTAAAATGGTGTGGTCCAGTTTTGGGATGCAAAGAGTGACCGGAAAATATGTAGGTCTTTGGAATTGACAAGTGAAGCGAATCCCCCTCCATCCAGACGGCCAGTTGTGTAATTTGGATTCCGCGTGCCAACCGTTTCCATGTGCTGCATTTCTGTCGGCTTTAAAGCTGTCCGAATTTTCCGAAATTGTGGAACTCATGCTCTAAATCTTCCAGCTCATGCCTCCTCTATTTTTTTTCCTGATAAGTTCATACCAAGCTTCTTAACTTTCTTGTGTGTTTAATTGAAAAAGGAACAAAGGAAGAAGTTAAAATGAGATGTAATTGTTAATAAACATGTTTCGTTATCACTTTTTTTTTATTTGTTTTCGTTACTTTAAAATATATTTTTATTTTATTTATATATGACAAATTGAATTGTCATATTAAATTTTTTTTTATAATACAATTGATATAGTCTCTCAGGATAATTTTAAGAATATACTTTCTTTGTATTAATTTAATACATTTAAAATTTTACATTAAAAAAAGATAGAATCTTGTCGGATAAAAAAATTCTTTTAACTAAATTAATTCTTTTTATTAACTCATACTAAATAGGGATGTTAATTTTATCTATATTTAATAGGTATTTCAATTTTTTACTTGAACATGATGAAAATTGGTATTTTATTGTGAGTATGAGGATGAGTATAATTTTAAATTTTTATTGAATCCCAGAATGAAGACGGGTAATATAGTATCTATCTCATATTCGTACGTTACATATATATTTACATATATTTAGTAAATAAATTTTTATTAAATAATATAAATTATTATTTTAATTAATTAGAATTAATATATTTTTATTGAAAAAGATATATTAATATATATTTATAAAAAAAACCTAAATATACAATATAAAAAAAAAATTCGGTTTTTATTTTTTAAAAACTATGAGTATGGGGATTATTCATATCCATTAAATACCTATCGGAATATGGATAGATTTAAAATATTGGTAATGATGAATACAGAAATTGATATAATATAAAAATCCAAAAATAAAGATGAAAAATACTTTATTGGATTCATACCATATTCATTGACATTTCTAATATTGAAATTTTCACTGAGTCTAAATTTTAGTAGCAAAACTTTATTTAAACAAAAAACTTTAAAATTGTGACAATTAACAATTTAAATTTTTTTATTTTTTAATAAATGAATTTAAGTTACACCAATGAGAGTTAGTTTCCTCTCCCACAACCTATAAATCTCATCTTATTTCTATCAAGATTCTAATTGAGATTTCTCTGAGATGGAGTCAAGTTCTAACATCTTGGGTGTTTCCTTGAGAATTTATTTATTTTTCTTTTGACATAACTTTCTCTCTTACAAAAAACAATCTTCACTTTCAATTGTAGGGTTTAGGATTTTAATGTTTATGAGATTTTAGGGTTTTGATTTTATATTTGTGTTATAATGTATAGATTCGTAGATGTATAGCTAGATATAACTTTAAGAGTCGTCATCAATCTTTTTTGTATAGGTACGAATGGTCACTTAGGTTAATTTATCCTTTGAAGGAAATCCTAAACTTGACTAAGGGTTTCTAAAAGAATAAGTCGTGGTTTACATTTTAGAACAAAGTTCAGTAGTTTAATTATGTGTGGGAAAGGTATATCATTCTCAAATGCTCATCCAAAGGACAGTACCATTTATTTTAAATTTTTCCAAAGGTCTGTCGTTTTAATAGTTTTTTATTAAATTTTACTATTAAATATTGGAAATAACTTTTAATATTTCTTCATTAATCTGATAGAATTCTTAAAAATACTTTCTCACTACAAAAGTATTCAAAAATTTTATTTGGTTTTTTGAAGATGATCCATTGTTGAAAAAACTTAATCATTTTTGTTGTCAAATTTTTATTTTATTGAAAATATATCTAATTCTTTCACCATTTTGGCCAAAATTAAAAATATCTTCTCACCTAAAAATCACCTAAATAATCATATATTTGCAATTACTAAGAATTTCATCCTCAAAATTTTATTTTTTATTTTACAAGTTTCATTTCTAAATTTTTCACTATTTGGGACTAATTTGGAAATATCTTATAAATTTCATTTTTAAAATTTTCACCAGTTGGATTAAATTTAGAATCTAAACTCTTGTTATTTGTTATTTGATTTCTAATTTGTAATATGATAATTTTTTTTGAAGTCTCAATTAAATTCTTCCACCATTTGAGTTGAATTTAGAAAAAAAAATATTTATCTAGAAATCTCATAGAAATTTAACCATTTGTGATTTTTCTTGAGATTTTATCTTTAGATAATTATTAAATATTTTCACAAAACTTTTTTAGTATGTTTTTAACTTTTTTAATTTTCAATTTTTTATTTGGAGAAAAATATAATTATTTTCATTGAAATTTTGTCTAAATCATTCCACCATTTGGGTTAACTTTAGAGAAATTCTTTACCTAGGGATTTCTTAAAAAATTTACCATTTGAAATTTTTAAAAATCTCATTATTGAATAATTATTAATTCAATCCCAAAATTTTATTAAATTTGCTTATATATTTTTTATTTTTTTAAAATTAAAAATAAATATTAATTAATGTTATTGAAACTTTATCTAAAATTTTCCTCCATTTTGATCAAATTTAGAAAAAAATTCACACATAGAAATTTTCTAGAAATTAGCTATTTGTAATTTCTAATAATTTCATCATTGACTAATTATAACTTATTCTTAAAGTTTATTAAAGTTTTATTTTATATTTTTTATCATTATTTTTCTCTAATATTTCTTAAAATTTAATCAGACAGAATATTTTAAAAAATAAATAAATAACATAAAATAAAAATAAATAAAAACTATAAAAAATAAAAAATAAATACCAAAATAAAAGAACCGGCTCAGCTCAACTATAACACTGGCTCTGCTTGGCTTGACTACAGGAAGAAGATCTTATTAGGACAACTCAAGTACTAACTCAGCTTGGCTAGAGCCAAGGAACCTAGAAGCAGGTTGTGCATTGTGAATAGAGTCGACACGTAAATTTCCTGTGATTAACACACAGATCTTAAAGGATTTTAAAGTCCCAAATGGTATCATTTCCTTGTAATATAAAAGCCCAATTTTTTTCCCCTTAGATCACTTATTCTTCTTCTCTTTCTTCCCCATGTTTCTTTTTTTCTCTCTCTAAAACCAATTTGAATGATCGTCAACTTCTAAAAATCCCTACTAGATTCTAGGCTGAATCACCGAAAGGTCATTGGTTTTTGGAATTTCAACACTAGAAATTGGGTTTATCGCAAGAAAATCGTCAAAAAATTCAATCTTTGTCGGAATCTTCAAATAAATATGAAAATTTTCAGAAAAACCTAGAAATTTATAAAAATTCTTAACGAATCACCAATTTGGCCCCCAATCTTCTGAAATCTTCAGAAAACCAGATTAAGCTTTCTTAAAACTAAAACAAAAACTTCTGTTCGAAACTTTTTCTTAAAAATTTTGGGATTTGACTGCTTTCTATATTTGCTGCATACTTTCTATTTTTGCTGCTGATTTTGTATTGATTTTTTTATCCTTATCATGTTATTGATTGTTATCTTTTCTATGGAATAATCCAAATCCAATTAGTGTTCCATTCAAATTTGGAATTTTTTGAAAAACAAAAGTTTTATCTTAACACAGAGAAATTATTTTTATCTTAAGAAAATCCTTAATTAAATTTCAAAAATAAAACCTAAATTATCATAAAAAATTCAATCACCCTGTCATCGATTGCTCACCTCCAATCTTGTCTCAACCCTTTGATTTTGTCTTTGTTATTTATTTATTTATTTTAAAAAACCTAATTAGATAACCTAAAAACTCAAAATAAATTAATAAAATCAAAGATAAATAAATCAAAATAATATAAAATAATAATAATAAATAATAATCAACATTAGATATATACAAATGAATAAAGATAAAATCTAAAAATAAAATTAAAAAATATATAAATAAAAATAAAAATAAAATGAAATGGGGCTTGGATTAATTTAGGCTTGACCTGATTAGGCCCAATTGGTTTAGGCTCGATCGATTTGAGTTTGAACTAAATAGGGTGTCTACAGTTTAAGGTTTTATGGTTTAAGGATTCAAGGGCCTTGTGTTTGTGTTTTTAGGATTTAAGGTTTTATGATCTTTGGGTTTAGGGGTTGGGTTTACGATTCTTAGGGTTTGTGGTTTTATTGTTTTAGTCTTTAAAATTTAGGATTTGTAGACTTTGTGGTTTTATGGTTTGGGGTTTTTAGGGTTTGGGGTTTTATGATTTTAGTTTTTTCTAGGTTTTAGTGTTTCGGGTTTATACTTTAATGTTTTCTTTGTTTTTCTATATTTAAGGTTTTTTTGTTATTTTGGTTTTAAAGTCATAAGATTTGAGGTTTTAGAGTTTGATGTTTATGGCTTTTAGGGTGTATAGTTTTTAAGGGTCTCGAGTTTATGGTTTTTTGGGATTTGAGGTTTTAGGTTTTTGCTTTTTTGGGTTTTTGGAATTTGAGATTTTATTTTTTTGACAAAATAAAATATTGGTAAATTTTCAAATTTAATATTTTTTTTAAAAAATAAAAAAATCTAAAAATTATTTTATTAAAAAAATAAATTTGATTTTTAAAAAAAATAAAAAATATTAATTTTTAAAAATTAAAAATATTGGAAAAAATTAAATTAATATTTTTAAAATAAAAAAAAATTCTAAAAAATTTAAATTTTTGATTTTTTTTAAAAATTGCTATATGGTTGTTAAAAATTTCAAAAAGTATGATTTTTAAAAGAATTATAATATTGAAAAAATAAATTTAATGCTTTTAATAAATTTGAAAAAGCCTAAAATATCACATTTATTTTTTCTTTTGAAATTTTTGGGTTTTTTTTTTTTTCAAAATTTTTGATTATATATATTTAGGATTTTTTTAATTTTAGTTATTTTTCCAAAATGACAATAGCTATGGTAGCAAAGTTAACAGAAAGTAAATAATCACATTAATAATTGAATCAATATTAACAAATTTAATTTGTTTGATATCATGTTAAGTGCCCAAAGAGAGTAAGTAAGTTGCATTATTCCTACATCAAATAGGAAAGGAAAGGTCGTTGAGCATGTAAACGTTGGAGCTATATACCCTAATAAGCTAGTTTTGTGAAGAGAGAGTAATAGCCATGTGATAAATGGTATCAAAGCCAACCCTTGACTTAATGAACTCCATGCTAAATGCCTTAGTGGGGTTAAGCAAGGTGGTCAATCTAGCCATTTAACAAAGTGCTAAGGGAAGGTATGGTGGTAAAGTTTGACTATGCCAAGCACTCTAAAGAGAATCAAGTAGTATGGCAACTATAAAGAAGGTGTCATGAGACTGAGTGAAAGAGAATGTCATGCTAAACACTAAAAAAAAGTAGGTAAGATGCATTAATTTCACATCGGATAAAAAAGGGAAGGTTGTTAAACATATAAGCATTGGCGTTGCATACCCCAATAAGCCAATTTTGTAGGGAAAAGGTAATGGCCACTTGACATGGTTTTGATACTAGTTGTTTGTTCAACATTGAACCATTTGCTTAACAGTTGATTTGAATCATCTATTTTGTCATATCAGCAAAGTCAACATCATTTTAGTAAAATCATTGCTTACATTATTAAGTCAACGACCTTATTAGTATTTTTAAAGGCAAAAATTTGATGGAGTTAGTGATTGTACTAAGATTAAATCAAAATAATATATAGATTACATTTTCATGAATTATAGTGGAGATATTAAATTTCAAATTTTGATAAAATACATGACTATTATCATAACTTGACCTTCTAAGATCTGATAATTTAACGAACGAGGTGATTTTATTACTAAAATAATCTTATTATTATTGATTTGAAATCATTTTATTTGATTAGCAATTTTTCTAACACCCCAGTATAGGATTATTATCCAATACATTAATGGTCGAAATTTTTAACTCTATAAAAATTGTTTATAGGATTGATACATATCCATTTAGAACGTGTTTAAAAAATAATTAATTGTTCAATTATTAAATAATCATATATCAATTTTTTAAAATTTATTTATAAAATTAAAAAATTTCATTGTAAATATACATTTACATTTTTAGTTGAATTTGATATCACCAATTAAGTCACACCAACTATATTAAAAAATCACTCAAAAGGGAAAAAATATTATATGTATTTTAGATATACATGTCTTTTACATTTTCTTAAAAATAAGAACTAAATTTAAATATTTATAACTTTCTTATTGTATTTATTTTTTCACTTTTAAATAACTACATATGCTTATCTCATTCTTTTTCTCATGTTTCGGTAATTAAAACTTTTTTTATAAACTTTTTTGTTAATAAGAAAGTTTATTATTTTAGTATTTCACCCACGTAAAGAGTGTGCATGAAATTAGCATATTATTTTTTTAGTGCATAAGAGTGGCTAAAACCGCTTAAATAATACAAGATCCAGGGCCAGGAATATACATCAAATCTTCTTGCATATGCCTACACAAAGCATAAGGAGGATTATGCAATTGTGTCAACTCAAAACTACCATTAACCAGAAAATTTGCATAAAAATTAGCTTCTTTATATGCCTGGATAACAAGATAACGCTAATCTCTTGCCAATAGTCATGACAAGCAGACAATTTCCTATAGACATGATCTTTCAGTTGAAGTTTTTGGGTTAATTTGTATATCTATACTAATTATCAAAGTGTTTTACTGAATTTAGTGTCACAAGTTAGGTGTACCAATTCAGTTAAGAAAAGTACAAAAAATCAAGCAACATCATAATATTAAATAATAAAATAAAAATATTCATATTTTTTATATAATTTATTTTTAAAAATACCATTTTTCTTAAAAATTACACACTGCTCTAAAAACTTTTTTTTCACATATTTTTTCTTCTACACACAAAATGGTATACATATTTGTAGCATTTATTAGACTAAAGGTTAAAAAATCTTTAAACAAAAATTTAATAATCATTCAACTTCTTATTGTTTTATTGAAATAAATTAAGTTTTTTAAAATTTATTTTCATCAATTGAGTTTTTATTAAGTGAAAATTGGTTAATCGTTTATACCCATTTTGATCTAATTGAAGGTTCAATGTGAATGAAAACAAATATTTAAAATTTCATTTGGCTAAAAATAAATATTTAAAAATTTAATTGAAACGAATTAAAAAATTCAAATCTTAATTAATTGTATTAAAATATTAAAGATTCTAATGATTATTGAATTTTTTTTA
This sequence comes from Durio zibethinus, assembly GCF_047325235.1. NCBI lineage: Eukaryota > Viridiplantae > Streptophyta > Magnoliopsida > Malvales > Malvaceae > Durio > Durio zibethinus. Next base: position 7,033,141 of record NC_143175.1, read on the forward strand.
AAAAACTTTTATTAGCCTTTTTGCTCATTTATTATAAAGTATCTAGTTGAGTTTGGTGTCATGAACTAAGCAATACCAATTTAATTAAGAAAAGTATAAAAAATAAACAAACTACTAAATAATCAAATAAGAGTATCCATGTCTTTCAAGTTTTTATATAATATATTTTTAAAAAACAATTTACCAATTTTTTGTTAAAAAAGCTACTCACTTCTCTGTTAAAAAAAAAAAAAAACTATCCATTTTTTGTCTCCTAATTTTTTTTTCACATATATAGTTTTTTCTTACACCCACAAAGTGGATACGTATTTTTGGTTACTCCATTAAAGAATTTAACTAAGTTTGATATCACGACTTAAACTTAATTAGAGAAATTATCAAAAAATTAAATAAATATTATAATAAATATAAAAATTAAAGACATTTATATCTTTTCAATTTTTTTATGAATTATATTTTTATTTAAAAATTATAGAAAATGGTCATTTCTACAAAAGAAAACTATTTAAGGGACTGCATTATTAAAAACGTTACGTATATAATATCTCTTTTTAAAATTTTCTTGTTTTGAAAAAAATAATTATATTCACAGATGTGATAAAATTTTAAAAAATGCCAACAATATATTAAGCTTACATAGACTGGATAAGGAATTTTTTTAGAGTTCCTTTTTGTACATCGTTTATAAAATTTTTGAACTTCATAAATTTGTGAATACAAGTTCATTTTTTTTATTATATTAATATTTTATTTTTAAATATATTATAAAAGATTATGAGATAATAATTTAATTTCGTTGATGAAATTTAAAATTCAATTTGTGAGATAATTTTTATTTTTTATATTTAATTAAGAGTTGAGTAGAAGTCTAAAGCTTTTTCACTACATAACCAAAATTATTGAGTTCTTTTTATATATTGTTATTAGATTTTTTTTAATTTTACAAATAAAAATAAAATATTTATATATATATGCATATATATTTTTTTAATTAATTTTTTATTTTTAATATATTTTAAAACATATATATATCATTTTATTAATTTTATTTGTGAAATCTAAAATCTTTTTGTTGCAATAATGAAACAATTTCTCAACTAATTATATTGTGCAACAATTAAGTAAAATAAAAGTTTGAATTTTTATCCTAATGGGATTGAGATAAGTATTAAATTTTAAAAATGAAAATAAAAATATATATGATTTTAAATTTTTTATTGGATACGAAAATAAGTAATATAATATTCATCTCATACTTATATTTTGTATATGTTTAGATATATTTAATACATTAATTTTTTATTTAATAATATAAATTGTATTTTAGATTTACTAAAATTAATATATGTATATTTAAAAATATATATTTATAAAAAAATTATTTAAATATATAAATTAAAAATAAAAATTTATTTTTTATTTTTTAAAAAGTTCATATAAAATATACCAATACTTATTAAATATACACAAAAATTAAAATATAGATAAATTTAAAATATTTATTGAAATACAAAATAAATATAATATAAAACTTAAAAAAAAAAAGATAATAAACATTTACTTTACATGTTTCATACCTTACTCATTACCATTTTCTAGATTGGGTGGATTCCAATCTAAACTTTCATGCTTTTATAACAAAATTTTTCCACCATATCAAACAAGTGGAGGACAAAATGAAAGTATATTATAGTAAAAGCAAACAAAAGTCCTATATAAATGCAAATAAATGGTTCATAAAAATTTTCATCAAACGAAGCTTCCTGGAACTTGCAATGGAACTAACACTTGGCCAACCATTTAAGCACCCCACTTTCTCCCCTCCTTCCCCTCAGTTTCTTTCTTCTTCTCTTTCTTCACCTACCCCAATTTATTTGCATTATTCCTTCCTGTTTTCTTAAATCATCATGAAACTTATCAACAGGTTAAGTCCCAAACGTCTCTTTCGATCTAATAAAAAGGACCGATTCGTCGTCTCCAAATTGGACCCTTCGTCGTATAGTTCCGGTTCTGCTACGTCCTCGTCTTCTTCCTCGTCAGAATCCGTGCCTTCGGTCCACAAAGGAAATCAGTACCTTTCGACCGGTACTGCTGGTTTCGGAACACCCACCAGCGTTCTTCCGGAAATATCAGGTGACTGGTCGGATTTTTCCGCTAATTTTTATCTAGAACTTTGTCAAGCGTTTAAAATAATAGACAAAGACAACGATGGCGTTATAACGAGAAGCGAGCTCGAGGCTTTGCTTAGCAGGGTCGCCAGGCAGCCGCTCAGCCGAGAAGAGGTTTCGCTGATGCTGAGCGAGGTATATGGCGACGGCCATGGGTGCATCAGCCTGGAAACGTTGATGAGCCATGTGGTTTTACCGGCTTGCGACGCACCAGCTTGTGAACCGGAGCTGAGGGAGACTTTTGATATTTTTGATACGGATCACGATGGGAAGATCACGGCGGAGGAGTTGATGGCGTTTTATAAGGAGAAAATTGGTGATGAGCAGTGCACGTTAGAGGATTGCCGGCGCATGATAGCCAGTGTTGATAAGAATGGAGATGGGTTCGTGTGCTTCAAGGACTTCTCCAGAATGATGGAGATGCAGAGATGATCGTGGTTTGGGGTTTTATCCACAGTGTGTTATTGATAATCGTGTGACGGAGATGTTCTTGGTTTAATGTGGAAAAAGAGAAATTAAATTTTCTGATTTATTTTTTATTTTTATTTTTCCTTTAAATTTCGTGTAAGTGGATTTGGGATGTTAAATATCAGTACGGTAGATCGATCAGAGTCAGGTGGCTCAAATTGATTGATCTGAAGGCACAAAATGTGCTTCTCTACCGTACGGTATACATAAGACCGGAAGAAAAAAAGTCATTTTTTATGGTCAAATTATGTAACATTTATCTGTATTTTAGTTAAAAGTGAATTTAATCTTTTTATCTTAATATAATCAAATTAGATCTTTATATTTTATTTAATTATTAAATTTAATCAAATTATTATTAGTTTTAAATTTTTTATTAAAATAGATAATGTGGCATTTTGATTATTTTGCTTTTGTAGTAATTAATTTTATAGACGTATAAAGTCAATGTGGTTGAAGAGGATGTTGCGACAAAAATTTTTAATACGTTATTATTTTTTTATGTCAATTTTTTTAAAAATTATCTGGATTGTTCTTTTATTTTGGTTAAATAATAATATTAGTTTTTTTTATTTTAATATATATTTAAATTTAATTTTTTTATATCAATTAATTATTAAATTTAAGATTTGACGTAAATAATATATAAAAAATAAATTATAAATTCGGTTGGGATAATTTTTTATATTTAGTTAAATTTGTTTTGAATATTTAAATTAGTAATTGGATTTAATTTGACAAAATGGATTGATTTCAAATTAAATTATAAACTCAACATAAATTAAATTATATTTTTTTATCTTTTATTTATTTATTTATTTGTTAATTTCTAAGTTAATATTTTTTAAATATGAAAACTAAAAAATAGATAAATTTTTTTTTTAAATGACAAAAATGCAAAAGTTAGATTAAAAAATTTATAATCAATAAACTCATATACACAATTAACAATAAAAACAGTTGAAAGCATTTTATTTTTTAAAAAACTTTTTCGATATTAAATGGGTTTTGAATTTCATCTCGTTATTAGGTTTTAAAATTATTTTTGGATCAATTGAATTTAATTATAAAATTAGATTTTAAGCTCAAATTTAAATGTCTAAAATTATTTTATTTATTATTTATTGTTAAATTGGTGAAGGTCAAAAAATCAAAATGAGTAAAAAAAAAGCAAAAAAAATATAGAAATCAAAATTTGAAAAAAAAATGAAATTTTTTTGAAAAGATTGACTTGTAAGAATTTTAAGAATTCAATAACAATCGATTTTTGGGTATTAATGATTTTTAGGTTTTTCGGATAAATTTTTTCTATGATCGTTGAATTTTTTAATTATTGATTTCTAAAATTTCCATTGAAATAAGGGTTCTTTGAATAAGACTTACAAAGAAAAGTAAGAGGAAAACAAGAATGAGAGAGGAAAAAAAAGGAAAATTAGAAAAAAAATAAAATTTTAATTCTTATAACAAATTAAAAAGACGCCATTTTGGAAGATAAGTCTAGTGCAACTCACATGTGACCTATACATTGACTTTGTTTACAGCTTTACCTATTTATATTGAAAAGTTTTTTTTGTCTTTTATTTTAGTTTTATTTTACTTATCTTAGATTAAATTTTAAATTCGATAATTAATTGATATATAAGGATCAAATTTAAACACATATTAAAGTAAAAAGACTAATTTCACCATTTAATCAAAGTATAAGGATGACTTGTACAATTTGAAAAAAGTTGGTATGAAAAATGATGACATGTTAAGAAATTTTGCCTCTTTATCATCTTTAACGAGGTGGACTTTACATGTTAACAAAGTCAATGTCTATATAAATAAAAATGTCACGTTTGAAAAATCAAAATGTCACATTATCAATTTTAATAGAAAAAGTTTGAACTTTTAGCAATTTGACTAAATTCGGTAATTAAATCAAATATAGAAATCCAATTTAAACATATTAAAATAAAGACTAATTTCATCATTTAATTAAAGTATAGATATATGTTGCATAATTAAATTTTTTTTTTTATCAATTTCAAGTTTACGTTTGTTGGAATCTTATTCTATTTTTATTAATTTTAAAATTTATGAAAATTTCGAGAGGAAAAAAAAAGACGAGAAACAATTATAAAAGGCAAATGATAGAAATAGATGAATAATTTATTGATAATAATTTTTGCTATGATTTATTCATGATTAAGCATTATATTTTTGAATTTGTCGATAAATTGTGATAAAATAATTTTTTTAATAAATTTATTAGGTAAAATGAAAAAATTGAACTGAAAGAAACTTAAAAGTTTATTACTGCTAAAAAAGGTTTTCATTTTGAACTACTGTAAAAAGAGAGATGGATCATTGGTGACAGTTTTATTTCTTTTATATATCTGTTTAAATTTTGTTCTCTAAAGTAAAGTCTCTAATGTTAACTTTTTTTTTTTTCACGTTTCCAATCTAAATTTTTTCCATTACTATCATGATTTCTTTTTCTTTTGCAATTAAAAATCAAGGACTAAAATTAAATTAAATTTGTTATCAAAATTAAAATTATAATGATAAAATTTAATATTAGAAAGTGACAAAATTTAATATTAGACATAATATAGTAATAAAGGCCTTGATTTCAAGTAATAAGGACTTTATGTCATGTTTGGTGTACAAGATTATAATAGAATAAGATAAGATAATATTATGATTATGATTAAATTGAATAATATTATCATATTTTATGTTTGATATATGCAAAAATTAAGATAAGGTTATTTATTTATTTGTCAAAATTATCTTTCTTTAAAATTTATATAATTTAAATTATTGATGTAATTTTTAAAAATATAATTAGATATGTAAGTTTGATCTCATAGATTGAAAATAATCCTCTCTACTTTGGGAGGATTAAATGATCTTATGCTAAAAGGATATTAATCCTCATTTTAATTTTTATTCCTCTCTTTAGATACAAATTAAACATGATATAAGATAATTTTCATCTTATTCTATCAATATTTTTATACATCAAACATGGCCTTAATCCTTTAATATTTTCTCATAAACAAGAATTGATACAATAAGAATATTTTTCTTATTGTTTTGACAATGTTTTTGTAGATTTGAATCTTATTCTGATGATATCTCTAATTCTTTTTGTAGCAATAATTATCCTTGTATATTTCTCAAGAGTTGAAACTTTATCTTGAAACAATAAATAATATAGTGAGTAATTGTGATTGGTAATTTACAGGGAAATTCCTTGATAACTAATTATGATTACTGTTTGTGATAAGATTAAGCAGAATTGATGATTCTAACTTCGAACAGTGTTTAATTGGAGGTGTATATATATATATATATATATATATATATATATATGTGCGTGTGTGTGTATATTGCCAGAAAATAAAAATGTTTCATTAATATTAAAAAGTCAAACACAACAATTCACATAACAACAGCAACGTTATAAGATTCCAAGGAAAAAACATTGTAACTAAAAATCCTGGGGTATAGGAACACAGGACTTGAGGAGCAGACAAGCCATTTGTTCAAAATGTGAACCAATGAGGATGGTAGCAATTATAATCGATCTCAATTGGCAATGCGCACTCCTTTTTTGGGTTGGGAAGCTACCCAGCCGTATTGGTTTTTCTGCTGACACAACTAACTTTGAAACCTTCAAAATGCCTACTCCAGGCCTTGGTATTCTCGTGGGTTATTGGTTGGTGCTGTCTCCCACTGAACCAGACTTCCTTCCTTCACCAAATCTTCGTAAAGAATGTCAAAAATTGTTTCTAAAGCAATCATCCTACTTTTACACTTATGAAAAATAAATAATTATATCTTTAATTATTAAAAAATATGTTCTTAATATTAAAACATACTTATTGATTGAATCAATTCATAAACAGTCATAAACCTTAATTTCAATCTCTATAAATAGAGATGGTTAAAACACATTTGAAGACACTTGAAAATATTATGAAATTCTATCCTTCTCAATCTCAAAGTAAATGCAAGTCTCTTTGACTTTATTTGCTGCAGAAAACCAAGCCTAAGATTAGATATTTTCGTTCATCTTTAATTATATTTAGTGGTTTAAGTCTCATTAGTTTAATGTGAATTCAAATAAGGTTTCATTGTATATATCTCATAGATTATTCAGTCAACCTCTATTGCATCCCAAGAACTAATGGGGGCAAAATAAATCTAAAGGAAAGTGACTTTCAAAGCATGCCTTGAAGCCATTCCTTTGAAGCATTCAATTCTTCATTTTGATGCCAATAGTCAACCACCGGTGATGGAATTTTCATGAGTTAGAAGATAACTTATGCAGCAACAATCTTTAGACTTATTCTCTCCTTTTGATTTAGCACAAGATGGAGAAATTCAGGGCACTTCAGAAAGATGGAATAACCAAATAAGCTTGATTCGCTTATTAAAATATATGCATGATTGTAAGTTACATTAATTGTTACAGATATATAATGCGGTAACAACGATGAGTTATTATTTTTAAGATGGAATAAGATTTTAAGAGAAATATTTTGTATAAAATGAAAAAGTATCTCTTGAAAAATTTGTATGTAATGTTTAAATAAGAAGAAAAGTACCACAATGAACAAAAGGCTATCATTGTCAAATGTTCATGAGAATGAATAAAAGTTAGTGCTACTATAATTCACAAAGAAAAGGCTTTAAGACAATGCCATAAAATTCATATTTAAAAGGGATCATGTTTCATTATTATGAGAACGACTAGTATTTTTTTTAAAGAAGGAAAATGCACCAGTGACAACGAGGTTAAATTTTGTTACAAATATTTTTAACATGAATAACCTGATTAGTATAATATGGTGGATAAAGTTAAGAGCTATAAAATATAATAGCAAGGACTATTCTAAGCATTATAATATAAAGAATGACATGTGACAAATATGAAAATTCCTTCATATTGAAACCATATGGTATAGTACTATAAATTTATAATTTAGAGGATGCTTAATAAGTTTGGATTCAAGATTATATTAGAATAAAAGATGTTTTGTCTTAAAATGGAATGTGCTTTGAAAAATGACTGCACGAGAGGGCATGTTAAATTTTGTCATCATTGCTTGGTATGATATTTTTAAGGATATGTTTCAGCATGTTATTTATAATGCATGAAACTATAAGATTAAGCATGTTTTGAATGATTCTATGGTTAAGCATGATAGTTGATAAATTTAAATAATTACATGCTTAATAAGATGTTTAAAAATTTATTTTCATCAAATAGAATCATATTCTAAAAATTATTGGATTATTACATAGTTAAATTTACATATCATTTGATTAATGAAAGGAAGGATTGAATATATGATTCCTTTTGTAGATAATATTTGCTATGGTTATTTGATGCATGATCAATATGCAATTTAAGATTGGTTGGTATTTAGATTATGTTGAATTGCATTATTCAATTATTTAAAATTAAGAGAGAGATGAATTTAATCATTTGGAGTCTTCTAAGTTTTCTTGAAACAAAACCCAGGTAAATTGCTCAATAAATATTAATCGAAAAGGTTAAAAATTCTAAAACTCTTGATTAAGGATAAGATTATGATGTAAAAGAGTAATGATATCACATCATGATCCAAATAAATTTCCAATTAAAAGAACAAATTATCATCATGTATTATGAAAGTAATAACACCTTTCATTAAAATTTTAAATTTCACAAATAAAGTTGAAAAAAATAAAAATGACTAATGTCTTTCAATATATTAAAATTTTAAAATATACTCTATTGACCTATGTACCAAACATCTAGCCTAGAGATAATGTTTAAGGTAATTTTGCAAAAGAAATTAAGTCAGAGTAAGTTTAAGATTAGATGATAACATGCATAAAACCCAATCACATTTGTATTTAAATTATAAATAAATAATTAATTAATGAAATATTAAATTAATATGAAGAAAAATCTACTTATATTAGTGTAGTTCTTATTTTTTTTATATTTAAATTAAAATTGCTAAAATTAAAAATATCATTTTGATTCAAATTAATTATAAATTAATGATAAAAGTTATAAAAATTATAATGTATTCTACTCAATTAATGCATATATTTATATATAATTACATGGACGGTGTAATAAGTACAAGAAAAATATGGACGTTCATGAAATTAATTAAATTTTTATACTGTTGATAACTTTTACAACAGACTTAAATTATTACTGAATTTTATTTTATTGCTTTATAACTATGTGTATAAAGATGGGCAATGAAACCCTCTTCTTTTCGCTTGGAAATTACTATGGTAGTCAGAAATTGAAAAGTATGGCGAGATAATTTTATTAAATTTCCACCAGCCAGGCCACAACTTCCTGTTTCAGACTTGAGAATAGCAAATAGCTGGCTCTTTACAACTTGCTTTCTATTTGTAATTTTCAACATTGTCCTTTTCTCCTTATTTGTTTTCAATAATTTCCCCATAATAAGTTTCATTATACAACCTTTATCCTATACCCAAGCAAAATGAAGGCGAAAATCATGGATGTTTTTTCCCCCCTTAATTTCAATTGTCATTTAAAATTGGGTTAATATGTAAAATAACCTTTGTATCACACATGTTTTTGTTTAATTTTATACCTTCAAAAAGAAAATTCATATTTAGATATTTCAATTTTCATTTCGTCAAATTTTTTGGTATTTTGGATTGTTACCATCAATCAAATAATTGATGTGAAGTAAATATTCAATAAAATCATCGTCACATTATTTATTGACATGTCAATAAAAAAATTTTAAAAATTAAAAATTTAAAAGATGATTTTTTATATATTAAAAAAAAAAAAAAACAAAAACAGAACGAACAAGGAAGAGAAAGAGGAGAAAGGGAATGGGAGGCACTTTCGGCTGGCCTAGGGCGGCCTTGCCCTTTCTCCCCCTTTTTCTTCCTTCCCTCTCTCCCTCCCCGATTCTTTCCCTTTCTTCTTTTTGTTTATCTATATATATATATATATATATATTTAAATTAAAAAAATAAAAAATTTGTATTTTGAATTTTTTAAATTTTTTGAAATTTTTTTTATTTTAAAAAAATATAGACATAGCAATAGAGGATGTAGTGATAACTAGAAGTTTATACCACGTATTATTATTTTATTAGATTTAATGTCATTAAATAATTTGACTAACGATATAATCCAAAGTTTCAAAGTATTTAATAGAATAAAAATTAAGATATCTAAATGAAAATTTTATTTTTTTAAATGCCAAACTGACACAATATGTATAATATAAGAGTCATTTTACATATGAACCCTGTAAAATCTATTATCTTATACACGTGAAAGAAGCATTCAAATTTTGCTTCTTAATTTTTAAGGTAAATTGTACTTGCGTTCCTGTAGTTTTGGGTTTTTTGTTTTTTTTTTTTTTTTTTTCATATATATGCTAATTCCTTTTGTTCCTTAAACGCACTATACAATTAAGTTATATTTTCATATGAGATTTATCTAATAAAATTATCAGGTGCAATTATTTCAAAAGTTATTGTATACATTTATTATTTATACATTTTATAAATTCTCCAACACTCTAGCAAATTTAATAAAAATCATCTTCATTTTGAAAAATTTTGAGAAAACTAACCCTTCATAAAATTTTTAAAATTTCGTTATAAGAATTTTTTTTTTAATTTTTCATTTATAAAACTTATTTTAGAATTATCTCAACCCTTTACAAAATATAAAACATCATTTCTTTTGGTAATGATTAAGAAAAATAAGACTCTTCCCATTTTTTTAAAAAATCCTTACTCAAGCGATTTAGTCTAATTAAACACTTAATTAAATTTTATTATTTTTTACGTTATTTTTTTGTTATTATTTTTCATCATTACTTTCATTTATTATTTTTTTATTTTTAAATAAACTTTTTTTTGTTAAAATAATTTTTAGATTATTCTAGCTATTTGGTGAAATTCAAAAATATTTTTATTTGCAATAATTAAAAAAAACTGAATTTTATCAATTTTCTTTAAAAATTACATTTTAAAAAATTTATCCAAATAAATAAATAATTATTTTTATTTATTATTTGTGGCATTTTTATTTTTTTGTAAAAAATAATTTCTTAAATTATCCCAACACTTTAACGAAATTCAAGAAATACTTTTTTACTTGTAAAATTAAGGAAAAATAGAACTATTTTCATTTTTCTTAATGATTATTTTTGAAAACTTTATTCATATTTTTCTAAATTTCACTCAACCTACTTTTTATTTTAATTCCATTTTTATTTTTACTTGTTTCTACAAGAATGAACAATAAAAACTAGCATAAGATAAAAGTAATATCACAAAAAATCAAATCAAATAAAAATTAAATTAAAAAAAAATCACCAAACAGGTTGAGTTAGTGCACAAATTGGTGCACGGGTCTTGATGGGTCGGCTTGTATCTTATAACCCCTAAATGACATTGTTTTGTTTAGCTATAAAAGGACTTTTTTTTAATTTTTTTTCTTCTTTTCTCTTTAGCCTTAGAGCTTTTTTTAAAAAAAAAAAACATAAAACCCCTTCACTGATCATCGTGTTTACCCAATTTTTGATTAGTCATTATTGCCTCGTCATCTAAAACTTCAACCGACGTTGGAAAATTTTAAAATTTTTCAAAATGTGATCAAATTTTCAAATTCCAATGGTAGGAAAATTCAATTGGTCATCAAAAATTCAAAAAACTCAAGATTCCAAACATCTGAAAAAAATTTCCAAAAATTCTCAAAAAATCCCAAATTGCTCCCCTTGATCTTTTAATCACTTTTCCTAAAGTAATTTTTCAAGAAAAAAAATCTTAAATGGCCTAGATAAAAATTTTATTTTTAGCTCAAAAATTTCTTTTGTTGGTTCCCTGAAAGGGGTTGTGTTAGATTTTTTGCTATGTTTTTTTCTTTGCTGACTTTGTGGGTGTGTGGATTTTGGTAGAATGGTCAGTTCTTTTTTAGGTAGTTTTTGACAATGTCGTTTCTTGTTAATTGCTTCTCATTGCTTTATATTTGAAGTTGGATTAATAGGGTTTAATAAGAATCCAAATCCCAGAAAATATGGGATTGATGCATGTTTTCTCCAAAATCATCATGAATCTTGCTGCAAAATTTGGTCAAACTGGAACTTGGGAAGTAGGTAGAATTCAGTGTAATAAATGCACCAAAGACTAGAGGGAAAGGAGTAGGAAAAACTTTATGATAGCTTGATTTCAATTGCCAAAGTTGATTAAATTTTGACCCTTATTTTTTACCTTTTTTTCATGAAAAATATATAATAATATTTAGATCAAATATACAATGAACATGATCAAAATGCCTGAATAAGTTTAAATTTGACACATCAAAACTGCGAATGTAATTCGGATACATTTTGATTAATACATATAAAATTAGATGTCTACATTATTCACTCTTGAAGTTATTTTCATAATTTTATTGAGTAAAATCAATGATGCAATCCACAGGCCAATATAACTTATCCATAAGATGTTAATTAAGAAAAAATATAATAAAGTGGTGTGAGAAAAATTGAAATCATGAGGAATGTAGATGAAAATTTTAAACTTTTTATAGAAAGATGACAATGGTTACATTAAATCTAAATAGTTATATGAACATAAAGTTTAACTCAATTGATTTATGCAATCATTTTTAAGAGATGACATTTAATAGATTTGAAATTTAAATATTCATAACTACAATGTCTTATCTGTTATCATGCTATGGTTTTCTTTTATAAAAAAAAATAATTATACCTTTCAAAAGAATTTTACTAGTATAAATTACTTTTTTATACATAATATAAATTATAGTACTTAACAACTAAAGAAAAATAAATTATCATTCAGTCATTGTGAGAAAAAAATATTTATATGCAATTTGTTAAGCATATATTGGAACCTAAAAATTCACATGAATTCTTTAGTAAATGCCGAAATTGTAAGTTATGACTGTTAGGCTAAAAAGTCTCAATTCAATTAAAAATTCAAGCCAGTGAAAGTAAAATCAAACAATCAATCACACAAAAAATGATAATTTTCAGCTCAACCAGCCTATGTTTACAAATGAGAAAAAAGATCTACTAGTTGTACAAAATTATATTAGAACAAACTGATCTTACTCATAACCAATATCGATGAACCCTTTCATTCCCCTCGAATCCTATGAAGTATTCTCTTTTCAAACAAATATATATCAATGTGTACCCATGCACCATATATGGATCTTCTCATTCTCTTCTAGTTCACTTAAACATACACACTCACAAGGATTCTCTCAATCTATTATAGTTTTATAAGGTGTCTTCTCATAAAATCCTACCACTCTTTTACATTTTTTTCTCATATCTAATTCTATAAAGACTTTACCTATTTATAAGCATACTAACTTGCCTATCAAGAATCTTTTTTCTCTTAGAATTCTTCTTCTACAAGTTTTCTTATCCATCAAGTAATATCTAACTAATCTTAAATAAATCTTTTGTGGGATTTGAGTCACTATTTCAAACAATCTCCACATTGACTCAAATTCTATCAAATCATCTTCATGCTAGATATGTTTGGCTCCAACCATAATGAAAATCTCATAACAATCTTTTCGTGTATCTTTACGCTTCACGTAAACTGATCCTTAAAACACAAACACAAACATTTCTTGTGAATCAAACTCCTTTGGACTTGCCTCTTTTCGTATCTTGAACCTACATTTTTATACCAGTTGTTAGGCTAAAAAGTCTTAATCCAATTAAAAATCCAAGCTAGTGGAAGAAAATCAAACAATCAATCATGCAAAAGACAACCATTTAACATGGTTTAGCCTAATCGATCTCTGTTTACAGATAAGAAAAAACTTCCATTAATTATAGAGAATTAAATCAAAACTAATTAATCTTACTCATAACCAATACCGATGGACCCTCTTATTCTCTTTTAGTTCTATGGAGTATTCTCAACCTCAACAAACATATACCTATATGCACCCATGCATCTTATCTATATAGACCTATAAAAACCCTTTCTATCTCCTCTAGTCTTATGATGAACCTATTCCACAAAACTCTATAGCTCTTTTACATATTTTTTTCATATCTAACTCTAGTAAAACTTCACCTATTTATAAGTATACTAACTTGCCTATTAGGAATCTCTTTCTTTTTAGAAAATTTTTTTTGCAAGTCTTCTTATCATCAAATAATATCTAACCAATATCAAACAAATTTGAGCAAATGTAAATACAAAGCAAGTGCTAATTAATTTCTAAGTTCTACTTTATGTTACTGGCCCTTTTTAACATGTATATAATTAATTAAACCTAGAGATTCATGTATTAATATTGTATAAAATATTCAAATTTGAGTATTTATGTCGTGTTTTACATGAAAATTTCGTATCACAATTCGTGTCGACATGAAAATATGAAAACTATTTTTTATTTTTGTTAAACCAATATATAGTTATTGCTAAAATTTTAAAACATGTCACCTTTATGTCTTTTATTTGTATCTTATTGATATTGTATCACCATATCATGTTTTAGATTGTTAGATCTATAATTAATTGCAAAGTTATATTATTATAAACAAGCTTGTTACATATGTAATGAATAATTTTTTTATTTTATTTTTTTAGCTGAAAAATCCTTATTCAAAGAATAGAAGACCATGTAGCAACAATTGAACAAAATGTCTACCATAAAATAGTTTGAAAATGAGTACAATTGAAAGAAAGAAAAGGCTTGAAGTTATATGTTGTATTGTATGGTATTTAGAGTGTCGTAACAGTTTTAGGATCCACTAGACGAATTTGAAAATAAAAGGAGTCGTCACCAATCCTTTTTGGCTAAGTGTGATTGACCATTTATTAAAACTTACCTTTTTAATAAAAATTTTAAAATTAATTAAAATATTATCAAAAAGATAATTTTTTGAGTCTAAGAAAATAGTTTGAGTTTGGGAGTCAGTTATGTGTGGGGAATGATTAGCACCCCTACATTGTTAATTTAAAACATGACCAATTAATTATGTATTATTTTTTAATTATGACTAAAATGATCTTAATTTTGGTATTTAGAATTAATTTTCTTAATTTTATTTATTGTAGTAAAAAACATATTTTTACTTTTGTTTGTTTACTTGAAAAATAAATAAGAATTTTGTATCTTGAAAAATCCCTAAAAATATTCCAATACTCTAATAATATTAAGAGGAACTTTCTAACTTAAAGAATCCTTAAAAATCATTATTCAAAATTTTTAAAAATCTTATCCTCGGTAATTCATGTTTATCTTCAATATTTATTTTTAATAAACTGATTGTAAAATACGATATCTATAACTTAAAATTAAATAATGTTTTCTAAAAATTCATTCAAATTAAATAATATTTTCTAAAAATTCATTTCTCATGTCATTTATAAAAGACAAAAAATCTTTATCGAAAATCATTCTAAATGTTTCAATACATTGATGACATTTAGATAAATTTTCTTATCTAGAGATTCTTAAAGAATTACTACTCGAATTTATTTTGGATCTTATCCTTGAAGACTTTTTGTTTATTTTTTTAATAATTATTAATATTTGAAATTTATGTAATAATATAATTATCTATAAGTTTATTTTTAAAAAAATGCATACTTTTATAAATAATTTATATATTATTTTATCTTTTCAAGAAAATTGTTTAAATTAAAGAAAAAAATTAAGATCTTTGTATTGAAAATGATTTCTAAATATTTCAATACTTTGGTAACTTTTAGAAGTTTTTTCTCACTTAAGAAATTCTTAGGAATTGCTACTCGAACTTCTCGAAGTCCTATCATTGAAAATTTCATAAAAAAACAAATCCATGAATGAATTATTTATTTATTTATTTATTTATTTATTTTTAAAAAATTATTTTCATGAGGTATTTTTTTTTTCTTTTTAAAAAACAAAAACATCCAAGCTTACAAAAAAGAATAAATGAACATATATAACAAAAATGGTTTAAAGGAATAAATGATTATACCCTGCTAAGCTTTAGTGTTAAGCCCAAAAAAAGATAAAAAAAAAAAGGCCCAAAGTCAAGTCCATTATTGACGAGCTGGGTTGAATTCACGAGTCATGGCCAGGTCAGCGATTTTGGGTGCTTTGTAGTTAACTAGAAAAGTGGAATGGGTCTTAATCAGGTAACGGGGTCGGTTTGACACCTTTTCTTCTTTTTTTTTACAACATATAAAAGCTTCATTTATTTTAGATCATTTCATCATCTCATTTTAAAATTTTTTTTTTTAAATATTTCCTAGCCTAACTTTTGATGAAAGAATATTCTGTCATTTTTATCACTTTGGCTGTCGAAGCTTCTTTTTCTCTTTCTTTTTTTTTTTTCTTGTCATCATGATTTTTTTTCTCCTCTTCAGTGGAAACCAATTCTCCTTATGTCATTGCTGTTAGTCTTTAAACTTTTTCCTACTTTTTCTTTATTGAATCTTTTTTTTTAAAAGACTGACTTATCTTTTTTTTATTTTTTATTTCATAAGAATGCTTGGAGTCGAGGTTTTTCTCTTAGGGAAAACTCTGAATTTTTCTTTTGGTTTTTTTTTTGTTCATTTTTTGTTAGTTGGCATAATGAGGTTGGTATTTTTTTGTGTTTTTTTCTTTCATGATAGGTTTTGAGTTGGTGTGGGTTGATGGAGGTTTTGGGTTTTTGAAAAAGGTTAATAGTGGTGAAAGATTTAGGGGGTTATTGTCTTTTTTTTTTTTGTTTTTTTAGGTTTAATCATGTGATTAGGTAGCTATTTGAGACGTTGGTGTGGGTAAATGATCCAACGAGAATGATGGTGGTTTTTTTTAGTGGGTACTCGTGGGATTTTTAAAGGTGGTAAAATGGGATGACTATGGTTTAGGGTTGTTTTTGGTGAGTTTTTGGGTGTTTTTTTGGGTAATTCTATTAGTTGATGGGGTGATGTATAGGGGCTATGTAGGGCTTTAAGGTGGTGTTAGTTCGAGCAACAGTCAGTCGATAGGAAGTGCAGCCAAGAGGCTAAATGGGGTTTTATGTGTGTGCGTTTTGAGACATTATTATTGGAATGGGATGGAGCTGAAAGGCTATGAGTATAGAGTAAAGGGAAGGCCGAATGACCTTAATGGTTTTGGTAAGGGTTATAGGTGGTGGGGTTGGGTGTAGAAGAGAGGGGCTATTGTTGGTGCTTAGGGCTTGAAAAACAAATGTGGCTATGGGATGATAAAAGCGCAGGTGGTTCTGGTGTTGGAGTTGTCTAGTGATGGTTGAATGTGGTATTGGGGAGGCTATGGAGTTAGGCTGGTGTTCTTTAGTCTTATAAGCTTTTTATCCTTTTTTTTTTTTATGAATTGCTCCCCATTCGTAAATTACCCTTTTAGTTTTATTAACTGTGAATTCAACCATAATAGATATAAGAATTAAATGTTCTATAGTTTGAAAAGTAATCGAAAAAGTAGAATTGTTTGGCAGGTTTTGGCCTGAAGCTTTACAGTGGTGTAATGGTTACAGGCCATTACCATCTATCCTCTTATCTTATTTTTTTTTTCATCATCATTTTTTTAATTTTGTGATTTTTTTTCACTTTTTAATTAATTTAATCAATAAAAGTAAAATAAAATAAAATGAAATGAAATGAAAATGGGTTTTAAAACATAATTTGGATTTAAATAAATTTGGACTTCTATTGGGCCTTCAAGCCTAAATAATTGAATTTTGATCCATAATTGAACAGAATTGGATGTAGATTTTGTCTCGTGTAAAATTATCAAAAGCATATAATTCGAGACAAGCCATAAATGAGTCAATCCAATTAAAATACTCAAATTAATCCAAATCAAATTATTTTAATTGAACATAAATCAAATAAAAGGTGAATCGATTCGAACCAAATTAGTTGTCTATAGCTTCCCCTCTTTGCACTTTACTGAGAACAGGAATAAGGTAACGACAGATAATAGTTTTGTTCGAAGTAGTGATTCAAAAATTTTCAAAAGTTCTTTTATTTTATTTTTCTTGATTTGATTTTTTTCATTTTTTTTTTTTGTTTTTCTTGATTTGATTTTTTTATTCTATTATTTTTTGATTAATTTTTTATTTTTTAATTTTTTAATCAATAAGTTTAAACATTTGAAAACAAAAAACTCAACAACTTTTAAAAATAAAACAAAAGATCATGCCTACAAATATTATAAATCTCAAAATTAAAATAGATTTAACTTGTAAGACTTACAAATCCTGCCCAGATGACTTAAATATTATGCTTGGAGGTTTTAAAGATTATGTTTGGAGGTCTTAAAGTTTATGCTCGAAGGTCTTAGAAATTATACTTGAAGGTCTTAAAGATTATGCCTGGAAGTTTTAGAGATTATGCTTAGAGGTTTTGAAGATTATATCCTAAGGTCTTAGAAATTATGCCTGAAGATCTTATAAATCTTGTTATGTATGAAAGCTATTTTGATCAAAGGCTTTAAAACTTTAAAATGCTTTGCCCGGAAGTCTTAGAGATTATGTCCATAGGTCTTGAAAATTATGCCCAGAGGTCTTGGAGATTATATTCAGAGATATTAGAGATTATGCCCGAAGGTCTTGAAAATTATTTTGGAGGTTTTATAAAATCTTGTCATGTATGAAAGCTTATCTAATCAAAGGCCTTGAAACTTTAAAAAAAGTTAAACCTTCTATCTGAAAGTCTTATGAATCATTCAAATCTTTGCCTAGAAGTCTTGGAAATCATGTAAAAATCTAAAATTTAAGGTGTCAATTAATCTGGGCTTTGTTTGGTCTAAAGGTTGCTAGATTGGGCTTAGTTTGATTTAGTTGACAGTTAAACTGAACTTAGTTTGATCTAGGTGCCAGCTAGATTGGGCTTGGTTTGATTCGAATGTTGGTTAGACTGGTTTGATTTGATCTAAGTGCCAGCTAGACTAAGCTTAAATTTTATGTCGTATTTTAACTTATCTTTTTTCATTTTTTTTAAATAATCCATTCATTTTTTGTAGATCAATTTTCTTTTAACTCTTAAAACTTTTTTTACATTTTGATCTTTTGTCAAACTATTTTCTATTTTTCTTATTTCTCTCTCATCTTTTCATGGTAGGTTTCATTTTCTCTTTTTGCCCCCTTTTTTTTCTCTCTTTTTTTTAAATTTTTTCAAACTATTTTTTTCCATTATTTCTTTTTAGACTTTTTTTTTCTTGTATTTCAAACAAGGAGACTTTTCTTTCTCTTTTTTTCTTCTTAAACTTTTATCTAAAAGACTTTCTACTTTTTTTTTTATTTCTTTCTCCTTTTTTTTTTTTACTTAAAATGTTTCTATTTCCTTTCTTTTTCTTTTTTCAAAGTTGACAAATGTAATCATGATAGAAATGTAAATCTATCAAATGATGTGAATGTAAATGTCTATACAAATGAAGAATGCAAGAATGCAAATGCTTGATACAAATACAAGTGACTTTTTTCTTAATGCAAATGCCAATATTTTTTTCATGTAAATGCCCTTATAGATACCTTTGCTATGATACAAATGCAATCATGCATTGATGCAAATGCAAATATCTTTATTATGATGCAAATGCCAATGCTTTGGTTATGTTGTAAATATGTAAATGTGAATATCTTTCTCATGATACATATAAAGTGATGCAAATCTGATATAGATGTGAATGTGAATGTCTTTCTCATGATATACATGCAAGTTGGAATACAAGTGGTGAAAATACGAATGTTTTTTTTTGTTTTTACAGCATGCAAATCAAATGTCTTTCTCATAATGCACATGTTAATATGAATGCAAATGATGCAAATGCGAATGTCTTTTTCATTTTTGTAGCATGCAAATCAAATATATTTCTCATCATACACATGTCAATGTGAATGCAAGTGATATAAATACGAAGATTTTTCTTTTTTTGGAAAGATCTCTTTTTTATTTTTGTAGCATGCAAATCAAATATATTTCTCATCATACACATGTCAGTGTGAATGCAAGTGATACAAATACGAAGACTCTTTTTTTTTTTTGAAAGATCTCTATTCAAACTTTCAATATTTAATTTTCATAAAAAATGATCTCATTATTTTGTATAATATGCTAAAATAATCTTTGAACCTTTCAAAAGTAATCACAAATTGCCTCATAAAAAGTATCTTTGTAATCAATGAGAAAAATTAAAAAATTATAACTTTCAAATCTCTTGAAAATTGATGATTACTATTTAGAATGCTTATGAATCAAAGTAATTGACAATTTAATTCTTTTTACTGGTAGGCATATATCAAGGAAAGCTTGACAAGGGTTATAAGGATTACTTTTAGGCTTACAAAAGAGAGAATTTTTTTAAAACACTTTTTTTTCTATTGAAAACATAATATTTCAAGAGAAAAAGGTTGATTTTTTATTTTCACTCTTTGGTGAAATGCGAAGTCTTTAATGGATATTGATCTTTTAAAAAATTTTGGATTGTGACTTTTTATTCTAGATAGAACTTAAAACTTTAAAATTTTTTTAGGGTTTAAAAAATGGCTCTAACTCTAAACTGCCCTTTTTGAGTTTTGACCTTAGAGCTGTATTTCTAACAAAGAAGAACTTGGTAATAACTTGCCAATTAAAAATAAGTATATACAAATTTTCAAGGACATAACTTTCAATTCAAGTGTCAACATTTGATGAAAATAGATTTTTCAAGGTATGTAATGTAAGCCAAGGTTCAGCGTTCTGAAAGAATGGATAAATTGGCTCAAAATATATTATTCAAGATAATTAAGCTAAGGATCTTACAGTGCATTCTCTAGATGAAAAGTAATGTGTATTTATTTCTTTACTCTTTCTTTTTTAGAAACATTTGACTTCAATTTTAGCATTCTACTTTTTTGAATTGTATCTTCTTTTTTTACTTGAAATTCTAATTGAAGCATTATTTACTTTTTCTTTTAAATTTTCATATATGAGGTGCATGTTGTTCTTTCTTTACTCTTTTTTTTCTTTTATTTTTTTGAAACATTTGACTTTATCTTTTGCAATCATTTTATTGAATTTTTGAGATTTTAACTGAAACTTTATTCACTTTTTATCCCATACTCTCATATCTGAGGTATATGTAACAGGCTCTCAATATTAGACACTTTTTTTGAAGTTGAGCTTTTAAAATTATCCTTATTTTGCCCTCTAGGATCCTTAGCCATGGTTCATTTTAGAACAAGAAATTTAATAGCTCAAATGGGTAGCAAGTGGATAATTTTTCTATATACGAAAGATAAAGAAAGATTGTCATTCATTATTTCAAACATGATCACTTAGTTAGAAGAGCAAATTATTTGAAAACGAGATAAAAGCCTTTTTTATTTTTTTCTTTATTTTTGTGTTATAATTATTAATTGTTTTTACGTAATTAATGCCCTATCTTATTTTTCACTCAAAGTTTTTATAATGATGAAAATCAAGTTGTATGAGATGTCACAAATTTGATCGCACAGTTCACAAAAAAACTCATTTTGGTTTCAAATTGTTAGCATTTTTGGTAAAATAAGGGAAAAAGGTAATAATGTATGAAACATATTGTCTTAGGTGAGAAGGAATTTTGCTTCTTTTAGTCAATGTACCTTAAGATGTGAAACGAGGGCTATTTGAAGAAGAAGGTCAAGCATTTTTCGTGTCTAGAGTTATCGAAAGAATTTGGATGGTTTAATCATATGAGAAAAATTTGACACACATTAAATTACCAATTAAAAATTTTGAAAGAGTATTTTGCTTGATTTTCAAAATTTAAAATGAATTTTCAAAATTAACCTTTTTTTTTCATTGCCCAAGAAAAAAATTATTATCTCAATATATCAAATGATGTCAAGATTCACAAGTTGAAATTCATGCCCCTTAAAGGATTATGACTAGTAAGTGAAGTTATTCAAAAGAATTGAAATATATGAGTGGTTAAAGAAAGGTGTGAAGATATTGGATGAGTTTATTTTATAATAGTAATCACCAATTACTTCGAGACTCTTTCTATCGTTATTATAAAAGAAAACTTCTTTTTCTCTTTTTTTTTCTTTTTTTTTTTTTGTAAAACATTTTTCATTTTATGGTTTTGGAAATTAATTATATAGGACCTTTATTCAAACAAATACATAAAGATAAGCTTTCATAAAAAAATCCAAAGTATTCATTTCTTTCAACATAAATTCTAACAAGATTAATTTAAATAACTCCTAAGGACACCATATATATGTTATACATAAAAAGTCAAAGGTTTAAAAGTAAATCATCCTCTCTTGATCTTTTAAAACTTGAGACATTTTTTCACATTTTAACTCTTCATATTTTGTAATTAAATAGAATTAACTTTCATTGTTCCATCAGTTCTGGAGTCAAAATACCACTCTTAGTGAGATTCTCATTTTTTCGTTTAGCTATCTGTATTTTTGAATCAAATGACCAATTATCTCCATATGATAATCACACTTGCTATTAGGATCATAACTCCTTATTGATAAATTTAGTGTTGGTTTTAGAGGCATAAGAGTGAGGTATTGACTTTTATTAGCAAAGTAAAAGGTAAAAAATACAGATTGAAAGTTTCTTTTGATCATTTCTTAGTTTTTTTTTGGTTTTTTGTTGGTCGGGTGGTAAACGTGAGTGTAGGGACAAGATCATGAATGGTTATATGAGGATGAAGATTTGTCGAAAAGCCCAAATGCTAGCTTGAATGACAATAATATTGGCTTTGAGAGATATTACCTATGATAAGGAAGTGAGGTTGATGAAAAAGATAAAAATTACATGGGATAAAGTTTTTGGGTAGATGCCTTTCAAATGTGATTACTTGCACCTCCTTTTTTTTTTTTTTTGATGTATTTCCCTTTTCAATATCGATTGTATCTTTCAATTTAATCCTGTCATTCTTGATTGCATTTTTTATCATTTCCTTTGCAATCACTATGTTAGTAAAGTTTTTGAGATATTCACAATCATTGTTTCATAATAAGGAGTGTTCAAGAAATTGACAAACAAAATAGTGATTTCTTTCTCTGATAGGGGCAGTTGTACTTGGGCTGCCATGTCTCTCCCTCTATGTACATATTTTTTAAAAGTTTTAGTTGAGTTTTTCTCTATGTTCTGTAAGGACAACCTATTTGATGTCATATCTTCAACATGTTTGTATTGTGCTAGGAAGGCCTTAGCCAAATCACTCTAAGAGCAAACTTATTTTGGTCTAGCTAAACATACCACCTTGTTATAGACCCAATGAGACTGTTTTGAAAAGAATGGATTAACAACTTATCATTATGAGTATAACCTATCATCTTTTGATGGTACATGGTAATATATGTTGAGGGGCATCTCGTTTCATCATACTTCTTGAGGTCAAGAATCTTAAACTTTGTAGGGATAACCAAGTTAGGAACTAGGCTCAGCTCATTAGCATTAATATTCTCGAAGACATCGCTTTCTTTCATTACCCTTCGTCTCTCTTCTACCAACTTATACTTGTCTTTTATGTCGATTTTCTCAACTAACTCAAATATTCCTTTCATTTCTCTTGTTCTTTTGGATTATCCAAGTTTGTTATCACAATAGGATAATAAGGGGTAGGCCTAGGATTGACATTCATTTAAACTAAGGGTAACTTGGCAAAAGTATCAATATAAGATTGATAGGTTGTTGGGGGTGCTTATGGCATATAAAGGTCTTGAACGTATATATATATATATATATATATGAACCTAGATGGATACAAAGGTTCCTCAACTGTTGTTTCCTTCCTTGTCTTATTTATTTCAATAATCCAATTTTTTTTGTCAAACTTGCTGATATATGTTTTAATTCTGCTAACTATCTATCCATATTTTATTACATTTTCATAATTATTTTTTTGATCTCTCCTTGGACCCTTTCTATTTTGTCTATTCTACTTGTATTTTCAATTTTCATGATTTTGGTACAAGCATGAATGTTGTAAGTGCATATATTTAATTGATATTATTTCTTAGGATGCGTTATCCTTGAACCTTTTATTAATTACCAAAAATCATAAATGCATGACATGAATTCTACTATTAAAACTTTCAAAAATATCTTTTTGCTTCGAAAGTTTGACAAAAGTATATTCTCAATCATCATTCCTTATCCTTAGTTAGTATGAAAAATAATGAATTCAAATAAATGATGTATGATAAGCAAGTCAAATTTTATTATTATTGTTGTGAAGGAGTTTAAGTTCCATCTTATATTCAGGTCATGTTATTTAAAGACATTTTTTTGTTTTAAAAGTTTGGTAAAAATATATTTACAATCATCATTCTTTTTCTTGGGCTTCTTTAGGCTTGCCATTATTAAAAAGAATGAAATGTAAACATAGAGGTCCATTCATAGAAAATTCAAGTCAAGAGAAGTTTTCATTCATTCCTAAAAGTTTCAAATTTACACATCATGAACCATCTTAGGACTAGGGTCACAAAGTGTTAAATCCACTATTTCTCCCCTTTGCCTCACTTAAAAAATTCAAAAAAAAAAAACTATGATTGCTGGTGTGAATAACCTTTTGCTTTAAGGCTTCTAATTTTTATTCATTATCCTAACCAATTTGACTGTTGCTTACAACACTGCTTGCTATCTTGGCATGAATCAATAAAGTATTTTCATAAACATTTTACTTTATTTTGGCATCAAAACCTAAATATTCAGCTTTCATCAATCATTGTACCTTGTATTTCAAATGCGTATAATCTTTTAAACAATGGCTCACGATGCCAAAATGGAATTCACATTAGGCAATGAGATCGTACCATTTGGGATAAAGTGGTTTGAGGAGTTCAATAAAGACATGGTTAATAAGGTAATTTTTTAGAAGCAGTGGATATAAATTTATGTAGGACATAAGTATTAACTCAATAGGGGTTTTTTTGTGTTGGTAGTGTGAGAGTTTTTTTGTCTTATAGTTTGGTTGTTTTGCTAAAAAAATGGTGGTGTAGTTGGTGTTGGAGTGAATCGAGAAACTTTAAGTCAAAAATTTGGATGAGAAAATGGTGATGGGATAGCATGCTAAACAAATGATTGTGAAATATGAGGTGGTGAGCATGAATTCAGGTGTAGAATTCTTAGAAGTTACATGAAATTTGGGGGTCTAATCCTAGGTATTTAGGAAAAAGGTTGAAAGCAGCCACAAAAAAGATTTAAGTGCGGGTTTGGACTTGGGATAATTGGTAAGGATTATTTGAAGCTAGGTGACTTCATCTTGAAAATCATACTTTTGAGTTTAGTCAATTGTGTGACCAATTCACCTATTCCTTTCTTGAGCTGACTCAAACTTTGGTCACTGTTTATATCATCCAATACCTTAGCATGCTCGAAAAAGGTGTTGGAACCAATAAGAGCCAGTTGATTTTGATTTGATTGAATCGAAAGTGATAACAGCCCATGAGGAGTAAAAAACTTAACCATATCACTATCTTTAACCATTTCTATCAATTGAGTAATCTGTTATTTTATCTCTCGAAGCTTGTGCCAAAGTTTCTCTTGATTCAACTCCAATGCACTAATTTTTACTTTCAAATGATCTCTTATTTTCGCTATTTTGATTCTCACTAAGATAGACATTTTATTTCGGGACTTAGACAAAAAATTCTATATTATTACCTTAATTGAATGAATGCCACAAAATAATTTCTAACTTATATGACACACAAAGCATGTTTATATAAATGACAATGATGCTTAAAGAATGTTATGAAACATCAAAATGCCTAAGATAATGAGTTTTCACATGTACAAGGCCCTAAATGATAAAAATTTCACCCATGAATAAGTATGCAAGGAATGTAATGTTCTGTTGTAAGGATGGTAAGATATGAATGCAATGCATGTTTTATAAAACCCTACTATTCATGGATCCTTATGTATGGGATGCAATGACATATTTATACGAGTGATAAGCTATATACCTATGACTAATGCCTTCTACTTGTATAAAATGCATTGACCTATCATGTGCATGAGATATGTCTACTTGGAATGCAATGTATATGTTGTGTTGGCCTAATGAGGTTAACACTGCCTTAAGATATGTAATAAGATGGAATGTATGCACTACCTATTAAGATGTGCATGAGATGCATATATCATTTATCAATAGGTACATGAAATGGAATGTATACATTATCTATTGATGTGGATGAGATAAAATACATGTATTATCTTATTATGATATGCAGAGATATGGTATATACAATATCTTATTATTTTTATTTTTTTAAAATGATAAAAATGTATGCAAAACTATCAAATGAAAATGCATAAAATGAAACAACATTCAAACTTAAATTTTTTTTTTTTTTAGAAAGAGAAAAAACATTCAAGAACACACATTTTTTATCATATAGAATAATTGGGATTCGAAGATTTTTCTCTTTTTTCATTAATTTTTATTTGGCCAATAAACAAAGAATTTAAGAAAAACTTATATTTTTGAAAAATTTTGTTTTTGTTTTTGTTGAATAATGATAAAAAAAATATCTTCATTTTATTTTAAAATATTTTTTGAAAATGCAAATTTTGGATAACTAACAAATGAATGAATTACATGTTAAAAGAAATTTTTTTTTCTCAAGAAAATGTTTTTTTTATTATCTATTTCTTCTTTTTCAAAATTTTAATTTTACTTTTGCTGTTATTGTCCCTAAATACATATTGTATTGGGGGTAATTTTTACAAAAAAGGTCGGCATGGCTCTATCTAAGGCTAGTCCCCTAAGGTTCATGATATGCTGAGTGAGGATTTTTTGTCTAATAGGTTTCCAAATTATTCCTTTGTAGCGTCCATACAAGACTAGTAAAGTACCATGATCCTCACCCATTATAGGCTATAGAAGAAAAATGTTTAATTTGAGTGAAAGTATTTTACTTGCCATTGTGGAGGCTATCACTTCACAAGTGTATAGGTATTCTACTCCCTCCTAGAAGGGATGAAACCTCGATATAGAGCTTATGTATGATATGAATGTGCCGTGTGTGAATAAGGAAATATAACATTGAAAACCTAATCTTAAATACCTTACAATCTATAAAAAAAAAACATAAAATAATCAATGAATAAAGGACATTATTAAAATGAAATGCCTGTAAATTTTTTATTTATGTTATTGTTTAAAAAATGAAATCAAAATCAAGAAAATTAAAGTTAAATACCAATTAAGATCATTAGATCAAAATTAAGATAACACATAATTAATTTTTTGGTATGATTCTCTAAAAAAATAACATTCCCAATTGAGTCATTAAGCTGTCGTAATGATTTTAGGGTCCATTAGATGAATTTGAAAATAAAAGAAGGAGTTGCCACCAATCTTTTTTGGCTAAGTGCGGTTAATCACTTATTAAAACTTACCTTTTGAATAAAAATTTTAAAATTAATTAAAATTTTATCAAAAAGATAAGTTTTTTAGGTATGCGAAAACAGTTGGGTTCAGAGTCAATTACGCATGAAAAAAGATTAGCACCTCTATGATACCTGTTTAAAATGGTACAAATTAATTATGTGATATCCTTTAATTATGGCTAAAATGGTCTTAATTTTGGTATTTAGACTTAATTGTCTTAATTTTTTTTATTGTAGTTAAAAAAAAAACATATTTTTACTTTTGTTTGTTTACTTGAAAAATAAATAACAACCTTGCATATTAAAAAATTTTTAAAAATATTTCAATACTCTGTCAATATTAAAAGGAACTTTCTCATCTAAGAAATCCTTAAAAATCACTACTTGAAATTCTTGAAAATCTTATCATCAATGGTTCATATTTATCTTCAATACTTATATTTAATAAGTAGATTGTAAAATATGATATCTATAACTTAAAATCAAATAATATTTTCTAAAAATTTATTTTTTATGCCATTTATAAAAAACGAGAAATCTTTATAAAAAATTATTCTAAATGTTCTAATACATTAGTAGTATTTTAGATGAATTTTTTTACCTAGAGATTTTAAAAGAATCACTACTCTGATTTCTTGTGAATCTCATCCTTAAAGATTTTTTGATTTTTTTAATAATTATTAATATTTAAAAGTTATGTAATAATATAATTATCTATAAATTTATTTCCTAAAAAATGCATATTTTTTATAAATAATTTATATTTTTTATCTTTTTTAATAAAATTATTCAAATTAAAAAAAAAATAAAGATATTTCTGTTGAAAAGAATTTCTAAATTTTTAATACTTTAATAATTTTTAGAAGTCTTTTTTTACTTAAAAAATTTTCAAGAATTACTATTCAAAATTTTGAAATCCTATTATAAAATTTCATAAAAAAATAAATTTATGAATTAATTAGTTAATTAATTTTTTAAATTATTTTCACAAGACAATTTTTTTCTTTTTTTTTTTAAATATGCATGCATTCAAAAAAAATAAATGAATATGCATAATAAAAATGGGATGAAAAAATAAATGATTATAGCCTGCTAAGCTTCGAGCCTAAAAAAGGATCTAAAAATATGTCCTAAAGTCAAGTCCACTATCGACAAGCTAGGCCAAAGTCGTGGGTCACGGTCCAAGTCAGCAATGTTAGGTGCTCTTTAGGTCAGCTAAAAATCTGGAACTGGTCTTAGTCGGGCAACAGGGGTCGGTCTGACTTGCTTTTGTTTTTTTTTTTTTACAACATATAAAAGCTTCTTTTTTTTACGAGATCATTTCATCATCTCATTTAAAAAAAAAAGCTTTCTCTTAAAAAAAACTATTTCCTATCCCAATTTTTGGCGAAAGAATCACTGTCGCCATTCTTTTGCTATTGCTGCTGCTTCGGCCATTGGAGCTTATTTTTCTCTTTTTTTATTTTTTTTCTTCTTTTTTCCCTTTTCTCTTTCTTCTCTTCCTATCGCCGCAGCTTCTTTTCTCCTGTTCAGTCAAAATCGAGCCCCCTTATGTTGTCGCCGTCGGTTTTCAAGCTTCTCCCTACTTTCTTGCCATTGAATCTCCTTTCTTCCCCTTTCTATTATTATTATTTTTTTAAAAGACTGACTTATCTTTTATTGTTTTTCTTTTTGAAGGAATGCTTGACACTAAGGTTCCTCCCCTTGGAGAGGACTGTGAATTTTTTTTTGAATTTTTTTTGTTGGTTGGTAGAATGGGGTTGGTATTTTTTTTTTTTTTTTTGTGATATGTTATGGGTTGGTGTGGGTTGATAGAGGTTTGGGGTTTTTAAAAGGGGTTAGCAGTGGTGAAAGATTCAGAGGGTTATTGGTTTTTTTTTTTTTCTTTTGGGTTTAGCTGCGCAATTAGGTTGCTATTTGGGAGGTTGGTGCAAGCAAGGGTTTTGACAGGAATGACGATGGTATTTTTTAGTGGGTGCACGTAGGATTCTTGAGGGTGGTAAAATGGGATGGCTATGGTTTAGGGTTGTTTCTAGTGAGTTTTTGGGTGTTTTTTCTAAGTGGTTTTGTTAGTTGATGGGGCGGTGTATGGGGGCTGTGCAGGGCTTTAGGGTGGAGTTGGTTCGAGCAGTGGTCGATCGATAGAAGGTGCGACCAGGAGGCTGAATAGGACTTTGTGTGTGTGCGTTTCGGTACTTTGGTATTTGGTACTTTGGTATTTGAATGGGCTGAAGCTGGGTTAGAGGCTATGAGTATAGAATGGGGGGAAGGCTGAATGACATTAGTGGTTTTGGTAAGGGTTGTAGTTGGTAGGGGCTATTGTTGGGGGCTATTGTTGGTGTTTAGGGCTTGGAAAAGAACGTGGTAGTGGGACGATGGAGGCGCGGGTGATTCTGGTGTTGGAGTTGTCTGGTGATGGTCGAATGTGGTATTGGGGAGGCTACGGAATTGGGCTGTTGGTCTTTAGTCTTACAAGCCTTTTGTCCCTTTTTTATTTTTTATTTTTGATGAATTGCTTCCCTTTGGTAAATTATCCCCTTTAGTTTTTTTTTTTTTATTTTTTTATTTGTGAATTCAACTATAATAGACACAAAAATTAAATGTTTTGCAGTCTGAAAAGTAATCTGCAAAGCAAAATGAAGCTGTGTAGTGGTGTAGTGGTTGTTGGCCACTCCCATTTGCCCTCTTGTCTTGTTTTGTTTTTTTTCTTTTTCATCATCATTTTTTTATTTTGTGATTTTTTAATTAATTTAATCAATAAAAATAAATAAAATAAAGTAAAATAAAAATGGATTTTAAAAATTAATTTGAACTTAAATAAATCTGGATTTCTATTAAGTCTTCAAGTCCAAATAATTAAATTTTAATCAATAATTAAATTGAATTAGATCTGAATTTTATCTCATGTAAAATGATCAAAAGTAAATAATCTAAGATAAGCTTTAAATGAGTCAATCCAATTAAAATACTTAAATTAATTCAAATCAAATTATTGGAATATAATGTAAAAATCAAATAAAAATCGAATCGATTTGAACAAAATTATGTGTTTACATAAAATACAAAGTTTAGGTTGATAAGATGAAAAAAATAAATATAAGATAAATATATAATATAATAAAGATATACAAAATTCATTGATTAAAAATAAACTATAATAGAATGATCAGGAAAATAATTTCGATAATTATGATCTTTCTTTTGAATAACGATATTAATAATTATGACTTGCTAAAGTTTTCAAACTTTTATTTCCTCCGATACCATGCACCAAGACTATGCATCGACCCGTTGAAGAAAATGCTTGGATGTAGTTACTTTACAAATTACTAATTTTTATTTCATTTTCGTTGTGTTATTTGAATTTTGAAGAGAGATGGACATCGGAAACTAAGGAGATATGGGGATTTTTTAAGATGCAGGTCTTCAAAACCTTTACGTAAAAGATTAATATCTTAAAACATTATCGAATTAATTTTGTCCGTATAAGTAGTGTAATGCGATACAGAATCATTTATAATAATAATAATAATAATATTGTTATAATTAATTAATTAATTAATTAAAATAAACAAATGAAAGAGGAAGAACATGCAGAGTTTGTTTGAAAATGAGAAGTCTTCTAAAAACAACGCTTAACTCCTCCTGTTTCTCCTCTCCTTTTTGTTTTTTAATTTTTAACATTTTGACTTCGTCGAGATTGGGTAGGAAACCATACACCCCTGTTATAAATCTTTTAAAGAAATAAAACCTATTATTTACTTCCTTATAATAAACGGAAATATTTTATTTATAATATTATTTATTTTAGTTTTATAATTATCCAATCACAATTAAAAATTATATAAAAATTTACCACTAATAAGTGTGAATTTTACATAATATTTAGTGGATCTTACATAATTTTAAAATTTAATTGATTAATTATAATATAATTATTATAAGTGATATGATTTTATAATAAACAAAAAAAATTTGTCCAAATTATGCAGTTAATCCTAATAAGAGAGCGTGGTTAATTACAAAATTGTTGCATATAACTGGTTTTAAATATTGTTAAATAATTAATCTAATCATAAAATAACCATAGATTCCCATCCTAATACGCAATTATTTTTAACGATAACATGAAATATTTATTCCAATTGTAAAACACTAATTGATTTTATTTTTGTATTTTATTAGCCATCCGAATTAATCTAAACAAAGAATGTCTTACTCATTGAACAAAGGGATACATTCTGATAAACAGAAGTAAGCCCTCTAATTACCATTCCACTAATATATCTTAGGGATCATATTACCTAATCAATTATAATTTAGTATTATATAAAATTTATAAAAAATCTACATGGTGAATCTTGATATAATTTTTTGTAGTAATTAACTAATTTCTCCTTTCTTATTGCCATGATATTTCGTAATAATTTAAAATAATTCGGGATTAATGGTTGACTACATTAATTTCTTTTGAAATTTAAAGATAATGCGTTTCTCACTCAAAAGAAAAAATAATAAAAAAAACTTTTAATTATGTAACGTTATTTTTATATGAGAATTTCAATGATGGATCTAAAATTTTTATGTAGGAGGGGTTAAATACATATGCTAGTAAACAACAGTTTACATACACGTTATATTATGTATATATTCTATACATAAAATTAAAAAAAATTTATGAAAGCAAATGTTTAGTTAAAAGTCTATTTTTTATTGATTCATGTTAGTAGTCTTTGTTATTACTTTTTTTAAAAATCAATTTATAGCAATGTAGCGTACTTTTTAATTAATGCTAAGTATTTTTTACGAGGCAAACTAATTAGGTATAGTTTTTCATGAAATATTGTGGATTTATGATAATAAATAATGTAAAAGCTAAAATTTGAAATTAATAGATTAATAGAACTTTATAAATAGATAACTGCGCTCTAACTTTAATTTTTTTCAAAATTTTCATGTAAATAATTAAATAAAAGCTCTTGAATTGTAGTTTGAGTATTAATTTTGATTTTTATTGGTAGTCTTTATGAAAATTGTTTTAGTCTTGAAATTCACGAATTTTACTTTAAAAACTTGTGTGCTTTCTATAATTTTATTTTTTATTGTTAAAGTGTTTAGTTTACTTATATTCTTGGTGCATGATTCCTCATCAAAAGAGCAGAACTCAAATTTCCCTTTTTAAAAGTTAAAAGTGTTTAGTATATTTATGGAAACAATAAAAAATATATAAATGAAAAATCTGCACACTTTGTAAACATATATTAAATTTAGAAACTATTAATTATATAATTTTTTTCATTTTGAGATAAGATTCAATGAATTAAGAAATCACAACTGAAAAGAAGAAATAATTATTAATTGAGGGGCATTGATTTATTTTAGAAGATGTATCTAAAATAACCCACATAACACCAAATATATAAAAATAAATTTTAAAATTCCTCAAGCTCTCAACCATTTCTTCTTTGAAGAAAATTATTTAAATTCATAACTTAATTTAATTGATTTATGTAATTATTTTTATAAAATAATATTTAATAAATCTGAAATTCAAAATCCAACACTTACAATTTTTTCACTTATTCTCATTATATAATTTTTTTTTGTAAAATATATATATGCTAAGGGCCGTGCTGCAAAGAAAAATTATAACCCTAAACTTTATTTATTTATTTATTCTCTTTGGTTTGTCTGGTTCAAGCATAAAAAATCTCATTAGCCCTCTAATTACAACACCGTGATGCCTTTGCCGAACGGGTTTTAATCTTGTTATTATTTTGTTTCTTACTGATTAAAAGAAAAAAAAAAAAGAAAATAATCAAGTATCAGTATCGAGAATCATAGAAATTTAAGGTATGGCTTAGATTTGTTGGGAGCTAACAAGTCATGAAAATTGGGCGGTTTGGCGGGGAGTGAGGGAAGGAACATGGCCTTGGAAATTGACCGTATTTTTCTTTTTCTTTTTTTTTTTTTATTCAGATTCAGTGCATATTGACTACAACATTCATAAGACTTATTCTACAAACACACCAACCAACACTATATTCTTTTTGAATTCATGACCACTTACTGTTGAAGCAAAAGATTTTATCAATTGAAATAAATAATAGTTTATAGTTATATTATTTTTTCGATAATATGATTAGTGGTGTTCAAAAATTTGTATGAATCTAATTATATTAAATTTGTATAGATATTTATATTAAATTTTTAACACTTTTTTTTATATGAAAAACTGCAATTTAGAAATAACAAAACGATTATAAGTATTTAAATTTAATCTCTAAACATGTTAGATACGACATTTTAAATATTTATTATATTAATTAACTGAACTGTAAACTTAACACAACCTTTCTAATATTTGTTTTTATTGTCGGTATTAAAATAATCTTGTTTGGGAGAAAAGGGAAATTAATAAAATAGCAACATTTATTCCAATGTTAGTTGTCTTGGTAGAGAACTTTGTCGTGGTTCGTAACTTTCCAGGAAACTTCCTTGCCTATGACGTAAATCTTTGCACGACTCTTTTGTCATGGAGAGAGTTAAAAGACGTGGAGGAAATTTTAGACTTTACTTTGAATTTTTTTTTTTTTTGTTTTTGTTTTTGGTCCAAGCAGGAATAAAAGCTCAACAAATTTCTTTTGTGTTTTTATGGTGATTGTATAAATGTTTTTTAAATGTAATATAATAAGAGAATCTTTTGCCATCCCATCTCATAAAACCTATTTTGTCATTTCGTTCAAATTAAAATTCAAAAATTTTAAATTGAAATCTTAAATTCTATCTGTTGAAATATTCATTTAAAAATTTATAGGAGTAATACCGTTTTATAGAAAAGGAAATAGTTTTTTTTTATTTGTTGATTTTAATATATATTACCTTTGGCTTCAAATTAATTTCGGTTCTCTGAATTTTATCTTTGAAGTTATTTTGTTTCAAAAGCTATCTTTAAATAGAAATTTTAAAAATAACTGCCAATTATATATATATTTTTTTATCTATTTAGAAAGTTAAAGAATCTTTTCAAGTTTTTATATTACAATTTTTATAATCACCTAATTTAATCCGCACAAATTAAATTGGATTTTGAGTTTTATTCATGATTTGGGCATGCTTAATTTACGCCCATTTAAGTATTTCAATTAAGTTTACTTCGTTTGTTTAAGGTTAAGCCATTTGCGCTTTGTTGAATCTAATTACATGGGTTACAATCCTATTCAAAGTTGTATGGGTCGTTTTGTACTTGAAATCCCGTCTAGGTTATTTAGGCTTGAAAGCCCAGAAGCTATCCAAGTCATTTGTATTTGAAAGCCTCAAATTTAATCGAAGTCCATATTTAAAGCCAAAATTAAGCCTTAAATTTCTCCAATTAAAACAAAAAAGTCATTATTACCAATGACTTTTGAACTATAATAAAATATTTAATATGATATTTAAATTTTAAAAATTTCTATTGTGATATCTAAATTATGAATATGTTAATTAATATCATACTTGAAGGATTATTTGTTTCTCATATGTTATCATTTAAAGTCAACCACATTAGGAGTGAGTAATAGATTAGTTACAGATTCATAATTTAGTTGCCATATTAAAATTTTTAAAATCCTGGTATCATATTGAAAATTTTATTATAATTTAAAGGTCATCAATGACATTAACTCAAAAAAAAAAAAAAAAAAACTAAACAAAAAATTGATAAAAAAATTAGCTAGTGGCATGAATGTCACCAACTACAGGGTGTTCGGTATCCCCTACCAACCACCTTACCTAGCCAACTCCAATCCCAAGGCCAACCACCTTAGAAGCCAAAAAGTTACCTAGGCATTGACATTTTAATCTTTGAAATTAAGAGATTTGATCTCCAATTAACCTTACAAATCAACCCATGAATAGAAAAAAAAAAAAGAAGAAGGAAAAAAAAGGAAAACTTTGTTTAAAAAGCTCCCTAATCTATTCCATTACCATCACCATCTCAAGCCTTCACGGTTTTACCACCAAGACTATTACTAGTTTTATCACCAAAACCACCACCAACTAACCTAAAATCACCATTTTTGCCTACCAGCCAAACTTGAGACCTATCTGAAACCCATAAAATAACCTAAAAAAATGAAAAACTAAAAAAATTCAACAAAAAAGTATAATTACCATCATCCCAAAAAGAAACAACACAATACAAAAACACAAAAAGAGTATCTCTCTTTTAGGGTTTCATTCTAGGATATTTTAATGAGATTTGGAGCTTAAATTTTGAATGATAGTAAGGTTGTTGATAAGGGAAGCATATACTGAGAGGATGAGCCATTTGAGTAGTGAAACTAGAGGATTTTGGGTTTTGAAACTATAGGCCTGAATTGTAAATCTAGGATTTTTAAGTGGTTTTTAAAAAACCAATCTTGTAGGGTGAAATAGGAGGCCAATAGGGATTTTTTTAGAAAAATTTTGAAAATTTTTGACATCAATGAGCTACAATCGAAAAGGCTTATGAAGGCCAACATGGTGGTCGATGATTGAAGTTTGGGTAGGCTTGAAGATTTCAACAATCAAAATCGGGGTGTTTGAAGTTTTGTATGATAGCATGTTAGATGTCAACTAAAAACTGGGATTCTTTAAAGTTTTCAATGACGACATGATGATAACTAGCTAAAAATTGGGTTGCTTTGGGTTTTTAGTGGGATTTTTTTTGGGTTTTAAAAAAAGGCTCTTTGGTAAAATAAAGAAAAAAAAGAAGAAATAAGCAAAAACCTTAGCTTTTATAAGGAGTGAAATAGTATATCTTGCATTTAGGGATCCGTAAGTCAACTTAAGATCCACGCATCTGATTGTAAAATTTCAACCTATTTGACTAGCCTATTAACAATATGAGTAAATCGCATAATTAGTCACTTAACTATTATGGTACTTTTAAATTGTTACTAAAGTATTAAAATTTTCAATATAGTCACAAATGTTTGAATAAGTGTTATTTTGGGGCCACTGTATCACTTATCTGATGTGATTTAACTCATCAAAAATAGTTTGTTTACATAGCAAACAAAAGATCAAGTGGCATGGTCAAACAAAAAAATAATACACGTAAGATTTAGGGATTGTGCTTTAATGAAAACAAATTTAGGTTTGGGGTTTTAAAAAATGAGTTTTCTTTGAAAGACAATAATAAAAATTAAAGTTGAGGGATTTTGCAATTTAGAAATGAAATTTAGGATTTTGCGATTTAGGGTAGCGATTAAGGGTTACGTTGTCACGCTTTAGAGAAGATTTAGGGTTTAGGTTATTTTGTTATTTTGTTTTAAGGTTTACAATTTCAGTTGGTGTGTTAAGGTTAATTTTAGATTTGGGCAAGCGATGGACAGAATGAGGCATTGAGTGGTAAGGGACCATATGCTTTCTTATGGTAAAAATAGAACTTATTTATTTAAGTTTTTCCTTTTCTAGCCATACATGAATCCACTAGTTTTGTTTCTGCCTATACATGAATGAGCTAATTTTGTTTTGTTTCTTATTATTATTGTGGACACCTTTCTTTGCCAAGTCATTTGTTGTTGTGCATTATGTTATATTGAGTATGCTATATGGTTATTGTTTGCTTGTCATGTATTGGAGAGGCATGTAGAGCCATGTTTGGGTTTGAATTCTTTTTGAGGCATTTAAAGGCTATTATTATATTATATATATAACTTTATGATATATTTTATTGAAAATTAAAATGTTTAAGCTATTAAAATTTAGGTTTAAATCAAAATAATCCTCTAATTAAAATTTTAAAATTTGATACTTTTTTAGAATCTAACTCAAATTATTTCTCAACTGTTACTCATCATGGTGGTCGATTTTTATATACTCCTAATATGATTTATATTGGAAAAAGGGTTGATTACTTTGATTTATACCATGTAGACGCTATGTCAATGATTGAGGAGTGTTAGCTTTTTAGGTGAGATGGTGATCCAAGAGATGGATGAATTGGATTTCTTCAAAATCTTTCCCAAAATTAGATTTCAATATAATTGAATAAAAATTAAAACCAATATCAAAATATGATGCAAATAACAATAAATTGATGAATTATAAGTAAATATAAACTATAATCAAAATAAAAATATAGGGAGAGATAAATTATATATAAGGATTTATAGAGATTGGGTTCTTCTTCACAAGATATCTACGTCCTCTCTTTTGGTTGTTCGCACCAAGGCTTCAATCTACTAATTGAAGAAAAACTTTTACAAGATATAAACCTATCTTGTACTAAATTTTTATCTTTTTTTTAAGACTTAGATAGCAACTTCTACCCTTGTAATATCAAGAGGATACCTCACTTTTTACTTACAAGATAACCTAAATGATTTTTGTAAACTAAAATACCTCTCAACATTGAGTGTTTGCCTAATGAAGTACAAAAAAATTTGATGAATGAATAACACAATATAGCTTGGATACAATAAATACAAAAGATATAGATTTTAAGCTCTAACAATTCTTGATTCTTTGAGAAAATAAAAATATAACTTATTGGTTCTTGCTCTCTTGATTTTCAACCTTCTTGGTGTGTTGGAATACCCAATTTATAAAAAAAATTGAAGAAGTAGCCATTGGGGATGGTTTGGAGTTGAAAAAAACTGTTGAAGCTTGAAAAACTAGGCATTTGAGCTTGTTTAGGCGTAAGGGATCGATTGGTTCTAATAGGAGATTGATCCCTTTTGATGTTTTTCAAATCTATTTTTTTTTGTAAGAAAAATCAATCGATCCATTACAAGAGGGGATCAATTGGTTCAACCAGGGGATTGATCCTATAATCAATCAAGCGGGCGGTTGTTTTATATTTTGTACTCTACTCATTAATTTGATTATCTCTTGAGTTATATAAATCCAAATCAAAAACTGTTTGAAGATTTAGAAACTAGACTTAAAGGGCTTTTTATTCATATAAAATTCATCACCTAATTCATTGAATACAAATTATAGTAAATTTTCAAATCTGCCCCTTATGCAATTTTTAAACAACTGTAAAGTGTCTAGTAAAAATTTAAAATCATTTTCTTAAAAAATTTGCATTTTGATTTTGTTTAATCTATTAAAAAGTAGACTCACAGAGCTTTCCAACCATATAAAATTCAAATATTAAAACTTTGTGAATTAATACAAAAAAATAAAACAAGTTCAATGTTGAAAAACTTTGTTCTTGTAAAAAAACTTTTTAAAGTTAATCTATTTCTCAAAGCCAATATTATCAAAATTGTATTGAGTTCAAAATGAATAAGTTCACTTTAAAAACAATAATTGGACTTTCATTTAAACTCAAATAAATAATGTTTAAAGATAGTTTTGATTGAGATATAAGAAAACATAAAGAAATATTTGTTTAAACTTTGAAAATCATATTATTTATTTAGTACCAAAATAATAAAATTTAAAAACATATATTAAATAAATCTTTTTTAAAATCTTGATCAAGCTTATTTAGTTTAAAGTTTTGTCATTTTAAAATAAAGATAAATTAAAAACTAACAATATCTTTTATGACCTTAAGCACTACTAACTCTCCAAAAAGCAATTGCTGTTAAAAAGTCACATACCGTAGCCTTATAATACATTCAGCACACACAAATGCCTATGACGTTTGAGCACATGAAGTTAATAGATGTAACCAACCTTCGATCTATTAACAATCTCCCTCCAGTAACATCAATGAGACGTGAACCTGTGATATTGGCTCTGATACTACTTTTATGACCTCAGGTGCTACCAACTCTTCCAAAAGTAATTGCTGTTAAGAAGGTGTATACCCTAACCTTATAATACATTCAGCACATACAAGTGCCCACGATATTTGAGTACATGGAGTTGATGGACATGATCAACCTTCAATCTGCCAATGAAGAGTTAGACTATGCAAGCAATATGAGATGTTATTGAAAAATATTTATGAAGGCATTTAGTATTAATTCTATCAGGCCTCTTAGAACAGATATTGATGTTGTTAATATGGTTATGAGCATGCCTAGAAATCATTACATCTATGTTTACTTAGAAAATGAGTCTATCATTGATGAATATAATGTAGATGCTAGTTTTGTTAAGGAAGTACAAATGGATATTGCTTCAGACATTGAAACTAAAGTAGAAACAAAAGTAAGATGTCATGTGAAAAAAAATAAAAACGATAGTAATAGTTCTAATTTCAATTTTAATAAGAATTAGTATAATATGAAAGATGATGATGATTATGATTTTGAGGTCAAGGTAGATTTGAGAACTGAGAGAGACATGAGTTTAGGTGATGAAAATAGTATTGGAGTGTATAATGATTTAGGTGTTGAAGTAAGTGCAAATAAAAAAGAATATGAAAAATCAAATTCTTTGCACAGTGCACATGAATCTGATCCAAAGAGTGTAGATGGCCAGAATTTAATAGTGAAATAGATATGTAAAATCTTAAGTTAGAAAAAAAGATGTTGTTTGTTAATTTAATAAGAAGATGTTGAAAAAAGCAATAAAATAGTATGGGTAAAAGAATAGGTATAATGTCAAATTTGAAAGGAATGATAAGAAGAGGGTTAAGATAGTTTACAATAAAGGTTATCCGTGAAAACTGTAAGGGATAAAATTCAATGCAAAAGACTAACTAGACCATATTGGGCAGATCAAGACTTATGTTCTTATACATACATGTCTTAAAGAAATAAAAAATAGAAACATGTTGATAAGTTTGTTATTAATCCAAATATTTCTTAAGTTTCTTTAACAAGATGTGATGAAAGACTTTGTCATTAGTGTGTCATTAACAAAATGTTTAAAGGCTAAGCAAAGAGCATTTGAAATTATGTATGAAAATCATAAGAAGCAATGTGCTAAGATTTATAAGTATTTGGAGGAGCTCAGGTAAAGCAATAAAGGAACCATTACAATCTGTTTTCTAGATTGCAGATTATTTAAGAGAATGTATGCTTGTTTATAAGCATGCAAATATGAGTTCAAAGCTAGTAGTAGGCATATTATCAGTCTTGATAGTTATTTTTTAAATGTATATTATGGTGGACATTTGTTGATTATTGTTGGAATTGATGCAAATGATTGTATTTATTCACTGGCTTATGTAACTGTTGAAAATGAAAACTATGACTTTTGGTATTATTTTTGCTTCTGCTAAAAAATGACTTTGAAGTTACAAATTCTTATAAGTGGACTTTTATGTTAGATAAATAAAAGATTTGAACTTTATCATTTTAATTTTTTATTATTTCCTTTTAATATAAAATTAAGGTTATGGTATTTTAATTATAGTTTATATTTTTGTTATTTTGGAAGGGACTTATGGATGCATTTATGGATTTTGTGCCTAACGTTGAGTATAGAAACCGTGTTAGGTATTTATGCATAAATTTTAAGTCAAACCCTATAAACAAAAAAAAAAATATTGAAGGACTATTTGTGGAAAGCTATTAAAGCTACCTACTTAAAGGAGTTTGAAGATGCAATGAAGGAAATGAAAGCCTCATCAATTGATGCATATAAATGGCTTGAGGGAAAAGATCTAGCTCAATGGCCTAAGTCTCATTTTTTAACAATGGTTAAGTGTGACATATTTTTGAATAATTTAAGTGAGACTTTTAACAAGTTTATTTTGGATGCAAATGATAAGCCTATTTTGACAATGATAGAGACAGTTAGGTCAAAATTAATGCAAATGATTATCTTAAAGAATGTAGTTGCTGAAAAGTATTAAGGGCCATTTTTTCTCAAAATATAAAAAATGTTGGATCAAATTGTGTTACAATCAAGTAGGTGTTGGTTAAAACATATTGGTGGTCCAACATATCAAGTAGCATGTGCGCCATCAAACCAGCACGTGGTGGACTTTTAATTGCATAACTATTTTTGTTGAAAATAGGATCTCACTTGGATTCCATGCATGCATGCTATTTCAGCCATGTTATTATCTAAGAAAAAGCTTAAAAATTATGTCAATCCACGCTACAGCAAGACCACACAAGTTAATATATATTCCAAATTCATTTGCCCTATCAGAAGTATAAATTAATAGACAAGTGATGAAACCCTAGAACCAATACTATCATCCATTCTAAAAAGGCCACTTGGAAGACCACATAAGAGTAAGAGGAAAGAAATGAATGAAACAGATGAAAGTTAATTCAAAATCAACAAAAGATAAGGAAAACTCAATTATAATAAACATGGAAAACTATGGCATAATGCAAGGACATATAGATGAGAGATTGGTGGTAATAGTAGGTTGAATGTAAATAGGATATTTGTCAAACCAACAAGAAAATATATCTTAAAGTTACTTGTGAGTGTTTTGGTTTATTGATTTATATTTATTAATGATAATAATAGATAAAATATAGTTATTAATTTTTATTATTTTCATTTTATAGGTGAGGAGAGCTGTTGGGACTATTAACCAAAAGGTTAAAGATCTTGCTACTAAAAAGAAAATATATGATACAAATGTTTAGGATCATTTAATCTAAACACTTACACTTCTAATGTATTTTTTTAAGGTGTTTAGCCACTTTCAACCATATTTGAAAGATTTAGAGAGCTATCTCAACCATCTTAAACCACAACTAGAAGATTTAAAGAGCCACCTCAATCACCTCAAACTATAACAACTGAAAGATCTAGATGGCATGTTCAGTTACCTCCAGCCACTATTAGATAGATGCTTGATGTAAGTAATTATTTTATCTACTATAAACCCACACTAAAAAAACTCTTAATCATAAATATTGAATCATTGGTTGTATTAATGTGTAGGGCTCTATTTAAGTTTTTCAATCACAACAAAATTTTATTTTTGGACCAAGTGGAGTCTTTGAACATGTTGAAACTCTTACAAGTACTAAAGCTAGCCAAAAATGAATGCAAGTACAGTGGAAGTAATTGATTAAGCATGCCGCTAAGAGAAATGTGTTTTCAACCAATGTTCAACAAAACAAGAGAGAAAGGAAATTGCCAACAAAGCCAAAACCATTAAATGAAAAACCAACAACAACTTGCAAATGAGTTTTTTTTTTTTACATAACTAGGTTAAGGTGTTTTGTACACATTACTTGTTTAGGATATTTATTTAACAAAAATGTCTTATTTTTGGTATGTTGGATTAGCAACAAGTTTTTTTTTATAAGGGTATAGATATAAAGGTTCTTTTTATAGATTAGTTTCTTTCTATTGGTAAGGGTATACATGTAAGGATGGTATACATGTAAAGAGAATACAAATATGTTGATGTTTAGGAGTTTATATCAAGTCCAACATACTTAATAGAACTACATTTGATCAAGATGGTGTAAATGCCTTATAATTATCAATATAATCATATTTTTGGATTTGTTGTTGGTTTATTGGTTTCTTTATTATCAATACATGTTATGTTTTTGGATCAGTTATAATTATCAATACCTTATTTGTTGAAGTTGCAGATTCATAAAAGTCAAGTTTAGGGTAAAGCAATAGAGATTTATTGTAGCATTGAGTTTATTTACAGCAATAACATATTGAAATAGCCAAATAATTTAAAGTATCAAGTTCATTATGTAATCTAATCCATTACATAGTATAGCTACCAATTGATACAAAAATAATATTCTGATACCAATCTAAAACCTAACACACTTGATATATTGTATAATGTACCTAACAGATGTTTTGAAATCTATCTAATGGTTGTTATCATTCACTAACACCAAATACAAAATACATAACAAACCCATACTCCTTTAATGCTATTGTACCTAATTCATCTAAAACATTAACTTAAACACTAAACAACCCTAAGCTATTATATTAGAGCTTAATTAAAGTGAAAATCAAACAGCAGATGAACGACAAAATCCACAATACACGTTCTTTCTTTCACTGGCTCTCAATGGTTCTCACTTTTCTTAAAAGCCCAATAAGCACAACTTTTGCACTATCACCAATTGGTGGATCATATCAATTGAAGAAACAACATTTGTATAAATACATATAATTCTTACAACCTAAAAACCTTCTTTTAGGATTGTCATTCAACTAGAAAGTCCTCAACTCAGTTCCACAATGACAAAAAAAAAAACTCATAGTAGGGTTTTCAATTCTTAATTAGAAGAGAAGAAACAAACAAGAAGAAGTAAAAAAAAAAAAAAAAGAGAATGAGAGAATGAATAGAAAAAATTAGGAAAAGAAACAAGGAATAGGGGAAAAAAATAAAAAAAAATGTTGTAATTTTATGTATGACATGAAAAAAAAAAAGGCTATATTAGCAAAATGTTTCTAATCAATTAAACCACGTGAGATAAACATTGTTGTTTAATGGTATAGTGACACCAAAAAAATACTTATTTAAACGTTAGTTACTATATTAAAATTTTTAATACTTTAGTGACTATTTTTAAAAAATTGCAATAATTAAATGACTAATTATGTAATTTAACCTGACAAAATTGATAAGCTCGAGTTGATAATTTTTTAAATTTTTGTTATTTTTAGTTTTATTTGTTTATTTTCTCATCTACATGCAAATTTAAATTTTAAATGTTTAGAATAGATATGTGTTTGAACTTTGAATATTTCATTAGAAAAAAATTGTTGATAATTAAAAAGCCCAAAAACTAGTTGAATAATTAAAACCATAAATTTAATTTGACCTTGTTTAATTATTTTTATTTTATTATATAAATTTAAAAAATTTTTGAAGATAAGCTTTTAAGAAAGTTTAAATAGTGATTCTTAAAAATTTTAAATAAAAAAAGGTCTCTAATGTTGCCAAAATATTATGATATTTAATTAGAAGAATATTCAACACAAAAAGCTCCCATTTATTTTTTTATGAGTAAATTATTTTTATTTAATTATTTAATTTCCTATAAATACTTTTTTGACGGAACTTTAAATTTGAAAATGATTTTGGAGAAAAACAAAAAAATTGTAAATGATATTAATAAGTTGCGTGGGAGAAAGAGAATGAGAAAGAATTGAAGAAAGAATATGCTAATTTGGATAAAATGTTGACGTAGAGGTTAATTGATGAGTTTTTTCTTTAATTAAAATAGTTTAAAATCTTAATTTTCAAAATAAGGTACGTTTAAATTTTATTCTTAGAGAAAGTAAGATATGAACTTTGTTTAAGAATAAAGTTTAAGATAAATTATTTGATACACTGACAGTAAAATTTTTTTTAACTTTACAAGTGAGATTAAGATGAAGGACATATGTCATCAT
The DNA here is from genome assembly GCF_047325235.1 of Durio zibethinus. Lineage (NCBI taxonomy): Eukaryota > Viridiplantae > Streptophyta > Magnoliopsida > Malvales > Malvaceae > Durio > Durio zibethinus. Next base: position 7,077,399 of record NC_143175.1, read on the forward strand.
CTTAATTTTGTTTGCGTAATTTAAAAATTTTACTGTTAGTATATTTGATAATTTCTCAAAGTTTAAATATATTTTATTTTGAGCAATATGATTTTAAGTGCTTAAAGAAAAAACTTGTTTATTAATATCAAATCACTTTTTTTTGGCAAAAAAAAAAAAAAGAAAAAAAATTTGTTAATTGATTTCAAATTACCTTTGTTTTAATAAAATTTGAAAACACTATAACTAATAAATTAAGATTAAAAAGTATCTTAATTTTGGAAAAAAAACTCAAGAAATAGACGTTAACACAATTAATTAAAAACAATTTTATCTTGACAAAAGTGTTAGCAACTCTTTTCTTTTTTAAGATAAAAGTTCCACAACTCTAAAACCATAATTAGTCAAATTAGACAATGTTAAACATACACAACTTTTGCGATGACTTAGCAAATTAGTGATTATCTTCCTTCAATGATGGATATTTGCATTGTATGCAAGCAATATTTATTTTAGGAAAAATTTTTTTGGATAATTATTTTAGGAGAAAATTATTTTTATTAAGTCACTTAATTTTTCAAGTTTTTCTATTTTGATCACACAATTTTTTTCTCCATTTTGATCACTTAAATTTAAAAAAGAAATAATATTTTGGTCATCAATGTTTATAACTATTAATGTTTCGGCTGTAGAACAGAATAAGATAACGGATCTTCTACCTGATTCTATTTGCTAATGAGATGAAGGAAAAAAAATTGGGTGATCAAAATAAAAACCTTGAAAAGTTAAAATCTGAAAAATTGGGTGTTCAAGACTTATTCTGAGTTTGGGTTAATTTTATATTAGATTTATTAACTACGTGTTAGTTTATTTATTGAATCCTAAGTGACCTTTTATATAAATATAATCTTTGATTATGATCGTAATTTTTTTATATTTATAATTCTATTAAAAGAATTGACGCGCGTTTACTATTTGCGTGCCCACTGATTGGTAAGAAAGTTTCAAATATAAAAAGACCTGACAAAGTCAATTTAGAATAAAGTTAAATGTCGTGATCTATGCTTGGTAAGCCATATGTTGTTCGCACAATCAATGAACGCCCAATGGATTAGAATCTTTTTCATCGGAAAGAAACTTGGATCCCGTGGTTTTGACCCATTGATTCATGCTGCGCAGCTTGGGTGAAAACTAATCCTGCATGCATGGGAAATTAAGCTAGGTTTCTGCCCATCGGTTTGTAGTCCGTTTTGGGTTTATAGTTTATCCACAAATTACCTTGCAAGAGCAATTGGCTATAAAAAGTTTAGCAGTCTGTTGTGTAAAATAAATAAATAAATATATAAATAAAAGGCAGCCGTTAGTTTTACCAGCCGGTCGAAATTCAGTGGGGGCATATAACGATTAAATTGTAATTAATGATTGACAAAATGAATTACTTGACAAAGTAGATGGTATAAGTATTAATAACTATATGTGTTGAAAATTAAGGCAAAAGAAAACAAAAACACCTTTGAAATGTTTTTTTTTTGGAACTAAAATTAAGGCAAATATTGAATGTTTTGGGGCTAAACACACGCATACAAAAAAGCTTTTTGAAAATTTCAACTCTCACATATATAATAATAATATGAAGACAATTGCTATTTTTTTTTCTTTTTTACCTTAAAAAAAATCTATTCCTAATTCCCATTTAAAGACTAACTTATTTCATGGTTTAAATATATAAAAGCCCACTCGTTCAAAGCAAACAAAGAAGAAAAGATCGTGCGATAAAGTTGACTTGAGTGCAATCGATCGACAAAAACCATGCGAGTTCTCTTGATCAAAGACTGCATATTTCTTCCAACGTTGGTTGGTGGATTAATAAATAAATACATATATGCCTTAATATATAAATGCTAGCATGGTGCTGAGAAGATCATCCGAACCAGCGCTTATAGATTTGGTAACAGATCGGCCGGGATGCAGAGTTGTCGGAAAACCATCGGCATGAATCTAGGCTTCAGGAAATCTCTGCTGCTAATGTCCAAAAGATGTGCATTTTCACAAAGGAAGCATTTGGTATACAGTTTCATTTATCATCTCTTAACTTGTTGGTCTTCTATCAATATTTCAAATACATATCTTTTGTTATTTTACCTAATAGTTTAAACAAATTTTTATATATAGATAAGAGTGTATTATGGGAGCTGCCCCAACTAAATGGAGTTAGCTATATAATTTGTTGGAAAATATGGACTTAAATCTCAGTTAAGGACATGTTGAAATTTTATTGCCTTTCTTTACTTTGTTGCGACATATATAAGAAACTTTAATAGTGTTGAAGTATTTTTGGTTGGAAAAGATAGGAGCTGCTGAAAGCTTAGCTAATGGATTTGTCGAATCTGTCATAGGAAAGAAGAAAGTCAGAGGCGTTGGGGTTAAGATTTGGGTACGTTTCGATGCTCAAATCAATAATTATTCAAAGAGGAAGATAGCAACAAAGAAGAGTTCTGAGATAGAGTCCATTGATAGGGATTTATCCCTTCAAACTTTTACATGATATCTTTTATACCTTTACCTCCAGTCTGCCAAGTGTGATCCAAGTTTGATGCATGCCATCTGTCTCATAGGAAAGGTTTAGCTAAAACATGTGGCATTCGTTGGGGCATTTCTCGTGTGGATCTCATAGGTTGAGCCTATTATAACAAATGATTCTTTTGACATTTTATTCAACCGTAAATGGGTAGGTAATTAGTTGAATTAATGGAAAAGTTTGGCTTGGTGTTTGTCAAAGTAGCTAGTTTTGTGTAGGAGATATCAAGTTAGATGTCTAATTAAAAGTATTTTCTATCTAAATTAATTATTATTAATTAGTATAGCTTGGTTTAATAATTAACTAATCCAAAATTAGAAGTGTTTTACTTGTTTCCTAGAAATTAAGAGGAATAAATTCTCCATTTTTTTATGATATTTAGATTTTTTACGAAGACTTTTTTTTTTTAATTTTAAAATTTTGTACGAAGGAGAGAAGAGCCACAGAAAAACTCAAGACGACGATGGAAAAGCTGAAAGTGGAGATGAAGAAGATTAGCAAGGAACAAGAAAGTATAAGAAAGGGGCAAAGGGGAGTGAAAGAAAAGTTTGAAAGGATAGAGTTAGAATGTGAACAGCTCCGAAGGGAGACTGATTTGATAACACAACAAAGCCACAACACCCAACTTCGACTTTGTCTTATGTTTCAAATCCTCAAAGCACGAGAGGTCAACGATTTCACCAAAGCTGCTGCTCTTACCCAGATTCTCCGGTTAGTTCCCCAATTAATGTCCTTTTTCATCTCTTCTACTTTTTTTTTTTTATTATTATTATTATTTTTACTTTGCTGTTGAAACTTTTGTATAAGAATAAATTAAATTAACAATATTTCTCCCTTTTGTCTTTTTTTTTTTTTTAATTGCAGGGAAGTCATAGCAAAACAAAGCAAGGAAAAGTAGTAAAAAGCTCTAGCTACGGTGCTCCAGTTTAAGCAAGCTGCTTTTCTGTGTGGCAACGTATGTGTAATATAAATCCTTTTAATTACTAATTTGGGTCGCAATTCATTTCCTGTTGTAAAGAATAAAAAATCAATTGCGACTTCCCTTTTCCATGTACTGTAGAAACTCTAAACCCAGACAAAATTTGTGGTGTGTGTGTATATATATATACACCACATATATTAAGATAAATAGATATATATATATATATATCCTTAACTTAATATTCAATAATATATAATTAAAAATGATTATTAAGATCATTGTTGTTAGACAGACCGTTAAATATTGTTTTTAATTTTAAAATTTTCAAAAAGTTGAGTAGCTCATTTGAAAATCAATTAATGGAACGTCTTATCAATAAAAATCTATTCAATATTTCATTAATTCACTTGAAAGTTTAAGCACTAAATTTTTAAAACTTATTAATTTTTTTGAAGAGAGGCATTCTATTAATAATATACCATTCCTCCCACCTTTTTTTCCCTTTTTTGCTTTTTTTTTTTAATTTTCCTAGATTTATATATGCTAGATAATCTAAGTTAAGATGTACAAAATCACACGTCTCAAATTACATACAATAATTCACACATGGCTAAGGCTAACAGTGAAAAAAAAATGCAGATAAAGTTGTTCATCTAAAGGGTTCAATTGGTGCAGATTCTTCAAGAAGATCAGCTGCCTCAGAGCATTCTGCAGCTTCAAGGGTTGTTGCACTATTATCTGCCTTGTAGAGCAAACCCAGATTGTAGTAGGCAGCTGGGTTTGTTATGTCAAGTCGAAGTGCATCGGTCAGAATCACTATGGGCATTAATTGGCCACCAAGCTGTCTAAGGATGCAAGCAGAAGATATCAAGCTTGGAACATAGGTCGGTTCAACATCTAATGCTTTCCTATATGAGGTCAGAGCTTCCAGGTGGAACCCCTCAGCTTCGTTGAGTAAATCTAACAAAATCACCAAAAAGTTTTAGATAACTAGTTCACTCACCTTCTATAAGATTACCAACGCCAAAATACTAATAAATATGGACAAGACACATAAAACCAGTATTTCCCTCTGCAAGGCAGGCAACACTCGTATTGGAAAAAAAAACATTTCTAGAATGAGAGCAGAGTGTGCAGAGAAAGAAACAGTCACTGTTTTTGTTAACAACCTTCCGCAAATATTCATCAGAGATGGCTAGGTAGCATATTCCAAAGATTTGGGTGTGTTGTTGATGTCTTCATCCCTCGCAATGGAAGTAAAGCCGGGAAGAAGATCGTACTTGTAATATTCAAGCGGTGCTGAATCTCAATGGAATCTGGTTATTGGACTACAAAATTGGGGTTCATATTGCAAGATTTGCTCGAAGAAATTATATTTGGAGGAAAAGGCAAGTTCATGAAGTTGAAGCTGATAAGAGAACATCAAAGAGGATGGAAATTAATAGCAACAATCAAGGTGAGAGGAGGGCTTCAAGCACAACCGTGAATCAGAGTAAAGGTGATGTTCAAAGAACTTTTTTGCAAGCTCTTGTATGAGATAATAATTCTTCTTCCTACTCTGATTTTGGTCAACAACATAACAAAAGTTTTACGACTAGGAGGAGGAAATCATCTGTGGGGAAAATAAACAATGAAACACTGCCTTGGCTGTCTAAAACTGTGGCGGATGTTTCAAAAATTTTTACCGAAAGCAATGCGATTAGCGAGCAATTTAGAATGGATGGAGTAGTTGATATAAGTATGAAAACATTATCAGGGAAACAATTTCTTATAATATTTGATGATACTGAAACGTTCGAAGAAACGAAGAACGATGGATGGACACGGCTAAAGAATTGGACATACTTGGTCAACAGATTTCGAGCTAATGAAAAGACAAACATGGGTGACTGTTTATGGTGTTCCAGTGCATGATTGGAATCTTAACACATTTAAGAATATAGCCAGCTTATGGGGCGAGTGTGTCCCCGGATTTTCAAGCATTAAGATTTCAATCTTTCATTCGAGGTGTTATGCTCCTGTACACAGATTCTTTAAACAAAACTGAAGAATTTATCTATTTAACAGTTGGCGATAAGGTATCACAGTACCCGTTAGTGAGATTGATTCTAAAATAGTATCACATTTTCACAGTTATGCCACGGTACCAACGTGTGAAGAAGCTTAGGAAACTAAAGAGGTAGCTAGTTCCAGCATAAGCGAATATGAAGAGTTGGTGAAGCTCTATAATCTTCTGGATGAAGATGATGTTCCCAATGAAGAAGTTGCGGAAATAGTTGCTGATTCTTAAGAAAACAAAGAGACAAATGCTTTGGTACTCTACGATGATTTTCAATGTAGGAACAAGAGAGAGGTATTGGGCAAATCAGAGTCTACCAATGTAGGTGTATTGGATATTGATGTATCTCCAATTACAGAAGACGAGTCACCCATGGAGCCGCATATATAGCTGGTGTTGACAGCTTGAAGAACGGTAAGAGATCGATTGTAGCTGTTACAAATGAGGAAAATGAAGTGGGCTTACCTCTTATAACATTTAGCCGTGAGGTACTTGGGCTCTAGCAGATGCGTTGAACAAAAGTAAAGAAATTCAGACCATTAATGACACGGAGTTTTCTTCTTCCTATGTATCAGAAACAGAAGAGTTTAGAGGGGAGGTAATAAATGTAGATGTGCTGCCTATGGTGAAACAATGGAGGTCTTAGCAGGAGATAGAAGAGAAGACCTCCATTAGACAAATATAGGACACTGTGAATGAGATTGGATTGGTTATTTTGTTCATATGATAGTGTGTTTGCTGGCTCTCTAGCTAAGTGGGGGTAGATTGAGCTGGTTTCTTTAATGTTTGAGGGATAGCTGTTTGTATATTTTTAAGAGGTGTCGGTTTAAGCAGTGTTTAGGTCTTTGAGGCTTTACTTTATAGTTATTATTGGAACTTGGCTTTTATGCCTTGAAATTGATGACTTTTTATTATGAATAAAAAGGATCTTTAGGAAAAAGAAATCAACAAGCCATAAGGTATATATAACTGAAAATGAGTTCAACAAAGAATGATTAAAGAAAAGTTTAACCAAAGTTTATATTAGAAGATCATGACAATATAAGACTCAAAAACAATCCCATGCAATAAAAGTTTAAGCCAAAGTACTTTGGTGCTACATGCATGATCAAGTGCAGTATTTTAGACTTTAAAATTCTTTCTCCCCTCCAATAAAAGAGAACCATGACAAAGTTGCTAGAAATCTTTTTCACAGCTATGAGAAATGATGTATAAACTGCAAACAACATATGTTCAAGTAAAGACAGAGCAAGAAGCAAAAAATTTAATAATTGAGACTAGCTTTGCAAGCACAAATGATTAGGAAGACAAGTTGAGAACAAAGTTGTTTGGAATTGGTTGAGGTAGAAGCATCAACCAAATCCATTTGGCGTCGGATTAAAGAACATGAATAGTTGAATTAGGACATAATAAAAATTGAGACTTATATATATATATATATATATATAGACATGGAGAGAGAGAGAAAGTTTCCCACTAGTTGTTGTGATTTAGATTGAAATTATCCATTAATTGAATTCATAGATAATAATACGGTAAAAATTTATGATCTATTAATAATATGATAACACTTATATGTTGTTCATATATAAAATCTGAAAATCTAAATTAAATATAATAAAATATGTTCCTTTACTTAAATATTCAATAAAACTGCTTCTTCTTCTTTTTTTTTTCGTACAGCATGTAAGTTCCTAAAATTAAATAAAGAAGGGATTGAGTCATGTATAAGGGTTCTATATTGCAATGAATGTGTTGTGTGTGTTTTGTTTGTAAGTTAATGTTCTTTCTTAGCTGTTGCCGCTCCTTTGTTCTTTTGCTATTTCCTTTCCTTTCCTATTGATGTTTGTGAATAGTATAATGGATAATTTATATGAGTTTGAGTTGTTAATTGAATATATATATACATATATATATTTGTTGATGAAATTAAGTGGAATTTACCTTGTTTTTTGTTTCTTTGCTAGTGATTCTTCATCAAACAAATATTCAAAAACGCTGCTTTGTGTAGATGACTAAGGTAATTTCTAATGAAGCTCTTATTCTTGTTTGTGTGTGCTATTTGCTGAAGTGGAAATTAACCAGCTTTGTCTGGTTTCAATACCATTTGGGAGGAAGACAGTGTTGATGGAGTATTGAAGGCTTTTTTTCTCAATTGACTGTTTGGTAATGAAAACTTGAAAAATCTTTTTTTTTCTTTATTCTCTAGGTCTTTTAATGATTTTGGAAGGATAAAAAAGTTTCCATTTGTCATGTCAATGAGGCTCACGATAGACCCTTAGATATTTAAGTTCTATCTTGATCAAATTGTTTCCTAACAAGCTCATTATATTTGGTGTATTTCCTTTTAAAATTTCATATCTAATAATTTTGTTATTTCTACTTAAATACTATTTTATCAAAATTTATTTCAACTGTATGTAGAAAATGTGACAAAGAATTAATATAGATTCACATAATATAGGGATAAAAAATTAAAATTCATTGTAATAGGCTAACCATAATCATTTGCAACAACAGTTAATACAGGATATTATAAACTTATAGAAACAAATGGAAGCCTTGATTTGAAGTCATTGAGGGGGAGTTGCATAAAATTCAATGAAAAGTTTTTAGGGCATATCATTTTCTAAATATATTGTTTAAACAATTTTGATTGAAATTAAACATGTATCAAAAATACTATTTGAAATTTATAAATTCATATTATAATAAAAAAAGTTTATGTAATTATGTAGTTCAATAGAAAATGTTGTCGTAACGGTTTTGAGACCGTCAAACGTAAAAACGAGTTGTTTTAAAATTGAGAAAAATAAAAAAAAGAGGGAGTCGCCACCAATCTTTATTAGGGTGTGATTGGCCACCCAAAAGTTTATCTTTTTAATAAAACTATAAAAACGGGTTGTTTAAAGTTTATCAAAAAGATATATTTCGGTCTACGAAAAATCAGGTTGGGTCCGGGAGTCGGTTATGTGTGGGGAAGGATTAGCACCCCCACAATGTCCATAAATTGGTACCATTCAACTATGCGCTATTTTCAATGTCGAATAAAAATGGTTTTAATTTGAAATTTAACATTAATTTCCTTTATTTAAAAAAATATTTTTTTTTGCTAAAATTTTTATTTAGGAATATTGAAAAAATCTTTAAGTTAAAGAATTATCTTAAAATTCTCCAACATCTAGGTAGAATTTAAAGTAACCCTTTTCACTTAAAATTTAACACAACAATCCTTAAAATAAAATAACACTCTTTACAGACAATTGTTGGTGACTCTCCAACATCTAGGCAGAGTACCATGAGTAAATTAAAGAGAGAATAATGCAGACAATTATTGATGATAATACGATAACATATGTATGCTAATGAATGTCATGTAAAATGAAATGCAATTTAAGAGTTGGATTCTTAAATATAATGAGACCACCCCGACTCTCCAACATCTAGGCAGAGCTTAGGTGCGACTGTTTATATTTAAGATCCCAATTTTATTATACTTTTTTATTTATTAATCTTATTATTAATAAAATGCAATTTAAGAGTTGAATTCTTAAATATAATGAGACCACCCCGACTCTCCAACATCTAGACAGAGCTTAGGTGCGACTGTTTATATTTAAAATCCCAATTTTATTATACTTTTTATTTATTAATCTTATTATTAATATGAATTATGAACTCGTGTGAAAAGACTTAATGAAGTAAAATTTCCTAAATACCCCATCATCTAGGCGGCATTCGGGAACAAATTGCTTCCAATAGAATTTTCACACATGTCCTTAGGATTTTTCGGACTTTGGACTTCAAGGATTTTGGATTTCGAGCGGTTTTGGATTTAATGAATTTTGGATTTTTAAGGGTTTTAGAAACCTAGGATTAAGAAATAGCGCTTAAGGTTTCGTTTTTAAGAAAATACGAACATCTCTAAAAATCTCCAACATCTAGGCAGATTTTTGAAGCAAGTTCGATTTTAATAATTTTTGAAAATTAATTAAAAATTTCTTATATTTATTTATTATTAACAATAATTCCCCAACATCTAGGCAGAATTATTGTTTTTAGAAAAATATTTTTATTCCCTTCAACATCTAGGCAGGAAAAATTATTATTATTATTTTAAAGCATTTTAATATATTTTAATTATTATTTGTTTTTAATTTTATTATTATTAAAACGATTAAACATTTATTCTAACAAATTTATAAATTTATCATGCATAAATATAAAAATATATTTAAAATAACAAAAAAATAATAATAATAAAAAATTAGAAAATTAAAAAAAAAACAAAATTTTTTTTACCTGAACCGGACCGGTCAACGGTCCGGTCAACGCTGGTCCGGGCGGTCTGATCGGTTCGACGGTTGGATCGTCGGTTCGGTTAGGTCCTGTCTGGCGGTTCGGTCCGGTCCAGTCAGACCGGGCAGAGCGGATGAAGGAAGTGGGTCGCGGGTCTGGCGCACGGACCCCGGGTCGGGTTACTGGTTGACGCGCGGATCTTCGGGTTTAAAACGACGTCGTTTTGGGCCTTTAATGAAACGACGTCGTTTTGATTTGGCAGTTTATATAAAAGGCTCAAATTTTTTTTTTGGTCAGTTTTTCATTTTTTCAAAAAAAAAAAAACTTTTTTTTTCTTCTTCAGCAGGTCGCCGGTCCACCGTGATGCCGCCGCCGTCCGTCGCACCGCCGATCTCCGGCCGCCGTCTCCGGTGGTCGAAAAATTCTAAAATTCTCTCACAAGCTCTTCTCGACCCCCTGAGCGTAGATCTGACCTTCTTTTCACCAAAAGGAGTCTCAAAATTCTTAGATCTGTCTTCAAAGTTTCGGCAAAAAAATTTTTTTTTTTTCTGCGTTCTTTCCCTTTTTTTTTTTTGAAGCTGACATTTCCTTCTCTTCTTCGTGCAGGAAGCTTGGCGCTAAGGTTCCTCGCCGTAGGCGAGGACTGTGTATTTTTTTTTTTATTTTTGTTTCTGTTTTGGTTTTTTTGTGGCGGTTTTGTTTGTAGTTGTTTTCGGTTGATTTTTGTGTTTGGGTATTTTGGGTGTTTGGGTGGGTAGATCGAAAATTTCCGTTCCTGAACTCTCAAGCTGGAACAATTTTTGTTTCAGAACTCTCACCTCAAAAATTTTTTCCGTTGCCCTTTTTTTTTTTCCTTTTTTTTTGAGTTTATGTGTTAATTTTATAGAGTTTCAATTAAGTGGGATTTTGCTGGCTGTAGGGTGGTTAGTTGGTAGCTGTAGGGTGGCTGACAGGAAGCTGGTCGGGGGGCTGGTTGGGTTGCTGATAAGGAGTTGGTCAAGGAGTTGGTCGAGGCAGCTCGGCATCGCACCAACTCCTTGACTTTTTTCTTTTTTTTTTTTTGTTTACTTGTTTTGTTTTTTTTTTCTTTTTTTGTTTTGTTTTGTTAAATATTATTATTATAAAAAAATAAAACAGTAGACCCGGATAAAATCGGTGTCTACAGCTGCCCCTCTTTGCACGTTTCTGAGAATCAGGAATAGGGCAAAGACAAAGACAACGATTTTGTCCGAAAATAAATCGTGTTATTTTTTTGGTTTTACAGAAAAGGGCTCCTCTTAGCAGAGGCTCAATCAACTTTAAAATTTCTTCTTGAAAAAGCTCCTCTCAACAGAGGCTCAACAACTTTAAAATTCTTTCTTGAAAAAGCTCCTCTCAACAGAGGCTCTACAACTTTAAAAATTCTTTCTTGAAAAAGCTCCTCTCAACAGAGGCTCTACAACTTTAAAAATTCTCATTTCGGAAAAGCTCCTCTCAACAGAGGCTCTACAACTTTAAAAATTCTTTCTTGAAAAAGTTCCTCTCAACAGAGGCTCCACAACTTTAAAATTCTTTCTTGAAAAAGCTCCTCTCAACAGAGGCTCTACAACTTTAAAATTCTTTCTTGAAAAAGTTCCTCTCAACAGAGGCTCTACAACTTTAAAAATTCTTTCTTGAAAAAGCTCCTCTCAACAGAGGCTCTACAACTTTAAAAATTCTCATTTCGGAAAAGCTCCTCTCAACAGAGGCTCTACAACTTTAAAAATTCTCATCTTGGAAAAGCTCCTCTCAACAGAGGCTCAACAACTTCAAAATTTTTTTCTTGAAAAAGCTCCTCTCAACAGAGGCTCTACAACTTTAAAATTCTTTCTTGAAAAAGCTCCTCTGTTAGCTCCTCTCAACAGAGGCTCTACAACTTTAAAAATTCTTTCTTGAAAAAGCTCCTCTCAACAGAGGCTCTACAACTTTAAAAATTCTCATTTCGGAAAAGCTCCTCTCAACAGAGGCTCTACAACTTTAAAAATTCTTTCTTGAAAAAGTTCCTCTCAACAGAGGCTCCACAACTTTAAAATTCTTTCTTGAAAAAGCTCCTCTCAACAGAGGCTCTACAACTTTAAAATTCTTTCTTGAAAAAGTTCCTCTCAACAGAGGCTCTACAACTTTAAAAATTCTTTCTTGAAAAAGCTCCTCTCAACAGAGGCTCTACAACTTTAAAAATTCTCATTTCGGAAAAGCTCCTCTCAACAGAGGCTCTACAACTTTAAAAATTCTTTCTTGAAAAAGCTCCTCTCAACAGAGGCTCTACAACTTTAAAAATTCTCATCTTGGAAAAGCTCCTCTCAACAGAGGCTCTACAACTTTAAAAATTCTCATTTCGAAAAAGCTCCTCTTAACAGAGGCTCTACAACTTTAAAATTCTTTCTTGAAAAAGCTCCTCTCAACAGAGGCTCTACAACTTTAAAAATTCTTTCTTGAAAAAGCTCCTCTCAACAGATGCTCCACAACTTTAAAATTCTTTCTTGAAAAAGCTCCTCTCAACAGAGGCTCTACAACTTTAAAATTCTCATTTCAGAAAAGCTCCTCTCAATAGAGGCTCTACAACTTTAAAATTCTTTCTTGAAAAAGCTCCTCTCAACAGAGGCTCTACAACTTTAAAAATTCTCATCTTGAAAAAGCTCCTCTCAACAGAGGCTCAACGACTTTAAAATTCTTTCTTGAAAAAGCTCCTCTCAACAGAGGCTCAACAACTTTAAAATTTTTTTCTTGAAAAAGCTCCTCTCAACAGAGGCTCACTCAACAGAGGCTCAACAACTTTAAAATTCTTTCTTGAAAAAGCTCCTCTCAACAGAGGCTCAACAACTTCAAAATTTCTTTCTTGAAAAAGCTCCTCTCAACAGAGGCTTCACAACTTTAAAATTCTCATTTCGGAAAAGCTCCTCTCAACGGAGGCTCTACAACTTTAAAATTCTTTCTTGAAAAAGCTCCTTTCAACAGAGGCTCTACAACTTTAAAAATTCTTTCTTGAAAAAGCTCCTCTCAACAGAGGCTCCACAACTTTAAAATTCTTTCTTGAAAAAGCTCCTCTCAACAGAGGTTCTACAACTTTAAAATTTTTTCTTGAAAAAGCTCCTCTCAACAGAGGCTCTACAACTTTAAAAATTTTCATCTTGGAAAAGCTCCTCTCAACAGAGGCTCAACGACTTTAAAAATCTCATTTGTTTTCAAATTTGAGTTTTCATCTTTGAACAAGTAAATTCCTCTCTTTTGAATTCCTTTGTTTGATCATTGTCTTTACCAAAATCTTGTTTTTTTTTAATAAGAAAAGGAAAATTTCTATCTTTGTTACAACTTCTCATGGATGCATGTACTGAGTGCTCATGATGCAATGCATGTAATGCAATCAAAATCATTTATTGTAGTAAAAAGGTTCTCAAAATCTCTCACTTTCAGCTTCTTTTATCCAAATTCTTATATGACCAATCTGTCTTCAACATCTGACCACAATATTTTTCTTCAAAAGTCTGCAACCTCAATGTCTTGTCATGCTTTTCTCATCCTTTTTCATTTGCCTTTGTCAACGTTAAAAGTAATGCTGAGATCTTTCATGTTTGTTTTTTTTTCATCATTTTAAGTTCAAGACAAATAAAATGCAATCACACATTTCTCTTATGGATAAAAAATATCAAATAAGGATAAAGGAAAGGATAGGCATTATTTCAAATGAAGGATAATGTATTTCTTATGGCTGATAACAAGTGTATGTCAAAGTGTTTGAATTGAAATAAATGTGTCAAAAGAATGATCACAAGATAATCATGAACAAAATATTCTCAGATTCTTTCTCTAAAACTAAATCAGATGACTTCTTTGATTATTCAGAGTTCATCAAACTACACTTGCCCCTGCATTGTGAGATCTTTTCTTGATGATGCTTTTGCTTCACATCTAAGCCGTCTTTTCAGGTTTTCAACTTAGATAAGTCATCATTTTTTCTTTTTTTTTTTTTAAGCAAAATATTTCTTCACAACATCTGAATTTATTGGGGTAGGCAAATCACCTCCGTCCATTTCTGTCAAAATCAATGCCCCGCCAGAAAAAGCCTTTTTCACCACATACGGGCCTTCCCAATTTGGTGTCCATTTTCCCCGATTATCATGTTGATTTGGAAGGAATCTTTTTAGCACTAAGTCTCCTTCCCTAAAGCAACGGGGACGAGTTTTCTTGTCATGTGCTCTCATCATCCTCTTTTGATATAATTGACCATGACAAAGTGCTGACAGTCTTTTCTCTTCAATAAGGTTTAACTGCTCGTAGCGATTTCGGACCCATTCTACTTCCTCTAACTCCACCTCCATCAGGACTCTCAGTGAGGGAATTTCCACTTCGACTGGTAGCCCAGCTTCCATACCATATACTAAAGAGTACGGTGTGACTCCAGTAGATGTTCTGACTGATGTTCTATAAGCATGCAAGGCAAAAGATAACTTTTCATGCCAATCTTTGTAAGTTTCAGTCATTTTCTCCAGGATTCTCTTGATATTCTTATTCGCAGCCTCCACTGTCCCATTCATTTTTGGACGATATGGTGCCGAATTACGATGGCGGATCTTGAACTGAGTGCATACTTCATTCATCATTTTGTTGTTCAAGTTTTTGGCATTATCAGAAATAATTGTCTCCGAAAGCCCATATCTGCATATTATCTCTCTTTTCATGAACTTACATACCACAGATCGGGTCACGCTAGCATATGATGCAGCCTCTACCCATTTGGTGAAGTAATCAATCATCACAAAAATGAATCTATGCCCATTCGAAGCTTTTGGAGTGATGGGACCAATGACATCCATGCCCCACATTGAGAATGGCCAGGGAGGAGCTAAAACATGTAATGTTGATGGTGGAGCATGAATCTTGTCAGCATAAATCTGACATTTATGACATTTCCTAGCATAATCAATACAATCACTCTCCATTGTCAACCAATAATAGCCAGCCCTCATAATTTGTCTAGCCATCATATGACCATTTGCATGTGCCCCACAAACTCCATCATGCACTTCTTCAATAATCTTCTTTGCTTCAGCTGTATTTACACATCTTAAGAGCACTTGATCTCGACCTCTTTTGTAAAGGATATCTCCGTCAATGAAGAAATTCATAGCCAATCTTCTAATAGTCCTCTTATCATTTTCAGTTGCATGTTCTGGGTATTGCTGGCTTTTAATGTATTGCATGATGTCATGATACCATGGCCTTCCATCAATTTCTTTTTCAACACCTGAGCAATGTGCTGGTACATCTTTCACATCCAACTTGATGGGTTGGATTTTAATACTTGCATCTATTTTGATCATTGTAGCTAGAGTAGCCAGTGCGTCAACAATTTGGTTTTTCTCTCTAGGTATATGCTCAAACTGAACTTCTTTAAATTGCTTAACCAACTCAGAGATGTATTTATGGTACCGAATCAACTTAGAGTCTCTCGTTTCCCATTCACCTCGTAACTGATAGATGACTAAAGCTGAATCTCCAAACACATTTAACACTTTGATCTTCTTTTCAATTGCTGTTTGTAAACCCATAACACAGGCCTCATATTCAGCCACATTGTTTGTGCAATTAAAATTCAATCTGGCTGTGATGGGGTAATAATATCCATCAGGAGATATCAAAATTGCCCCAATACCATGACCCAAAGCATTAGCAGCTCCATCAAAATACATCCTCCATGATTTTTCAACAGGTTCATTTTCTTCAATGGCCATCACATCCTTATCAGGAAAATCTAATTTCATTGGCTCATAATCTTCGACTGCACGATCAGCAAGAAATTCAGCTATTGCACTCCCTTTAATAGCTTTTTGAGTCACGTAAATGATATCATATTCTGAAAGCATAACTTGCCACCGTGCTATTCTTTCTGTCAATGAGGGCTTTTCGAAGATATACTTAATAGGATCTAGCTTTGCTATAAGCCAAGTAGTGTGATAAAGCATGTATTGTCTAAGCCTTCGAGTTGTCCAGGTTAATGCACAACACATCTTCTCTAATGGTGAATACTTTGACTCATAATCAGTGAACTTCTTGCTCAAGTAGTAAATTGCTCGTTCTTTCTTATCAGTTTCATCTCTTTGCCCCAGCACACATCCCATTGAATTTTCATGTACTGTCAAGTACAAAATCAAAGGTTTTCCTGGCATTGGTGGCACCAACACAGGTGGATTTGACAAGTATTCTTTGATCTTATCAAAAGCTTCTTGGCATTCATCATTCCATTCTCCAGGATCATGTTTTCTGAGAAGCTTGAAAATAGGATCACACTTATAAGTGAGTTGAGAGATGAAACGAGCAATATAGTTTAATCTCCCTAAGAAGCCTCGCACTTCTTTTGAGGTATGAGGAGGAGATAAGTTTTGAATGGCTTGTATCTTATCTGGATCAACTTCAATTCCTTTTTCACTGACTACAAAGCCCAATAGTTTTCCTGATTTGGCTCCAAATGTACATTTGGCAGGATTCAACTTCAACTGAAATCTTCTCAACCTGTCGAACAGCTTTTTGAGACTGACTATATGATCATTTCTTTCACGAGATTTTGTAATCATATCATCTACATACACTTCTATCTTTTTATGCATCATGTCATGAAAAAGAGTCACCATTGCTCTTTGATAAGTAGCACCAGTATTTTTTAACCCAAAAGGCATGACTTTGTAACAGAATGTTCCCCACATAGTCACAAATGTAGTTTTCTCCATATCATCTTGAGCCATCTTGATCTGATTATAGCCTGAAAAACCATCCATAAAGGAAAATATGGAGTGCCTAGCAGTATTATCCACTAGAGTATCGATGTGAGGTAAAGGAAAGTTATCCTTAGGGCTTGCTCTATTCAAATCTCGATAATCAACACACATTCTCACTTTTCCATCCTTCTTAGGAACTGGCACTATGTTGGCTACCCATTCAGGATATTTTACCACTTCTAAAAACCCAGCATCGAATTGTTTCTTCACTTCCTCTTTAATTTTCAGCAGCATCTCTGGTTTCATGCGCCTTAGCTTTTGCTGCATCGGCTTACATCCTGGTTTTAAAGGTAACTTGTGCTCTACAATATCAGTGCTGAGTCCTGGCATATCCTGGTAAGTCCATGCGAACACATCTACATATTCTCGTAGCAGCTCTTCTAGCTTCTGTCTTTCAGCTAGTAAAAGAGATGTACCAACTTTGACCTCTCTTTTATTCTCATCATCTCCCAAATTTACTGATTCAGTAATTTTTTGATGGGGTTCAATTGGCTTATCTTCATGTTCTATTAATTTTAACAAATCAAGAGGCAGTGTATAGTTATCTGAATCTTCCTCATTATCAAGTTCATCAACATGAATTAAGTTTTCAAAATCAAATCCGAGATTAATGCCATGATTATCCTCATGTTCATTGTTTGAGACCCTGCAAAGGGTAATATGAAGAGAATATTGGCACACAAAAATGGAATGGCAAGAAAATGTAGGAAAGAAAAGGATGAAAGGTAAAACGAAGATAAAAATGACAGAAAAAATACGGATGCATCTTCTAAGTCTTTTATTAAAATGACAAACATAAACACACCATAAAAGATCTTCTAATACTTGTAGAAAGTAATTAGAGATTTTAAGTTTCACATTACTTTTCTAAAGTTTTAAAGGCAACAGGCAGCTCTGTAACTTTCCAATTATCCAACTCAAAATCTGAAGGACAAGGGTACACGAATAGCTCTTCACTTCGACTCTTCTTTTCTCCATCATCCACCATTTGAATAACCAGCTCTGAAAATTTTTCCATGAATCCTGCACTTGGGGCTCTCGATAAATCTGAATAAATGTATCCTCCCGAGTGAAAAGAATCATAAAGGTAAGGAATGACTATCGGCTCTGACTCCAGCTCATATCCCTTAAGATTAGCTATCCTCTTATCTCTTTTCTCATTCATCATTCTTACTCTGTCCCCTCTTGTTGGCTTATATCCCAAGCCAAACCTGTCTCTCTTTTCATATATGGTCGATGGCTTCGTAATTCCTTGCAGGTTCTTCCCAAGTCTGACTTCAGGTCGCTATCCCATCTTGGTAAGCTGTTTGACTACCATTTTAGTAGTCGCAGATAAGTGTGATGAATATAATTTAGATCCTCCAGCTATATATGTTGCATTGGCAATCTCGAAAGATCTATAAGAGCATTCTAAAGCTTCATCTGCCGATTCCACATAAGGAGTATTTATCGGTTGAGTTACCAATAAATCTTTTTCTCCTGCCACACATGTTAGCTTCCCTTCAACAATAAATTTAACTTTTTGATGTAATGAGGATGGGACAGCACCTGCCATATGGATCCACGGTCTACCCAATAAACAACTATATGAAGGAGATATGTCTATAACTTGAAATTTCACGTTGAAAGTACATGGGCCAATCTGTAATGGCACTTCTATATCTCCCAACACTTCTCTTCTGGTTTCATCAAAGGCTCTTACTATCATATGACTAGGTTTCATATAAGATCCATCAACAGAGAGTTTTGCCAGAGTAGTCACAGGTATAACATTGATGGATGAGCCATTATCAATCAAAACCTTAGCCATTATATGACTTTTACATTTCACAGTAATGTGAAGAGCCCTGGTACTTCCTCTACCTTCAGGAGGAATCTCTTCATCACTGAAAGAGATATAGTTTGATATCGTCAGATTACCAACAAGCTGTTCCACATATTCAACAGAAGCATTGTGAGACACATATGCTTGATTTAACACTTTCAGCAAAGCATTACGGTGTGACTCTGAACTGAGCAATAATGACAATAGCGAAATTCTAGCTAGCATCTTGTTAAGTTGTTCTACCACGCTATACTCGCTATGTTTTATTAACTTTAAAAATTTACCTGCTTCACTCTCAGATACTGGCTTCTGCCATTCTTTTTCTAGGGTTGTGTCAAGACCACTCTGACTTTCATTTTCTTCTCCTACCTTGGCTTTCTCCTTTCTAGCTTTTTCTAGAGCTTCTGGGGTATAACACCTCCCACTTCGAGTTATGCCTCCTACACCCGTTATGTTGGCAGTATCTGGGTTGACTACGACATCATAATCGTACTTTCAAGGTACTGCTTTATCATTCTGATATGAAAAAGGGCCAGAAACTTTAATTGTCACCACTGGTCAAGAGACGGGTTTTTCTAGCTTTGATGTTGGCTTCTCATCATAATAGATAGTTACTGGTCTATGCCCAAACTTATTCTTTGAATCAATGGTAGACACTTTCACCAACTCTTCTCTTTCTTGGTAAAACTCTATTCGACCTTCATCCATCAATTTTTGCACCTCTTGACGGAATTGGTGACAGTTTTCGATAGAATGCCCCAGAGCACCTCTGTGATAATGGCAGCTTTCAGTTGAGTTAACCGTTTCAGAGTAATTTTGAGGTTCTATCGACTTCAGCATGTCAGCTTTGACCAAGGTTTCAAACACTTTAGCCATATGAGTTTTGACCTCTTCTATTCTTCTTTTCACGTAACTTGTTTGCCCATCAATCAAAGCATTTATTGATGGTCTGACATGATTTGGTAGAGGGTTTCCATTGACATTTGGAGTCCCTTGTTGGCTGGTATCAAAATTTAATACTCCTTCATTGATTAACCCCTGCACTTTATGCTTCAAAGCAATACAATGCTCAGTGGAATGACCTGGATTCCCATAATGATAATCACAATGTGCATTGGGGTCATACCATTTGGGAAACGGAGGTTTCAAAGGTTCAATAATAACAGGAGCAAGCAGATGTTTTTCAACAAGTCGAGGATACAAATCTGTGTATGTCAAGGGAATTGAGTCAAAATGAGGTCTTTCTCGATTGTTATTATTCTGTGAGTTTCTTTGATTGCTGTTTGGGTAGGTTGGTCGAGTAAATGGTCGAGCTGGAGGTGCTGGGGTATAATTGGATGGTTGAGGGCTAAAACTTGATCTGGGTAACGATTGTTGGGGGGCTCGGTAATGGTATGGTTGTTGAGAGATTTGGTTTATGGTAGAGTAGTAATGGGGGTGTGGGTTATATGAAATAAAAGGATGGTGTGGGGGATTTGTGTGAGTGACAACATGTGTCTCCTGCTCTTTCTTCCTTAATGTAGCTATCTTCTTTTCAGACCCTTCAATTACCATGTCAGAGAAGTTTTTCGTGGCATTTCCCACCAATCTGTCATAATACGGGGCCTTCAATGTATTGACGAATAGCACAGTTATCTCTTTTTCAGTCAGTAGTGGTTGTACTTGGGCTGCTGCATCTCTCCACCGATGTGCATATTCTTTGAAGGTTTCCGTCAACTTTTTCTCTATATTTTGTAATGACAGTCTATCAGGGGCTGTATCCAAGACGTGCTTATACTGAGCAAGAAAAACTTTGGCCAAGTTTTTCCATGAACTGATCTTATTTCGATCTAATTGCACGTACCATTTAGCTGTTGAACCAGTCAAACTATCCTGAAAATAGTGTATCAATAGTTTGTCATTATGGGTATAACCCGTCATCTTTCTACAAAACATGGTGATATGAACAGATGGACACTTTGTCCCATCGTATTTCTCGAAATCTGGGGTCTTAAATTTTGGTGGGATAACCAAGTCAGGCACTAGGCTAAGCTCGTTGGCGTCAATAACCCCATAAGTGTCATTACCTTCAACCGCTTTAAGCCTCTCTTCAAGCTGGTCATATTTGTCTTGAATTTTTGAATTTATAACAGGTTCTGACATTTCGTGAGACTTCTCTTGCTCAACAGGGTCGTCAAGATTTGGTACCATGATGGGATCGACTGGGATGGGTCCCGAATTGGCATTCAAGTGGGTCGGCTGCTGATTTGCAGAATGATTGACATAGGGGTACGGCTGCGTACTTGGTGGTTGTATGTGTATACCCCGAGGAACTTGAATCTGAACTTGAGGTAGAGTGAATCCATGAGGGTATAATGGCTCTTCCACATTAATCTCATCTCCTGTCCTAGATACACCAGCGACTCCTTTTCCTTTCATTGATCCAATCAACAGTTGTCTTAATTCAACCATTTGTGCTTCAATTCTTTGTTGTATTTCCATCACTCTTTCTTGTATCTCTTTCTGTACCCTTTCGACCCTTTCAAACCTAGCTGTATTCTCTTCTGCCATGGCTCGAGTCTGGGAACGAGTATTATATCTATGCGAAATTGACGGGTTGTGATTCCTTGGCTTTGCTATCCTTGAACCTTAGTTTATCAACCACGAATTAGATCGCATGATATAATGTCGTTGATATTATTGTTAGTATGAAAATGCATGCATGAAATGAATGAAATGCAAATTAAGGTATTATCTTGGATCGATCGAAACAAAAAAAAACTTTCATTAACCATGGGAGTCTTTACACATCATCCAATCATTCTTGCATTAAAGCCATAAAAACATTTGATTTGAGCATATTGCTCCTTAGCTTCATGAAAAAAGTGCAATAATCTTTGACTGTGGCCTTGGGTTGGTACAATCTCTCGTTCCAGGGCTTTCGCCTTTTCAACCATGTTGCTTGCTTTTTGAACAGCCTTGTAGATTTGAGCAGTCAGGTGTTCGATGTATTGCTGCCTCCCTAAACTTTCTGCTCTCCACATCTCTCGAGCATCTACCTTCATATTACAAGTGCGAGCCCAATAATCTTCTCTATCTTGCCACTCAGTCAAAATCTCATTTATGTGCCTCTGATTGCTTGTCAATTGAAGCTCCAAACTCATTAATTCATGCTCTAAGGCTTTTTTCTTGCTTTGCAAATCGGAGTTCTTGCTTTGTTCCCTCATTAGCTCAGCTTTTAGCTTTTCACTTTCTCTTTAGTGCCTTGTTACCTTTTCAGAGGCCCCTGAAAGTTTTTCTTTCCATTCATGTTGCTCTTTGGTGAGTGTGAAGATCATTTCTTTGTTCTCTTGAGCTCTGTTCTTCCAATATTCCACCATGTCTCGTAGTTCTTCCACATCCTTTTTGGATCCCTTCAAAGGTCTACTATCCAACCTTAATTTCTTATTTTTTTGATGCAAATCTTGCAGATCCTCTTTCAATACTTTTCGTTCTTTAGTCAACTTCTGTACTGCATCATTTTTCATCATCAAATCATATCTTAATTGGTTAACCTGATCCATCATAGCCATATTTTCTTTCTTTAACCTTTTCTTTTCAATCTCAAACTCTTGTTGAGCGATCTCAAGAGTCGACAATACCGATACTGAAATAAGAGCCGACAACTTCTCTGAAACATCAGCTGGTAGAGGCTTAATTTTGTTAACTCTTTTCATCCTCCACGCAAGGTAACCTTCAGCAACATTATCAGCGAGTCTAGCTGGGCTCATTCGGTTGACCTGCTTTCATGCTTTGATGATTTCACGAACCCTTCTCATATAACCGGGTGTTCCATAATCAAACTCGAGTGAACCAAGCCCATGAGTCATAGGGATGAACTGTCGTGAATCATATTGTCTTTGAACCATAAGGGGCGCGTAACTCACTGCCCCCCATATTCCTAACAGAGGTAGCCATGACTCATCTCCACAACTATATAAGATAGCCATCGGAAGCATCCATGGTGCCCTCCATGTTACATCTTCGCTAGTGAGCTTTAAAAAGAATGCCAACCACTGACTTTTTGTCCAATCTTTTCTCCATTCTTTAGTGATAAACTCCTTGATAGGACTGAAATGCACGGAGAATGGTCGAAATGATGTCTTCTCTTTTCCTCAAAAATGGCTTCTGAGCCAGATAAATAGTAACTGAGCACACCCCATAAATCGTCCTTCACCCTTTCTTCGACAAAAATTAAGTGATCTAATAGTTTCTGCCAAAATAGTTGGTGAAGGGTTTATACCTTTATCTAATTGCTCAAAGAAATCAACCACTGATGCTTCTATATGTCCTAAAACCTTAGGGAATATCATCAATCCATAGATGGCCAAAGCAAACACATTCGATCCCTGATCGGTATCAATATACTTTCTTATGTACTCGAGCAGAAAAGCTGATGGAATGATGTCAACCCTGTTTTTTTCTTTCTTGTGCTTGTCTATCTCTTCAACCTCCACTTGCATGATCTTGGCTAATTTTTTTCTATATCCAGTGGTCTTATGCTCTTTCCAATAGATCTTGTCTTGATTGGTAGACTCTATCCGGAGTAAAGAAGAATATTCTTCGATCGTGGGAGCCAAGTCTTCTTGGTTGAATACAAAGCATCGATAAGATGGATCCCAGAACTGTATTGCGGCTCTCATTAGCTGTTCATCAACCTTCACAGACATAAGCAATGCCACATCCCCATATTTCTTGGAAAAAGATTCTTTTTTCTCTATTCTCTACTGTTTCCAAATGGCTTCCAATTCTGATATATTATTCTGACTGAGATCCACATGCACTGACTGTAGGAGCACCGATATGTGACCCTCTACTAAGCAATCTCCTTCTTTCCTCTGAATACCTTCTGAATGGCTCTTGACCTCTAAGTAGCTCTTACACACAGATGACATCCTTTAGGTTTTTTGAAAGTTTTTTTTTTAGATTGGTCCAAAATAATACCTTTTTAAAAATGGTACCTATATGATGCATGCAACAAAATTGAAGACAATAAAACAAATCAATAATGTAAATAAAACAAATAAATAAAACTGAGTAAATGAATGAACAAGCATAACAGAATATACATAGTGTCCTAATTTAGGTAATCTTTTCACAAAAGGGACAGTATGGCTCTATCCTAAAGTTGGACTTTACGACTCATTATATGCTGGGTTAAGATTTGCATGTCTAAAGGTTCCCAGACTATTCCTCACATCATCGTCCATTATAGACTAGTAAGGCTCCCCGATCCTCACCCATTACAGGCTACTAACGGAACGGGTTCAATCTGAGTGAAAGTGTTTCGCTAGCAAATGCGAAAGTTATCACCTCACGAGAGCGTAGCTACTTCACTTCCTCCTAAAAGGACGGAGCCCGGGTATAGAGCTCATGTATGTAAGTGAATATGCAAAATGTGTGCAAGGTAATAAATCAAAAACCAAAATCAAAATGAAGTAATAACTAGCACATAATTTATTTCATTTATTAACATTACTGTTTTCAGAAAAAAAAATTAAAATAAAAGAAATTAAATTAAATATCAAATAAAATCAATTAAATCCAACCATTATCAATAGCGCATAATTAAAATTTTGGCCTGACTCTCAAATAAATCTCCAGCGGAGTCGCCAAGCTGTCGTAACGGTTTTGAGACCGCCAGACGTAAAAACGAGTTGTTTTAAAATTGAAAAAAATAAAAAAAAAGAGGGAGTCGCCACCAATCTTTATTAGGGTGTGATTGGCCACCCAAAAGTTTATCTTTTTAATAAAACTATAAAAACGGGTTGTTTAAAGTTTATCAAAAAGATATATTTCGGTCTACGAAAAATCAGGTTGGGTCCGGGAGTCGGTTACGCGTGGGGAAGGATTAGCACCCCCACAACGTCCATAAATTGGTACCATTCAACTATGCGCTATTTTCAATGTCGGATAAAAATGGTTTTAATTTGAAATTTAACATTAATTTCCTTTATTTAAAAAAATATTTTTTTTTGCTAAAATTTTTATTTAGGAATATTGAAAAAATCTTTAAGTTAAAGAATTATCTTAAAATTCTTCAACATCTAGGCAGAATTTAAAGTAACCCTTTTTGCTTAAGATTTAACACAACAATCCTTAAAATGAAATAACACTCTTTACAGACAATTGTTGGTGACTCTTCAACATCTAGGCAGAGTATCATGAGTAAATTAAAGAGAGAATAATGCAGACAATTATTGATGATAATACGATAACATATGTATGCTAATGAATGTCATGTAAAATGAAATGCAATTTAAGAGTTGGATTCTTAAATATAATGAGACCACCTCGACTCTCCAACATCTAGGCAGAGCTTAGGTGCGACTGTTTATATTTAAGATCCCAATTTTATTATACTTTTTTATTTATTAATCTTATTATTAATAAAATGCAATTTAAGAGTTGAATTCTTAAATATAATGAGACCACCCCGACTCTCCAACATCTAGGCAGAGCTTAGGTGCGACTGTTTATATTTAAAATCCCAATTTTATTATACTTTTTATTTATTAATCTTATTATTAATATGAATTATGAACTCGTGTGGAAATACTTAATGAAGTAAAATTTCCTAAATACCCCATCATCTAGGCGGCATTCGGGAACAAATTGCTTCCAATAGAATTTTCACATGTGTCCTTAGGATTTTTCGGACTTTGGACTTCAAGGATTTTGGATTTCGAGCGGTTTTGGATTTAATGAATTTTGGATTTTTAAGGGTTTTAGAAACCTAGGATTAAGAAATAGCGCTTAAGGTTTCGTTTTTAAGAAAATACGAACATCTCTAAAAATCTCCAACATCTAGGCAGATTTTTGAAGCAAGTTCGATTTTAATAATTTTTGAAAATTAATTAAAATTTTCTTATATTTATTTATTATTAACAATAATTCCCCAACATCTAGGCAGAATTATTGTTTTTAAAAAAATATTTTTATTCCCTCCAACATCTAGGCAGGGAAAATTATTATTATTATTTTAAAGCATTTTAATATATTTTAATTATTATTTGTTTTTAATTTTATTATTATTAAAACGATTAAACATTTATTCTAACAAATTTATAAATTTATCATGCATAAATATAAAAATATATTTAAAATAACAAAAAAATAATAATAATAAAAAATTAGAAAATTAAAAAAAAAAACAAATTTTTTTTTACCTGAACCGGACCGGTCAACGGTCCGGTCAACGCTGGTCCGGGCGGTCTGATCAGTTCGGCGGTTGGATCGTCGGTTCGGTTCGGTCCTGTCTGGCGGTTCGGTCCGGTCCAGTCAGACCGGGCAGAGCGGATGAAGGAAGTGGGTCGCGGGTCTGGCGCGCGGACCCCGGGTCGGGTTACGGGTTGACGCGTAGATCTTCGGGCTTAAAACGACGTCGTTTTGGGCCTTTAATGAAACGACGTCGTTTTGATTTGGCAGTTTATATAAAAGGCTCAAATTTTTTTTTTGGTCAGTTTTTCATTTTTCCAGAAAAAAAAAAACTTTTTTTTTCTTCTTCAGCAGGTCGCCGGTCCACCGTGATGCCGCCGCCGTCCGTCGCACCGCCGGTCTCCGGTGGTCGAAAAATTCTAAAATTATCCCACAAGCTCTTCTCGACCCCCTGAGCGTAGATCTGACCTCCTTTTCACCAAAAGGAGTCTCAAAATTCTTAGATCTGTCTTCAAAGTTTCGGCCAAAAAAAATTTTTTTTTTCTGCGTTCTTTCCCTTTTTTTTTTTTTGAAGCTGACCTTTCCTTCTCTTCTTCGTGCAGGAAGCTTGGCGCTGAGGTTCCTCGCCGTAGGCGAGGACTGTGTATTTTTTTTTATTTTTGTTTTTGTTTTGGTTTTTTTGTGGCGGTTCTGTTTGTGGTTGTTTTCGGTTGATTTTTGTGTTTGGGTATTTTGGGTGTTTGGGTGGGTAGATCGAAAATTTCCGTTCCTGAACTCTCAAGCTGGAATAATTTTTGTTTCAGAACTCTCACCTCAAAAATTTTTTCCATTGCCCTTTTTTTTTTTCCTTTTTTTTTGAGTTTATGTGTTGATTTTATAGAGTTTCAATTAAATGGGATTTTGCTGGCTGTAGGGTGGTTAGTTGATAGCTGTAGGGTGGCTGGCAGGAAGCTGGTCGGGGGGCTGGTTGGGTTGCTGATAAGGAGTTGGTCAAGGAGTTGGTCGAGGCAGCTCGGCATCGCACCAACTCCTTGACTTCTTTCTTTTTTTTTTTTTTTTGTTTACTTGTTTTGTTTTTTTTTTTGTTTTGTTTTTTTTTTTTTTTGTTTTGTTTTGTTAAATATTATTATTATAAAAAAAATAAAACAGTAGACCCGGATAAAATCGGTGTCTACAAATGTAATATAAATAGTATAAAAGACTTTTCTAGAGTAACTTGAGAATAATCTGATTTGTCATTGGCGTTTTTCATTCTTTCGAGAGAAGCTCTCAAAGTTAATGAGTGAGAATCTATTTTATTTTTATTATGTTTTAAAATTTCAGCCCTTCTAACTCTTTTGTTTATCTAGTTTCTGAAACATCAACAGTTTCAATTGGGACTGCAGAGTAAAAAAGTTTTGTTATTTATTTAACTATAAGCTTAAAAGTAATTGACATTGTCGATTTGTTTGTTATGAGGGATAGTTTAAAGACCAAACAAAAGGAACTATTGTGTTAATGTCTAAACAATTAAATTTATATATTTAACATCAAACCAAAAAGTGAACCTGGAGAAAGATTATTTAAAGATGGTATACAAAAAATTAATTATTAATTACAAACATTATACAAAGAATCAAATGCGTATGCATAAGTAAAATTTTTGTTAACTATATAAAAGGTGTAATGAAATCAAACTAAATAAGCATAATAAATTGTAGACAGGACATGGTGATAATGGAATTAATCAGTTTTGCATAAGTTATTAATACAAAATGAATCTTTCATAACTTTCATCAAAGAATGCATCCATGAACAATTTATAATTAATTAGATTGATAAAACAATTTTATTATAATTTTTCCGTAAAAACACAATAGAATAAAAATAGGCTAATAAAACAATAATAATTGTAGATTGATTTACATGATTTTTTTTACAAGAACAAAACTCTGGAAACAAAAAAATGATCACTACCATGAAAATTTTCTGAAAATTTTTAATCTAATACAACAACCATGATATGAGTTTTTGTAACAGAAGATAGATTTTAAGAAAATGACTTAAAATTCATAGTAATAGGCTAAGTATAATCATTTGCAACGCAGGATATTATCAAATTACAGAAACAAATGAAAGTCTTGGTTTGAAGTTGTTGAAAGGGATCTGCATAAAATTCAGTGTAAAAGTTCATTTCATTATTAGTAGTTAGATTATTTCCTTTCACATATAAAATTAAAACGGCAATTATTCTTATTGAACGAAAGGGAAATAGGTTGGACAAACTATTGTTTTTTTTAGTTGTCAAGCAAAAAATGGTTACTACAACCAAAATTTTCTTGGAATCTTTTAATCTAATATATCAATCATGATATGGATATTTTATAACAAAAGAAAGATTTTGAAAAAATGGATTTATTTGCCTGAGTTTGAAAGAGAAAATATTAGAATAACACAAACAATGAGCTATTAGCAGTTTGATTTTCTCACGAAGTTGGTAGAAGAATGAACACTAATGCATTTGGAGCTACAAATGGTTGAAAATTGCTTGAAGGAGGGGATTTCAAGGGGATGGGTTGATATAAATCGTTTTGATTTTTTGGAATTTTGAAAAAATTTAAGAAATATTATCGAACATCGTTGTGAATTTAATAGATTTTAACAAACAAAAACCTTAAATAATTATGAGCGATTCCAGACAAATGAGTTAGGTCAGGGGGAGGAAGGCAGGAAATTTTGCAAAACTTCTTTTTGACAAATAAAAGTTTAGTGGGTTGGAATCCTTGCAAAAGGATTCACTGGATTTCAAAAACCAAAAGACTTCGATAATTATGAAGAATTAAAGGAAAATTGGGTTAAATCAATGAGCTGAATAGATTTTTAGGTTTTGAAAAAAAAAATCACCAATTAATATTTTATTGTGAACATTTTAATTTTTGATTTACCTCATTCATGCTTCCAAACTATTGTCATGTGTCAACAAAATAGACATTGAGGATAAAAATAATAATAAATCAGATTTGAATAATTGACTTTGGACATAATCAAAATTGAAATTTCTCTTTATATATATATATATATATATTGGAATAATTTTTTGTTTATTCGTTACATTTGTTATATTTAATACAAAAGTAATATTACAATTAACATCTTAATTGTCTTAAGACAATAATTAACGAAGCCCTTGTCATTTAATACATATCATTATATGATAAAGCACAATCGTAGAAAAGGGATTGAAACTTTGGATCTTGACAATCGGCCAATACGAAGCATACGTTGTTATTAATTTAAAAACAGTAGACGTACGCATGCGATGATTGACAAGTGATTTGTTTGTCCTCCGTTGGCACTTTTAAATGCTTCCAATTCCCAGAAAAATTTTCTAAAAGCAACCGATGCTACCTACATTTACAAACTGTATAGACGACCTCGCATTTATTATGCAGAAAATGCTTTCTCTCGTAGGAAACGATTTTTTGAGATTGGAGCAAAGTTAAAAGGCGGCTTTGATTTCATTGTGGTTAGAGACAATGGAGTCTGTTGTGGGACTGGATCGAGTTTGGACCTAGTAAAATTGATTTTTAAAAGTTTTTACTCTAGAACTTGTTCGATTTGTTGGCTTAATAACTTAAAAAAATTTTAAATTTTAAATATTTTAAAATATATTTAAAAATTAAAATCAAATAAAAATATTTTATACATTAAATAATATTCGATCACCTATTCTTCACATGTATGTACTCTAAACAAATATGGTTGCAGGTACTACAATTATATGGGATACAAAGGTCAGTCTATGACTGGCACAATGAATTCCTTTAGATCAAATGTAATTTCAAAGGTAAATCCCTTTTGGCTATAATCTGGATTGCTTTTATCTATGGTGTTTGGTTGGATAGAAATAAAAGGGTATTATTCGGTAAGCAGAATGATTGCAGTAATTCCATCTTACAGTTCGTGAAGGACGCTGTGATCTGCAAGTTGCATGGTACATGACATTCGTCCGCTAATTCCATCAATAGGTTTCTTTGTCGTAATTGGAATCTTGATGAAAGATTGTCAGTTTAATTTTTTATTTTTCATTGTTAAATATCTGTAAAAATTATTTTTTTAGCGGAACTCTACTTTTTTTGAATGAATAAAATATTAATTATCCCAAAAACTATTTCAAAATGAATCGAACCCAAACTTATTCGTTCAGAAACGAGCTAAACACGAGCCAGACGGGTAGTTGGGTCTGTGAATAGATCTAGTGTAGATCATGTGGTTCAACTTTCAAGCCTTTTTTTTCTACAATATTTGACGTAGTTAAAGGAACAATAGATCTTATTTCTATAAGTTATCACTCTTTAAAAAGGTAACAATTGCTGGATTAAGTTTAAGTTGTTTAAACACTACATCGATCTGTTATCTTGATATGTACAGAGTACAAATATTGAATAGGTATTTAAAGGTTTAACACATTAAATCTTGCAACATGCATGTGCAGATTCCATCATTACAAATCTTAAGCAAAATTTGAGATGAAATTGTTCGGTTAGTCATGATAGCAGTCGCACCTAGCCATTGGGAAACTTTATTTATCCTGAGACATCCACGAATGCAGGCTCTCTTGAAGTAAGTCAAATAACTTTTGCTCAAAGTACTTTGTCTACTTGATAGATATGATCTTGTTTGAATTATTAATAGTAAAGTGTAAACTTAAACCGTAAGGAAAAAGAATGTATAGTGCAGGAACGATAGAGAAAGATGACTTTATCAGTTTCCTTTCCCTAGAAGTAATCTCAAACTTATGGAGTAAGCATTCCTTCTTCACTAGCTACAGGAAAGACTAGTTGAAAGATGAATGTATATTAGCAATTTAGCATGCATGTTGATAAAGTAGAAAGAGACCAACCAATATCTCCAAATCTGAAAAACCAAAAGGCCGATCTAAAGAAGACCAGATCCGCCAAGAAGATCACGTGGGCATCAACCATTTTGGAAATGCAATTTACCTTAGAAAAAAAAATTGGATAGGGATCAAATTACGTTTGTGCCAAACTGATTAGTAGGTTTAACTTTTACCGAAGAGAAAAGAAAATAGTAAATACGTGATGCAGTAAAACCAAGATTTTGGGAAAGATGATGGCAAAATTCTATGATAGGTTAAACACCTTTTATCATGAATGACATCTTAATTATACTAAAATATTTAATTTGATATTTGAATTTAAAATTTTTTTAATATAGTATATGGATTATGAATTTATTAATTAATATGATATTTGAAGAGTAATTTATTTATCATTAATTATTATTTAAAGTGAATCATGATTGAATATCATATTAATTAATAAATTTATAACTTAAATATCATATTAAAATTTTTTTAAATTTATGTACCATATTAAATATATTTCATTGTATAGTTCAATGACTATTTATAAAATTAACTTTGGTTTTATGTTTGAGGTTGCGAATGATTAAACTTTGAAATTGATCTGCCAATAAAAAATTGATTAATAAAATTAAAAATTCCATTTTCTATAAACATGTACAGATCATATGACTTTTGTTGATTAAAAAAATTAAAATTTTAACTTTCTATCAACATGTACAGATCATATGATTTTGACAATTACTTACACACCTCATCATATTAATTATTTTCTTGACACGGTTTGATATCTTATTTTTCTTACTCTATATTGAAGAAAAAGAACCTGAAATGGAAAATCACAAAGGGTCTTTACTTATTGAACTGTAATTTAATAAACAGAAACAACTTGTTAATTTAGTACTTGTAAAGTTTACCTGCTTCGTCGTGGAAATTTTCACATTTCTTTAATTATTCTGGGAATAGGCTCTTAAACAAATCTTAAGAAAATTTATCCGTTGTTTATATTATTATTATAGTTTTCAATTTCTAGGAAAGTTGGTAGAAGTTAGTTTAATTAATCATTAAATGAATCCAAGCATTTTCTTTCACGATCATTAATTTGAAATTCTGACTCCTACGATTGTCATGGAAAATGCAAGAAAAAAAACAAGAGAAATAAGCCCAAAGGTCAATTGGCGCTATCTTTGTTTTCAAATTTACGGCAATTAGGAAATACAGGTGCCTATGATCTAGCAATTATTCCAATTGTCTGACAATGAAATTGAAAGGTTATTGATATGATTGACCTTGACAAAAAACGCCATGTATTTGCACATGACCGCAAATTAATTATAAGACTCATTTTCGACGTGTTCATCCGATTGTGCATAAAGTCAATCCAGAATTTTTTTGTATTCACTTATAATATAAATAAAAAAAATTTAATAAATTTATCAATTTTATTGAAAAAAATATTTTAAATATGGTCAATGAAATTTTTTCTTCAATCTTTAAGGGTGTCCTGCCATTGATATGAAGGTTATTACTTAATCAGTCATGGGTTCAAATATTTTTTTTTTCTATTTTATTTTTCAGTTCATAAATTTTGACTATTTGCACAGATTTACATGGTAGCATGCATATCACCTATAATTAATATAATGTAATTAACCATTTAGAATTTAGTCTTATGTAGTATTTATAAAATAAATTTATGTAAAACTCATATTTCTAAGTAACGAATCTCTATAAAATTTTTAATTATGATTAGTTAATCGTAAGATTATAATAAAAAAAAAACTGTAGGTGAAATGCTATTGACTCACGTATATCTTTCGTGTGCATTGGGACATAGTTGATCTAGAAATCTAATATTTTTCTTAAACTTTTAAAAATGAAAGTAAGTCAAAGTATAATTATAACAGCATTCATTACAAGGAATTTATATTTTGCAACGAAATATTTTTAAATAATTTTAATAATTGCTAAAGTCCACAAATGTTCTTTTTGAGTTCACAAACCATATTTTTCATTCAAAAACCTTGAAATTTTTGAATTACTCCATTTAAACATCTTTACATTCATATGATATTGTAAAGATCTTTACTTAATCTATGAGTTATTATTCATTTTAATTCAAAAGTCTTATAATTTTATCTTATAAAAAGAAACTCACAAATTTAAGTTTAGATCCTGTATATATTATATTATATCTATATATTTTTTTTCAATATGAGACTGAGAACATTACAATTTTTTCACCTTTAAAGCTTGATATCTCTTGTCAAGTTAAGTTTAACCATAAGATCAAGATCACACTGAACGTTGGGATTCTAAATGTGGGTCTCACCGTATAGCACTTAATGATTCACACAATGTAGCACTTAGTTCTCATCAACTGGTGATGTTCTGATACCCTTTATAGAGACCCGCACTCAACTTGTGAGAAATTGTTCCCTTTTACATGAAGATCTCATAATTTTATCCCATAAAAGGCACATCATAGATTTGAGTTTAGATCTCTACATATATATCATATCATGTACATACATTCTTTTAATGTGAGATTAGGGGCGTTATAATCTCTCTACCTTTAAAGGTTGATATCTCTTGTCAAGCCGAGTCCAACCATATGACTAAGATCACACCAAACATTGGGATTCTAAGGTAGCTCCCCACCATATAGCATTTAGTGACTCCCACGATCCCACCGTGTATCATTTAGTGACTCTCACGATAGAGCATTTAGTTTTCACTGACTGGTAATTACTCTGATACTATTTATAGAGACCCACACCTAACTTACGAGGTATTATTCGCTTTAACCCAAAAGTTTCTCGATTTTATCCCACAAAGAGTGTTTCATAGATTTAGGTTTAGATTTCTACATATATATTATTCGCTTTAACCCAAAGGTTTCTCGATTTTATCCCACAAAGAGTGTTTCATAGATTTAGGTTTAGATTTCTACATATATATCATATCATATCCACACATTCTTTTAATATGGGATTGGAACGTTACAATCTCCCCACCTTTAAAGCTTGACATTCTTTGTTAAGCCGAGTCCAACCACAGGATCAAAATCACACTAGATGTTGAGATTCTAGAGGTGGTTCTCCATCATGTAGCACTTAATGACTCTCACGATATAACACTTAGTTTTTGTCGACTAGTTACTGTTCTGATACATTTATAAAGACCCGCACCTAACCTGTAAGATATTGTCCACTTTGACTTGAATGTCTCACGATTTTATCTTATAAAAAATGTCTCATAGATTTAGGTTTAGATATCTATATATATATTATATATATTATATTATATCCATACATTTTTTCAATGTGAGATTAGGGGTGTTACAGATATAACTTTAAAACAAAATGCAAAACCAATGTAATAAGTAAGCTCTCGAGAATGATTCTTTAGAATCAATTCTTTTTTTTTTTTTTTTTACTTAAAGCTTTTGATCACAAATCCTGCTTTAATTCTTTTTATCTGGGGCATATGGATCCCTTTTTATCTTGCAAACTCATTAACAACCAATTGGTTTATAATGATGTGAGAATTTAACTAGATCTCACACATAATTATGCAACATAGAAAAATTTTATTTTATAATAGGCTTGGATGCTACTTTTTACAACAAAAGCATATATTAAACTTGTTACAAATACTTTTTGTAACATGGTGTAGCATTACATAAAATTTTGTTGCTAATTTTCAAATTCTTGTTGTCATTGTTGAATTCTTGGACTCCACATTAGGTATAGAATTGAAGTCTCTAGCACTAACACTTTTTTTCTTTTAAATTTTGGCATGGATACATTGAGAATGATTTATCTTGTTACTAGTAAAGTTGATCCAAATTAAAAGAAAAAATTGTCTAATTAGTCTAAACTTGATTCAATTTAATTAAATTTTTAAAAAAATAAAAAATTTAACTTGTTCAATCCAAATCCAAAATGAATCAAATTTGAGTGTTCTCAAACTAATTTGAAACAACTCAATTTTAAATTAATTTAAATTTAAAAAGCCAACAATTTGAGTCTCAAATGACTTGAAACAAATGATCCAAGCATTAAAGTTGAACCATAAAATGATCTAAATCTCCTTTAATTGGAATTGGCTTGCTTAATTGCCTCTTATTTCCTCTGTTAAACTAGAAAAAGAAAGAGAAAGAGAATGTATTGTTAAGGATTACAATAGCTCTAATATCACTTGTTGGGTAAAAAAGTCCTAATCCAATCACACAAGTTGAAGCATAATCAAACAAATAATCAATCATACAAGATATAATAATTTAACATGGTTCAATCTAATAGACCTACGTCTACGAATGAAAAAAAAGATCCATTAGTTGTAGAAAATTACAAACATATAATCCATATCAAGCACTTACAATTGATACTCATAAACCCTTTCAATCTTTTATATCTTATGGAGTATTCTGAACCTAAATAAACACATACCCATATACATTAATACACCATACTTATGTGGACCCTTTCAATCTCCTCCAGTTCACTCACAAATATTCAAATATATATACTCATAAGATGTAAATCTCCAGTAGTCTTATAGGTTGTCTATTTCATAAAACCTTACAACTCTTTTATATTTTTTTCTCATATCTAACCTTATAGAGACTTCATATATTTATACGCATACAAACTTGTCTATTAAAATCTATTTCCTCTTAGAATTCTTCTTTTACAAATCAAACTTGCTTATTAAGAATATTTTTTCTCTTAGAATTCTTTTTCTACGAGTCTTTTTATCCATAAAGTAATATTTAGCCAATCCCAAATAAATTTTTTGTGGAATTTGAGTCATTATTCTCAACAATCTCTACCTTGATTCAAATTCATCAAATCATATATTTTCATGCTAGACATGATTAGCTCCACATACAATGAAAGTCTCATAATCATATTTTCTTATGTATCTTCACGTTTCATGTAAATCAATCCTCAATCTTTAAAACATAAACTCGAACTCTTCTTTTGAATCAAGCTCCTCTAGGCTTACCTCTTTACATATCTCGAACCATACTCTGATACCATTGTTAAGGATCATGACGGCTCTAATACAACTTGTTGGGCAAAAAAGTCCTAATCTAATAACACTAGCATAATCAAAGATAATGTGATTTGGCCCAATCGACTTATGTTCACGGATGAGAAAAAAGATCTATTAGTTGTAAAGAATTACAAATATACAATTCATATCAAGCACTCACAATTAATACTCATATATCCTCTCAATCTCTTTTAATCTTATGGAGTATTCTCAACTTAAATAAATACATACCTATATACACCCATGCACCATACGTATGTGGATCCTCTTAGTCTCCTCTAGTCCACTCACAAACATTTAAATATACACAACCATAAAACATAAATCTCCATTAGTCTTATAAGGTATCTATCTCATAAAATTCTACAATTCTCTTATATTTTTTTCTCATACATAACCCTATGGAGACTTCACTTATTTATAAGTATATAAACTTACCTATTAAGAATCGTTTTCCTCTTAGAATTTTTTTTTACAAGTCAAACTTGTCTATTAAGAATCATTTTTCTTTTAAAAATTTTTTTTTGTAAGTATTTTTGTTCATTAAGCAATATTTAGCCAATTCTAAATAAATTTCTTATAGGATTTAAGTTACTATTCTCAACACGTATAAAATCGAGAACTGTTAGAACAATCTCAAATTATAATTAGTTTTGAAATGATTTAGCCAAAAACCTACAAGAAATGAGTTTCTACAATTTAAGCTTCAATGCTAATAAGAAATCTAATTAAATACTTAAGATACCACAAATTGTGGGATAAATAAAGAAAGCTACTTAAAATCAGCATCATAGACACAAGTGATTAAGCTAAAAAAAAGGTCAAATTCTTACCGTATATGAAAGGTAATCCTAACAAACAATGTTAACTACGCCTTAATTAGTCGGTTACTTCTAAGGAATTGCTCTTAATACTTTTTGCAAACTGTAATGGATGTTTTGTCCTGGATGCTTAACAGTGCAACAATTAAGGTAAGGGAAAGTGAAATATAATCAAAACTAAGTGCAAAATAAATGGTTTTAACTCACTTTGTGCTTTACTTTACGTACATCATGGTGTTCTCAAAGGTCCATCCAAACACACCCTAAAGTTATTTTCCTAATGATGGAATCCTTCTTTTCTTTCAATGTAATTGCAATATTTTTCAATCAAATTCATTCTGTGTCCTGACCGAATTCTTTTTGTTGGATATATTCTTTGATATCCAAAATGAAAAAAAAAAACAAAAAACGAAAATGTAACGAGTAACGTCGTTATAACCAAGCAATGGTGGGAAAGTTCCGTTTGGCATGTTTTGCGTTTAGCCTACTTAATTTGCTGCCATGGAAATTACTGCATTCCAGTGTATTCACCATCGACATATATAGTTGTCATACGTGATTAACGAGTTGTCAATGTCAACAAAAACCTTAAAGTATTTTCATACGAAAAATTTTAATAAAATGTATATGGTATCTAATCCGAATATTTAATTTAATGATAAGTGAATGAGTTTGAGTTTGAATCTTTTTTTTTTTTTTAAATAAGGAAAAGGTTAATTAACCAGATGCATAGTATTTCAAAGTATGGTTGGTGGTTTACTTTATTTCCTTGAAATTTAAAGGAAAGTAGCTAAAGCATACGCCTTTTTTTTTTCTTTTTCTGAAATTATACTGAAACTTCATTGCAACGACAAAATAAAGGACTTTGTCCACAGTGGGGATACGCTGAACACGATGTCCTTTTCGAAACGTTAGGAAAAGATAAATGTGGATTCGACTTTCGAGTATTGAGCGACCTAACTGCCGATTGCTCGCAAAAATCGAACGACACCAGATCGAAACGCTCCTGAAATTATGTATAGCTGGAAAATAAAAAAAATTTAAAAAATAAAAACAATCTTATCGAATGGCTCTATTTAAAGTGAATTCTATAATCTGTCGGAGGAAAACTGCAAGATTGAAGAATTGAGTGGTGCTGTTGATCCAACGGAGTTTATGTTACCGAAAATGAAGCACTTTCATGTTGTTTTGAAAAGCTTGGCTAGTCAAAGCAAAACAATTGGATCGTCGCAGAGGAATAAGAAGCATCGGGTATTTTACGAAAACCTTATTTATTCTTCCTTCTTTTAACTTCATTATTACTGCCACGATGAATTTCGTTATCTTTTATGAGAAAAACTAATATTGTGCATTTAAATTGTGTTATCCAACCCCTTTTCACGAAATTCCTCTGATATATCGTGAATGATGACAATGGCAAATGACTTGTTCATCTTCTACTTTGTCTGGTTGAATTTGATTAATTGAAAACATTCTTTGAAGTTTGAATAATGGAAAGTTTTTAATCCTCAATCAAAAGAATATCTTATGATTGAATTTTCATTCCACCATCTTTTTTTGAGTTATCCATTCAAACAGTTATTCATCAAGTCTAAAATTCTTCACTCTAGGATCGTGAAGTGAAGAATTGGATCATTTTAATTAGAATAAATTTGGCAACTAAATTTTGCATTTTGTAAAATATCATTTAATAAAAATTTTGATCATTTTATTTTTAAGCATTAAGTTTGGGCTATTGCTGGTTTAAGGTAGTTGGACCTATAGTTGTTTCTCTCCTAAGACGGATCCATGTTCACAAGGAGAACGTTTATGGTCATCGCAAAAATTTAAAAAAAAAAAAAAAATGAAGGAAATATTTTCTTATACACCTTCCAAAAAAAT
This sequence comes from Durio zibethinus, assembly GCF_047325235.1. Taxonomy (NCBI): domain Eukaryota; kingdom Viridiplantae; phylum Streptophyta; class Magnoliopsida; order Malvales; family Malvaceae; genus Durio; species Durio zibethinus. Next base: position 7,115,655 of record NC_143175.1, read on the forward strand.
TTTTTTTAAAACTCTTTCCGTGGATAAAATTATAAATTTATCAATATTTTTTTATATATATTATATACGTAAATATCTGAAATAAATTTCTGAATTTGTTACTATTTCTCTCGCAAATAAAGCATCATCAACATTATTCATTATTCACCTTTATAATGATTCCTGTAATCCTGTAATCAACCACAAACTGAGGAGTTGTTATTAAGCAAGCCATCATGATAGCATTGGTTTCGATTTGGCCTGGTCACCCGCAACTGAGTAGACATAAAGCAAAATCATTCTCTCCATCGCCCCCACCCCCTGTTTAAGTGTTTACTAACCATTCCCTTCAAACGGATCAAAAAAAAAAAAAAACCATAGCCTTCCAAATCCAAACATAATTTCAAATATAATTCCAAACTTTATGTATCAAAAACTATGATTCCGGAATTTAATTATATTATTTTTTATGTTTTTTTTTTTTTGTTTTTATTCAATTTTTTTCTTACTTTTACTCTCTATTCATTGTTAAAAAAAAAAAAAATACAACATCGATGAAGCTTATTAGTAAAAGATATTTTACATAAGGGTTAATACCCTAAATTGTCCATGAACAATTGTACTTTTTTTTAATGTAATACTTAAATTAAAAAAAATTTAAATAATATCTAAATTTTATTTTCATTTATTAAATTATTTCAAGCACTAACACCTTTAAAATAAATATTCATATGATAGTTAATATTGATGTGAACGATAAATGATTATCATGTGGCAGTGATGTTCTGCCACATGCCATATTTTAAAATATAAAAATGTAATATAATATATGACAATCATATTATTTTTACATGATAGTTATATATTATTTATATCAGTGTTGATTACACATTAACATTTATTCTAGCAATGTTCGGGATTGGGGTAAGTTAATATATAAACATGAAATTAGGTACCAATTTAAAAAATTTTTTAGTTTAAGTACTATATTAAAAAAAAGTACAATAGTTCATAGGTTATTTAAAGTATTATCCTTTTACATAATTTTAAGTCCTGATGTCTTTCTATGATTTATATCATACATATAATAAGGATTTATTTATATCGGTATAAGTAGTATATATTTTTTTATTTTTAAATTAAAATAATTAAGTGTAAGTGTTATGTATTTAATTTTGATCCAAAGGTCAAAAAAATGTATAACTCATATATTAGTGTAATTGAATCTTTTTTCATATATATATATATCAACTTACATAGTATAAAATTAAAAAAGTCTTACACATTTTTTTAACCATTAATTTTAACAAATCAAAGAGATAAGATTAAGGTTTTTTTTTTATGTTTAATTGTTTTTCTCATCTTTTGAATTTATTAAAATTAATAATTAAAAATATTTAAAATTAAAAAATTATTCTCTGTATAAATTATATATATAGATACTCACATAGACTATAAAATTAATCATTTTTCTCTCTAAACGGCAACATTGCTCGATCGCCAATGCGATCCACCTAAATATTACCTGTAAACTTAATTTAATTTTGTTTCTTTAATCAGAACTTAGAATAGTTTACAAATGTATAGTTTGCACATTTATAAAACATCCATATTTATCTATGAGAGGAGATTCAACAAATGATTTCTTGATTTTCGTGATAAAAACTGCAATGTCATTTAATAAATATTTTCTTAACTTATATCTTTTAAGAACATAAATTATAAAATTATATATTAATCCTAGCAAAATGTGAGCAAAGTAAAAGTGTCAAATGGTTAAAATTGAGTTTGAATTAGACCATTTCAGGTTAAAATTGGCCTCTAACTTGCAAGTTCTCCTCTTATTGTTAAAATCTTTCCCTGCCTTTCAAAAAAGGAAAATCATTTACAACTCTGTGTAATATCACACCTTGTTATATATAAACACACTAACTTACATAGACCATTTGATTTTCAGGGAAGGAAAATGAAAAGATTAAATGCAACTATGAGACGACTAAAAGTGGAGACAAATGAGATAAGAAAGGAGCAGGAAAATATAAAAAGGGGGCAAATGGAAGTTAGAGGGAAGTTTGAAGCCATTCAATTTGAATGTGAGCAATTGCGGAAGGAGACTGACCTTATAACAAAGCAAAGTCTCAACACCCAACTTCGGCTTGCGCTAATGTTTCAAATCTTAAGAGCACGAGAAACTAATGATCTCAGCAAAGCTGCAACCCTCACTCAAGTTCTTCGGTAAGCTTTTATGATCATTTCTTTATTCTTCTTTTTTCCCCCTCTTTCTACATTTAAGCAATGGTAATTCCATACCAAAATCAACATATATAGATTTTCATTTTTTGTAACTATGCCTAGAATCTTTGATTATTCCAAAATATACGATAGTTATTAATCTATTAAAGAGAAACGTTGAGCCTATTATGTTTTGCGAGTAAATGACACCTTACATCTATAATTTTTATCATTATTTTATTTTTATTTGTAACTTTTAAAACTCAACTTTGGAATTCATGATCTTTTAAAATTATTACAAATTCATCCATTTTTATGCCACCTTAGAATTATGTGGACATTCATGTAGACGTTCATATGGTTAAAAAGTGCATCAATTTGATTTTTGAATTGAAGTTTATGTGAATGTGGACATTCACGTGATAATGACGTGACGTATTTTATTAAATTTTTAATGGTGGTTCAAGAAATATAAGGGTTTGAAATATTTTAAAAATGTCATGAATAAAACAAAATGAAATATTACATAAATATCTAGATGATTAATAAATTTTACTCTACGTTTAGTACTGTAAAAAAAAAGAGAGAAAAAACAATTTACAATTTTGATTTAAACTTCTTGATCATATAGTTAACAATTTTGTTTTTCTTTCTCTATTTTTCTTATTGCAGTGCACTGATACCAAAACAAAATAATAAGTAACGAGAGCTTGTGGTAATTTTAATATTTTTAGATCTTGGGTTGGTTTGAAGAATGAAGTAAAGATTGCTGTACTACTTTTGCATTTTGTTTTGTTAACAGTGTTATGTGTGTAATACATTCTGAAGCTTATTATATCATTTATTATATGGACTCTTTTTTTTTTTTTTCAAACTCTTTGATAAAAATATGGTTAAATATTTAATTTAAGATTAAATTTATAAGGTGTCGGTTATTTATTCCAAATCAAAATATAACATTTTTTCCGATGTGTCAAATGAAGATTGTTTGAGATAGAATTGAGAGTGAAGTGCACGTGAGTTAACTCTTTTAATTGTAACGACTGCTAAAAAATTATTACAGCTGGCAAAAAATTAAACTTGGCATCTGACTCATAAAAGAAAAAACAAACAAACTTTAAATGAAATTTTTTAATTTTTTTCCATATTTTCTTTTATTTTAATATCCAAATAAACCTTCAAATTTTATTAAAAAATGCAAACAAGCTTTTATTTTTTATTACATAAAATTAAGATTATAAACTTTTATTTCATAACAATTATACCCATTAAATCTTAAAAATAGATGAATGACGTCTATTGACAAGATTTTTAAAATAGCGTTTCTTAAATATTTGTAATTCAATTCATTCAAAGAAATCTAAGTTTTTTTTACAAATTAAATCATCCGGCCAAAAAAAATTTTACAAAATTTGAATATATATTTTATATTATCAAGATTCTACTTATAATAAAATAAAAGTTCATAACTTTAATTTCATGCAATAAAATTTCAATAATTTATTTTTAATTTTGAATCTGTATATAATCTACATAAAGTTAAAGTTCAAAAAATTTCAAAAAGCTAATGGGACCGTGGCCTCCTTCACCATTTATTCATCTTTACAAGCTATTTTTAATTCAAGGAAGAAAGGTTAGAATTTGAACCCTTTAAATATGAGATTTATACATTTATCATTAAGTCAAAGAATCAAATTCTTAAATTTAGGATACATAGTTCATAGTAGATTAGATTATAAAATAAAATAATATGATTTCATGATTTTATCCTATTTCATATTTGATGCATGCAATATCAAAAAATATATAACCTAAGATAAGGTTTATTCTAATGTCATGTGTGATTATATATATATATATATATATATATATATGTATATTTATATGTGTACATGTCAAAACATGTTTGAGCTATAATGAGAGGTAACTCTTTGACTCTCTTTCTTATTAAAACCTAATTTGTGTTATAAAATATTTTTAAAATATAAAAATATAATTAAGAAATTAATTTAATCAAATGGAAACATAATTAAGCTATAACATCACTTAATGTAAAGTTCTAAAGATTAAAGATATGATTATAGACTTAAAAGAATCATATAAAAAGACTATATAAGAAAATAATCGTTTGCCTTAGACTTTCATGAGGAGCAATAGATTGCCAACAGCATGGAGTTGACTATTTTGGCAAACAAAAGCTAAACTTAGATTCTATATAAATAGCAGTCGACTGTCAGCTTAAAGCAATCAATTGCTATATCTAAAAAGTGAGCGAAACTGATTTTGAACCCTAATGGAATTGACTTTCATTGGATGATATTTTTCTAGGAATTGATCTATGCTATAAGAATCATATAAAAAGACTATATAAGAAAATAATTGTTTGCCTTAGACTTTCATGAGGAGCAATAGATTGCCAACAGTATGGAGTTGACTATTTTGGCAAACAAAAGCTAAACTTAGATTTTATATAAATAGCAGTCGACTATCAGCTTAAAGCAATCAATTGCTATATATAAAAAGTGAGCGAAACTGATTTTGAACCCTAATGGAATTGACTTTCGTTGGATGATATTTTTCTAGGAATTGATCTATGCTATAAGTAGTCAACTGTTATTAAAAAGGAGTTGACTGCCCTATAAGAGGTCGACAATGGAACCTTTTTGAAAATTGAAAAGAGTTGACTACAACATGAATTAATCGACTGCTCAAGTGTAAAATTCATTTTGTATGATACAAGGAGTCAAATGCTTTATAGAAAAGTTGACTACTCTATTATGAGAGCATTCTATAAATTAGAATTACAAAGAGGTAGTATATTGTCTTCTTGGAGCAATTTATTGCTTTGCGAGAAAAGTTATAATTTTCAAAAAAGTGAAAAATAGTTTCTTTTTGTATGAAAAGTTTGATTATTCAAATGAACAAATATTTCTGAAATCTTTCAAATTTATAATAAAAAAAAAGTGATCTTTAATTGAAAAAATACAATTAAAGAGTCACAACCTTAGGATTCAATCTCTATTTATAAAGATTAATGTATGTTCATTTGACGTCCAACTCAATTCTGAATTACTCTTTTCTTTTTATCATTCCTTTCTCAATTAAAGGCAAGTTACTTTGTTATTGTTTACTATAGAAAACTTTGTAAAAGACAAGATATTTATGTTCTTACCAAAAAGTGTTTAGTGATTTGTTATACTAGTGCAAAGTATAAACAAACAAGATTTTATTGTATCTTGAAGGTATTTTTGTTAACCTATTTTGCATATCATAACTAGTTTGGATTAAATAAACCTTAAGGAAAGTGGCATTTGTAGCAAACCTTGAAGTCATTTCATTGGTTTTTAAAGGTCCATAATTGCTCAACTTTAACTATTTAACAAGAAAGCTCAAGAAGTTAACAAGTTGTCAAGATATTCAAAAATCCCAAGTTGTTTTCTTATAGCCTTGTATCATTATTTTTCTAACAATCTTAAGGTTTATTTTCAAGTAATATAGCTAAGTTCAATTACATTAAGAAGATCACAACCAACTTCCAAATCTTAGAACAATTCGATGGAGGCAATTTCCTAAAGTGGCAATGCATACCATCCTAACCATATTGAAGATTGTAAATGTTCTTACTACTCTAAGATCATAAAAGAGAGAGGATGAGACTTGCAAGAGGCAAAAGTAAGAGAATGATGACTATACATGCATGGTCTACATACTAAAAGGTATGTTCGATTCTCTATGTGATATCTACATTACATGCATATTGGCCAAAAAAGTATGAGTTAAATTAGACATAAGGTGCGTGAAAAAAGATACTATATCCAAGAAGTTTCTAGTTTCAAGATGGAACATGTATAAGATAACTGATTCAAAATTGGTCATAGATCAATTTTTTAAAATTAAGACTATCTTGAATAAGTTCAAATAATATAAGATAAAGATGGATGAAACAATTATTGTATTTTTTATAATTGACAAACTTCCCTCATCATGGAAGGACTTCAAGAAAACATTGAAGCATAAAAAAAAAAATGTTAATTTTAAAGAACTTACAAGTGATCTTCATTTAGAAGAACAATATTGCAAGGAAATGACAGAAAAATAAGTTAGTTCTTTTAAGGTCAATGTAGTAGAAGATATCAAGCTATCTACATCTATAAGAACTTTCACCAAAGGCCAAAAAGTTCAAAAAAAAAAAGGTGCATATTTCCATTGTGGGAAGTATGATCACTTCAAGAAAGATTGCTTTGCAATTAAAAAGAAAAAAAAAACACCTAAAGCAATTAAAGACAATTTTGTTGCTACAATTTCTGAAATCCATGTCATAAAAGACAAGAAGGCATGACGGATTGATTTCAATGCCATAAAGCATGTCTGCACTAACAAAACCTTATTTAAAACTTTTGAAGAGGAAAAATGTAAGGTACTATACATAAAAAATTCTCATAACTAAAGGCAAAGATAGATGATCAATTGATTTGGAGTTTACATTTGATAAAATATAATAATTACTAATGTGTTGTATGTTCCAAAAGTTAGGAAAAATCTTATATTCACTAGCTTGCTTAATAAGCATGGTTTTAAGTTACTATTTAAATGAGACAAGTATATCTTATCTAAGGGTGACATATTTGTGAGAAAAAGTTATACTTATAATGGCATGTTTAAACTCAATGTATGCTCTATTATGATTAATAATAAGAATAATTATTTTGCTTACTTGCTTGTTTCTTTTAATCTTTGGCATTATAGATTAACATATGTTTGTTATAATAGAATAAATACAATGTTTAAATCAAATTTAATTCTAAGTGTTAACAACAATAATGAAAAATTTAGAACATACATGTTAACTAAGATAACTAGAAAACATTTTCATAAAATTTAAAAAAAATCTAAAATCCAAGAATTAATACATAGTGATGTGTGTAATTTACATTGTACTTTTTCAAGAAGTGGTAAAAGGTACTTTGTAACTTTCGTTAATAATTACTCAAGATATTGCTATGTTTATTTAATGCATTCTAAAGATGAAGAATTGGATAAATTTAAAACTTATAAAAAGAAGTAGCATTGCATTATAATTCTACAATTATGACTTTAAGAACTAATAGGAAAGGTGAATATTTTAATTTTAACTTTTTTAATCTAATGAAATTAGTCATGAGGTGACTGCATCTTATAGTCCATAACAAATGGTGTGATTGAAAAAAAAAAGTAGATTATTAACCAAAATGGTTAATGCATTCTTATCTTAGTCCAGTTTAAGACAAGATTTTTAGGGTAAGGCACTGTTAACTTCATGTCATATCCAAAACAAGGTTCCTAACAAAAGGAACAAGTTAACTCATATGAACTATGAAAAAAAAAAGTCATATCTAAATTATTTTATGGTATAAAGTAGTAAAGCAATAGTAAGGGTTTTCGAACCTAAAAGAAAGAAATAAGGTGAAAAGAGAATTTAATGTATATTTATTGGCTACGCTCAACATAATAACGTATATTGATTCAGGGTGATAGAACCAAATAATTTAATATCTATTAATATGGTAATTGAATCTAAATATGTTGTCTTTGATAAATATAGATTCAAATTAGAATCTAATTCAAAAGAAAATTTTCTAGATAGCTCAAAAGAGCAAGAAAAGTAAATTTCCATTGAAAAAAAGATAACATTGTACCTAGAACAAGTAAAAGAGTAGGAAAAGTTAAAACTTTTGATCTAGATTCTTACATGTTTCTAGTTGAAGGAATAAGAGAAACAATCAAACATATTGAATATATTTTCAATATGGAATCAAATCTTAGGATATTTGAAAAGGCAATGAAGTTTCAAGATGTAGCTTTTAAGAGAGAAACTATAGATGATGAAATGGATTCCATTATAATGAATAATAATATATGGATCTTAATTGATCTACCTCATGTATGAAAACTAATTGGTTGTAAATGGATTTTCAAAACGAAAATGAAAGTTTATAAAACTATAGATAAGTTCAAAGCTAGACTTATAGCTAAGGGATTTACATAAAATTATGATATTGACTATTTCGATACTCATACACCTTTAGCAAAAATTGCTACAACAAGGATGCTTATAGCATTTACTTCTATATACAAACTTGAAATTCACCAAATGGATGTTAAAACAACATTTCTAAATGATGAATTAGATGAAGAAATTTATATAGAACCACTTAAAGGGTTTATATTTCCAAGACAAGAAAAGAAAATGTGTAAATTGATTAAGTCACTAGATAGACTTAAACAAGGTCCTAAACAATGGCATCAAAAGTTTGATGATGTTGTACTAGTTAATGGATTCAAGATTAATGAATTTGATAAAAGTTTTTATAGTAAGTTTGAAATGTTAATTTTTTATACTAACTTGGAACAAGTTAAAAATATTAAAAAGTTTTTGTATAGCAATTTTTCTATAAAAGATATGGGTGTTGCAAATGTAATTTTGGAGATTTAGATAATTAGAAAAACCTATAATATAACCTTGTCACAATCATATTACATCGAGAACATTTTTAAGAAATTTAATCATTATGATAGTGCAACAGTCACAACACCCTTTGATTCTAATTTGAAGTTAACTCCAAATAAAAGGATGTCGATTGCACAACTTAAATATGCAAAGGTTATAAGTTGCCTAATATATGCAATGACTTGCACTAGACTAGATATAGCCAATGTAGTTAGTAAACTTAGTAAATATACAAGTAATCCAAGTAATTTTCATTGGAATGTTAGTACAAGAGTCTTTAAATACTTAAAGAAAACTATGGATTGTAGCCTTTGTTATTATGGTAAGCATTTGGTTTTAGAAAGATATACTAATGCAAGATGAATAACCAATATGAAAGATCATTTATCTACAAAGTGGATGGATTTTCATGATTGATGAGGGTGTGGTTTCTTGGGGTTTTAATAAACAAATTTGTCTAATTGATTTACTATAGCTTCTGAATTTGTGGCGTTAACTTCAGCATGTAAGGATTTGGAATGGCTAAGGAATTTATTTTAAGAAATTCCATTATGTCTAAAATCAATGTCACCAATTTTTATCCATTGTGATAGTCAAGCTATACTTACAAAAACTTATAGTCAAGTATAAAATAGGAAGCTAAGACACATAAGTTTAAGACATAACTATGTTAGATAACTTATAAAAGATGGGGTGATCACCATTGATTTGTCAAATTAAATGGAAATTCGGTTCATGCATTAACAAAATGTCTCACAAAAGATATAGTGTCTAAAACTTCTATAGGGATGGGACTTAAATCTATAAATTAAGTCACACATAATGGAATTTCAACTTAACTCTAAATTACACATTAAGTATTAAGTTTTAATGAGTAAAATACATCATTTCTATGGGATGACAAGTACTTTAAATTATAATCAATCCTAAGGTAGATAAGTACTTAAACCATATATGTTAAGGTTGAGAATTAACTCTTATTGAATCCATAACATGACAATTCAATATTAGAAAGCTTATATAGTTGCATTCTTGACTAAGTTCACCTATAAGAATAAAAGAAGGGAAGCTTCTAAAAGCATGAACTTGACTATAAAAGCACTCATAAATATACATGACATACGACCATTGAAATAGTGTTAAAGTAAAGCTAAATGATGCTTTGGTAGGATTTAAAATTTTATGTATTGTATTAGAGCATGACTAGTTTTGCAGATTGGTTGATTTTAGACATGGCAATATACGTATTCATATCGTGTAAAATACTGATAATTCATATAATCATGTCATTTTTTACATAAAAATTACGTATCATAATTGTTGTCAACACAAAAGCATGAAATACATTTTTTTATTTTTTTTAAACTTATATATGATTTTTGCTAAAGTTTTAAATCGTGTCACATTCGTGTCTTTATTTGTATCATTAATGTGTCAAGTCAATGTGTCATGTTTAGGTTGCTAGGTCTAGTTGATTCAAAGATCTAAGATATATCACTCAATATGACTAACTCGACAATATTTTATCACTAAAGTAACTACTTTGAAATCATGTTATATGATATCTTTATTTATGCATAAAATTTCTGAAAGTACCAAAACTTAGACCTATTTTGAAAATAATTAGGTGAATTTTTTTAAAAAATTTCAAAATATGAAAAAATGATTAAGAAATTAACTTAATCAAAGGGAAATATAGTTAAGCTATAAGATAGCTTAAGGTAAAGTCCTAAAGGTCAACGATCTGATTCTAGACTTAAAAGAATTATATAAAAAGACTATACAAAAAAATTAATTGATTATCATGTTTAGAGCAATCCATTGTCTAAGGCTTCTAAGAGAAACAGTAATTGCCAAAGGCACAGAGTGAGATATTTTGTCAAACAAAAACTAAATTTATATTTTGTATAAATAGCAATTGACTTCCAATTTAGAACAATCTACTACAATATCTGAAAAGTGAATGGAACTTATTTCAAATTCCAATGGAATCAACTGCCATTGGATGATAGTTTTCTGAGAAGTTATCTATGCTATAAGCAATCGACTACTATTGAAAAAAAGTCAACTGTCCTATAAGAGGCTAAACGTGAAACATTTTTAGAAATTGAAAAGTGTCGACCACTATACGATGCAGTCGACTTTACATGTAGAATGCATTCTATATGATGAAATGAGTTGACTATTTTATAAAGAAGTCGTCTACCTTATTAAGAAAAGCATTTTGGAAATTAAAAATACAAAAAGGCAATCGATTACCTTTTTAGAGCAATCAACTGTTTTGTATGAAAAATTACAATTTTCAAAAACTGAAAAATGCTTTCTCTTTGTATGAAAAGTTTGATTATTCAAATAAACAAATATGTCTATAATATTTCAAAGAGACATATTTATAATAAAAAATGATCTTTAATTAAAATAACACAATCAAAGAGTTATGACCTTATAATTCAATTTCTATTAATAAAAATTGATGTGAGTTCATTTGACATCCAATTCAATTTTGAATTACTCCATTCTTTCTCTCATTCTTTTCCTAATTAAAGGTAAGTTACTTTAGCATTGTTTGTTGTAGAAAACCTTGTAAAAGACAAGGTATTTTTGTTCCTACCAAGAAGTGTTTAATGGTTTCTTATGTTAGTGTAAAGTATAAACAAACAAGACTTCATTGTATCTTGAAAGCGTTTTAATTCACCTTTTTTACAAACTTATATTAGTGTAAAATATAAACAAACAAGACTTCATTATATCTTGGAGGCGTTTTAATTCACCTTTTTTACATACTATAACTAGTTAAGGCAAAATAAATCTTAAAGAAAGTAGCATTTACAACATGTCTTGAAATTATTTCATTAGTGTTTGAAGGTCTATAATTTCTCAACAACAAAAAAGGCTACAGAAAGTTAAAAAGTTGTCAAGATATTAAAGAATCCCTAAATTATTTCTTATAACTTTGTATTACATTATTTTTCTAACCATTCGTACCAAAATTCAAATTCAAAATCTCTACTAAATTTCCAACTACATGCAAAAGTATCTCATCAAGAACATCTCATGATTTTTCAATTATGATTGAGTTATCACCGTATATAATGTCAAATCTTTCTTTTTTTAATATTTATGAACCATTGAACCATATACTAAGATATATCTTATGCACTTTTTTAAAATATATCATTTTATTTTTTAAAAATAATTAAAAAATAATTGTTATTATTTAGTATAGAAAAAGAAAAGATTAGTAAGGGTAGAATTTATTATTAGATGTGGAAAAATGAATATGAACAAAAAAAATTCTTATAAAAAAATATTCAAATTCGATTATACTCGAAAAAAAAATCAAAAAATCAAACCCAAATAAATTCAAAATATCCTAATTTGAGACAATTCTAAAAATTCAAATTCATAATAACTCAAATTTAATATTTAAAATTAAAATTAATGAATTTTTAATTAAAAATTTAATAGCAATTTTTTTAATAATTTAAACCTAAGCCCAATCCAAACTCTAAATGATTTGACTTGAACATAATTTGAATTTGAAATAATTTAAACTTACAAAAAGGTTCGTTTTGTTCTAGACCCCTTCTCCTAAAATTTTCTAAATATATGTATTTTCTCACCTAAAGAAATGATAAAACCTTATATGCCCCTCTCCCCCTAAATTTATAATTTTATCCCACTTTCGTCAAATTTTGTAATGATATGGCAACTTTAATGAGTTGATAATTTATTGATTGATTGAATCATCGATTTTCAATTTTCTTTTCTTAAAGGAGAAAATTCTTTCACTTATTTTAAAAGTAAGAATTATTTTCTTAAATTTCCCTTTATTCCGTAACAATTGACTTTCATATAATATTTTTTGTAAAATATAAATATTTTTTAAAAAAAGTAAATTTTTTTTGTTATTTGGATGAATCAATGAAACATGTTTTCAGTTGTTTAGTTGTTTCTAAAAATCTATTTTTTTCAAATAATATTAACATAATTATTAAAATATTAAAAATTATGTACTATTAAATTATATTAAAATTATTAATATTTAATATTAAAATATTATATTAATATTAAAAACACTTAAAACAAAACTATTTATTATTAATTATATTAATATTTTAAAATATTTAAAATTGTATTTTATTCTTAAAATATTGTTTTTATTAATATAATAATATTTAAAAAGTAATATTTATTATTAAGATATTAAAATATTGAGACTATTAAAATTGTTATATTTATATTGAAAGCATATATTATTAAATAATAATAAATTTTATTTATTTATTTCTATTATTAAAATAGTAATATAAATACATTAGTCAATAAAATATTAAAATAATAAAATATAAATTAAAAAATATTAAAAATATTAAATATTCATATTATGAAAATGCTAATATTATATTATTTAATATTAAAATAGTAAAAATATTATTTAATATATTGTTATCTATTATTAAAATAATAATATAATATATATTAATGAAATATTTAAATTATTTATGTTTAATAATATAAAAAATAGAAAATTTTAAAATTAAAATATCAAAAAAATTTTAATGATAATATTTTAATTTCTAATTATAATTAGATAAAAAAATTATTAATATAATAATATTTTAGTTCAAGTCAAATTAAATTTAAACTTGAAATATCATGTGCCATGTGAGGCTTGAGAAAAACTATAAAAATATTTAAAATTAAAATATTAAAAAATTTTAAAAGTTATTATTTTAAAATTTTAAAAAAATTAATTATAAATATTTTTATTAATATAATAATATTTTATGTCAAATCAAATTAACTCTATATTTTAAAAAAATTATATCCAAGATCTAATTCGAGTAGAATTATACTCACAAACTTGGTAAATAAATTTACTGATAGACACTTCCTTAATAAAAATTGTCTTTTCCTTGGGAAAATAATTTTAAAATAGATGGCTTAATTTTTTATTAATCAATAAATTATTTTATCAAACAAATATTAAAAAATTCAAAAATCTTTTTCGAATGTTAGTTTTCACAAAATACACGGAGTCTAAATTTGTGTACGTGTCACGGCTGATTGAGACTCAAGTTCCAGACTTGACCGTGACACGCAGAGACGAAGATGCCTATTTAAAAAAGCAATCACAACCGACAAACACCGCGGGATTTTGTCTGGCGTTTGTCACGCGGCTTCGCGCATAAAGTGTTATGAAAATTGTCGGCTTTACTGTCAATTTGGAATTAGGCTCGCGCGAACGTGATTTTGCATTTGCGGGTACCATTGGAAATGCATCCAATTCTGACCATGTTTAACCCACCAAAAAAATAATAATAATTCATTTAAAGAAAGTGATAAAGCACTGAAAATAGTTTCTAACTTGGGGACGAAGAATAAAGTTTGACTTTAATTTTTCTATTATTTTAATTTCATAATTTTATTTTTTATTTTAATTTAAATAAATTTAATTTTTTATATTTTTATTAGAAATTGATTTATAGATAATTGATAAAAATGTTAAAATTTTCTATTAATATGAATGATAAAACTTAACTTTTAATCACATAAAAAATAAAAAAACATATCATCTACAATAATTATATTATAATTAACTAATCAGATTTTAAAATTATATATAATTTATCAAAATATTATGTGAAATTCGTTCTTATAAGTGATAGATCCTCACATAATTTATTATTATAATTGGATAATTGTAGCTTTGTAATAAAATAATTATAGTTGAAATGCTTTGGAATAATTTAAGTCTAAAAAATTTAAATAAAATTTTAATTAAATAATAATTAATTTTTTAAAATTAAAAGAATATAAAAATATAAATTATTGACGTTAATGGGTGTCAGTGTCACTTGATAAAAAGATTCATGCATTATAAAAAAAAAAAAAACTATATTATTAATATAGTTTCATTAAATAAAAATAAAAAAAATTAAAATTATTATATTAAAATAATAAAAAAAAAAGTAAATTCAAACTTGACATAAAGACTCGTGTAATATTGCGTTTGGATTTCAGAACACAATTTGTGAACTCAAGCACAATGCTGAACACGTTATGGTTTGTGTTAAAAGTATTTAAAAATGAGTCAATCACAAGAATTAATTAGGAGATGTAGTTGGAGATTAAATTTTATGATTTGAAGACAAAATAATTAAATACCAATAAATTATTTATTTATTATTAAAAAAACCTATTTTTTCCTTTTGAAGATTATTTTTTTAGATATTTTATTTTTTTTACAGTAATACCAAACATTTGAAAATTTAAATTTATAATTTTCCATAACAATTTTTTTCGGCACCTTTTTAAACGCACTTCTTGAAATATTTTTATCAACTATAACATTTATGCTAAACTAAACCTTAAAAACTAATTTTACAGACGAGGACATCTATTAAGATCAAAGTATGCATGCTATGTGTAGATAGGATTTTAATCGCAAAATAGTTGTTCCCATTAAAACAACAAACCAAACGCTATGTCAATGTTTGATAAGAAAATTCAATAAATAAAGTTAATATTTATTGTCAAAAAGCGCATCATATTTAGATGTTAACTGATTTTATTTTAATTACGTTCGAATCTTTGTATATTCTTCTAAAAACTCACTCACACTTCCCTAGTGGAATTCGGAGACAGATAAGTAGTATTTAATAAGTTAAATGCTTAATTTAAAATTTAAAAATGTTCAGTTCAAGATCCAATGTTTAATTTAAATCAAATTGGGACCAAAACTTTTCAAGATTGATCAAATAAGGACTTCTTTATGGAATTAAGAGGGCGAATCACAAACACCATAACATAGCATGATACATTAATTATTTTCTTTTTTTGTTGATATAGCAAACTGACGTGTCATTCTCCAAAACCTTCAACAATATCTAAGGAGACCATTTTCATCTCTCAAGCTTTTTCACAAGAAGCAAAAGTCACACATAATCATCCAAAAACAATACTGGTAATAGTAAACGAACTAATCATTCTTTTCAATTTTTTTTTCCAAAGACATTTGTTAAAAACCAACTCCCATCCCCTTTTTTTCCAAAAGAAAAAAAAAAAAAGAAAAACAGCAAATGAAAAAACCAACAGCAACAAAAGAAAATTGAATTTGTTAAAACTAAAAGAATATAAGATCTTGTTGCAGGGCGATAATTAGGGATGTAAATGATATATTAGTACTCATAAGTTACTTAGATTCGATTCGAATAAAACTCAAATTTGATTTGATTATTATCGAGTCAAGTTCGAGCTCGAGTAGTTTGACTTATTGATCGAGCCAAGTTCTAGCATTTTTATATCCGACTCAAGTTACTTGCGAGCCTAATTAAACTTTTATATTTTAATATATTTTAATTATTTTAATTGATTTAATATCTTAAACTCAAGTTTGAGCTCGAGCACAAATAGTCGAGCTTTGATCGAATATAAAAATCGACATTATTTTTACATGTTAATCGAGCCTAATCAAACGAGCTCGAATAGCTTGATTTTTATCTTGAATCAAGTTCGAGCTAAAAAAATAAAACTCGATTGAGTTCGAGTCGAGTTTTGAGCATCAAATTTGGAGTCAAGCTCAATTCGAGCTTAATACTATATCGGCTCAAACTCGATCAATTACACAGATAGCGATAATACCTCTTTGTTGGCAATTGATTTAATAATCAATAAAAAATTTCATATACCTCTCATAGTACAAAACAAGAGTATCATCAACTTGCTTGAAACTTCTAGCAGCATTAAGTTCATCATCTTCATTGATAGAATGATTCAAGGAAAAAAAAAACTTTGTGATCAAGCACCTGTGTAACAATGAAAAAATGACAATTTAATAGATGTAAACTCATTGAAGATCCCCACCCTTACCCACCCAAAAAAAGGTGACCAAAGTAACAGATTTGCTAGCATAGTAGCTCAAGACACTCTTCTATCAAATTTCTTAAGAAGTTTACTTCTAATGAAATTAAAGGGTCAAGATGCATTCCTTCCTTTTTAGCATCATCAGATTCTTTCTTTATCATTCTTTTCCATTTCTTGATCAAATATGGATTAAGACAAAGTTCCATTTACTGATAAGAAAAGAAAATAAGATATCCAATGGGAAAAAGGATGTCTGAAAAATAGAAATTTACTTCATTCAAAAAAAAAATGAAAGAATTTTCAAAAATAAAACAAAAGTAAAGGGCCATAAAAAATTGTTTTTTCAGATATAAGGTTTTTCCTATATTTTCAGCTAAGGCCAAGATGAAAAATGAGAAGAATGGAGAATTTAAAGTTAAAGATTTTAAAGGGCTCCTGGTTTCAAACCAAAACTTTATTATTTTTTTCCTCCATAGCTCATCCTATGTAAAAATACTACTAGAATTTTAAGCATTATTGATAAAAGTTTATTGATCTTCACTAATTACTAACGGAATACCAATGAAATAAAAAAAAAAAGCACTTTTATTGACAGATTATTGATGAAATTTACTGGTGAAATTAAATCCGACAATAATTCATCATTGAAAGTATAGTGCCAATTGCCACCAATTTTACTGATATATTTTTTTGTCGGTAAACTATCATTAAAAGTTATCGACAGATTTAACCGATGAAAAATATAGTCGATAAAAGAATTTGAAAAAAAAATTTAACATTATCAATGAAAATTTCGTTGCTAAAACCATTAGTAAAAGTATTTAAAATTTTTTTTTTAATATTACCTATAGAACCATCGTTAAAAGCAAAAAAAAAAAAAAAAATTCAAATCCCCTAATCGGGCAACTCATTTTCCCTCTAGTTTCTTTCTTAAATCCCTAATCTTTTTTCGTTCCCCTCTCCCCTCCCTTTCTCCTCACCACCTTGCCGTCTTACATCGCTATCCAAGTGCTCCAGTCGACGTCAGTATGTCCCTTCTCTTCAATAAGTTTTTTTTAATTATTTTATTTTGTGTTGTATTTTATGTAGTATATTTGTTCAGTGTAAACACCCCAATTTGTATAGGGTCTTACTTGTTATTGTTAATTAATTAAAATAAAAAATAAAAAAATAGGTGGTTGAATTTGTGTAAGATTGTTTGATTGGACTATAAAGTTTGAGTTAGGTTTAACAATTAAAGTTTGAATTTAAAAGGAATCCAAACTCCTTTCTAGTTTAAGGTTCTCAGATTTGAAATCTTATAAATACATGCCTACACACAAATAAGATAGACATGCAGAGAGATAGATGGAGATAGGGAAAAAAAAGATATAACAAAAGACAAAGAGGTTAGTAAAATCAAGAAAAAAATTTAAAGATTTTATTCTGAAAAAATATGAAAATTTTTTAGATTTCGACAAATTTTTTCATATTCCAGTGAACTGGCAAGATTTGAAGTTTCCCGCAAAAAAATTCTAGTTTATGGTAAAATTTCCAACAATATTCATAGATTTCAACGAGGAATCCCAGAAAATGGCACTGGAGTTCATCGGGATTTAGAGAAAGAATAGAGAAAAAAAAAAGAAAGAGAGAGGGAAAATGAGAAATCTGAGGAAAAAGATGATTTTTTACCTTTTATACCCTGCCAAAACGACATTGTTTCGGCATTTAAGTTAGCCTAGGATCTACGAGTTTTACCGCCTAGAGGTCCAACTCGTAGCGCTGACTTTCTTTTGACTTGCGTTTCAGCCAAGCCTTTTAGCCAAATTGAGCTATATCGAGCCACTAAGCTGTGTCTCTGGAGTCGATATTTGTGTTTGTAACGGAGCCGTTCCAGTCGTCGAGTCGAGTCAAGCCAATCCTATTTGGTATTTTTTATTTTATTTAGTTATTTTATTTATTTTTAAAGTATTTTTGCATGATTAAATTTTAAAAAAATATAAAATATAAAATAAACTAAAATATTTTTCGAGAATAAATAATAATTATCCAATGATGAAATTTTTAGAAATTTCAAATGGTAAATTTCTATAAAATTCTTAGGTGAAATTTTTTTTAAATTTGTCCCACATGGTAGAATAATTTAGATAAAATTTTAATAATAATAATTAATATTTATTTTCAATTGTTAAAAAATAATAATAATAATAAATAAAAAAATTTTAATTTTGGAATTAAATACTAATTATCCAATGATGAGATTCTTAGAAATTTCAAATGGTAAATTTCTTAATAAATCTCTAGGTGAAATTTTTTTCTAAATTTATCCCAAATAATGGAATAATTTAGATGAAATTTTAATAAAAATAATTGTATTCTTTTCAAAATAAAAAATTTTGATTGAAAATATTTGACAATTATCTAAGAATGAGAATCTTAGAAATTTCAAATGATAAATTTTCTTAGAAATCTTTAGGTAAAAAATTTCTTTAAATTTGTCCTAAATTGTGAAAAATTTTAAATGAAACTTCAAGAAAATAATTTTCATATTATTTTCTTTCAAAAAATAAAAAACAAAAACAAGAAAAAAAAGAAGAATTTCTAAATAGACCCAAAAGGTGAAAATTTTAAAAATCAAAAGAAAATTTTTAAATTGGCCCAAATGGTGAAAAATTTAGAAATAAAACTTGTAAAATAAAAAAATAAATTTTGAAGATGAAATTCTTAGTGATCGCAAATAGTTGATTATCTAAAAAAATTTTAGGTGAGAAGATTTTCTAATTTGGCCCAAATGGTGGAATAATTAGATATATTTTCAACCAAAATTAAAAAAAAATGATTAAACCTTTTTTTTTTTTTTTATAACGGAGCCTCTTTAAGAAAACAAATGAAATTCTTGAACACTCTTGAGATGAGAAAATATTTTAAGAATTCTATCAAATTGATGGAGAATCTTAAAAATTATTTTTAATATTTAAACATTAAAATTTAAGACCATTAGAATCAAGACCTTAGGATAATTTAAAATAAAAATGGTACTGTCCTTTGGATGGGTATATGAGGGTGCTATAACCTTCTCCATATGTAATCGAACTCTTGAATCCTATTCTAATTAGTAGACCATAACCTATTCTTTTAAAAATTCCTAGTCAAGCTTAGGAGCTTCTTAAAAGGATAGATTCATTAGATGGTCAATCATACCTAGTTAACAAAGATTAGTGGTGACTCTTCTTGTTAAGTCTAGCTATAGATTTATGGATCTATATGTTATACAGTTTGACGATTCTACTAGGGATAAGCTAGAGAGTTAGGCCATAACACTTTTAAATTTATCCTATCCTTTGATCTAATAGTTGTAAAGTGTAATGATTATGTTATTTGTTTACTAATGTTTTTCCTTTTTTATCTCTCATTTGATTTATGGGGGTTGAGAATTTTATGTTCCTTCACACACACTATTACATGCATTTGCATCACATGAGCTTTATACCCGGGCTCTATCCCTCTTAAGAGGGAGTAAACTACCTATGCTATTGTGAGATGATAATCCCATTAATGGCTAGCAAAACACTCTCACTCAAATTGAATACTTTTTGTTGGTAGCCTATGATGGGTAATGATTATAATGCTTTACTAGTCTATGATAGATAATTATGTAAGGAATGATTTAGGAACCTTTAGTGGTTAAAGTCACTTAACTCTGCATATAATTTACACTTAAGAGGTTAGCCTTAAGATAGAGCCATTCCTACCTATTGATAGATATACCTCAAAATTAAGATACAAAAAGAAGCAATTTATGTGATATATTAATTATCTAACCATTTTGTTTATTTGACTTTGTGCATTTGCATCATTTCAATATCATTCTATGCATCATTTTCATAGTCATGTTTAACATTGTCATTTGCATCATTCTTATATAAAGAATATTTGTCACATATCAATCATTGATAAATTAAATCTTGTACCTACATCTATGGAAAGCCAAATGCAATCAAAGTCTACATTAGTTCGTTATGAATCTGCTTATCAATTGAAAATCAAGTCAAATGATGGTAAAAGAAAATAGGATAATTGCTTGCCTAAAGGTTTTATCTCATTATTGCCTAAAAGAGTTAATCTCGATCTTTAACAAAATGACTTAACTAACCTAAGTAATGTTTGGGGATGTATGAGTAGAACAAGGCATAACGTATTTAAGAATAAATATGGAGACATAGCTTCACTGCTTCAAGTAGATGTAGAAAATAATATGATCAAAGCCATTATTTAGTTTTGGGATCCTTCTTATAGGTGTTTTGTTTTCAATGAAACAGATATGGTACCAATAATTAAAGAATACATGGTCTTACTTCGTTTTGATTTGCCAAACCCAAACAAGATTTATTGATCAAATAAGATGGGTTATCATAAGAACTTGTGCAAATGCTTGGACTTAGCTTGCCTCAAGTTGGTGCATATATCAAGACAAAAAGTGAAAGTAAGGCTATCTCTTAGGGTTTTCTATGAGACTTCATCCAGAGGTATTTAGATGATGATAAGGGGTTGTGGCAATGGCTATAGCGCTATATGGATTAGTAATCTTTCCAAAAGTCATCGGATATATTGATGTCATAGTGATAGACTTTGTCGATCAGTTAGAATACAAAGTCACTGTAGCATCAACCATTTTAGCAGAAACAAGTCATTTTTTGAACTACTATCGCAAAAATGGTAAAGTTCAGTTTAATAGGTGCTTACAACTATTTTATATATGGATGAAGAGTCATATCGAATGTGAAAAAAGCTAGTTTCACAAATCATACCTTCGTTCTAGTATTCCAATCAATGAGTTTTATTGTAGCACATGGCCTAAAGCAAAGTTGAAAGAAGAATGGATTTCATATTTTCGTGCACTTGATAGCCAAATAAAAATTTGGAAAGCACCTTGGATGCATCATGATACAGTGTTATATAGTTGTGATAATCAACCTTGGATGTTTTTATTAGGCCTATGGGGTACTGTTACTTATGCCTCAACTTTGGTAACAAAACAATCTGGATGTGAGCAATTTATTCCAAAAACCTATAGACTTAACCAGTGAAAATTTTCTTTCATTGAAAAAAGGGTATATGAAATGGTTGAAATGATAAAAAAGGCATGAAAACAAACCATCAGGGTTAATCAGGGGAGGCTTACTTATGATGTCACCCCAGAATATATTATGTGGCATATGAGGTAAGGACATTGTGCTTCCTTGAGAATAAATAGTTAACCATTCTCCAAAGTTGATTCCTTAAGGTCCTTTACTCAAAGTGAAAACAATTAAAAAAACACTCCAAATTGAGAAAGATGAGCTAGAGCAAGAAAATAAGCAATTGAAGGTAAAAATGAGAGAAAGTTTGAAGCTACAAGATTAGAAAATTCAAAGCCCTACTGAGCAAAAAGATTAGTAGAAAGCCTTACTCAATGATTTAGATAAGACACATTTATTTGTCACATCTGAACTTGCTTGACTCTTAAAAGAAAATGAATTATTGAAAGCAAGGGTGAAAGAAGGACAAAGGCCACTACTAGGGCACATAGACGTAATCAAATGCTATAAAGGATAGTGGATAGACATAGTCACTACTAGGGCATACAGACATAGCCAAATGCTATAAAGGATAGTGGATCAGTGCACAACATAGGTAAAAGCTTTAACTTATGAATGCAAGAAATATGCTAAACACAGTGAGCTATAAAAAGGCATGTACGCAAAAAAATAGAAATATCTAAGGCACTTGTTCAACCAGTTATGTATTGTTATAAACAAAACGTTAGAAATGAAAGAAAAAATGAAAGAATTGAAGGCCATGGTTCAACCAGTAGGAACTTATGGGCAACGATTACTTGATTTCCTAGATGTGGCACAAAATCATTACTAACAAGCTAAAAAATTTATAAGGCATTAGAATAATGTTTGGGAAATATTACATTGATGTTTAGGACTTTAGAATGTTGTTTTGGCTTTGTTAGGTTGTAGTTTTGAAATTTTATTAAACAAAGTCTTGAATTGAGATTTCTTTTATCAATGATAGTTATGTGGTAAATATTAGTACATTCTATTCATGCATTCAAATATCAAATATAAAGCATAGCATTTCTAACAATGACACAATTATGGTACTCGAGGTTTAAGGATAGCTCCACCAAGTAAAAATCTCACACGATCAACTCACCAATACAATACAAAAGCTCAACCCAGATAAATGGAATAAAAAGATTCTAATCACCTTAAAAAGATAGAAAAAGCTTAAAAGAAGCTTGAAAAAGAGTTGAATAAGATTTTGGATGCTTTAAATAAGTTAAACAATGGGGGAAATGTAGAAAAAAATTACTAGCTAGCAAGACCATCCATTACAAGAAGTGACTAACCCTTTTATATCCTCTTGGTTTTAGTTCACAGCAAGCTCAGTCCACACAAGAGGTACCACCACAGTAATTCACATACCTTGTAGGGTATACATATTTTAGAATGTCATCAGCTTCAAATCCAAGGCATTACCATAGCTATATAAATCATGTCTTTATTAAGAAGGTAGTAGAACCAATCCAAGTCTCTGATCTAGATGATTTAAAAGAAAAAAAATTAAAATCAAAAGAGGGCGAGTCAGTGGGAGACTTAATAATTGATAAAAAGATGAGTATGTTGAAAGAAAAGTTATGAGTGGTGGAGAGAATTGGTTTTTATGATTTTGTAGATACTGTTGGGCTTTGTTTAGTCCTGGATGTTGTTATTCTTTTGAAATTCAAAGTTTTGAAGTTTGATAAATATGATGATACAAAGTGTCCAAAGACTCACATTACAATATATTGTCAAAAAATGATTGCCTATGCTAATAATGAGAAGTTATTGATGCATGAATTTCAAGATAGCTTTACTGACTCTGCTGCTAAGTGATATGTTCAACTGGATAAAACTCATATCCAGTTTTGGAGTGATTTAACCATTGACTTCATTAGTCAATACTAGCATATTATAGATTTAGCTCGTGATCATCTTTCTTTGTAGAATATGAAAAAAAAAAAGATAACTGAATCATTCAAGGAGTATGTCTAGAGATGGAGGGACATAGCTACTCAAGTTTAATCTTCTCTAATTAAGAAAAAAATCATAGTGTTGTTTGTCAACACTTAAAAATTTTTTTATTATAAAAAGATGATAGGAAATACAACAAAACATTTTACTGACATGGTGATTTTAGGCAAAATCATTAACAATGCTATTAAAAATGGCAAGTTAGAAGGAGGAAAAACCTTTACCAAGAAGGCACCAAAGAAGAAAGAAACTGAAACTCAAGCTGTAAGCTTTGACAAACAACAGTTCAAAGGTTATCAATCTTGTCCACCACAAAGTTATCCATACTACCCTGTAGTGAATAACACCCCACACTGCCTATATCAGCCTATCTCACAATCATCTTACCCATCGACATATCAGCCTACTTTCAGACCCTAAATTGCCATGTATAGCCCTACTACTCATCCTCTCACAAGACTTCAAACCTGTCTTACTAGTCTAGCAAATGGTTCATGAGAGCTATGAACTATCCGAGAAAAAATTATATTTGACCTAATCCCTATGACTTATACGAACTGAGAACTCTACAACAATCACTCGATAGCCCTCAACCATCTAAAGCCATTCAAGCCACCCTCTTCCAAGTTGTATGATCCTATAACTCATTATGACTATGACTATAAAGTTGCTGATCATTCCATAAAGAATTGCATTACCTTAAAGCATAAAGTGTAATAATTGATCAAGGATGGAATGATAAACTTTGATATATGAGGGATAATAACACCTAATGTTAGTGACAATCCATTGCCAAATCACAACGTTAATGTTTTGAGTAAGGATCAAGATCGAGTTTGATCCGAAAAACCTTGGTAAGCTTCAATGAATTAAGGGAACAGATGCTAATAAAAACCTTTACCTGATCACATAGGAGCATAATTTTGAAAAGGAGAAGGATGTTAAGGCTAGTTGAGAGTTGCTTGTCATTTTGAGATTTTTTTCAGAGTAATGTTAGGATTTCTTTTATGTGATAAGATTTTATTTTTTACCATTTTAATAAAGGTAAGTCGATGCATTTCATTACATTTTCTCTTTCATCCAAGCCATTATTCCATGCTTTGTTATTTGTCATATCTTTTTATTCTCATTCTCAAATTTTAAATGATGAATGTTTAGACAATGATAACAATAATTTTGGAATTCAATTTTGGACACTCATTCACATTGATAAAGTTCAATCTATTAAGACTATTTGAGCAAAAGAAGTAAGATACTAATAGATATAAAATAGATGTCTTGAAGATATACAGTATTTTATAAAGATTCATGAATTTATTTTTATTCAATAAATGATTTTTAAAGAAAAGTATTCATGTTTGAGATGAAAAATGACTGTTTTTCTTTTACCATTCATAAAAGCATCCATCGCTACCCTTGTTGAGCTTATTATGATTTTTTTTTCTAAAAGAACCCTAACCAAAGATCGTCCTCCATACTAGGGGTAAATTTTGAAAAAAACATGCTTGAAAAATAAAATAGGCAAAAGATCACAAAATGTCTCAAAAATAGAGTAAAAAAAAGAAAAAAAAACCCTATTAAAAAAAATGCCACAAATAAGTTAAGGCAAAATGATGAGAATCTTTTTATGAGGAATAAGACGAATAGAAAAAAAAATAGTGAAATGATATGGAATGGGGTAAAATGTCAAGTTGCATCAAATGATGAGAAATGATCCTTAAGTTTTGAACCCTTTAAACATGTGTTTTGAGCCTATTTTATCCATTTCTTTTATGAACCCTCACCATAGCTTACATTATAACCTTTGAAAGTTCACTTTGATTAAATTTGAATGCTTGAATTGAATAATCATATGTTAAGCTAAGGTATACTTATGATAGAATAATAAAATCATGTTATGTTGTTTTAGAGATTGATGTGTGGGAGTTATCAATAATGGATGAAAAAGATGAAAAAAAAAATAAAAAAATGAAAAGAAATGAAAAAGTGAAAAAATAAAAAAAATGAGAAATGAAAAGATGAAAAAGCGAAAAAATGAAAAATAACAAATGTAAAATGAGAGAAAATGAATACTTAAATTGAAAACCTGAAAATGACGATTTATGCAGAAAAAACATTTGAGTTGAGTGTTGGATACATAATTCAAATATATGAAAGATCAAAGACATCTGAAGATCCCTTAAAGTAGGGGTAAAGTTCAATAAGCTCAATATTATTTTGAAGTCAATGAAATAAGTTTTTGAAAAAGAATTTTGAATTAATGTTAAGAATTATCTAAGTATTCATTGTTTGGACATTGGTACCATTTAATACAATTCATCCTAATGACATGCTTTGAACTTGTTTCTTTGCCCATTTATTTTTGTACCAGATTCATTCCTCATTGATTACCTTTTTTCAATTTATCTTGTACTCTCTTATTCTTGCATCTTTGGAACAAGTCAAGAAAATGTCTGATTGCATTATATTTGTCAAGAATTGAAATGATAAAGAATGAATGAAGATATTTGTATTCCTTTTAAAAAGAAATCCAAGATGATAGGGGTAAAAAAAATGAAAAGAAGGTAAAAACCTGAAAAAATGATTGAAAGGACACATGGTGTGACCAAGTGATGAATATGGTTATGGATTGATCAACATAACTTATGAGTTGTGATCAGATAATGAAAATAATGTGAATCAATTGACAAAATTTTTTTTGAAATGGCTAGTGTTGAGAAATTAAAAAGAAAAATCATAGATGGTGAAGTCTTGAAAACCATTTTACCACAATTAATTAAAATTTTATGACATTAATGTTAGTGACATCTGTATTACATGTATGTAATTTGGTTTGGCTATGCACTTGCGTCATGTAGTAAACATTTGAATCATGATTTAGAATATGGCATTTGTAGTATTGTGAGAATCTAGATTGTTGCATTTGCATCATTAAGAAAGCAATTACATCATTATTATGATATTTTTTTTACAAAGTTTTGACTTTGATGAAAAATTGAAAATTTTCATGACAAGAAATTTTAAACTTTTGGAGAAAAGCTTGATATTTGCATAGCATGCATTGCATTTTTGAATGTTTAGTGCATAACATAAATTGCATTTAAGAATGTCTAATGCATGAAGCAGAGATATTTCAAGATTCTTCATGCAAAAAATAGATGTGAAGACTTTCTAATGAAAGGATTTCAAATTCTCATTTGAAAAAAAGATCGTTGAGGTAAGTTTTTTTATTCTTTGAAAAATGATATTTCTCAAAGTTAGGAACAATTTGTAAGGCCTATGAGCATAATCTCTTATAATTTCTTCTAATGATTTATAAGACCTTTGGACATGATTGTTGAAGAGCTTTATTTATTTTTCAAAGTCGTTGAACCTCTGTTTAGATGAGCCTTATTTATTTTTCAAAGTCGTAAGCCTTTGTTTAGAGGAGCCATATTTATGGCATATGGGCATAATCTCCTATAATTTATTCTAATGATTTATAAGACCTTTGGTTGGTTAAATGGACTTGATCCACCTACAATGACTATTTATGATGGAGGCCTAACTACAAAACTTAAATAGCCACTATGAAATAATGAGGTAACAGTTTTAGTTAAATTATTGTTTTGATTGTTCTACGTGATCTTTGTTGGAAGATTATCTCTATTTGTATAAATAGAATAAACTAGGTACAACTCTCTTATTTCATAACCATGTTTCAGAATTTGATATATTTTAATGAAAGATCAAATTGCTTAATTATTGGGGAATCAATTGTGCTTTAGATGATATTATGAATGTAAACCTAATAGGGTAAAAAGCCTTGAACAAAATTTAAAAATCTAAAAAGGCCTGATGAGAAAAATGAGCTTCTACCACGTTATGTTATAGAAATTTTCATATTTATCAATTGCTACTTTCTTATATGTAGGAAGATTATCAATTCTAGTTTTTCCTTCAAGAATAAAAATGTTATTCTACATGTCAAGCGAAGGTACAAATTCACTACCTGAGGTAAATGATACACCTTTTGATTTGTACTTATTTGAATACATGAAATAAGAGACTATTTTTCATTGATGTCCATCTTATGTCTTTACTACTATTTTTAATTTTTTTTATTGCATGGGCTATAATATCTACTGTTAATCATGTGAATTCTAATACCTGAAACTTAGAATATAACTCTATGCAAACTATACTTGATCAAGTCTTTACCATAGCAATCCCAATTGTTCTAGATCAGTTGTCAAATGTAGGCTGCATTATTTATGCTGTGGGTTCTCTCTTCACTTCCTTTCCCTTCCTTCTACCCATCACTAGTAACATTCTTAATTATTTGTCATAATACATTCTTCAATCCTTTAACATGTGACAAAGACATATGTAATTACATACCTTTTTAATATGGATTACGCTTTTATACATGCAATGACAACACATCCACATGTAATTTACACACATGGACTGATGGATATAAGTTCTTGAATGAGCATATCTGGGCATGTGAGTAGCGTAGTCACTATTAAAGATATTGGAGTTACCACCAAAGTTTTTAGTTATTGTTTATATGTAGAATTTCCATAATCCATCTGACTTTTTCGTTGAGCACTTAATTTCTATATGCATCTCACATTCTTTTCTTATCTTTTTCTTTTAGGCATTTACATGTCATCATTTATTATGAGTAGAGGAAATGAAGATGAAATTCATGTTTTTCATCAAATGAATGAGGTATTTTAGGTTGTGTCCTGATTGTATTTTATTTTTATTTCTTTTCATTATTTTGAATATTCGAGACAAAATTTCTTTATGACATATATGGAATAATACCTGACAAATTGTGTTCTATTATAGTCTTGTAAAATTTTCATTCCACTTTCAATAATGTGGTGTAAACTATAAATACAATAGGACTTTTGTTCTTTATATTTTTGTAATTAGAATTTAAAAATAATTTTATAAAATATTATTATATTTTTTTATAAATGAAATGGAATGTTTTATTTGTTTATTTCTTTTATTTATGTATATTTTAGTATTAATATAATTACTTTAAAAATAAAATTTAAAATATAATAAAATGATAAAATAATTATAAAATAATAGTTAAATATGATTTAAAAATATTATTATCAACAAATTTACTGACAAAAAAAAATATTTACTAACGAATTTATAGATGAAAAATTCCATAGTAAAACCGTTACTAATAAATTCGTCGATAATTACTAATAGATTTTTCATCGGTAATTATCGACAGATTTGAGGCATTACAAATAAAATAACATTACTGACATAGTTAGCACCGATGAAATTTTTTCTTTGCTAAAACCGTTGCTACTACTATTATCAACAGATTTTAAGCTTTCATCAATAAAACTTAAATTTTTAATAGTAAAAAAAAGTGTATTTACCTAATAGAAAATACACTTATTCTATTTAATTTAAAAAATTCTCTTATTTTTTCGAGGTTTGGTAAAAATACACTAACTTGAGGAGTTATTTGCTAAGTTAATTTTAAAGAGAAAAATAAATATACCTTTTTCTTAACTATTAATCATTTGTTTTCTATTTAGTTTTTTTTTATTTTTTTATTCTTTATTTTACTAAAAATATTTTTAACTACAACAAAGCTTAATGGTAAAAAAAGTTCTTAAACAAAAATTCAAAAAGTATTTGAGTCCTTAATGTTTCATTGCAATCAATTAATCCCTTAGTTTTCAATTTTGCATCAATTGAGCCTTAATTTGAAAGGAAATTGTTAGTGTCGTTAAATACATGTATACATGGAAATTTTTTACAAGTGGAATTTTTTTACACGTGGCATGCCAAGTGGCAAATGAAAAAATGGGGGGATTTTCCTCCCTTTTTATTATTCGTGTAAAGAATTGTGAATGGTCGAAAAAAAATAACGAATAAAACAAGAAAATTAATAAAATTAATAATTACCAGTAAAACCAAAAAAAGAGTTGATATTTATGCGCATCTTGTACTTTTGTTTTCCTTTCATCTTGGCATTACATTTTCCATATTTAACTAATCAACATCTTTCTCTATTAGAATTTTCATCTTTATTCCAGGATCTAGGGTTAAAAATTTTCAATTGTTGTCGTTGTCGTGCTCATCATCTGTTTTTTGTTGAAGTAATATGCATACACTTATGGAGTGGGAGTATGATGGAGAACTAGTGTTTTGTCACTTCGACGAAAATGCTTAAGGCGGACAACATGGAAAAAAATGAATATTGACAAAAAGTTTTACAGTTGTCCTAATTACAAGGTTGCTGATTTTGGGGTTTTTAGGTGGCACTATAAACAACTAGTAGAAAGGGCCAAATTTTAGATATGTGAGCTGAAAAAGATTAATGATGAGTTAAGAAGAATGGGTTAGGGTTGAAAATTGAAAGTAATGAACAAAACTCGATTGAAAATATGAACTTAGAAATGAAATTAGTGAGAAAGAAGATGAATTTGATAATGAAAAATGCAAATCAATTGAGGTGGAAAAAATATGTTTCTTATTAGAATTTTAATTTCCTGGGTTATTTCTTTCTTAGCTTTTGCAAATTAGGTTAGATTTAAATTAAGCTATGAATTTGTCTTAAAAGAAAAAAGTTTAGGGTATCTTTGAATATGAATTTGTAACACTCTTTTTGAAAATGAAAAATGAAATTCTTTTTTATGAAATACTGATTTATTATGAATTTTTTGTCGATAAGTTATTGCGTATCATGGAATATGAATTACTAATTTGATATCAATAACTTAGGTTGATATGAACTTTCAGTGTTGGTATTGAAAGTGTCTATATGAGGAAAAAAATATCGATATTAACTTGGGTTGATATCAACTTCTTGCACTGGTAATTATTTATTTTATTATTTTCTTTTTTTGTTATTTTTTATTTTTTTTCACCAATCATAGTTCACTACGTGGATAATAAAAGTGGCAAAAAAATTATGCCATTTTCCCATCTGCCACCATGGAATTAAAATGCCACCTAATGTGCCACGTGTACATGTACTTCACAACAATAACAATTTCCTTCCAAATTAGGGTTAAATTGATGCAAAATTGAAGACTAAGAGCTTAATTGATTGCACCGAAATGTTAAAGTTTCAAATATTTTTGAATTTTTATTCAGGGGCTTAAATTTTTGACCCTTAAGCTTTATTCTTAATTATTATTAAACTAATCAAATTAAATTCTAATTAAATTATATTCTAATTCAAGCGCATATTAAATATTTTAAACTTATCTTTAATTCAATTATATATTACATTTATTTAAAATAAAGTAATTACCATTATTTTAAAAAATTAGTGATAAAAAGTTGATTAAAACAAAAAATAAAAAAATAAAAAATATAATTATCGTTCATGAGATTTTTTGAAGATAAAACTTAATTGTATTAATTTGAGAAAACACATTTTATCTCTCTTAAAAAAGTAATAATATAGGATTCCATTAATCAAAGGAACATTTCTTCAAATTTTACTTTAAATATTAAAATTGCACTTTTGTCTTTTTTATCCTATTTTTTAATCAATTTTTATCACTAATTTTTAAAAAAGTTATAATTAATTTATTTTAAAGGAAAATAATATAATACATTTGTCTCAAAGTTAATAAATTGTCTTTGAAACACATTTTATCTCTTGAAAAAGTTATAATGTGGGACCCCATTAATCAAATTAATATTTCTTCAAATTTTACTTTAAATATTTAAAATACCTTTTTTTTTTCTTTTTTGTCCTGTTTTTATTTTTAATCAATTTTTATCACTATTTTTTAAATAGATACATTTGTCTCAAAGTTAAAATACTATATTTGAAACACATCTTATCTTTCTTGAAAAAGTAATAATATAGGATTTGATTAATCAAATTAATATTTCTTCAAATCTTACTTTAAATATTAAAAATACATTTTTTTCTTTTTTTTTTGTCCTAATTTTATTTTTAAATCAATTTTCATCAGTTATTTTTTAATAGTTATAATTGATTTATTTAAAATAAAAATAACGTAATACATTTGTCTCAAAGATAGTATACTTTATTTGAATTGCAATATAAATTAATTAGAATTTACTTTGATATTAATTAAAGGTGATTCTAAAATTAATTAAATTTTTATTATTTTTAGTTAAGATTTTTTTGGATAAAATAAAGAATGAAAAGAAAAAAAAATTATCTTTTTATTTAAAAATATCTTAATAAATAACATCTAAAAAAGTTAATATATTTTTCATCAAAGAGTAACAAGACAATTTTCAAATCATAGAATTAAGTACACGTTTATTAAATTTTAAGAATAAACATATTTTATTTGAGTTTATTTATGATGTAGTAATAATGTATAAACTCTATATATTGTCATTGAACCACAAATTATCACATAATTAATAAATAAATTTGAAAGTTGGCAAATCCTTAAAAATAAATTAAATTAACTTTTATTATTTATTAATTAAGATTTTTTTTAATTTTTAAAATTTGCTAATAAATGATATGATAACATATAATTCAATGCAAGTATATAAAATTTGTATATTATTAATATATTAAATATAAATTAATTTTACTTATAGATGACTTGTTGGTAGAAATCAAAATTTTAATTTAAGTAAATAAGATTTAAATTTTAGTAATCTTAACAATAAAAAAAAATTTCATCCTCCACATTTTTTAAAATCTAAAATTTATATCAATTTAAGATGGAATCCAGCAGTAACATATACCATCCTGTTTGTTATCCTGTGGTCGTCTTAGTGCCAGCCAAAAAATAAGACAGACCAAATTGGACTTGGGTTCCCTTTATCAGCACTATAAGTACACAAAATCGCGCGATCGCTTGCGATTATCACAATTTATTGCCAGTTCGCAACTATCGTCGATAGCGCCCAACTTTCGAGTTTTGACTTGGACTTTCTCTCTCGTTTTGGTCGGCTCTCTATTTGTGTCGCGCGTCTTCAATTATCTACTTAAATGGCTTACCATAGACGCTTCTTTGTTGCTAAAACAAACGATGGAGGACCTAAAACAAACCATGGAGGAGAACCTAAAACAAACCATGGAGGAGTTTTCACAGGCAATTCAACCATCCTTGAACGACTGTTTACAGGCATTTTCAACCTGCCCTGAAGACGATCAAGTTGTAAGCTTTGGTTATCAGATCAAACGTTGATTTATATCTGTTTTCTTTCTTTTTTAGTTTTAACCCACAGACTACATGGTCGTTGACTTGGGTTAAAACAGATTAAATTTAATTTTAATCTTTTCAGACAACCCAGATTCTTATGATGATTTCCAAGATAATTACAAGATTTCCCAGAGCTTGTGGCTGTGTGTGATTTGTCTTGTTCTTTTTTTTTTTTTCTTTTCAGAATAGAATACAGAAATTGAAGATATGTTTCAATTTGATTAGGTAGATGATAAAGGTTGAGTTGAAATTTTTTGCCTTTTCAGTGTTGGAGATCAATTTCACAGTCGCTACAACATTGGGATGAAGGTTCGATCCCCATCTGGGCACAAAGCAATAGTCAACCTGGAATAAACAATAGGGTAGTACCAAACCAGACTAATGTAAGCACAGCCCAAGCATCTCGACCTACAAACATTTCCAACTCTCCTCTTTTGCAAAGAAGCCTTTCAACTTTATCTGGATCAGAACGAGCTCTGAGGAAAAGGAAAATTGATCAGGCATATCGTCAAAGAACTAAGGTGAGGTTACCGTGTCTCTCTCATGTCATTTCTCTTCATTCTTTCTCTTGCAAGAATTTGAGATCATTGGAATATGCCTTAGGGAAATGGGGTTGAATTTCATGCAATTTTCATTCAGAATTTGTTTTTGATACTGAAAATATAATATCAGACAGTTGAAATTTGAACTTATTACTGTCTAAATTTTTATTCAACTTGTATTAAATTTAAAATTGATTTTTCTAATTAAAAAATGCAAATAGGTAGGTCTATAGAATCTCTGCAAATTCAAAGTGTTGTATTAAAAGTAAAAGGTAATTATTAATTGAATTAAATAAAACCATATATAATCTAGTTGATTTCGTTCAGTTTTGGCTTTTTCATTTAAAATTTGAATCTTTCAGGAATTTTCTCTCATTTTACTCCAACCTTTATTGCTTTGTTTCCAGAGATAAGCATTAGAGTTGAGAGATGTGAGTGAGAGATTAAAAAGGAAGTTCTAAAAGCTAAATCTCAATGTACATAACGATTATGTTCCTCTTTTTTTATGAGGTTGGAGAGTAGGGAAGGCTAGTTTGAGTCATGAATGAAATGTCTTTGTGCTTCTTTTCCTTTCCACACAGAAAGCTAAAGAGGATATGCAATCGAATTTGGGGATGCTTACTGAAGAAAATGAATCTTTAAATAAAGAGAATGAATCCTTGAAAAAGGATAATGCTTCGATGAAAGATACTTTGAGGGATCAAGAAAAAGAGATTGGTCGGTTGAAGAGTGATCTTTTTCAACTGAAGCACGAGCATGAGAAGCAAAATGTTCTTGTGCAAACACTTTCAGAGCTTTTAGTAAGTCTCTACTTGTCTCTAATCTTTGTATATATGTCAATCTATTTTTTCATTTTACTTGAGGAAAATAATGGTTATACTCCCTATTGGTTATAAAAGTGAGAAAAGATATTGGCTTTTGAAGTACTCATCTTTAGGTACTAGCTATGTTGCTCCCACTTTTCATTTTTATTGAAGTACCTGTATCTGAGAGATATCAAGCGGAAATGGAGATAAAGGTCGGACCTTCCAATCATATGGAAAAACTTATAAAGAATTGAATGTAACCGTGTTGGAGAAATATTCATATTTGACACACACCATTAAGTGCAAGAAACATAGGGTACTAGTGATTATTAGAATAACATTTTAACTTTAAATTTGAGTATATCTGTTTATGGATAATTATTATATTAGAAGTAATTAATCACATAGTTTAATTTGTTATGTTATGTCCTATATTAGTTAAGCTGGTATAAGTAATCAAGTTTTTAGACATTATTCAATATTAGAGAAAGAAAATGGAAATATAGAAAGTTGAAGAATGAAGTCTTAAGCAAAACATTTTTAACACTAAAACACCGATTAGCTTGATGAATCATGGTAATAATAATCAGCATAACCTTATTTATAGCCATAGAAGATCTTTACCATTCAACCTACAAAGCAAATTTGAGAAGACAAGAAATTGGGTTATGGCCAGACTCTTCCTCCCTTTGCCATTGGAAATGGTGGCAACAAATGCACGAGACTTCTTTTAGACTATATTTACAATCTTAGGTATTTGAAGGGAAGAAGAGACCTAGCAGACGTTGCAACCAAGGAGCTTGTTATTGTTGTTCAGGTCTTACATATCTGAACACCATACAATATAATTAATCTATTCAAAATTTATTTAAAATTGTTCCAATTAACTAAAATTTTGTAAATTTAATCTATTTAACAAGCTCTATCTTTCTAACAGCTTTGATTTATAGTTGTCATTTTTATTTAATAATTTTTAACAAGAAGCTTCACAAATTTCACTAAAATCTTCAACCAAGTCTAAAATTCTTGAGAGGTGTTAGGTTCATTTTTTTATTAAAATATTTTTTTAGGTTTTGAACATTCATTCTAGAAATTGTCTATCTGCCTTAAAGAAAGAATTAGTCGATTTATGATTGTTAATGTATTTTTTTATAAATTCAGTGGTATTGAATAAATTGTTAATGTGATACTACTAAATTTATACAATGACATTAACAACAATGAGTCTACTAACGGTCTGTTTGGAAGCGTATAGCTGCACGACCAAGACATCAATTACCACCATGCTATAGGGACATCATGTTTGACTGTGCCTGCAATGCGATATAGGGTCATGTAGTAGGACTTTGCTTCCTACTACAAATGTCAACTCTCACAACAGCTGCCCACAAAATTTTGATGTTTACGTTCAGTTTTTATTTTATTTTTCTTTTTTACCTCAAATCTACAATACAGGGTATAATGTCCTTGACACTTATCCTTTTGATAGGTTAGTCATTCTCTTTTTTTCTTTTTTTTTTCTTTTTTTGTTCTTACAACTTTGTATGTTGGTTCTCCCTTTTTTCTGGTTTCTGTAATTTTCCATTTTGGGTTCAATCTCTACTTTATTATTTTCAAATTTTATTCGGTTAATATAATAAATAAATATATAATTATATGATAGATAAATAATAAATAACAAAATTTGAAATTAATACATTAATAAATATAAATTATACTTATAGAATTATTTAGATTAGTGTTGAAGTAAATAAAATTCCCCTTTTTGGCTTTTAATAACTTGTTTTATTTTTTTTTTCCAAATGATTTCTTTACATAATGAGATAAATATACATAAATAATTAAGTAAATAACTATTAAATTATTAAGTTCCAGTATGTATAAATATATTTATTATTAACTAACTTGCGATTAGTGCGATGGATGGATTAGTTTTATTTATTTAAATATATATGTAGACATATAAATAAATATTATTTAATTTACATGTCTAATGTATATATAAAATACATATAATAGTTAAGTTACAACTTATCTTGAGTTAATTTATTAAAAGTGAAATAATTATGAAGGAAAGTAAATGTTAATTAAGAAGATCAATTATTAAAAATAAAAATATAGTAGTAGTAATAGTAATAATTAAATACTCTCTTTCATTTTTAATGTCTAATTTTTATTTAATTTAGAGATAACACAAATTTGTTAAATAAAAATTTCAAGAAATTTCATTTGTCCAAAAAGAATTAAAAAAAACATTATGGTTCATGATTTACTAATTCTGTTGCACTTAGTTCAATTTTCAATGTTGTTTTTTCCCTCAACGGTTCTGCATTTTATTTTATTTACTTTGTATAAACTCATGTAGGTGTTGTGTACAAAAATCATATCATTATGAACTGCAAACATTCATATGAGTTTATTATTGGTTTCATATGGGCTTTATTAATAGAGTTTTGTTTAAATGATTTTAAGCTTTGTTACTGAAAGCTAATTCTAAAAGCTAATTCCTAAAGCATAATATTTGTTAGTCTCGTACATGTTAGAGCTTAAATATGATGGTAAAAATTCTTAACTCAGTAGTTTTCATTGTAGGCTGATCCAGCGCGGCTCGAAAATGAGAGGCTAAAAGATGAAAATGCTTCATTGAGGAAGAATGCCTATCTTAATAACTTAACACTGCTTGCAGAGGAGAATGCAAAATTAAGAACTGAAAATAAGGTACTCAAGGTGCAGAATGATGCTTTATGTGGGAAGATTATTAGTGATAATGAGAAGAAGTGTGAACAAGAACAATAAGCTAAAATACTATTTGAAGATACACCCAGAGTAACCATATAATGTGTATGTGTTC
Organism: Durio zibethinus; assembly: GCF_047325235.1. Taxonomy (NCBI): domain Eukaryota; kingdom Viridiplantae; phylum Streptophyta; class Magnoliopsida; order Malvales; family Malvaceae; genus Durio; species Durio zibethinus. Next base: position 7,152,649 of record NC_143175.1, read on the forward strand.
ATTCTTAATTGACAATGTGTGCTATATTTATTTTGCTAGCTCAGCTTCTATTGCTTGGTCCATTCTTTCTACACTTTGTCTTAGTGCTCTACATGGCTTCCTTTGACGTTTTCTATTAGCCGTTCACCTTCTTGGTTTTGTTAAGTTTTTGATCTCTCCTCCTTTCTAGACCTTTTCTTTAGATCTTCAGTCACTATTCTTCCTTGATCTCTTTTATCTTCATGTTTACGCACTTGATCTTCAACCCTATCTTCCTTTTCACCCGCTCCCCCTTCTCACTTGCCTGCAATGGTGATGGGGGAAAAAGAAAAAGAAATCAGTTTTTTAGTATTCTTTTCAATGGGTGTGTCCCTGGTGGGTCTGATCTTGGCATCGTAGTGGTGACTGGTGAGGCTCCATCCTGTTATCCATGGAGGTGGTCATCTAGGAGTTAGTTTGCTGCTGCTGCTGCCTTGTTCCTATTGGAAACGTGCTTGATCTTAATTCCTCCTCCAATTATGGTCTTTGAATTTGATTTTGTGTTTAATAAACCACCTATGACTGTTGTATGTATTCTTATCTTGTACATCAGTGATGAAATTTCCAAACTTTTGTGGACATAAAGTTATGATATTGTCTTTATTGCATAAAGATTAGGTCCTCTTTTTCATATAAAGGGCCTTTCCATGATATGTAGATATCGGCTGGCCATTATCAACATATAAGAATTTCTTTATTAAAAAAACAACAAAAAAAAAAAAAAATGCAGCGCTTGCCTTCTTCCTTGTGCTTGCCTTATTCTCAAGTAGGAATCATCTCAATCAATTAACATGCTCTGAAACTGAAATGTAATCGGAAGAGTAGAGTGCTCTCTAGGCATTTTGGGTTTTCTTGGAGAAAAGAGTTTTAAAAATTTTGTAAATCTTTCTTTTTCAATACAGTAGATCAAATTTTACGAGTATGATACAGGTTAGTTCACATACTTGCATAGTTCCGATTCAACCAGATTATAGGGGTCTCAATTTCTACCCAAAATCGAAATGATATGATCCAAGCCCCTTGAAAATTTTTTTCCCAAAAAAATAAAATCATTATAATTTTTATTTTTTCTCAGGATATTTTTCATTTAATTTTTATTTTTTTTTTGTGTTAAAATTTAATACATGGACGACTTAATATATTTTAATATTATATAAGGTTTTGCAGGGTTCGGATCCTAAATGTTGAAACAAAAATCAGACTCATTTCTTTAACGAATCATATTTTTATCTAAATTTAATTAAGTTATTCAAATCATTCTTGATGTTTGAATAGTTCTACCGCAAAACGCAGTTTAAAATTCTAAAGTCGGGCTGCATCTACATGGCATTGCGGTGTCGCCGTTAGAAAGGAAGCATATCAAAATTTTATATGGCTGTAGATTTCTTTTTTCTTTGCCATTCCGAAAGTTTTAGGCTTGTGCGACTGCTGTCTGCCTTTCCCTCTCTGTTTTCAATTTTCTCTTTTCAATGCTCAAGACCCTCAAAAAAATCACCGGCCTTAATCATCCTTTTTCAATTCCCTTCAAACCATTCTCAACCCATACTTTGACAGAATCCCACCTCAAATCCTTAGTTCTCAACCGATATTCTGATGGAACTTTCTCTAATCTCCTCCAGCACGTCGTCGCTTTGCCCTCTGTTCTTCTCACCGCCTGCCAAAACCTCTCAAGCTCCCCCCATTCATCGTCGTCAACAACCCTTCTTGCCTCTGTTTCCAACCACTTCTCCATTCACCACATGGGTCATGAAATTTCCCAAAACAAATTCGATATTTCCTCTTGCTGTGTCGAATTGGTCCCACCAAGCCCTTCAGGTGAGCCCTTGATTTTACCAAATTTGAAGCTAAAAGTTTTGATTGAAGCTATTAGGATGGTACTAGAAATTGTTTATGATGAAAAGTTTGTGACATTTTCTTATGGCGGACGTGTTGGAATGGGCAGACATACAGCCATCAGGTACTTAAAGAACAATGGAACAAACCCAAGTTGGTGGTTTAATGTTTCGTTTTGTCCTAACAAGTTTGACGAGTTTAATGTTGATAAGTTGTGTTTGTTTATTGGGGAGAAAATTAAGGATGCTATGTTGATTGATGTGATAAAGAAGTTGTTTGAATGTCAAGTGGTTAGAGTTGAATTGGGTGGGTGTTATTTGGGGAGAGGGTTTCCTCAAGAAAGCGGGTTGTGTTCGATTTTGATTAATATTTATTTCAATGCGTTTGATAGAGCAGTTCAAGAAATGAGACTTCAAATGAATAAGGAAAATCGTAAATTTGAGTTGACTGAGCTAGATTTGAGTAACTCCAATATTTTCTATAAGCCAGTGAAACTGTATGCAGTTAGGTACTTGGATGAGATATTGATAATTACATCGGGGTCAAAGATGCTAACAAGGGAGTTGAAGAACCGGGTTTTGGATTTTTTGGAAGGGAATTTGGGGTTGAAGGTGGATAGAGTTAAAACAGCCATCCATAGTGCTGTATCAGAGAAGATTACTTTTTTGGGGATGGAATTGCAGGCTGTTCCTCCTTCTGTTTTGCATCCCCCTATGTCCGAAAAGGCAATTAGAGCAAGGAAGAAGTATCTTAGACAGAAGGAAGTTAGATCTTTAGAATTGAGGAATGCTCGGGAGAGGAATAGGAAAGAGTTGGGTTTGAAAATATTGAGGCATGTCTTTAAGAAGTTGAAGCAGAGTAACAATGGCTTTAATTTTGAATTTCAAATTGAGAATGAAGTAAGGGAAATTTTTAGCACTTGGGCAGATGAAGTAGTCCAAGAGTTCTTGGGGTCCTTGGAAGAACGATGGAACTGGCATCGGCTGCTCTCTAGAGGTGATTTTTTATCTTTAAGACATGTCAGAGATCAGTTACCACAAGATCTTGTTGATGCTTATGACAAATTCCAAGAACAAGTTGACAAGCATTTGACACCTATCAAAGCTAGAATGGCATTGGAAGAAGAAGAAAGGAGGGTAAGAGATGAAGAAGAGCAGAAATATTCTGAGCGCACGGTAGATGATCTGACCAAGCTGTGTATGAAAGTTTCTGCACCTATAGAACTTGTTAGGAAGGCTGTTAGAATGGCTGGTTTTACAAATAATATGGGTCGTCCCAGGCCAATCAGCTTACTATTTGCATTGGAAGATGCTGACATTGTTAAGTGGTATGCTGGTGTTGGGAGAAGATGGCTTGATTTTTTCTGCTGTTGTCACAACTTCAAAATGGTGAAAACAGTTGTTTCTTATCACCTGAGGTTCTCTTGTATTTTGACATTGGCACACAAGCATGAATCCACCAAACTTGAAGCAATTAAACATTACACTAAAGATTTGAAAGTTTCAGATATGAATGGAAACGAAGAAGTTTACTTCCCAACAGAGAGGGATGTCAAGATGATGGGTGATAAAAATCTTTCAGACCCGAAACCAGTGGATGGGGCTATATCTTTGGCTTTAATTAGATTGGCATCTGATGAGCCATCGCATTCTTGTATTGCTCATTTCTGTGACAGCATTGATACAATCATGTATAGAGTTAGGTTACTGCAAAATCATCTAAATATTAATCCCCTGGATGAAGCACATTGGGTTAAGGGTATGGGTGTTATTCATGAATCTTTGAATCAGAAATGCCTTCCACTTTGTGGTGATCACATAAATGATTTATACATGGGTAAAATCACCCTTCGGGACATTGACTGTACTTCATTTGTTGAAGTGGACTGAGTCATTTATCTCTTGGTTTTGGTTGTGATCAACTTTAATTCTGAAATCTGCAGATGATCTGCAACAAGAGGGCTGAAATGGATTTGAACCAACAAAAAGAAAATATTGGAGTAACCCAAGTAAGTTACGCTTATATTGTTTTCAATTTTGTTGATAGAAGCTAAGCCTTCTCCATTTGTATATTTAGTTCCTTGAAATTTGACTGAGTTATTGATACCATGAATGTTATTGTGATTTCTGGTGATTGATTCTCAGTGTAAAATTGTTTGTGGGAAACATCCTGGTGGATCCATATTTATATATATGTATATGTGTGTGTGTGTGTGTGTCTATATATAAAAACACACACACACCCACACCCACACCCACACCCACACCCACACCCACACACACACACACACACACACATATATATATATATATATATATATTTATCACATCCTTAATATTTATGTACTATTGATTCTCCCCCAAGATTAAAAGACTTTAACTTTAAACTTGCAGCCTCAGATCAATGGCAATGGAAGGTAAGATAGATATGGCCAACTGACATGTCAGTTATTAATTCTGGATCACTGTGACCATTAATGCTTACATAAGCTCTTCAGGAAACTTTCCAAGTGTTGTAATTCCCTCTGATGCTTAAGGTCTATAAAAGCTCTAGTATTCTAAAAAGATATTCTCTTGGTCTCCATGCCTCTGTGTTATGAGTTTATACTATATCCCCGTAAACCTTCTTCATGTGCACACATCATGTACATTCTAAGCCTTAAACACACCAACCCCTGACCCTACACAATGCATCAGCATAGCATAACTAGCTTATTGGTCCCCTAAGTGTTTCCCTTGTAGGGCACTGATAGTTTTTGATTTGCTATTGAATCCATATTTTGGATTGAAGTTTGCACCTTCTTAAATCTGCTGCTATGAACTTTTCTTGAATTTACTTTACATTGTCCTGGCTTCCTCAAACCCCGGTCCTTGCTTATTCATTTGAAATGTGCTAGTTAGATTACATGACGACCTCCAGTTTGCTAAAATGCTTGGATTGCTTGGAGCACTTAATGAGTTTAATCTAGAAATGGGTTTTATATAAAATTGGACGTAGACTTGTTCTATCCAAACTGTTGTCAATGAGGTGAATACTAGCCTGCAAGGTTGTCAGTAATGCAGTCTACTTGGCATATAGATTTAACAGCTAAGCTACATGACAGAAGTAGCTATTTCTAGCCATTAAACCCGCCAGCCCTTCTGCAGGTGGAATTTGATATTACTTCATTCTACAACTTTCAATAGGACTTCACCTCCTAGGTTAGCTTGCACCTTTGACATATATAGGTTCAAATACAATGTGGTGTGTAACATAGCCTTTCTGAAACAGGAAAACAAAGCAAATAAAAGAAGAGCAAAATGACACATATCCATAGTCTTTGATTCAAGAAGCCTTGCAAATTTCATCCCAGGTGTTGTAGCTTGAAATGGAAGCATTTGACTGGTATATGTTGGTGGGAATCTCTGAAAAAATGTTTTTAAGTTCAACTCGTTTTAGCCTTTGCGCAACAAGTGGAACTCTCGAAATCTTATATCTTTTGTTTTAGGAAAATTACCAAGGTTTGAAAACTTTAATATCTTGCTTACAATATGGATTTATCTCTCTTCACTTGCAGTTGTTTTAGACAAAGTTGCCGTTGCTAATCAAAGTACATCTTTCGTGATAAAAAAATGGCATATATGTGTATCCTTTGAGGTACAAGCAGAATGTCCCTTTGTCATGGCAGCTCTCGTTATAGAAATATTTCAAGTTTGAATCTTTGTAGAAAAAAAGAACTAGACACACTCAGCCTTGCACATGAAATCATGTACTATTTTCTTTGATGCGATCATCAGAAGTCATAAGAGACCAATAAAATGGTCGATGCTAGGGATTTCACATATAAAGCTAAGTGAATCACACATATCTACTGTTGTGTAAGGATGATAAAACTGGGTCTGGATGCATGAGAAGAGCCAGCTGTTATGGTTCCTTGATGGTACACATTTTCAGCATGGTAAAGCTGAGTACATTCAGAAGGTATACAGTTGATTTGATTTCTTAAATGCTCTACATATTTTCATGTTAAAGTCTTACATCCCTGCAATGCCCATGGGATCAGTGTTTGGTTGTACTTTCATAATCCAAGCATTGAAATGGGTTTCTTCCTACCAAATTGTGGAAGGATCAATTGCCCAAGAAGGGTTTACATGGTTTCTTTGCTGGCCTTTTGGATACTGAATTCCTGCTTTAACGATCTGCTGATGAGGGAAAATGATTTTTTCATTTTTAGTCACGTGAGAGTTATAGGGTATTGAATCTTGCCTTTACAACAAGTGGGCTTTGGGAATGCAAGATTTGGTGAATGAGAAAAAGAGTAGGTTTTCAGACACTGAGAATCAAAGAATGTCTTCTGCAAATTTATTTATTTATACAGAACTTACTCTCCTTCAAAACATGTGTTCATATATATTTTTTTTATCTACTCTACAATGTTAATATAAACGCGGACTTTTTTTCCCTTTTAAGTTTTAATCCCCACAATTCTCATTTCCTTTAGTTTTAGTCTTCTACATGGCTACAATTAGAGGGGGCAAACCGGATAGTGGGTTCCGGTTAGGGTTTGAGTTGGGTTATTTTAGGTCAAATTATTATAAGGAAAAATTAAATCATTTTTGTTCCAATCAAATTGGATTCAAGTTAAGGAAAATTTCAACCTTGATGTATTTTGATTTGGGTTAATTTAAATTTGGATCATTTCGGGTTTGGGTAATGTCACTTTCGAAATTTTCAAATTTGATCATCGAATTATTGGAATTTAACATTTTGATTATTTATATTTAATTTATTAACTTTTAAAATTAAATAAATATAATTAAATTTATATAAAAAATAAAAATATCAATTAAATTATTTAAAAGCAAATTGTTAACAATATGGATTATATTACATTAAATATAAAGCTAATTTTATCAATGATAAAAATTTATTAATGAGTTTTTATTGATTGATATTTATTATTTATTTATAATATTTCATGCATTAACTATTAATTTATTATTATTGATTCATATTAATATTTCATATTATTCGTCTACCTTACTTATTAATAATAAATTAAAATGAACTAGTAATTAGATAATTTTAACAAGACTGCAATAAAATTATCACTAAATAGTCAATAATGTTAAAGAATAGTACAAAATACTATTGGTATTGATTGCTTAATTGGTGTAATGGTTTAATCTTAAAACTTTAGTTTTTTAAAAACATCAAAATTACTTAGACATATTGATCATTCGAATAGTTAATAGAACAAGAAGAATTTTATATATACTTCATTTGTTACTTTATACCGTTCGTTAACAAAAATTAAAAAAAAAAACCTTTATACCATAAGCTTTCTCCTGGGTATTTTTGGGTCATATCAGATTGAAAACAAGAAGAGTAAGGAGCACTGGCCTATAAAACTGGCATTGCCTCTTGCATCGCAATTGCATCCTGTGCTTTGGAACCTATAGTTGTGCTAGCTAAAAGGTTGGTTAAGCGTGGCAACAGGTCAGCAACCTATTTGACGTACAGCACTGTTTCACAACTTTTCAGACTCAAAGACAAGGCTCTTCCCAGATGGTGGGGATTGACGTCGGTTGTTGCTCAGCTGGAGGATGGATGCTGATCTAAGTCCAATCGTACCCCGAATTGAGTCGGGCCAAATTATGGGCCTAGTTTGTCGGCCCACTTCTTGAACACCTTTTAAGTGAAATTAATATTTTGGTTAAAGTCATAAAAGATATTAAATTATATTAAAAATTATTTAATGTCAAATTTAAATTTAAAAATTTTTTAATATAATATGTGAATTGTAAGTTTATAAATTAACATGATGCTTATTTTTAATATGATTAATTTCAAATAATGACATATAATAAATAAATAATTTTTTAATTATTACATTAATTAATAAATTAATAAATTAATAATTAAAATATCATATTAAAAAATTTTAAAATTCATTATCAAATTAAACATTTCACATGCCATTTAGACTAGAAATGGTGAAAATGTAAATATGTCGATGATAATCTTATATATTATTATATTATAATATACATAGACATCTAATAAGATTTGTCAAATGTATGAGTATGTAAATAATTTATTTATTTATTTATTTATTTTAGTTACATTAAGAGGACAAATAAGAAGTCTTTGTATAAGTAAGAGGGAGGGGAAAGACCTAACTTAAAATCAGATCTTTGATGTTCTTTTAAACAACATGTAAATTAATTTTTTAAAGAGTATAATTTTTTTAATTATAAATTAAATAATTTAAAATATATTCAAATATCAAATTTATTAAAATTATAAGTACAAATTTTGTTTTAAAATTAAAAATTAAAAATATGAATTTTATCCAAATAATTTTCATTTTTACTAGATAATCTTATTTTATAAATGATTTAATTTCACATGTTTTAAAATTATAAAAATTAAATTATCCGAGTCTTTCAAAAACTCATTATATTCTTTTTGTTTTAATTTGCATCAAATAAAAATTATCTTTTAAAAAATTGACGTAAAATATTAAAAATTCAAATAAATTTTTCATATTAAAATTTTAAATAATAGAATATATATTCATCTTAACTCTAACTAATAATTTTATATTTAAAAAAATAGGTAAGAAATTTGATTTGATTTTTATCATTTATTATATCTTTTTAATTTTTTTAAATATCAATTTGGAAATTATTTATTCGATCCTAAATGTTATCTAAAAGTTATTCTACAAATTAAAGACTATAAATATAATGTATTATATAAAATTTTTTTTATTTTTCTATTTGTAATTTTTTGAAATTTTATTACTACTGTAATTTATTTTTTCGATTTACATCTTTATTTTTTTAAGGCATATTATGTTACTATTTGTAAGTTTGTACTTATTAAAATTAATATTTTTTTAATTTATTTTTCTTTTTTCATATATCTTCTAATATTTTTCATCTTTCATATAATAATTTGAATAAAATTACAAAAGCGAAAGTATGCTATTATACTTATATTTTTATTATTTAATTCATCTTTTGATAGTATATATGTTTTTATTCTTTTAAGAAAGATATATAATTTATTTTTATGTGATATAAATTTTAGATGTAAACATATTATTACAAATAAAGATTGTGTAAAGTGAAAACATTTTCTTTGTGTTTTTTGTTTTAAAAATTATTTTTATGACAAATTTATCAAATATAAAATTTTACATACTATAAATTTTAAAAATACAAATTGATATAGACACACACAAATAAATAAAACTACTCTGCAATATGGTAATAGAATAAATTGATGGCAGTCAAACAACAGAGATATTAGATGTGTGCTCCAGGAGATAGCTAACGGTGATGGTACACTCTTGTTCTTATTCACTTCGCTTTTAAAGGATAAATATACTAGAAGAAAACAAGGTTTATCTCTCCAAGCCTCCAAGGAACTGAGATCTAACAATGCCCCCAAACTCCTTTTGATTTTCCAGACATAGTTAGAAAGAAAAAGAAGCTAAAGAAATGGGAGGGTACGCGTTGGGTTCAGCATTTGATTCAAAATCAGGGCAGATGATAATGTTGGCGTTGCTTTTAATGGTTGGCTCTTTCTACGTTGGCAACCTTTTTGGCAACAATGCTCCCATTTACATCTCTCAAGATTCTGCTACTTCTTCTTCATCTCCATCTGCATCTTCATCTTCTTCTTCATCTTCCCCTGGTAACTTTCCATCATTCACTTGAAATGGATCACACCCACTTCCAATTCAATGCCTAATACAAAGCAATTACCTTCATTACTATTTCTTTTTAGCTCTTTGATCTGTTTTTATGATTGTTAGCTTAAACTGTTAGGAGAATATGGTTTTTATTTTTTTTTCTTTGAGGTTAGGTTGGGTGGCCGATTTTCCCAAAAAGGTTAAGCTGATAGAAAAGGACACAACTATTCTATAATTAAGTTCTAGGGGCGAAGTCATAGAAGATATAATTCTTTAGAGGGACTGTTTATTTTTGTAATAATTTTTCCTTAATTTTTAAAATTCATAATCTAGATTGAAGTGTCTAATTCTGCTGTGCAAAATATGGCCACATTGCATTGGCTTGCTTATTGATTCTTTCAATGTGCTTAGCGAGATGATGATGACCTTTGGTCACTAAAATCTATTCAATTGCTTATGGCCATGTGGATATCAAACTGTTATTAATGATGCAAACAATAGCGTCTAGCAAAAGTGTCAAATGGAAAAGTATCGGTATAATGCAGTATGTACATTAGCTGCTTCCCCTTTGAAAGGAAAATGAAGAATTAAAACTAAAATGAAAATAACAAGAAAAAAAAGAAAAGAAAGCAACTTTAATCAACTATCTCCTCTCTACATGATGTAGAGCAGTAGGCTCAACCCAGGGGAACATTTTGAATTTCAACATCTTTTTTGAGATGCTGCTGCTATTTCTGGTATCAATTATATGCTACATCCTATTTTCAATGGCTTCAAACTTCAGTAAGACCATAAAATGCATGCTATGTTTGTAACATCCTAGGCCTTTTACTTTAAAACAGGAGCATATGTAAGGTTTGTGTAAGTGGAAATATATGAATGCGTGATTTACCTCATCTTAGCTTTTGGGCAGGCCCTACCACTAAACTGTTAATAGCTTATAAAGCTTTTAGACATGTTACCCAGATTTTTGAACTTTTTTATTTCTGGGGAATGATATGGATTTATTTTCTCCGCTTGCAGCTATATCTACACTTGTTAACAAAGTCGCTCTTACTTATCGGGAAACACCGCTTGTAATCCCACCAAATGGGATGAATATATGTCCATTGAAGTTCAATGAGTATATCCCTTGTCATGACATTTCTTATGTGAAGCAATTGCTTCGAACCTTAAATGCTTCCAGAAGAGAAGAGCTAGAGAGACACTGCCCTCCACTTGAAAAGCATTTATTTTGTTTGGTGCCACCACCAAAAGACTATAAAATTCCAATAAAGTGGCCAGTGAGCAGGGATTATGTTTGGCTAAGCAATGTGAATCATACACATCTTGCTGAAGTCAAAGGAGGACAAAACTGGGTGCATAAGAAAAGTCAGCTGTGGTGGTTTCCTGGTGGTGGTACTCATTTCAAGCATGGAGCCACTGAGTACATTCAAAGGTATATACATTGATATGGCTTAACAAATGCTCTACATGTTTCTTACAATTGCCTTTGGATGAGTATTGCTTGATACTTCTGTCATCTAAGCACTGAAATAGGTTCTATCTTTACAAAATTAGGTGTTACTTTTAAAAATTATTAAAAATTATTTCAACCTGTAATATAAAGTAGAAACTGTTTAGCGTTAAGCTTTGGGGAACTTTGGATGGACTTTCCATCTTACCTCTTTTCTCCTTTGAAAAGTGCAATAGCCTCCAAAGAAATTCTTATTTTAAAAGTGGGAAGCCTGAGTGGCACCTAAGAAACAATATTAAAAAAATTGTTCTAGTGAAATGGGAAGAAGATTAGATGTGAATTGTAATTGCTTTAAAACATACAACGAAATCATTAGATGAATAGTTTCTCCCAGTTCTGATGTTGTGCTACTTCTTTTTCTGTGTTTGGTATATGGTAGCTATTCACTATTTTATTCTTTGTTTCCTTTTGGTACACATCACAGAGTCCAAGAGGGGAAGGAGGGATTTGAACCTTGGACCTTATCTCTCTTTGGTAGAAACCATTATGCCTATTCTTTGTTGACTATATTAGAAAATACTATATATTTTGGTTATAGGTCCATCAAACATCTCATCTAATATTGTTCCCAGTGGCTTTGCTAAAGGAAAGAACACTTTAAATATGCCTGCCTGGAGGAAATCTGCAAATACTATGGTTAAATGCCCTACTTGTTTCCTTTGGATTATTCTACCAAGAAGGCTATGAATAACTCTTCTTGCTATCACAACTCTGCTATTCATGCCAAGAAAAATCAGAAGGAAATCCTGGATTCAAATCATTCTTGAGAATTGAAGAAGATTTCTAGCCCTGGTGGAAAGGTGGGTAGGGGATATATCTGGTATTACGAGTCTACTAGACTTCCTTGCATCTCTTCCTGTGTCCTTGAGAATTTCAGGATAGTTATTACGGATTTATGCATGGGTGAATGTGCTTTCCTTTAAATCTTTCTGGTAGCTAATAGTACCAACTTTACAAATTGTTTGTTTCACTTGGAATATATTTTGAAAGCTTTAGTTCTGTCTGGAGAAAAGGGATTTGTTTCACTAGGCCCAACCAAATTGGGGTATGGTTGATTTGAGTTGTATGAACAATTTATGGACACCAAATAATCTTCTTTACGCTGGGCCTGAAGGATTTGAAATTGTCCTTTTCCACCTTGAATCACTAAACTGATGTCCCTTAGGCCTGGGTGACAATGTGACTGTTGACGAATGGGTTTCATTTAGGAATCATATAGTTGAGTTTATATTAATTGTCAATGCTTTAGGATTTGGACAAAATTTAACATTTTCTTTTGAAACATGTTTGTACTCACTTTCTTTTTTTTTTTTTCTTTTAATTCAAAAGGCATTATTAACTTCCTCTCTCTCTCCCTCTTTCTCTTGTGGTATTCCTGCCTCCTGTTGTTGGAAATACAGGCTAGGAAATATGACAACTGATGACGCAGGTGACCTGCGTTCAGCAGGGGTAGTTCAAGTTCTAGATGTTGGATGTGGAGTGGCCAGCTTCTCAGCTTATCTTCTTCCATTGGATATACAAACAATGTCTTTTGCTCCCAAAGATGGTCATGAAAATCAGATTCAGTTTGCTTTAGAACGAGGAATTGGTGCAATGATCTCTGCCATAGCCACTAAACAGTTGCCATATCCCAGTAATTCTTTTGAGATGGTTCACTGTTCTAGATGTCGTGTTGATTGGCATGAAAATGGTACTTTTCTGTTTACTGCTGCACACTCTATATTCAAGTTAACTTTCTACTACTTTTCATGACTAAATGCTCAAATATTGGATAAATATAACTTTCTGAACAATCTTGCTATCAGAAAATACATTATGGATAACAATGAAAATATAGAATGGTCACTAGTACCTTATTGGTAACCACTTGTTTAATCAACAGCTGGGATTCATTTTTTGGGACCAATACTATCTGCTACCTCAGTAGATTGCTTAGAAAGGTTCTTTATTATTGCACCTAGCTAGTTCCTTCTCATATCTGTGGCATAAATCTCCACCTATGGATCTAATATTTCCAAAATTCACTTGATGTTTGTAGGTTTCTCTCTTTCGGTTAAGATAATTGTCACTTTTTATTCCTCCAAATTGAAGGAATGTACTAAAAATTGAAGGAATGTACTAAAGATTGAAGAGCATACTTACTAGCAGTGTCTAAGCCAGGATTTCGGGGGGTGGGGGGTGGGCAAATGCGTATGAATGCACAACTGTTTATATACACATTATATTATGTGTATATTCTATACCTAAAATTAAGAAAAAATGATTATGAAAGCAAATATTAGTTAGAAGTCTATTTTTATCAATTCATATTTATTATTTATTTACTTTTATCAATTTATAGTAACTAGTGAAGTTGTATTTTCAATTAATGCTAAGTATTTTTTACAAGTCAAACTAATTAGGTATAGTTTCTAGTGAAACATTGTGAGTTTCTAATAAAAAACAATGTAAAAGAAAAAAATTTAAAATTAAAATTGATAGATTAATAGAACTTAATAAATAAATCAATACTCTGTAGCTTTAAAGATTTCAAAATTTTCATGTAAATAATCTAATTAGAGCTCTTAAATTATAGTATGAGTATTGGTTTTGATTTTCATTTGTTGTCTTCGTGTAAATTGTTTTTAGTTGTGAACTTCACTAATTTTATTTAGGGATAATACTTCATTTGGCCCTTGAACTTTTTTAATTTTTTTAATGTGGTACTTAAACTAAAAAAAATTCTAATTAGGTATCTAAACTTTAATTCTATGTCTTAAGTTGCTCCAATCTTTTAATACCGTTAGAATAATGTTGACGTGGTACTTAAATGTTGATGTGGATGACACGTTGTTGGCATATGGCAATGATGTGGTTGCCACGTCTACCTTTTAAACAGCAGCCAATTAAGATTATTGTCATCAGCACCCCCTTTGAACCCTTCTCCTACATACAGAAACCAACTCACTAATACACATTTTTCAAAAACCATCAAGCTTTGAAATCCTACCAAACCCGCAACACAACCATCAAATGCAACACAACTGAAAGCCAACAAAATCAACAATCCACATCTAGCAATCAACACAAGCTCAAAATTACAAAAGCTTGTCAGCAAGCAAAACAAAAGGAAAAAAGCATTCAAGCACACCTAGAAAATTTTTGGCTATGGGGGTTGTGTAATTTTTTTGGGTTATCCATGGGGAGAGAATAGTCCATAGGAAGTGGTTAGGCTTAGAGCGGTAGTTGGCAAAGGGGGAAAATCGGCGATAGAAGTGATGGCAGTTGTGGTGGTTGGTGGTGGCTAGCATGGTTTTTTGGGAGATTCGAATGGTGAAAGAAGATAGGATAATGAGGGAAACAACATATTGAAAACTTGAAACAATTGGATAGTGGAAGGGGACCAAAATGTCAGTGAAAGGCTACGACTTTGGCTTCAGATCTAGGCCATTGGAGGCCGATTTTCAAGAATTTGATCCCAGATTCGAGATGAGGCAAAAAAGGGGTTCGTGGTGAATTTGGGGCTTCAACGATGGTTGGACGGTGGTGGGGTATGGTGGACGACGATGGCACAATGACTGACAGTGGTGGTTGGAATCCCAGAGGAGAGAGAAGCTCTGAAAAAAGAGAGAGAGAGGAGAGAGAAGACGGAAAAAAAAAGAAAAAATATGATTTCTTCCCATATATAATAAGATCAAAACTACGTTGTTTTAATAAAAAGGGTTAAATCAAATTGCAATTTTAAAGAATAAAAAATTATAAAAAAAAACTTTTTCTTAAAAATTATATTTTAAAAACTTTTTATTTTTTAAAAATAACACGTGACAGTCACATTTAGGCCATGTGGTAGCCATTTATCATCCACATCAGCATTTAAATGCCACGTTAGCATTTTTTAAATGGTGTTAAAAGTTGGGGCAATTTATACATGAAAATATAGTTTAGGTATTTGATTAGAAAATTTTTTTTGTTTAGTTATCTCATTAGAAAAAGTATGATAGTGCAGGGGCCAAATGGGATATTATCCCTTTTATTTAAGAATTTATATGTCCTATTATTTTATCTTTTGTTAGTAAAATCTTTAGCATATTCACACTCAGAGTGTTTGGCTTAGTTGTTCGTGCATGATTTGTCACTCAATGAGCATAACTTGAATCCTTGCTCTTCTAAATCAAAAGTGTTTGGCCTATTTATTGACATTATAAAAAAATGAGTAATTCATTTTATAAAAAAATCCTCACACTTTGCAAACACATATTAGACACTATTATTTATATAGGCTTTTCATTTTTAGAGAAGACAAAGTTTAAATGTTAAACCCGAGAAAAAATTTGATACTTTTGACTTTTTAAAGATTCAATGAGTTAGAATATAATAATAATAATAATAATAATAATAATAATAATAATGTGGAAAAACTAAGAAATAAAATTCTGTGAAAAACTAAGAGAAAAAACTGAATGTATATTGAAAATTGCTTATTAAAAATTATATAAGCACCTTAGGTTTATATACACCTAACTAGGGGTTAAACTAAGAAACTAAATTTTCCTAAAAAAATTGATCCTATAATTGAGGGATTATTTATCCTAATTTTTTGTCCTTAATTTTAGTGATACAAATACTTAATTCTAGATATACAAATATAAATATAAAGATTATAAGATTACAATTAGCTGTAAATAAGTGTTTCCTACACTTTTTCTCGAGTTGGTGAATAGGTATTTTCCATTCCCAGCTGGAAAATAATTTCTTGAAATGTTGCACTGTTGAGACTCTTAGTCAACACATCTGTAAGTTGACCCTTGGTTGAAACATAAGGTGTACAAATCAACCCACTATCCAGTTTCTCCTTTATGAAATGCCGGTCTACTTTAATGTGTTTTGTTCTATCATGTTGCACAGGATTATGTGCAATGCTTATTGCAGACTTGTTATCATAGTAGAGTCTCATTAGTCCATCCCACTTGATCTTCAAGTCTTTTAGGATAATCTTTAATCATAGTAGTTCACAAATTCCTTGAGCCATTGCTCTGAACTCTGCTTCAGCACTTGATCTTGCCACCAAATTCTATTTTTTACTCCTCCAAGTCACAAGATTACCACCTAGGAAAGTGCAGTAGCCTGAGGTGAATCTTTTATTAGTTATTGAACTTGTATAATCAACATCTGTATATGCTTCTAGAACTAGTCTTAAATTTCTTTTGAATAAGATACATTTTTTCAGGATTGGCCTTCAAATAGTGCAATACATGGTAAACAGCTTGTAGGTGCACTTCTTTAAGACTATGCATAAATTGACTTACTACACTCACAACATATGCTATATCAAGTCTAGTATGTGAGAGATAAATGAGTCTTTCGACTAATCTTTGGTACATCTCTCTATCTACAGCAACCTCTTCATTAGCTTATCCAATTTTATGATTAGGATCTATAGGGGTATTTGCAAGTTTACATGTGAGCTTCCTAGTTTCCTTCAAAAGATCCATCACATATTTTTGTTGTGAGATGAAAATACCATACCGTGAGTGAGCTACTTTAATTCCTAGGAAGTATTTCAATCTCCCTAGCTATTTTATCTCAAATTCTCTAGCCAAACACTATTTTAGAGATTCTTTCTCTTTTTCATCATCTCCAGTTGCAATTATATCATTAACATACACTAATAGAATTGTGACTCTCTTTGAATCAGAGTGCTTGATAAGCAATGTGTGATCTCCTTCACTCTATTTATATCCCGTTGCCAGCATCACTTTGGCAAATCTCAAGCCCTAGGAAACTGTTTAAGGCCATATAAAGCCTTTTTCAGCTTACATACTTTGTTTGCTTCTAGATGACCTCCAAATCTCGGTGGAACCTTCATATATATATTTCTTTTTCCAAATCACCATGTAGAAAAGCATTCTTTACATCAAATTGTTGAAGTTACCAATTGTAATTTGCAGCCAATGATAATAAAATCCTAATTGTATTCATCTTGGCAATTGGAGCAAAAGTTTCCTAATAATCCACTCCATAGGTTTGAGTGTAGCTTTTAGCCACTAACTTGGCTTTATACCTTTCAATAGTACCATTTGCCTTATATTTTACAATGAAAGCCCATTTATACCCCAATGAAATTTTTTGCTTTAGGCAACTCTACCAGTTCCCATGTCTTATTTTTCTCTAAGGCCTCCATTTCTATTTTCATGGCTTGCCTCCATTTCTCATTGGATAATGCCTCGGATAATGTAGTTGGAATAGAAATAGTGTTTAGGCTCACAAGAAAATTTTTGTGGAATGGTGAGAATTTTTCAAATGACACAAAATTAGAGATTGGGTATAGTGGATGCTTAGTACATTCTCTGGTTCCTTTTCTAATGGCAATAGGCAGATCATAATCAGTAGTTGTAGTTTTAGGAGATTCATGCTCGTCAAAGACTGTAGTTACCTTATTTCTAGAGTTAGGATCAGGTTCTTGGACTGACATTGGTTCAGGATCTGAAACTTTCCTTTTTGAGTACACCTATAATTCCTTCATAGAATCATGAACAATATTATCCTTTGTCACATCTTTTGTGTTTGGAATGGGTTCAGACTCAAATTTAGTGTTTGACTTGGGTTCAGCAGAAACAGGTTTCGACTCAAAAGAATTAATGGGTGAAAATGTTGAAGAAGAGGACAAATCAAGCAAAAAGAAGTCTTTATCCTTATCTTTCATGAACGAAGTCTCCCCTTGAAGATAAGGTTGAGTAAAAAATGGTTTACTTTCTTCAAAAGTGACATCTGCAGACAGATAGAATTTTTTAGTTGGAGGATGATAACACTTATACCTTTTCTGAGTTGATGAATATCCCACAAAAATGCATTTAATTGCTCTAGGATCTAACTTTCCCCTATTGTAACTGTGAACATGAAAAAATGATATACAACAAAATATCCTAGGTGTGAGATTGTTTGTGGTATTAAAGTTAGGATAAATTGTGAGAGTAGATCCGTAGAATTTTTCAATCCCAAAACCCTTAAAGATAACCTATTTATAATATGTGTGGAAGTGAGAACAACTTTTCCCTAGTAAGAATTGGATACGTTTGCTTGAAAAAGTAAAGCTTGGGTTGTGGCTAGTAAATGACTATTTCTCCTCTCTGTCACTCCATTTTGCTGTGGAGTATTAACACAAGATGACTCATGGATAATCCTTTCCTTTTGAAAATAGGTAGTTAAACTCTGGTTAAAATAGTTTATTGCATTATCAAACCTAAATCTCTTGATTTTCTCTCCAAATTGATTTTGGATCATGTTTTGGAAGCTTAAAAACACATTATTCACATCTGCTTTGGATTTAAGTAAAAATATCCAAGAGACCCCGGTACAATCATCTATGAAAAAAACAAATCACCTTGCCCTCGAAATATTAAGAATTGTAGAGGGACCCCATATGTCACTATGAATCAAGTAAAAAGGAGTAGAACTTCTTTTATTACTAACTGGAAAAGACGCACGTCTATGCTTTGCAAGTTCACAAACATCGCAATGAAAATTTTCGGCATTTAATCCTTTGAACAAAAAAGGAAACATGTTTTTCAAAGTTCCAAAAAAAGGATGTCCAAGACGAAAATGATAAAGCCAAATTTTGTCTTTATTAGGAGATTTTTCAGAAGAATTGTCAAAGGTAAACTATTCTTGATATTATTTGTGTTGTTTGATGTCTCAAGATAGTATAGTCCACCCTTCTCCTTAGCAAGTCCAATCCTTTTCCCCGAACTCTAGTCCTGAAATTCACAATAAGAGGGATAAAAAGTCACTTTGTAGTCTATATCTTTGGTAAATTTTTGTATAGATATCAGATTAGTAAACAATCCACGAACATGAAGAACATGAAGAACATTTTTAAGAACAAATGAGAGATTAATTTGAACATCTTCTAATCTTGCCACTGTAGTAAGTGAACCATCTGCAACAACAATTTTCTTATTCCTAGGACACAAGTTATAGATACTAAACTTCTGTGAGGAATGTGCCATATGGTCTGTGACTCTTGAGTCAATGACCCAAGAACTCGTAATAGGCTTAACCGAGACATTTAATCCATGAGAACTAGAAGCTTTACTTGAACTAGACACCTTACCCAAGGAACATACCCCAGTAGGTTTTTAAAGGGTTTTCAATAGGTTTCTCAGCTTTTCAATCATTTTTCTGTCCAACTCTCATTGTTTTTAAGACATTTGTAGTATTCCGGTGATTTTCTAAGTTGATGCTTCCTCAAATTGGGTGGTAGTGATATCTTTCTTTGAACGAAAATGACTATGACCAGAAATGACTCTTAGCAATGAAGGCTAACGAAGGAAAAAATAAAATGGCTATGAAGGCCTTAACAAGGTTCGACAATGAAGGCTTAAACAAGGTTCGGCAATGAAGGCCTAAAATAGAAGTCAACAATGAAGGCTGAAAATTTTGCTTCCCAAGAAGAGCCTAAAGCTCTGATACCATGTGAAAAAACTAAGAAATAAAACTGTGTGAAAAACTAAGAGAAAAAACTGAATGTATATTGAAAAACTGCTCATTAACAATTATACAAGTACCTTAGGTTTATATACACCTTACTAGGGGTTAAACTAGGAAACTAAATCTTCCTAAAAAATTGATCCTATAATTGAGGAATTGTCTATCCTAATTTTTTGTCCTTAATTCTAGGGATACAAATACTTAATTTTAGAGATACAAATATAAATATACAGATTACAAGATTACAACCAGCTGTAAATAAGTGTTTTCCCACAAATAATAATAATAATAATAATAAAAATAATAATAAAAAAAAAAATAATAAATTTCAAAATTCTTTGGGGGCCAGGGCCTCCTTTGGTCCCCTCTACAATTGATCTAAGAAAGATATCTAGTATTTGTAAGTCTAGACATGACTTAGATGTACTTGACCACATCATGAATGAGTTTCACTGCTTAAAGTTGGTGGATAGAGGGGAAGCTACCTAATGAGGTGTGTCATTTTCTTTGATGTGGAAAGCTTTATTAATGGCTATTTGAGAAGTTGTAGTCAGTTCTTGATTTGCAGGTATTGTTATTTTTGGTGTCAGTGTTAGGTTTGGTAGACTACTAGTTGGATTAATCAAATATGTGCTGATAAAGTATTTTTATGAGAGTGTCATGTTGGAAAAAAAAAATTCCTGTCAGTTGCAACTTTTATAGTACTTTGATGTCTTGTAGTCCTTAAATATGTTTATGCATTGATATAATGAGCTACAAGAAGGGTTGTTGGAGGCTCTCCCCAGCCTCAGCCTCCTCTCCCTCTAGCCTTTTCCTGCTTCAATACTTATTTCTCTTGCTTTTCTGTTCTAGGTAGTACTATGATGTTAAAATATATGTTTGACTCCATAAAAGCCTTGTTTGACACCAATAGCTGTCAGATATTGCCTTATTAGCTCTCTTGTACATGTTCTATACTGAATTGAGTCTCCTAATTTCAAGCTCTATCATATTGTTTCTTTCAGATGGTATTTTACTCAAGGAAGTGAACCGCCTCCTGCGACCTAATGGATATTTTGTCTATTCAGCTCCACCTGCTTATAGGAAGGATAAAGATTATCCTGTAATTTGGAACAAGTTGGTGGATCTAACTGCAGCAATGTGCTGGAAACTTATTGCTCATAAGGTTCAGACTGCCATTTGGATCAAAGAAGAAAATACATCATGCCTTCAGCATAATGCAGAGTTGAAGCTCATTGATATTTGTGATGCTGTAGACGAGACTAAACCATCATGGAAGACTCTTCTAATGAATTGCATACAACTAAGAAGTGCAAAAACAGATACTCAGAAGCTTCCTCCTAGACCAGAGCGTTTGTCAGTATATTCGGAGAGTCTCGGTAGAATCGGTCAGTTCAGCTTGCATCTGTCTAAAGTTATTGTTCTAAGATCACTCATATATTACCCAAACAAAAAAATCATGGGTTAATTACACATTTGCACCCAAACTATAGTCAAATGTTTGATATTAGCCTCCAAAGTTTAAAAACACACAATTAATTACTCAAACTTTGCCTCAATTTATCAGTTTCCAAATTAAGCTAACTATGTTAGTCAAATGGATGATTTGTCCAAAAACAAATCAATGTGGAACGTGTCTAAAAATGCCACATCATTTTATTTATAATTGATATTTTCTAAAAGTTTTTTATTTCCAAAATTAAGAAAATAAAGAAAATAAAAAAAAAAGGAAGAGAAAATTGAAGAGAAAGAGAGAGAGAAGGGAGGGAGAGGGGTTGGCCAACCTTCCCGTTCCCCTTCCCTTCTCTATCTATCTTCCATTTCAACTCTTTCCCCATTTTCTCACTTTTTGTTTTGTTTTGATTTTTTTGGTGATTTTTTTTTTTGTAGTTTTTACTTTTTCTTTTTGTTAGAAACTTTTTAATTCAAAAATATTTACAAAAAATCAGAAATAAAAAATGATGTGCTATTTTTTAGACATGTTGTGCATTTTGTTGGCTAGTTTTGGACACAACAGCCATTTGATTAGTGAAGTTTCATATGCAAACTAAAAATGGAAGTAGAGTTTTAGTACCTAACTGGACATTTTTGAACTTTTCGTACAAATCCATTATATAACTATAATTCAGGTATGAAATGTGTAATTAACCTAAAAATCCATTATATGACTATAATTCAAATATAAAATGTGTAATTAATCTAAAAATCCTTCATGAAGAAATTACATGTTTAATCTTTCACGTAATCATAACACTATATATTTTTTATGCTTTTGAACTAAATTGGAACTAAATTGAAACATAGAATGTACAGAAAAAACCTTCTATCAAACCAGTTAAGATTTTGAATTTAACAAAGAAGAAACTTCTCTCTTATAATTTGATCAGCAGAATATCCTAACTGATGCTTTTTGAATCTGAGTCTTGTACACCTTCTAATGTGTTTAAAGTTATTATAGTTTAATGCCAATCACCATCTCATTATCATGTTAAATCTGAAAGCACTTGGCTTATCTAGTTCAAGTTTGCGAGAACAGCTTCTATTGTTCTAAAAATAAGGTTATACTACTTAATTCTAGCAGTTAAGTAAACATGGGATTATGGGTTTCGTTTTTTACATTCTAGTTAATATGATTTGACCTCTTGGTGTGTCATCAACTTACAACCAATTAATTAGGTCTTAGATAATATCACCTGTCTTCTTTCACTGTCTTGAACTAGTGTAGCAGGCAACTACCACTGTCATAACTACAATGTTTTTTTTCCTATAGCAAATCTTATTCATAGGGCTCTTCTTCTGGACATTAAACACGATGTTGCTCTTTTATCTTGAGTTTACTGTCTCATTACATGTATAAGAGACACCATCTGATAATATGAGCCTTGAATATGACATGACAGATTGCTTACCATGGTGGTCATAATTTTGGATTTGTGCTAATCTTATTACATAATGTTGAACGGAAGGAATACACTTAGGCCCTGTTTGGATCATGAAATATTCAAGGAAAAGAAAATGAAATTCTTAAATTTTATTTTCTTGGGTTTGGTGAAGGTGAAAAATATAGAGGAAATTTTGGAATAATTATTTCCTTTTACTTAAAAAATTGAGGAAAATGAGAGAATTTGTTGGGTCCTTCATCTCCGTGAGCATCTTCAACCGCAACTACCTAGCAGAAAGGAGACAGAAGGAGAAGACATCATATTAAAGAAGAGGGTGAAAACTGAAAAGTGGAAAACAAAGCAAGAAATAGGGACTCCATTAACTGCTGGCCTTGCTGGCAACGGCTCCGGTGTTCTGTGGAAGTGTGACAATTTTGAAGGGGTAGATATATAATGAGATGGACAAGAAGATGATGCAGCAATGAAAAAACGTTTTCTTTTTTTTGCCAAAAAGAGTGAACAAACCTTTAGGTTAGTTAGAAGGATGGTTCTTCTTAGCCCAAACTAATGGTAAGGCCAAATGACTGAGAACTAAATCCAGCTACGATACGAGAAAAGCTTGAGAATGGTTTCTTTTATTCCTTCAAATATTATGAGTTTAATTCTTTTTTTTACTATTAAAAATTTAAAATTATCTTTTAAAAAAAATAAAATTTATTAATACGATTACAGAAACAATTTCAATGATATTTTCCTTGTCCAAACAAAGTAAGGAATTTCACTTTACCCTCCATTTTCTTTCCCTTCACTTTTTCCTTAGTATTTTCTTGTGCCTCCAAATTTTCCTTTCACCAAAGAAGGCCTTAGGCTTCTTTTGTCAATTTTTTGATATGATATTTGTCATAATCATTAGCATATGCATTTTTTAGTTCCTTTCATGAATCAAAAACAGTTGGTTGTTGAAGATAACTTTAGTTCTACTTACATGGACATTGATTGTAGGTTGAGTGTATAACACATTAATCAAGGAAAACTAAATTTCTGATAAAAGATTAGTGAACAAGAAGGATTTATGGAGTTGAGATCTTTTATTCTAAATTTAATTTTTCTTGGTTATTTTTTGCTTCTAAAATCCTGGATCATTATATCTGGTGAAATGTTTGTGTCATTTTAGTGGTTATGAGTTGTTTGACTCGGAAGTTTACCTTATTATTTGGAGCATATTATCAATGGCAGTTAAGACACTTGGAGATGTTATTTGATTTGACATGATAATTGCTTTGCATATTGATAACAGCCATCAGTAGAGAAGAATTTAGTTTGGATTCCGACTTCTGGCAACATCAAGTTCACTATTATTGGAAGCTGATGAACATTAGCAAGACTGAAATACGAAATGTGATGGATATGAATGCCTTTTGTGGTGGATTTGCCGCAGCTTTGAATGACTTTCCTGTTTGGGTAATGAATATAGTTCCTTCAAGCATGCAAAATACCTTATCTGCAATTTATGACCGGGGTCTGATTGGTGCTTTTCATGATTGGTAAGAAAGGTTTTATATTCTTTCTCACTTTATTGCTAATTTTGGTGAGCAGTACCAATAAATCTTTGTTAGTTGCTGTTAATACATATATGATTTATATTTAGGTGTGAATCATTTTCAACATATCCACGCACATATGATTTGCTGCATGCCAACCATCTTTTCTCTCAATATAAAAATAGTGTAGAAGGTTGCCAGCTGGAGGATATCATGCTTGAGATGGACCGAGTTTTAAGACCTCAGGTGATTGTTTTCATGAAGTTTTCCTTTTAATTACATCATGAAATTGAACTTGAACACATGGTTATTGAGATGGTGACATAATAATTTTTTTTGGTTGGCTGAGAAGCAATGGTTGGTCCTTTTCAGAGTGTTCTGATTTGAATCTTTCATTTATTATACATGAGTAACATCATTAGCATCCCACATAGAGATAATCAGTTACTTTTTTGTTGATGCATTTTTCCCTGTTACTGCCTAGTTTTTTGGGAAGATTATCAGAATCATCATGCAAATTTGATCTTTTTTTATTGATGCTACCATGCTCACTGCAGAACGCCACGTTAGCTTTAGACACTTTAAATGAGAATATTATGGATGCAGAACATGGGAAAAGTATAGCATAATTTAGAGACTTATTAAACTTTTCTTTTATGTGCTTATTTGTAATATACATTTGTTTTAGGGTATTTAGTTTTAAAAGGGTTAATGTGTAAATTGACCTCTGAACTCTATCAATTAGGTACCTATAAAAATTTAGGATTTGGTACCTTAACTTCCATCAAACACTTTGCACTTTTTACTTATGGTGTTAGGCAAATTGATGGCACGGCAGATGTTGGCCAATGAAATGCACCACGTTTCATATTAACAGTGTTGATATCTTGAGTAAATAACATGACAAAATGAAAGTTGGGGTATCAAATTGTAAATATTTTTGTATAAATATCAAATTGGTATAATTCAAAAGTTAAATTACATGTTAACCTTTTTTAAAATTAATTAGTGTCTTTTAACTTTCCAAGTAATTTGGTTAGGGGAGTAGCATATTGGTAACTTTTATTTTAGTTGCCAGTATCTCTGTATCATTTAGGTATCATGGATTGAATTTAGATTTGATATTCAAGTACTGATACATTTGCTCGGGGTTCTCTCTTTACCTTATTTCTTATATTTCTCATCAGAGTTACGTCTATTTTGGTCCTGTATGATATTCTGTCTATTCTCTATTTCTATCTGTTTCCCTCCCTTTGTTCGGTTCAATCTCGGCTACAAACCCAAGGTGTCATAGATCAGCTACTGTATGTAGCGGATGTGGACCGAGGACTGACATCTAAAATCATTTTTGCTGGGTTGGTTACTTGGTTTACAAGCCAAGTTGCTTATTATGGTTTTAACTTTTCATTGCACATTTGTTTTTATTGTCAGGGATTTATTATAATCAGAGATGAGGATTCTATTACATCAAGAATTCAAGATGTTGCTCCGAAATTTCTATGGGAGGTTGAATCACACATTCTGGAAAACAAGGAGAAGCAAAGAGAAACTGTGCTAATTTGTAGAAAGAAATTCTGGGCTATTGTTGATTAAGTTCATTAAGTGCTTTTACTAGTGCAGTTGTTTTTCCAATCCATCCAAAGTCCTTGTTACTCTTGTACCATGAGATAACCAGTTTTTGTTCTCCTTTTTACCCCTGTCCTTTGTAAATATTAACCTTATTAGTGGCAGAAAAAAAATTGAGGATATATATTTATAATAATTTATTCATAACTTGGTTATGTAGAAATTTGTAAATGTTCTACTGTTAAAACAAGACCAGCATATTTTTATGGTGCAAATGTAGTTATATTGTTTGGTTAAAATTATTATTGTATTAACAAATCAACCCCTTTCTCCCTTTAATTATTTTGATTTAGCAATGAAGTGATATCATACAAAAAAAAAATTTTTTTTTTTTAATGCTTAAGACCTAGAGTTGCCAACTAAATTAGTTTGGGAAACTACCGATTGTTGCATTTGTATTAAGCCTATGAAGATTAAATTAAACCTACATTTATAAACTTGGTCGGAAAGTTTGAAGAAAATAACTGTCCATAATTTTTTTTTAATCCACAAGCCAAAATCAACAGTGTGAATAAAGGTTGATTGGTTTTCTATATTGTCAAACTTTTTTTTTTTTTTTAATAATCTTAGTAAATGGTTAAACATGAAAACTCATTGGGCATTAAGCTAAAGAAAGGGAAGCCAATCTTTTTCCAATACTATAAATCCCATCTCTTTTATCCTTAAAACATTCCAACTTTTGAACTATTTAAGTTGGAATTTCAAGTTTTAATAATAAAATTGTCCACTTGGACTTTGGAGACTTACTATTGAGTTTTCACTTTTTTTTTTCCATTTACTATAAAAATTGTTATAGTTAAAACGAATGGTAAAATGTAAAATTATAGTATACAATTGACTAAAAACAAACAAATGCTAAAAATGTAATATCGATTCTAAATATATATATATATATACTTATTTCATTACTACTTTATTTTCTTCAAATGAAAGCCCAAGCATCTAATATCAATTATTTTCTTCATAAACTCTTTGAACTTTTGAGTTTTATTAGGGAGGGAGAGAGGGATGGCTCAAGTGTTTGGAATTTGAAGAACTTGGGGAGGTAGCTATATCATCATAATTATATAAAAGAGGGAGCAGCAGCTGGCATGAAGCAAGGAGAGAAAGACAAGAATGTCTGAAAAGAGAAAGACTGATATGACAACACAACCCCACCCTTGTCTGCGTACTGCCTTTGCCTACAAACAACCCCCTCCCCCCCCCACTTCTTCCTTAATCTGCCATTTGCTTATTGCTCGTTATTGTCAATTTGCATGGACGTGGAAGGAAGTCAACACTCCCTTATTTATTACACTTTACAATAACATTTGTTGGAGGAATTTGAAAGAACTTGAATTCTGTATACCAAAATTAAAAACCAAACTATATGCTTTTATCATGAATTAATTTATTTTATTAGTTTGGAAAAAAAAAAAGCTGATGTAACATCTTAAATGGATAGAACAACAATACTTTTTGTTTCTGGAGTTGTATTTTTCTTTCTTTTCCACCCCTTAATTTGATGAGAAACAATATGGGAGGAAAGGCAATAGACCAAGGGTAATACACTAGTAAAATATGACACAGAGAAAGAAAGAGAGAGTATTGAACTGACGCTTAATTCAAATTTATGTAATCATTTTTAAGAATAGTATTTAATATGTCTAAAATTTGAATCTTAATATATATAATTATTTTTCATATTCCAAGTTACAACTTTTTTATAAAAAAAATTATTTCATTGTTTTTTTATTCATTACAATGAACAATTGTGTAAATAGGTTTATTTTACATTTTTTAAAAAAGAGAATTTCAACTTAAAATCTCCCGTTATGTTATATTATATTATATTATATTATATACATCACTTTTTTTAAGGGAGCTTTTACTCATACTCAAAATATTACTTTCTACATCAAGTTATTTTTTTCACTTCAAATTCAAAATTTAAAAAATATTTTTTATTCATTATTGTGTATCTCCTATTTTGTTAGGGGTTTTATCAATATTATTGGGTTTTGAACTTTAATTTGATATTGGGTTTTCAATTATGCCATTGGATTTTAAGCTTAAATAAAAAAGGTAAAAAATAATTTTATTTATTTTTTATATTTGATGTGGATTTTTTTGTGATTTTTTCATATTGTGATCTTTCTTTTAAGATTTGAAAATTAATTATTGAGCTTGAGTTTGGCAATTCTTGGACTCCAATTCTCCTAAAAAAAAGGAAAGAGAATTATGTAAAGTTAAAATTGAATCTTGATAAATTTGATTTCATAAAATCTTTCCTGTGAATTTTTAGATTGGAATTTGCTATAAAAAGCACCACCAACTCAATTGAGCGGGGCTAGATAGTAGCAAATCAAGATCAATTAGAGGCCAATTGAAAACCAGAGAAGCAATAAAAGGATAAGAACAAGTAAGATAGAAACACAAATCGTTAAGCAGGACAAGCAAAAGAAGAATTACGAGTGGCAGTTGGATATTAAGATCTAGGCCTACATAAGTGTTTTTTGTATGTTCTTGATTTGTTATTCTTTGCAATCAAACAAATCTTTCCATTAGTTTAGATATAAGATAATAGCTTATCACCTTTGGAACTTGATTTTCACCTAACAATTCCAAATCTATAATCCTCGAAGGAATGATACTTTACTCTCTTATCTATTACTTGATAATGATTTGTACACTTGCAGGCATTACAAAAAATAGCAACTAAGTTTTTGATGCCATTATCAAAGATTATAATGGTGTTCAAATTAATATCAATAAAGATTTTCTAATCTCTTGTAATCTAAATATTTGTTTTTCTTTGTTTTAAATTGTTTTGATCTTTTCTTTATTTGTATGCGTAAATCTAGAAGTGTTAACTCAGCTCTACTTGACAAGGAAATTGAAAGAACCTTTAGGTGTTTAAGAAGAGAGAAAAACACCATCAACACCAATCCAAATGGTGAATGCAAACAATAAATGTCATAGAATGCTGAGGGACTATGCTGTTCCTAATACTGATGGATTTCAACCATCCATATGAAGGTCGACAATTCAATTAAATTACTTTAAGATTAAGATTTTGATTATTCAAATGGTCTAAACTTCTATATAGTTTGGAGGGTTATCAAACAATGATCTAAATCTTCACTTTTTAAAATTTTTTGAATTATGTGATACATTTAAATACAATGGTGTTTTAGATGATGCTATTCGATTAAGAATTTTTTCTTTTTCTCTTAGGGACAAGGTAAATATTTGGTTATCTTTTTTACCATTTAGATAAATAACAATATGAGATGATTTGGCACAAAAGTTCCTTACTAATTTTTTTTCACTTGTCAAGGTGGCCAAGTTGAGGAACAAAATAATAATATTTATGCAATTTGATGGTGAAAACCTATATGATTTGTGAGAGAGATTCAAAGAATTGTTAAGAAAGTGTCTACACCATGGTTTCCCACAGTTGCAAATTCAGATTTTTACAATGGGTTAACACCATCAATGAAAAACTATGCTTGATTCGGTTGTTGGAAGAGCTATAATGAGTAAGACCACTAATGAGGCGCATGAGTTAATGAAGAGACGGTAGCCAACAATTACCAATGGGGTATGAAACGTAAAGTACATAAAAAACCGTTGATGTGTATGAACTTGATACTTTTACTTCTATTACTTCACAATTAGCTAGCCTATTAAAGAAAAAAGATGCCCTACAAATCCCATCCTAAACCACCTCTTTCCATGCTATACAAAACCTATTTGTTTCTTGTGAAATTTGTGATAGATCATATGTTATTGAAAAATGTTAATTTAGAATAGAAACAGTTTAGTATGAACAACAATTTAAGCCTGCAACCAATACAGCAACACTTACAACTCAAGCTGGAGAAACCACCTAAACTTTTCTAGAACCAACCCAACCACCAAGCCACCACCCAAAATACAAACTTTTGCCCATAACTATATAACTCACCCTAAGAAAAGAACCTAGTTTTGAAGAAATTTTGGCCGAATTCATGCAATTCAATAATGCAACCATTCAAAGCCAAGTTGCATCAATTAAAAACCTTGAAACCTAAATAGGTTAACTAGCTCAAGCCATAGCCAACCGACCTTTAGAAACTTTACCTAGTAATACTAAGTTCAACCCTAAGAAACAAGGCAAGAAAGCATGCAATACGATATATTCCTATGGTGAATGTGATATATATTATTCTGATAATAATGATGATTTTATGGATGAGCTAGTGGTGGTAAACTTACCAAGCTTTGTAAAGTGGCTTGAGGTGGATTTCATTGGGAAGGAATTAGTGATGGATGATAATGAGTTATTAAGATTTGGTAAGAAAGTTTTAGATAGCTTTGATTACATGGCTCTAAGAGCCCTTGAAAGTTTAAAACCAAATGAAGGGATGGATGAAAATTTTAAGATTGAAGAGGATCCTAAGGAGTATATTTAAGAAAAAGACCTTGGGAAATATATTAAACAAAATTCGATTAAGGAGATACAAATGTTAAGAGAAGTTAGAAGAGCATTACTTGAAGTATACAACTAAAAAAGGAAGAGAAAGTGCAAGAAGAAGATCAAGAAGTAAAAAAGATAAGGATGCTTCATGAATGTCTATCCAAAGACAAGTATTCGGAGTAGCACAACCAATGTCAAAGCCAATACCAAGAAAGCTATTCAAAGAGTTTAAAAATACAACATTTATTGGTGATTGTAACACTACACTTAAACAACTTCTTCCAACTAAGCAAATGATCCAAGAAGTTTCTTTATATCTTATTTTATTGGTCATTTATGATTTGATGAAACTTTTTGTGATCTTGGTTTTAGTATTAATTTAATGCCTATAAATATTTTTGTGTAGTTAGGATGTGGCACATTGAAACCTCTAACATTTAGCAATGAATTTGCTAACAAATTTGTTAAGAAACCATGAGTAATGTTAAAGAATATTCTGGTGAAAGTTAGTAAATATGCCTTTCTTTTGGATTTTATTATTTTGGATATAAAGAATAACGAAGCCCTCTTATTTTTAGGTAGACCTTCCCTTATAATATCTAAAGCTTTAATTGATGTATATAACTATAACTCGACTTTAAGATTTAATGACAAAATGATACAATTTATAATTGAAGGATAAGGTGTCCTTAGAGATGATGAGAATGAGAAAACTATGTTTAGGGTCAAGGAGAAACCTAATGTTAGGGAATCCAACTTAATCTTTCAACCCTTAAATCCAAAGGCACAAACCTATTCAACTAACCCACTATGTCATGGCCCATGTAAACCTAAAACTGATTCCATTAACCCTATGCCAAATGTCCCTATAGTGAATCCAAATCTAGCTGATGTTATACTTATAAGGAGAGTTAGTACACATTTTAGAACTAATTTAGTTTAAGTGATACTTCAAAGATATGCAATAAGAAAAACTATTTTTTGAGGGGGTGAGGTAACTTTAGATTTTAAGATTGGTTAAGCTTGACCAAAACTAGCATTACTTAGAAAGCAACCTAAGTTTTACATTTTCAAATTTTACATTTCCTTTGTTATTTAGTTTTAGAACAAATATGCTTTTTATCTTTTTGTTGTTTTTAAGTTGTTTTTGTAAGGATAAAGATATGCAAAGAGATACCCTATGAAGAATTCAAGTTTCGACCTTAAAGGAAAAAAAAGATAGGGAAATGTTTCCTTTTCCTTAGTTCTTCAAAGTTTGTTTTTAAATATTGTCCAATTTATGTGTAAGGGAAGGAAAATTCTCTTTTGAGCTAAAAATGTGT
Source organism: Durio zibethinus (assembly GCF_047325235.1). Lineage (NCBI taxonomy): Eukaryota > Viridiplantae > Streptophyta > Magnoliopsida > Malvales > Malvaceae > Durio > Durio zibethinus. The sequence continues at coordinate 7,183,978 of NC_143175.1, forward strand.
TTTTTAAAATTTTTCTTATGTGTTTTACTTTCAAACCAAATTGATTTACTATAATCATGATGATGCTGGCCTAGTTAATGTTTCATGAATTGTTCAAGATTGACATGAGTATGATATGAGGAGAATTATAAATGTAGTGAAGTAATGGAATGATTTCTTTAGTATGTTTTTCAATAAAGTATGATATTTTATGTTTGTGTTTTTAGTTTTGATATTTGATATGCATCAATTTTTGTAAGAAGCACATAAGATATATAGTTACATAGAGATTTTAAGGTATGAATATGACTTTACCTACTCAATACTCAAGGTAAAATTTTAGACTGTATTTGATTCAAAAGATGATCTAGCATTTTTTGGACAATTTTAGTATTTTTAAGCCTACTTTTATTAATGTATTCATGGTACCTTTGTTTTGAGCTTATATATATATATACACACACCTTTTTCTTTGTTATTATTTAGCCACTTTCATAAGCCTAAGCCTTTTTCTTGAATTTATCCTTATATTTGTTGTTACCCAACCCAATATTGCTTTTGCATATTTGGACAATTCAAAAGAACAAATTTGGAAAGAAAAAAGGCATAAGGAAATCAAGAAAAAAGAAAAGAAAAGCTCAGCAAAAGAAAGAGAAACATAAAAGCCAAAATGGCTAAAGCCAAAAATGGCAATGTGGAAAAAATTTTGTTGAAATTAAGATGCCTCAAAGTCTTGAAAAGTTTTCAATTTAAATAAATAGTCTAAGAAATTTCAAAAAGGTAAGGAATAAGGGTTATGAGCCTAAATTTTTATTTTTTTCTATCTTAACCCAAGCCTTATATTACAAGCCTAAAACACCTTTTGATCTTGAGTCAAGTACGTAAGTCTAACATTAGTGGAGTGAGAATAAGGAAAGTAAACATGTGAATTATGTTCTATCTTTAAATAGATATGTGATGGCATATTTTATATTCTTTTTGCTTATATTGTATGTATAGTTTAGAAATGGATTAACTTCACATGTATAAAGAGTTGTATGATTATTGAGAACTTACTTTTGAATGAGTTTCTTGTTAACTATGTTTTTAACTATCTTTGTATTATGCTAAAGTACATAATTGATTATTTGTGTAACTTTGACTTTGTGTGCATTTTTTTTGATCCTTAGTATAGTTAATTTGAGAGTTTTGCTTGAGGACAAGCAAAATATTAAGTGTAGGGGTATGATATCACTAAAATATATAGTAATTTATAACTTCTTTTTTGTTGAAAAATTTTGAAATTTGATAAAATTTGGTGCCTTTAATGTGTGTGTTCTTGATCTTTAGGTTTTTATGCTTAGGATGTGATTTTCATGGAAAGATTCATGCAAGATTAGGACAAGCCTAATCATTATAATATTTGCCATGCAATAACCAATATAATCAAATCCTATTTGATGTTGGTTTCCTAAATTCAATTGGATTAAGGAATCCTAATGGCATCCAAATTTTTACATGTATTTAGTTTTCCTAATTCTAATAGGACTTTTACATGCAATCAATAATTGGAGAAGTATATTTGAATATGGACTCATTAATGCATTCGACTAAAAAGAATTAAGCTTAAACAAGGACTCTTTGATCTTTGTTCTTAAAAGTTTGGATTAGAAGCAACCACATGGTTTTGATAAACCATATTTAGCTAAACCTAACTTAAAGAATTCAAGATCAATCAAGCAAATTAAATGAATGGACAAGATCACTTTAAGAAAGTTCCAATCAGCCAAGGATATCCAAGATTGAAGACACCACATTTGGCCAGAAGATCAAGATAACTTTTATCTTTTAGAGTTTAGATAAGAAGAAAACTTTTGTAATCCAATTCCCCATACATGAACCCTTTATTATAAATAAAGAGGCTTTCTTTTCTATTCAACACATCTTTCATATCTCGTCTCTTTTCTTTTAGTTTTTTCTTTAGTTTTCTTTTAGTTTTCTTTATAGTTTGGCTAAGGTGATAGATTAGCCATAACTAAAATTGTTTTCTTAATTCTTTCTTATTAACTTAAATACTTAAAATAAACTAAGAGGGATAAATTGGTTGATAATAAAATTTTTAAAATTCAATATCCAATAAGCAAAAATTTTACAAATATTCTTAAAGCAAATAAACACAACAAATATGAGTATATTAATAATCTTAAAAGCAAGAGATAGAGATAGAAAATCAAATATCAAGATTTATAGAGGTTCAACCCTTTTTTTAGGCACTTACATCCTCTCTTTTAACATCACTTGCCAAGGAGTTTAATCCATTATATGTTAAATGTTACAACCTAGCTCTTTAAAGATTTATACAATCAACACCATAATCCCTTAAGGGTTATCTTCTCCCTTAAGTTCACAACTTCACAATACAAGCTTTTAAGTATTTTACAAACTTAAATTTTTCTAAGGTTGGGTGTTTGCTAATTTGAAGTACAAATTAAGATTAGGAAGAATGTTAAGAGAAAAATAGATACAATATGAATTTTTTACACTTTTCTTTCTCTAAAATGCTCTTTAATGCTTAAAGAAGATGGTAGACAAAAACAATAAATTTTTTTTTGGCTTTTCATGCCCTTCAAATGCAGTGGAAAACCTTCATTTATATGTTGAAAAAAGAAGATAGTTGTTGCTTGTATTTAATGCTTGAAACTTATAAAATTTTAGACAAAATACTAGCCATTGAGACTTTTTGGGCACTAAAGGATTGATCCCCTCATATAAGGATCGATTGGGTCAATTGAAAATTAAACCAATTTTGCACACCATTAGGCTACCAGGTTGATCAGGTAAGGGACATGATCAATCTCGTATCTCAAATGATCGATCCTTTGTGAAGACAGATCAATCTTTTTTACAAACTTTAAAACATGTTTTGCTTTTAGATAATAAATGGATCAATCCCTTTGAAGGGGCATCTATTGGTTCACTTAGAAAACTCAGCCAATTGATCCCTATAGAGAAGAGGTTGATTGGTTTTTGAAAAACTTGCACGAGATAGCTACTAGAAAAAAAAATAGATCAATCTCTTTAGCTAGGGGATCGATTGGGTCATGTGAGGTGATCAATCCCTCCCCTTAGGGGATCGATAACTTCTATCCCAAATTGTCCAAAAGTTTATTTTTGTTTTCAGAACATGTTTTGCTTTAGTTTAAAAATAATTTTTGGCAAGATAGAAGGCTAAAAAAATGTTCAATTTGAGATAAAATAAAATTGATTTAAGTTAAGAAAATTTTTGTTTTGTTAATTCAAAAGTTTTTATTAATTCAATGTTAACAATCTCTCCCTTTTTGATATGACAAACATAAGTGAAAAATTTGCTTCAAAAACATTTTTTCATTTGAAAAGTAGACTCTCATGAATTTAAGCATAAAGAAATTTAAACAAGCTAAGAAAAAGAATATAACCATCAACATTAAGATCATTAATAGATAAGACAATATCAAAATCAAATGACCTTTTATTACAACCCTTATTAACAAGAATTTTTCATTTCATTATTTGTCCCTCTTTTTGTCATAACAAAAATATCAAGACAATCAAAGTAATATGGCAATAAATTCAAGGCAACAATAAGCTCAATATACATTCAAATTAAATCAACTTAATTCCACAACTCAATGCCATAACAACTTAATCAATATATCAATTTCCACATAACATCAATTTTAAACCAACTCAAATGCAACATACCAAATGCCATTATGAAAATGAAATGCATATATTATTAATATAAACATAAAAAACCAAGGTTTAAAAAAATAATGCAAACTATCTTTAAGAAAAATTAAAACTTAAAAAGATAAATATGTAAGAAAAACATCTAAGGCATGACATCAAGGTGGATCATTGAAGAAGAGGATGAGGTAAGAAATGGTGGAAGTATTGGTTCATCTTAGTTCTTATTTGGCGAATATCTTCAGTCATGGCATTTTAATTTAACTATAAAATTTTAAGCCTTGAGTTCATATCTCGAACCAAGGAGTGCAAGCTATTCATTTGAACTATCATAATTTGTAATGCACCTTGAATATCAAATTGTGGACTAAAGTGTTCTTCCTGAGGCATATCAGGAACATATTGATTATCATGCTTTTTCTTTTTTGCACAACCCTAATATCTATCTTTCTAATCCACAAACCAATTGCATTTTATAGATAACCCATACTGTGCAAAGTATCAACTCTAAGAACGCTAATTGGGCCATTAAATACAATCTCTTTATCGCTCCTAGTGTTAATATTCAATTTTTTCAATAGATTACTTATAGCAAACCCATAGACTAAGGTGTAATCTTTATTTTGTACTACTCTTATCATGTCATTAAAGATAAAGTGCACAAAATTATGTTTCTCCTTATGTTTGATCTTGTACATCCAAGAGTAATCTTGTTTCCTAATAGTTGAATATTAGGTGCCAAAATGTGACAAAACATGAGTAACTAAAAGGTGCAACAATCTATCATGCATAAAGAGTTTAGTGGCCTATGTAGGAGCAACTTTCAAGTTTTCATTTTTAAAGATATCTTGAGCTAAATCCAACATTTCACACATAGTGTTTGTGTTCCCATTATCATCTAGCATAAATGTTTCAACCAACAATTACTTATTAACCATAATCTTTCTACCCATCAAACAAGTTTTGAACTTATCAAAATAATACCTATTTCCAGTCTCTTCAATCTCAATACATGTAGCATTACTATAGAATACCTTAACTAAATTCTTATAAACTATTTCATCCATGCATATATAATTCATCCAGCCAAAATCCTCAAATACATGTAGATAAGGAAACTTAATAAATTGAAAAAATTAAAGAGATATTATCTTTCCATACTTAACCTCTCTATGAGCAAGATACATTTCATACCTCTCTTTAGCATCAGGAGTCATAAAATTTTGATTGAATGAAGGCTTAATTAATGAACTAAAATCTTCCCTTGAAGGATTTTTTCTTGTTTCAACACTTCTTTTAGTTTTATGTGCCATGAGAAAATTGAATATGAGAAAATAGCTAATCTTTTATGAAATTGATGAAGGAAACTAACAAAGTAGGTTATAGGAAGTGATATAAGTTTGTGAGAAGTAAGGATATTAAGGGAATGATGAAGGTTCAAAAAAGGGATCAAAATTCTAGAAAGAGAAATGGGTAGGAGTGATTTGTGATGATTTTAGTATGATTTCCAAAAGACTAGTGAAGATTTTGCAAGAAAACTTAAAGATTTTTGTAAGAAATTTTAATTGAAAATGATGAGTTTTGAGAGAATTTGTGAGAGAGAGGGTTAGGGAATAGAAGAACAATGAAATAGGAAGATAAAGAGGAAGCTTGTATAGGGTTTTTGAAGAAAAAGAGTTAGAATTTAAAAAGTCAAAAACTGTGAGTTTTAAATTTGCTAGCCTACTCAATCGATTGGGTCCTTAGAGGATTGATCAGTTCATTCACATCCCAGTTCGATTTTGTTATTAGGTACAAAACCAATCAATCCAATCCTCCATAAGATCGATCGATTCATTATAGCCTTTTTTTATTAACAAAATACAATGTAACTAATTTAAACATGCATATAACATTTCAAGTGTAATCATACACAAATTATCAAAAGTGAACACATATTTATTCAAGTAAACCATCAATTTATCAAGAGTTACATTTCAATGAGCATTCATCATATCAAGTTCATCTCTAATTGTATGAAATCTATCTCTATTAAGAGATTTTATAAAAATATCAGCAAATTGATGCAAAGTATCAACATATTCAAGTATAATATTACCCTTTTAAACATGATCTCTAATGAAGTGATGTCTAATTTCAATATTCTTAGTTTTTGAGTGTTGAATTGGATTTTTGGTGAGATTAATGGCACTAATATTACCACATTTAATGGGAATGTGGTTCATGGTTATTTTAAAATCCTCTAATTGTTGTTTAATTCATAAAACTTAAGCACAATAACTATCGGCTGCTACATATTAGCTTCGATTGTGGATTAATCAACACTATTTTGTTTCTTCAAAAATCATGATATAAGCATATTTTCAAACAATTGACAAATATCGAAAGTGCTTTTTCTATCAATTTTACAACCACCAAAATTCGCATTAAAAAAACATGCAAAGCAAAAGATGAACTTTTTGGATACCATAATCCTAAGTTAGGAGTGTCCTTAAGGTATCTAAAAAATTTTTTAACAGTAAATAAATGTGATTCTTTAAGTGATGATTGAAATCTAGCACATAAACACACACTAAACATTATATCCGATCTACTTACAATAAGATATAACAATGAACTAATCATAGACCTATATAATTTAGAATCAATACATTTACCTCATTCATCATTGTCAAGTTTTGTTGAAGTGCTCATAGGTGTTGAGTAAGGCTTTGATTCTTCCAATCCAAACCTTATGAGCAAGTCTTTTATGTATTTGGCTTGATTGATGAAAGTACCATCTTTTGTTTGCTTTACTTGTAATCTCAAGAAAAATGTAAGCTCTCTCATCATGCTCAATTTAAATTCACCTTACATTGTTTTAGCAAATTTTTGACAAATAGCTTCATTAGTAACACCAAATATGATATCATCAATATAAACTTGCACAATTAGAATGTTTTTTCTTTTTGTTTTAATAAAAATTGTAGTATCAACCTTTCTTCAATTGAAACCATTTTTAATTAAAAATTTTGATAATCTTTCATACCAAGCTCTAAGAGCTTGTTTTAAACCATATAAAGCTTTTGTTAATCTGTAAACTTGTTTTGGAAATTGAGGATTTTCAAAATTGAAAGGTTGTTTTACATATACCTCTTTATTTATAAAACCATTTAAAAATGCACTCTTAACATCCATTTGAAAGAGCTTAAAATTTTTGAAGAATACAAATGCAATCAACATCCTAATGGCTTCTAATTTTGTAACAATGGCACATGTTTTATCATAATCAATTTCTTTTTCTTGACTATACCCTTGAGCTACTAACCTAGCTTTATTTCTAATAAGATTGCCATGCTCATCCATTTTATTCTTAAAACCCATTTGATGTTTATAGTAGGATGATCTCTAGGTCTAAGTACAAGATTCCACACTCGACTTCTTTCAAATTGGTTCAATTCTTGTTACATAGCCATTAACCAATTAGCATTTTTTAGGGCTTCATCTATGTTCTTGGATTTTATATGAGAAAGGTAACATAAGTACACACATTATAAGAAGATCTAGTTCTTATCCTTTAAGTTGGATCACCAATAATCTCACTATCTTTAACATACCTCATTTTTTTATAATGATTTGGTTCTTGCTTTATTTGTTGTAGTTCCTCTAAAAACTCATCATCCTCTTTTAGAGCGTTTTCCTCAATATCATGTGATGCATCTTCGATATTTTTTTGAAATATACCTACATCGTCATAATCAAGAGACACTTTTCTCAGAGGTAGATTAGATTCATTAAATATAACATGTATAGACTCTTCGACAACTAATGTTCTTTTATTAAAGACTCTATAAGCTTTTGAATTCAAAAAATATCCTAAGAAAATGCCTTCATCACTTTTTGCATTAAATTTTCCAAGATTATCTTTCCATTGTTTAAAACAAAACATTTGCAACCAAAAGGATGAAAATAACTCATGTTAGGTATTTTTCTTTAAAAAAGTTTATAAGGAGTTTTCTTCAAGATTGGCCTAATCATAGCTCTATTTATAATATAACAAGAGATATTAATGGCTTCCACCCAAAAATATCTAGGTAAATTATTTTCACAAAGCATGATTTTAGCCATTTCTTCTAAAATTTTATTTCTCCTTTCTACTACCCCAATTTGTTTAAGAGTTTTATGAGCAAAAAATATATGGCTAATACATTTTCACTACAAAACACATTAAAGCCAAAGTTTTCAAATTCTTTTCCATGATCACTTCTAATACTAAAAATTGAATATCGCTTTTCATTTTGTATTTGTTTTGAAAAAGTGATAAATTTTTTCAAAGCTTTATTTTTTGAATGCAAGAAGAGAACCCATGTATATCTAGTAAAATCATCAACAATAACAAACCCATATTGTTTTCTATGAAGGCTCATTATCATAGTAGGACAAAAAAGATCAATATGCAACAGTTAGAGAGGTTTAGTGGTTGAAATACAATTCTTAGGTTTGAAAGAGATTTTTCTATGTTTTCCTTGAGCATATGCATCACAAACCTTATCATTTTCATATTTCAATTTTGGTAAACCAATAACCAAATCATTTTGAGAAAAATTTAAAATTACATGCATACTTGCATGTCCAAGTCATTTATGCCAAATCCAACTTTTATTTTCTTTTTAAGCGATAAAACAAACATTTTTAGAAGATAGATAATCCAAATGCACCACATAAACATTTTCTTAACAATGTCCAATAAAAAAAGGTTTGTTAGTCTTGATATCAATCACTTGATAGCACATGAATTCAAATACAACTTTAAGTCTTTTGCCATATAATTAACTAATATTAAGTAAATTATGCTTGAGTCCTTTCACAAGTAAAACATTTTCAGTAGTAGTAAAAAAATTATTACCAATGGAGCCAATGCTTTTAATTTGGCATTTGGAGTTGTTTCCAAATGTAACATCTCCTTCACTTTTAACCTTTAAATCCTTGAATTGGGCCATGTCTTTGGTCATGTGTTTTGAGCATCCATTATTAAGGTACCATGGATTGTTCTTGCTTGAATTTACCTTATAGCAATGCTTATCCACCTATAAAAATATAATTAAAATTTTGTTTTAAGTACCCAAACTTTCTCGGATCTTTGAGTGTTAGTACTCACAATTCTTGTACCTTTTAGAATCCACTTTATCTTACTAATCTCATCTTGAGATATGCTAACTCTTTTTGAAATTCACACTCCTAATGAGTTTATCTCTATGAGTTACTGTCTTCAAAGAATAATACTATATAGAATGACCCAATTTATGACAATATGTACATGTGCTAGATGAATCATTTAGCTTAACAAAAAAATTCTTCAAATAAGTCTCTTTATCACCACTATTATATCCTAACCCACCTTTATCAAAGAAGGCTCTTTGTGTTTCAAGTATGTCATTGAGTTTTTTATGTCCCATATAAAATCTAGAAAATAAGTTATGTAAATTCTCATTTTTTTAGTCAAATCATCAATATTCAATTTTGAAAGCTCAATTTTTTTTTAAGTTATTCTTTGCTTTAGTCAAAAGATTATTCTTTACCTTCAACTTAGAAATCATTTTTTCATACTTTATGTCCACGCTTTCAAATTCTATAAGTAATTCATCAAAAGCATCTTACAATTCATCAAATGTGTATGAACTTAAATCATTTGAATTAGTTGGGCTCAACAAAAGCCATGAAACATAGGTTGGCTATTTTTTCCTTATTTGATTCATCATCGGAGAAGTCACTATCACTCTATGTTGCAGCCATTGCTTTTTTCTTTACTTTTATTGAGTTTTGTTCTTTCACAAAAGACAATCAAATTTGATATAACTCGGTTTATTATATTCATAGTAAACAATTTGATCTCTTTGTCTTCTACTTGATTTTTTTTTTATCATTTCCCTTTATGGTATTTTTCTATTTGAGAACTTGTTCATCTTCATAAACTTCTTGAACCTTTTTACAAACAAGGCTATTTCTTCATCTTCATCAACCTTATCTTGCTCAAATTTTTTTTCATTTTTTTAAAAGGTCAATTTGAGAGCAATACCACCTTTTTTTATTGGTTTTTGCTATCTTTTGAGCATTATCTCATAGGTAAGAAGAGAGCAATAAGTTTATCTAAAAAGAGTATGTAAGGATCTTTGAACTCTTTAATGGCTGTTACCTTAGCTTCCTAACTCTTTGGTAGACTATTTAGAATTTTTTTCACCGTCTCTACATTTGAGTAAGTCTTTCCAAGAGCCGTCAAACGATTAATGATGTCGGTGAAACGGTTTAACATTTCACTAATGGTTTTTTTTAATTTTATCTTAAATAGCTCATAATCATGGGTGAGCATACCAATTTTAGTCTCTTTCACTTGATTAGTACCTCCATGAGTGATAGCCAACTTGTTCTAAATTTTCTTAACATTTTTGTATAATGAAACTCTATTATACTCATTAGGCCCTAATGCATGAAAGAGTGTATGCATTACCTTGGCATTGAGTTGAGTTATCTTAATATCATCGACATCCTATTCACTTTTTCGCTTGACCACCTTTCTATCATCCATCATTTTTATTGAAATTTGAGGACCATTTATAATAACTTTTCAAACTTCATAGTCATTGGCTTGAATAAATAATCTCATCCTAGTATTCCAATATAAGTATATCACCAACAAAAAAAGAAGGTCATATAATGGAATGGCCTTCACCTCTAAGAGATGTAATAACTATTTTATTTGTCATAAGACACATTTTTTGTTGCCCATCATATTTGTTGTAGCTTAAGGATGTTTACTCCAAATTGATCATCATATTTTTTTGAGCCATTTTATGATCACTCTTAGGTTGTTAGACCTACAAAAAATCGTACTAACTTTGATTTCAATTATTAGCTCAAAAACTTGAAATAAACTAGGAGGGGGTAAATTGGTTAATAATACATTTTTTAAAATTCTTTATCCAATAAGAACAAATTTTACAAATCAATTTTTTAAGCAAATAAACACAACAAGAATGAGTATACTAATAATCTTAAAAGCAAAAGATAGGGATAAAAAATCAAACATCAAAATTTATAAAGATTCGATCTTTCCTTTAGGCACTTATGTCCTCTCCTTTAGCTTCACTTGCTAAGGAGTTTAATCCATTATGTGTTGAATATTACAATCTAGTTCTTTAAAGCTCTATACAATCAACACCATAATTTCTTAAGGGTTATCCTCCCTTTTAAGCTCACAACTTTACAATATAAGCTTTTGAGTTTTTTGCAAACTCAAAGAATTTCTCTAAGGTTAGGTGTCTGTTAATTTGAAACACAAATTAAGATTAGGAAGAATGTTAAGAGAAAAATAGATACAATATGAATTTTTTACATTTTTTCTCTCTAAAATACTCTTTAATGCTTGAAGAAGATGGTAGATGAAAGCAATAAATTTTTTTTTGCTTTTTATGCCCTTCAAATGTAGTGAAAAATATATGTTGAAAAAGGAAGATAGATGTTGCTAGTATTTAATGCTTGAAACCTGTAAAATTTCAAACAAAATACTAGCCGTTGAAACTTTCTGGGCACTAGGGGATCGATCCCCTCGTATAAGGATCGATTGGGTCAGTTAAAAAATTAGACCAATTTTGCACACCATTAGGCTACCCAATTAATCAAGTAAGGGACCTGATCAATCCTCTATCCCAGATGATTGATCTCTTGTGTAAGGAGAGATCCTTTCTGTAAATTTTGAAACCTATTTTTTTTCAAGATAAAAAATGGATCAATCCCTTTAAAGGGGGGATCGATTAGTTCATTTAAAAAACCTAGCCAATTGATCCCTACAGGGTGGGGATTTATTGATTTTTGAAAAACTTGAACGAGGTAGGCTATTGGAAGAAAAATAGATCGATCCCTTTAGTTAGAGGATCGATCCCTCCCCTTAAGAAATCGATCCTTTCTATCCCAAATTGTCTAAAAGTCTATTTTTGTTTCCAGAGCATGTTTTGTTTTAGTTCAAAAATAATTTTTAACAAGACAGAAGGTTGAAAAAATATTTAATTTGAGATAAAATAAATTTGATTCAAGTTAGGCAAATTTTTGTTTTGTTAATGCAAAACTTTTATCAATTCAAGGCTAACATTTCTTTAATAGAAGTATTCTTTCTTCAAAGCTTCCTTTTCTTTACTTTCAATTTACACAATTTTTTATTGTTATTAAGTTTCAGCCATAGTTCTTTTATCATTACAAGATTTTGGTTTTCATGCACTTTTGTTTCCATTCTTTCTTTTATGTTCTTTAATGTTTTTGGCATTCATAAATCTTTCTTATTTCAAAGCTTTTAATCCTTGTTTCTTTAGAGCTAGCACTTGGCCACATCCAAGATTCCAAATGACTGTTCAATATTAAGATTTAGGCCTACATAAGTGTTCTTTATAGGTTCTTGATTTATTATTCTTAGCAATCAAACAAATCTTTCCATTAGTTTAGATATAAGATAGTAGCTTATCACCTTTGGTACTTGATTTTTATCAAACAAATCCAATTCTATAATCTTCGAGGGAATGATATTCTACTCACTTACTCTATTACTTGATTACAATTTATGAACTTGCAAGGATTACAAAAAGTAGCAATCATATATATATGTATATATATATATATATAAAGGTACTAGATAAAAAAGTTGCGATCATTTACATTTGTCTAAGGTCAAGTCTGAACCATTTAACTTCTCAAGTTCATTAAATTTGCATTTATTAGTAAAATATTTTTAAAAATTTTATTAATATATTTTAATATTATTAAATATAAATGTAAATAAAAAATAATTATCTAATAGCAAAATATTTTTAAGGGATTCGACTTGAGTTAAGCCAACCCATGGACATGATTGATCATCCAATCCATGAAAAAGCTAACGTAAAAGGGAAAGAAGATGTAAGATAATGGAACGTGTAGTTAGTGGGAATTGAGTAAAATAACAACAACAATGATTTTAAAAAGAGTCATTGTTATGAATGGCACTCAAAGTATAGTGAATTAATATTTAATATGATATCTGAATTTTAAAAATCTCTAATATAGTATTTGAATTATTAATTTATCAACTAAAGTGGTACTCACCCATAATGTAACTGGTTTTAAATGATAATATGTAGCAGACAAATAACCCTCCAACTACTATATTAGTTAACAAATTTATAATTCAATTACTATATTAAATATTTTCAAAATTCAAATAACACATTAACCATTTCACTATAATTTAAGAGCCATTCATAGTATTAACCTATTTAAAAATATTTAGATCTAACCCTTATTTCAAAGAAAGGTAAATGACTTAATGTTGCATATTTTTTATTTATCATTGGGTTTTTGAGTAATTTTATTAATTGAGTTGGAATCACTTAGTCATTTATTAGTCAAATGATCAAAATAAAAACACTTATAACTATAAATGTTGGTGATGAAAATGTTAGCTTTAAAATTGGAATACCAAAACTAAGAATTTTGAAAAAAATTAGGAGACCAAAGAGTTAGTTTACTTTAATCAACTAAAATGTTTTCAAGTATTACTTCAAGGAATCCTTTGATTAATGATTATCATTTACAAAAAAACCTCATTCACTTTTCTACTAAAATCTCTTTTTATTCTAGCACTTAAATAAAAATATTGAACAGATTTTGATAGATCATGTTCACCAAAAAATGACCCGAAATTTGATTTTAATCTATTTAAGATTGTTTAATCTGTTTTAGATTGTTCTTTTTAATCGTAATCAAAGATGTTTTCTTTACTTCAAAGAAAAGGTTTTCATAAAATATAGCTAACAAGTAAATACTTCAAGATATATATACATATATATATATATATATATATATAGAGAGAGAGAGAGAGAGAGAGAGAGAGAGAGAGAGGTGTGACAATGAGTAATTGGGTTGTTTAGGATCAGTGGGATTTCTTATTAAGGGCAACATGATGCAAATCTATGTCTCAATCTCAAATCCTGACAAACTGAGGGTTTTCCTAACACTGCCTTAAAAGCACTTTTTAAAGTTATCATATGGATTATAACTTCTGTCAATACATTAAAAATCATCAAACTAACTTTTAATTACTATATTTAAGTCAAAATTATTGCTATAAATAGTTTTTTTTTGTACAAACGTAATCTGAGAATAAAAAAAATATTGATATGTGAATCTCAAACTTATTAAATGTTATTTTTTAAAAGTAAATGCATGAACTAAGTAAACTAATATTGGAATTCACTATAAATAGTATATTAACTACTTTTAAAAAAATCTTAGACTTTATAGGAAGGATAGAAAGGAGTAAGGATAAAAAATTTCTTAATTAATCTAATGGTTAAACTATAAAATAGGAAAACAGTTATGAATTTTAACCATTAAATTAACAACTTTTTCATTATTCTCACCATGCAAACCCTTAAAGAATTACTTAGCGAAATCCAACTATTTATTAACCCAAGTATGGTAAATTTATAAGTTCCAATAATTAGTGGTAATTAATCTAAGTTGTAAATTAATGACCTTTTGAATCGTGCTAAGAACCTAGCTAAAAGAAGAAAATTATACCATAGATGCAAAAACACACACACCCCTTTACGTACTTGCTTCTCTAGTTTATCCAAATTAACGCTTTAATTTAGTTAATGAACAGCCAACCAAGCAGTTTCCATGATGCATATGTTTCGCTTTGGTCTGATCAGTAAAAGGCGAACTGAAAGCTAAGGATAGCAAATTGCATGATAATGTTGTCTTCGATCTTAGCCAAAAGGCTGAGAAAGTTAAAGTTCATTGGATACTAATAATGTCATCATGAAAGCCTTCTAAATAGAGTTAAAAATTCATGTATTAGTATCATGTAAAATATTAATAATTTATGTATTAATGTTATGTTTTATATAAAAATTATATATCATAATTTATCTCAATATGAAAATACAAAATATATTTTTTGATTTTATTAATCATTTATATAATTTTTACTAAAATTTTAAAATTTATCATTTTTATATTTTTTATATCATTTTTATGTTATATCACTGTATTATGTTTTAAAATATTATATCTATTTTTAAGTTTCATTTTTTTGGTTGGAAGTGGGATCTTGCTGATTTTCTTAAAAATTCAGTAGCCTTTAACAAAATTAACATGCAAACTAATTCAGTCCACTCATCAACGTGTCTTCTAATCTCTACCTACAAAGTGATCATTATTTTGGAACCATGGGATTCAAAATATATTTATCTTTAACTGTTTCATTTGTTTTTTTTTTAGTACATATATAAGGGGAAGTTATGTACTATGGCTGCTCACTTGCTTGAAGTGCCGTTTTCTGAAGAGGAGGTTTGGAATGCAATAGAGGGCTGTGATGGGACAAGGCGCCTAGACCTGGCGGTTTCAATTTCCAGTTTATAAAAAGGAAATGGAGTTTATTAAAAGCTGACATACTTGAATTCCTGGTTGAGTTTCAGAAAATCGGAAAATGCCAAAAGGAATCAATTATTCCTTTATCTTTAAATAATTTTCGACTTATATCCCTAATTGGAAGCTTATACAAAATCGCAACTTAAATATTGGCCAACAAATTAAAACAAGTCATAGGCACACTGATCCATTCAACATAATCAGCTTTTGTGGAGGGAAGACACATTACGGATAGTATACTGATCACTAATGAGGCGATTGATAGCATGAGAAAAACATCGGAGGGGGGACTGATATTCAAACTCCACTTTGAGTGTTGACTGGGACTTTCTGATCTCAATGCTAAAACAAATGAGATTGACAGAAAATGGATTTCATGGATTTGGAGATGTATCTCAACGGCATCGGTATCCGTTCTTATCAATGGCTCGCCCACTAATCCAATCATGATGCAAAAAGGACTTAACCAAGGTGACCCACTCTCTCTTTTGCTATTTCTGATAGTAGCTAAAGCATTAAGTAGGATGCTAAGAAAGGTGGCCTCACTGTATCTATTTAATGGCATCAAGATTGTTAAGGAAACTTCTACATCTTTCACCAGTAATTCACGGATGATAACTTCATTTTCTGCGAGATTGATGTGGAAAACTGCGCCAAATCAAAAGAACGTTAAAACGCTTTCAGCTAACCTCTAGACTGAAAATGAACTTCCGCAAGAGTGCACTATTTGGTATTAACGTGGAGCAGCATCTGATGGTGGAATGGGCATCGATTATTAGATGCAAAGCGACAGTCTTCCTTCTAAATACCTGGGACTCCCTCTTAGAGCGAACTCAAGGCTGATATCAACATGGAGGCAGCTGATTAACTCTTTTAAGAACAAATGAAGTAAACGGAAGGGTAAACTATTATCAATGCGAGGGAGAATTACACTGATCAAATCAGTCCTAGCAAACCTACCGATACACTATATGTCTTTGTTCAAAATGCCTGCCAGAGTTAGGATTGAGTTGGAAAAAATACAGAGGCAGTTTCTATGGGGTGACACAAATGACAAAAGAAAATTGAGACTGGTTGACCGGAATACGATATGTCGAAGCAAGAAATTTGGTGGTCTGGGCATCATAAGCCTAGAAACGTGTAACCAGGCCCTTTTGCTGAAATGGCCATGGAGATTTGGTAATGAAAATCAAGCCATATGGAAAGAAGTTATATGTGAAAAATACAACGTGGTCCAAATGGCAGTATGGACTGTTCCCTGTCCGATTCGTTCCCTCTCTAGAGTGTGGAGGGACATACAAAACAGTTGGAATTTCAGAGAATTCTCTAAACTTATAAAATCCGGTTTTTTTCCTTTTGCAGGTAACTGTTCCAAAATTCTTTTTTGGAGTGACAAATGGCACAACGGTCTCATTTTAAAAGACACATTCGCAAGAATCTACGCACTATCAGTAAACAAGTTTGGTGAGATCAAAAAATTTGGAGGGCATATTCCCTTAGGGCGTAATGTTTATGACTGGGAGAAGACAGTTTAAAGAAGCTTACGAACCTCCTTAGAAATGCCACGCTCTCGAGAGAAGCTTAGGACAGAATGATATGTTCTCATGCGACCAACGGTGTATAAAGCCTTAAAGCATTCAGAACAGAGCTGATGGAACTTGCCGATGAAGTTAGGCCTATAGAGAGCCAAATATGGAGAGGGATTGCGCCACCAAAAGTGGAGATTTTCTGCTGGAACGCGCTGAGATGAAGCATTGCAATTCTGAAAGTATTACAAGCAAAGGGGTGCATGAGAAATATGGAGAACAAATGCGCTTTTTGTGAAGAAGCTGAATCGGTTAATCATCTATTCTTGTTCTGCCATACTTCGTGGAAAATTTGGTACAAGTTCTACCGGCGATGGAACATTAATCGGAGAATGCCATATTCTTTAAAAACACTATTTCAAACTTGGAAGGGTCTAATGTTCAAGAAGGACCAGGTGTTGCTCCGGGAAACTCTCTTTTATGCCATAGTGTGGTCCATCTGTTTGGCACGAGACGAAAAGATCTTCAACTAGAAAGTACTAGAGTTAGATGAAATTATGAACTTGATTTGCATCAGACTAAGATAGTGGATGAAGGCTAAATTCCTCACCCTTCACCTTAGTGTGCTGAACTTTCTGGAAAATATTAAGAGCCTTTCTTCCCCACTCATAAGAAACCAAATAAACCGGCAACAGTATGGTCTCCTCCACCTAAAGGCTTATGGAAGATAAATATTGATGGATCAATCATTGGAAAGCCTGACCCCGCACATATTGGAAGTGTACTTAGAGACTGTAAAGGGAACGTCACACGCATCTTCTCCAAAAGCGTAAGTATGTTTGACTCCAACTTAACAGAACTTCTTGCCTTATCAATTCATAAGGCATTCTCAATTGTGGTGGATGCTAATCAGAGTTCACTACCGGAGATTTTGATTGAAAGTGATTCTAAAGTGGTCATCTCGTGGATTAACAATACCGATCAAAGGCCATGGAAATACAATGACCTATTCAACAAAATCTCCAACCTTGTCACTTCGATCAAGAAAATTACTTCTCTCCATGTACTTAGGGAAGCTAACCATTTTGTTGATAGTCTAGCTAAGTCGGGTGTCTTTTTAAACTCTGGCTTAGTGGTTTAGATTTAAATACATGTATGCATTTCCCTTGATAAAATTACTTCAACTTAAAAAAAAAAAAAAAGACAGTGGAATTCAAGAAAAAGAATATTGAATTCGAACGAAAGGTAACAATCATTACCCGAAGTCTTTCTTGGTAATTTTTAAGATAAAATACTAACTTAGGGTGAGAGAAGGATGAAAGCCATCAATTTTATTGGTAGCTTAGAGGTAAAAACAAAAGTAATAGAGGAGAAGAGACATTTTTTATGGGTTTAGAAGAGCAAGTTAAAACTGCATAAGCAATAAAAATCCCAGGCCTTATCACTCATAATATAAATTTGACTAATATATATTTTTTTTTTCACTCAAATGAAGATCATTATCTCAATTGAGCTTCTACATATATATCTAAGGTTATCTGTATTTTATGTCTTACTTAAGAAAATAACTGTTGCGTTAAAAAACAAAAGCAATAAAAAGAAAGAGGTTCCATGTACGAAAAGAAAAGGGTGATTTCATAATAGCTTGAAAATATGAGAAAATTAGAAAAAAGTTTGATGGGATGTTTCAAAATGACTGACAATGAGGAAAATTTCGTTCCCCTATGCTATATAGGTCAAAACCTTAAAAGCACTGATCTTAAACAGTGAAATCCTCTCTATCTTGCAGGGACCAATGAAATCTATTATTAAAATTAACGTTGGGTCCTAGAAGATGCATATAATTAAGAGAAAAGAAGATTGATTATGTTTCAAAAGCTGCTTGCAAATTCTAATTATCCACCCACTTTAATTTCACTTGCTTATTTCGTTAATTTTTTGTCTTCTTTCTTTGACACTAAAAGGTAATGTCTAACTTCCATTTTTGAGCCATAAAAAGCTCGTCTGCCTTGTAAAATAAAGTGGGTATTAGTAATAAGGTTTAAATTCTGACTTATCAAATATTAAGAAAAAAAAAAGAGCAAAGTCGGTGTTATAATCCAAAATCGTACTACCAATGTTTGGCTAGGCAAGCCCAATTTCGGAAATTCTTATTTTTTTAATAAAAAAACAGACATGCCAAGATTTTGACTATGACATTTAGCTCCTAAATTTGCATGTTAGAAAGTTTAAGAAGCCACAAAATCTTCCTTAACCTATTTGTGTATTATATATAAAATTTTTGTTTAGTAGATAATATTATGATAAAATAAAATTAAATGATATTATAAATATAATTAAATTAAATAATGTCATTTTATTTTATATTTAATATATGTAAAGATTGAGATAGAATAATTTATTTATTGATAAAAATTATCTTATTTTAAAGTTTATAAAATTTAAATTATTAATATAATTTTTAAAGGTATAATAAGACATGTAAATTTAATTTCATAAATTAAAAGTAATCATCTCTACTTTAAAAAAATCAAATCATCTTATACTAAGAAGATGATTAATTCTTTATAATTCTATTAATTTTTTTATATATAAATAAAATATAATATAATATGATTATCATCCTATCTTATCCATCATTCTATCCTATCCATAGTTTATTTACCAAACATGATCTAAATCTCTTTTGAGTGTTTTTGTATGGCATAATGTCTAACATCTAAGCATATCGTTTAATTGTAAATAAATGTATGTATTCCTTAAAAGAATTGTGTTCAAATTTAATTTAATCTTTCAAGTAAAATTAATATAGATGCTGAGATTAAATTATTGCCAGATATTGGGTTAGTGGATTTCTTAAATGTTAATCAATAATATCTACCAAAAAAGGAAAAAAGGAAGGTAGTTAGTTATATAAAATTCTTAGAATGGAAAAAGCACGATGAGATCAACTTAAGACAACAGGTCTTTCTTGAGCTAGGATTTTCATGCTTTTTTCTTCGATTTCCAACAAATTTATTGATTCTTTCACTGATATTTCATCAAATTTCATTGTAAAATTAATTATAAATTAGGCTCCTGTCGTATAATTGGAGGGGGAAGTCTCTAAATTGGAACTCCTTGATGATTGAGGGAAGTGTAGGATCTCTCCCAGAGTCGATGGGCTCGTGTCCAGATTGTAATGGCTCTATGAATCTTACTCTGAGAATGGCTGAAAACAAGGAGAAAGGACAGGTTGAGGATGAGAGAGATGCCATTAAACCAACTATAATGGACTGGAAAAAAACTCTTTACAGCATCTGTCGATCAATCTTTTGAGTATTTTTTGCCTCTGAACGAAGATGGGAGAGTGGTTGTGAAACCTCCAAGTGAAATTTTTGAGGAAAGAATACACAAATGGCAGAATTCTCTGGTAGCGTAGTTCATAGAAAGAATCCCAAGCTTCAGCTTGTTTCAGAGAATGGTCAATATTCCTTAGGGAAATAAATGCCCCAATTGAGATCAAACCAACGAGATTGAATCTATTTGCGATCCAATTTCCACATGCAGAAGTAAGGGACTGGGTTCTTGAACATGGTCCATGGCATATACAAAACAAACCATTGTTAGTTCGGAAATGGGAATTTGGTATGAAATCTCTAGAGTAAAACATAGAAAAACCGCCAGTTTGGATTCACTAGGGTAATGTTCCCCCGGAGCTTTACTCACAAAAAGAATTGACTTATATAGCAAGTGCGCTAGGGAACCCTCTTTACATGGATTCAATTACAGCAAAACAATAGCGATTTGCATATGCTAAAATTTGTGTCAAGGGCTAGCCAGAAAGTTCCTAAGTACATTGACGTGGAATTAAGGCATGGATCCATTGTCTCTGTTTCAGTGGAGGTACCATGGATGCCTTAGTGGTGTCTCCATTATTGTGTTTTTGGACATTTGGAAAAGTCTTGCCCACAGAAAGTGGCCAAAACTACTAGAAAAATTTGGGATCCCAAAAAGAGTGAGGATAAGACTGAAACTTCACTACAGGAGAACAAAATGGTTGAATTAGGGCACAAAGATGTCCCCAAGGGGATTAACTTGGATGTAAATTTGCCTGCAGTAGCTAGTCCTAAGAGAAACTAGATACCATAGCAACCCTTTAGACACCCCATTTTATTCTAAAAAATTTTTTGATAATAAAATGAGTTTCATTTGCAAATTGGGACTTTAATACAAAACTTTGGACTCAATGATTAAAAGTTCAAAATTTTTAATTTGATTTTAATTTTGATTTTGCTTTTAATTTCAATTTTTAATTTTTAATTTTGATTTTTTTGTTTTTAATTTTAATTTTAATTTTAGTCAAGGTTAACAAAGTAAAAAAAAAAAAAGGGACAAAAAAAGAAAAATTTCTCTCCACTGATTAGCTGGGATTTGATTTAATTTTAAGAGATTTTATCTCATATTTGAAGATTTTTTGGAACGATTCAGATCCGAATCTTTTTGAAAAAGGAAAATCATGGGAAAATAAATTATAAAAAATCGAATCATGCAAATCCTAAATTCAATAGGATTCCAAACTTTCCAAATCAAAAGGGATTAAATCCCTATATAATGAACCAATCTCTAGACAAAAGGGGGGGGGGGGAAGGGGAGAACAGAGGCAATTAATGGAGGTAGTAGCGAGGGGCCTCACAGCAATTCGCTTCAAAATTAAACAGAGATCATTGAAAAAAGAAAAAATTTAGGCAAAATTTTGAACCAACAAAGAAGAAGCAATCAAGCAAAAAAATTTTTACAAAAAGATCCGGTTGGAGTTTTTGGAAAGAAAGCTTAGATTTATAGTAAGAAGCATTAGTTTTTGAAAGGTGAAAAATTGTTAGAACCCATTAAAGTAATGTTTGCTTTTTTTCTTTTTGTGATTTTTGCATAACTTTTATAATATTTAATTGCTTACTTTTTATTTTTATATGGTATTTATTTTTGCATGACTAATATTATATTTGCATGATAATTTATTTGCATAATATATTTATTTGCATGATTAATATATTTATTTGTGTGATTTATTAATATATTTGCATGTTATTAATATATTTATTTGTATGATTATATTTAATTTGATTGCATTATTATTAATATATTTAATTGCTTGATTATTAATATATTTATTTGCATGATTATATATTTAATTGCATGTTTATTTGCATTATTATATATTTAACTACATGTTTATTTGCATGATTTATATTATTATTTGCATGATCATATATTTAATTGCATGTCTATTTGCATGATTATTAATTTAGTTATTTGTGTGATTGCATGATTATTAATATATTAATTTGCATGGTTATTTATTGCATGATTTTATATTTATTGCATGATATGATATTATATGTTAATGCATGATTAATATTATATTTGAATGATATTTAATTGCATGTTTCTATATTTATTGTATACATAATTGCATGATTATACATTATTACTAATATTTTTGTGTGATTATATTTGATTTCATGATTATATATTTGCATGAATGGTTACTAATATATTTGTGTGGTATTTTATATTATTGCATGATAATATATTTACATGATATTATATATTTATATGATTATTATTATTGCATGATAATTAATATATTTGCATGATATTCTTGCATGAATATTTTAGCATGATATGGGTATGATATTATTACATGATATTTGGTATAATTTATAATATATTTGCATAATAATTTTAGCGTGATATGATTTAATATTTATTGCATGATTGCTTGATATTCTTGATAGAATTTTTGTACCACCATGTGTTGTAAATAAATAAAAAGATTGAAATTGATTAATTTGCATGATAAAAATCATCTTTGATAAGGCTTAAATAAGATAACACATAATTAATTTGGTATCAATCTTGGGCATAAAGGGGTGCTACTACCTTCCCCGCACGTAATCAACTCCCGAATCTTAGTTATGATGATGCAGACTAGAATCTATTCTTTTTAAGAACCTTTAGTTTACACTTAGGACAACCTTAAAAAAGATAGATTCACATAGGTGACTAATCACATCTAGGTAAAAAAAGATTAGTGGTGGCTCTATAATTTTGTGTCTAATGGATAGGTTTCCCAACCTAAACGTTATGATAGTTTGGTGACTCAACTAAGGATATTAGAGAGTCATGACATTAGTTAGTTATATGTTATATTAAGCCTTACTATGATGGTTTTATTATGTAATTATTTGTGATTTTCATATTACTAAACTATTTGTTTTTTGTTTTTTGTTTTGCATATTTTAATTTTTTATGTGCATGAATATATTTGATTATTTGGCATGTCCCTTTACACACGCCACTCATGCATTCATGCATAAGCTCTATACTCGAGCTTTATCTTTTATTAGGAGGGAGTACCTACACTATCGTGAGCTAATAACCTCTTTGTGAGCTAGCAAAATCTCTCACTCAAATTGAACCTTTTCAGTTTGAACTTATAATAGTGGACAATGATTGGGGTACCCTACTAGTCTATAATAGACGATGATGTACAAAATAGTTTGAGAGCCTTTAAATTGTCAAGCCTTTGAACCTAACATGTACATGAACCCTAAGAATCCAAAACTAAATTAGAGCCATGCCTTTCTTTTAATTAGAAAAAACCTAAATAGGACACATGATGGGATAGTTATTATTCTTGTAAATTTATGTTATTCCTTGTATATATTTTTACATACTAACCTTTTATATTATTCCTTATATATATTATGTTATTCCTTGTATATGCTAACTAACTTTTTTCTCTATTTTATTTTGCATGCATGCATCATTAAATTTGCATTAGGAGTGATTGCAATAAAACAATCTTAATAAAGACAATCTTAATTACATCAATGGAGAGCCTATCAAAGTTTTCTATGAGCTTGAGAATGAAGTCTAAGAAAGCTCAACTTAAAGAAGGTGATTGTTTGCCAATCAATTATGTAACTACTTTACCTGCCAAAATCCATCTCAACCTTAAACTAAATGATCTTAGTGATTTGGTTAGTATTTGGAACCAATAAAATGTCACTGCTAAGGAAACTTTCCAAAAGAAGTTTGGGGACCTTGTAATACTTATTTCAGTCTCTGTTGATGATCAGCTTATTAGTGCCATGATTCAGTTTAAGGACTGTTCGTGTTCAATAAGATTGACATGATGCCACCTATTGAAGAATATTCAACTTTTCTTTGCTTGGATCTCCTTAATCTTGACAAGGTATATTGAAAAAATAAAAAGATTGGTTAGTGTAAAAAGCTTGCTCAAATGATGGTCAAAGATGTCCAAACTATTGATAATTGGGTAAAAAAAATTGTGGAAGTATTGGTATTCCTTGGTCTATTATTCGTGACTTTATATACAAATATTTTGACACTGAAAGAGGAATGGATTTAATGGTATTGGCTCTATACAGGATTATGGTATTTCCAAAAGTAATTGGTTATATTGATATTGCAGTGGTGAATTTCTTTGATCAATTTGGTTACCAAATCAATTATATTCCTACAATTTTAGCTAAGACCATTAGATCTTTAAATCATTGTCATCATAACGGAGAAGGTCATTTTACTAGATATGTTCAACTATTAACCATTTGGATGAAAAGTCATATTAAAAATAGTGGTGGTAAATTTCGCAAGCCATATTTCACTACAAGTACTCTCACCAAGGAATTATGTGAAAATGAATAGGCTATACAAGCTCTCTAGCCAAGATGTGATCCAAAGAGCTTTTTGGATGCCTTATAGACCAGTGTTGTATATAAGCTTTAAGTTTCTCTTTTAGGCTTTTAGGATGTAGTGAGCTATTATCCCATCATGTTGCAAAGCCAATATGGCTATGAATAGTTTATCCTAGCCACTTTCGAACTTAGTAAAATGGAGTTCTCATATGTTGAAATTGATGCCTCCATAAAGATAATCAAAGTCCTGTAAGCTTGGAATTTACCTCAAAGAGAAGATAGGATGAGACATTCAAATGAGGTTACCCCTAAGTACTTTATGTGGCATCTTAGATGAGGTAAAAACATTAAAATCCCTGAAGAAGCAACTCCAAATGACCTAATGATGTCATCCATTTTAATCTCCTATTGGTAGTGGAAATCGTAAAAAAAAAAAATTCCAAGTTGAAAAAGATGAATTGGAGCTTGAAAAAAAAAGGCTAAAAGGAGTTAGAGAAAAGAATGGACCAAAAAGTTTAAGCATGCAGATAAGAAAAGGGATGAATTGAAGAATCTTTTTTCTAATCTCAACATCACACTGTCATCCACCAATTATGAGTTAACCTAACTTTTGAAAGAAAATGGATAATTGCAAGCAAAAATGTAGGAAAAAGATAAAGCATTCATCGAAACACAAAAGCACATCCAAATGCTCAATGAGGTAGTGGTTAAAATTGGAATATAAATAGGTATTATGAATGAAGGTGTGAACAAGCCAATGAAGCATATATGAGAAAACATAACCAATTGAAGTATCTGCTTAACTAAATCACCATGGCTACCTACAAAGCCAAGAACATGGTAGAAAAAATTGAAGAATGAAAGATAAAGGTACGACTAATGAAAACACATGGCTAAGAGCTACTAGTTTTCTTTAATGATATACAAGGCCAATATCGACAAATTAGAGATTTTTTTTCACAATAAGTTTTAAACTTTTCATGGATGTAATATTGAATTTGGTTAGAACTAAATTTCATTTAAATAAAGATTTTTTTCATTAACAATTGTTATGTGGTGAATCCTTTTTATTGTATTCATACATAAATATATTTCCAAGTGCATGATAATAAGTCATCATATTTTTTTAAAAAACTATGATAAATCAACGTTCAAGGATAACTCAATCTTCAAACAATTTGAGGCATTACAATACTAGATATTAGGCAAGGATCATGAAAGAAAAAAATATTTTTCGCCTTCAAAGGCTAGAAAAGTCACAGGAAGAACTGAAGGGGTAGTTGAAAATTGTTATTGAACTGTTGAAAAACATAAGTAAAGGGAATAAAGTGGTGGAAAAAAATGATGATACAAAATGAAGCTAATCTATTATATCTCTCTAGTTTTGGCCCATGTCCAACACATACATCTCAAGGGGTCCATCACCAAATGCCATTCACTACAAGCCTTCCTTATGTGCCAACTGACATGCTAATAACTATTGCTATTACTCCATTTACCTTCGTTCTTGACTTAAAAAAACTTAATCATACATAAGTTCCAAATCTTGATGATCTTAAAGAGCAAGAAAGGCTAAAGATTGGCATTATTGAAACTAAAAAAAGCTCTAAAACCCAAAAGATGGATATCATTAAAGAAAGGCTTAAAGTTATCGAATGGATAGATTTTTATGGGTTAATGGATGCTATTAGATTATGCTTGATTCTTAATGTTGTGATTTTACCAAAGTTTAAAGTGCTTGAGTTCAAAAAATATGATGGGATCAAATGCCCTGTTACACATGTTACGATGTATTGTCATAAGAAGGCTGCATAAAAGTTACTTATCCATATTTTTCAAGACAGTCTTACTATTTTCACTATTTCAACTGCTAGGTGATATGTGTAACTAGATAGATTTCACATTCATGGATAAAAAGAACTTGCACGGGCTTTCATTGCACAATATAAACACATTATAGATCTAACACTAGATCATATGTCTCTACAAAGTATGCAAAAGAAAGATACTTAAAGTTTTCAAAAAAATATGCCCAAAAATAGAGGGATATTGTTACCTAAATTCAACCACCACTCATTGAAAAAAAAATCACATTCCTTTTTATCAATACTCTCATGGCTTTTTATTATGAAAGGATGATTGAAAATACCTCTAAAATTTTCAATGATATGGTAATTCCTGGAGAGATCATTAAAATGCCATCAAGAATAAAAAGTTTAAAGGTGATGATGCAAAAAAAAAGGGCTATGCTAAAAAAGAAAGAAAGAGATGCTTAAGCTGTAATTTATGAGGGGTAACAAGTTGGAGGCTTTACCCTATATTATCTTTACTTGATTTACCAAACTTATTACCCAACCATTAACAATATCTCCCTAAGTCTTTATGTTCATCAACCAGTCATACAATCACCTAACTCTTAGCCAGTTGCCCAACTTAAGAATCAAATGAAAAGATGAAAAGCTTCTATAGATCTAATTCTTATGACATACACTGAGCTATTCCCTCAACTCATTTAAAACTATTTGGTTGCACCAATTTATTTAGAACCTATAAAGCCTCTCTACTCTAAGTGGTATGATGCTAATGCTAATTGTGACTATTATTTTAGGATTGTTAAGCATTCTATAGAAAATTACACAGCAATGAAGTATAAAGTACAAATTTTGGTCAAAAATGTATTGGTGAATTTTGATAAAAAAACAAGGACATGTGTCATTAAGAACCCTTTGCTTAACCACACTGGAACATAATTTTGAAGGAGTATTTATAAATGTCTATCACCTTAAAAACTTTAAGAAATAATGCAAGTTTGGAACATTTTAATCTTTTACGTTAGTTTTTTATTTATCTTTCATCATTTCAATAAAGTGACAGATGGATTTTTATTACATTTTCTCATTTGCTCCATTGCTTTTATAAACATGCCTTTCACATTTCACCCACTTTCATGTTCTAAATAATGAACATTCGGACAATCATGATAATAATTCAAGATTCAATTTTGAAAGCATTATTCATATTAATGGAATTGATACGTTTAAACTTTTAATTTGTTGGAATCATTGAAGTGAAAGAAGATAAAAAGCATGAAATAAGAAAAGAGTTTTGATCATTGAAAGATGAAAAAGATGCAGTATGTGATTTTTTGTAATGATTCATTCACAAGTTTGTTCTTAGTCAATAAATGTTCTTCATTAAAAGTATTCATGTTTAATATGAGAAATGACCTTTTTTTTTTACCTTTCACAAAAGAAGTAAAATTATCCATTTGCTATCCTATTTGAGCTTATTGAAATTTTCTTTGGAAGAAACTTTAACCAATGATCACCCCTACACTAGGGGTAAAGATGAAAAATTTTGTTCATAAAAAAAGAAAGTGAATGTCTTTAATGATTTTAAAGGCAAAGCCTTTTTATGCTTAGATCTTTTTGAAAAATGATCAAAAGTGCAAAAAAAAAAAGGTATGATGAAAGTAGAGATATGAAAACAAAAAAGATATTGATGAGGAAAAATGTCAAAAGTGTTCCGCATAAAAAGAAATGATCATTGGTTCATAACCCTTCAAATATACATTTTGGACCTATTTTATCAATTTCTTTCATAACTTTTCACATTAGCCTACGTTACATCCCTAAAAAGCTCATTTTGATCAAATGGGAATACTCAAATTAAATAATCATGAATTGAATTAAGGGAGACTTGTGATGGAATTGTTTGAGATTTTGATCGAAATGTTATTGGTTGAATAAGGGGAAAGGACATGAAAAGAAAATTGAGGAAAATATGTGCAATGAAAAAAGAAAAAAAATAAAAAAAAAAAGAAAAATGAGGAAAAATGAAAAAGAGGACTCAAGGTGAA
This sequence comes from Durio zibethinus, assembly GCF_047325235.1. Taxonomy (NCBI): domain Eukaryota; kingdom Viridiplantae; phylum Streptophyta; class Magnoliopsida; order Malvales; family Malvaceae; genus Durio; species Durio zibethinus. The sequence continues at coordinate 7,212,186 of NC_143175.1, forward strand.
ATCCCAAAATTAGGTAGTTTGAGTCAAAAGGGGGCATGTAAGTTGAAAACCTAAAAAGGTAGCTTGGATGTAAGGATGGAATAGCATCGTGAAAGTTTCACCATCTAGGGGCAAAGTTAGTTTGATAAAACTCGTCATGATTAAGATCGTTGATGGAATAGGCTTTAAGAAAAAAATTTTAGATTATTTGCTCATGATTGTTTAAATATTTATTGTTTAGATATTTTAATTTCCATTCAATTATTGATTACCATTATCCCTTTCTTCTTTGGATATTTGGATACCTATTCAACTATTGATTGATTATTTTCTTTAGTCTACCAAGTCCATGTCCTTCAATAAAAATCCTTTTGACCTTTCACATTGCCTTATTTATCTCCATTTTGATTGAGAAAATACACGATTGCATTATGTTTCTTATGATATTGTAATAATGATGAGTAAATGAAAATTCATGAAAGATCTCTATATTGTTTTAGAAGAAGGAAGAGAACAGTGAAGGTAATAAAAAAACTTGAAAAAATGTTAAACCCCAACAACTTAGAATGAAATTTTTGATATCCTTACTTGAATTTAGATGATAATGTGGGTGAGATCATTTGATAGTGTGTAATGTCCATGTAGATTGTTCATGATAACCCATGCTGATAAAAAAACTTTGGATTTGGATGATATAATGGATCAGACTACTTGATAATGCATGATAGTTCATGTTGAAAACTACAAGTGTTGATGAGTTAAAATGAGTGAAAAAATAAATCAAGAGTTTTGAGAACCCTCTAATTTAACATAATTGAAAAGACAAATGACTTGCATAACATACATTGCATTCACCACATGCATTCTATACATGCATCATACTGAGAATATTGCATTCATTCATGGCATTCATTATACATATTTGAAAAAGAAAAAAAGAAAGTTTAAAGTTTGAAATTAGGTAGGAATTTTGCATTCATGTGTTGTATTCTCTACATTCATTGCATCTTGTATATATCATCGCATTTATTGTACTCATGCACTTTATTTTTGGAAAAAAAAGATCAAAGTTTAAGTTGTGAAATTAGGATGAAATTTTGAAAAATCTTTCGTTCATGCATTCATTGTATGCATACATTGTGTTCATTATATTCATCCTAAGCATCATGCATATTTGAAAGGAAGAAAAATTAAAAGTTTGAATCTTGAAATTGAATTTGAGAATTGTGGAGAATCTTTTTATTCATTGTATGCATTCATTGCATATATTTAGAAAATAGGAAGGAAAAACTAGATGAGGAAATAATTTTGAAAAGTGACATTAGAAGGCAATCAATGATGATTCAGATGAGATGCAGAAACTCAATTTAAGGTAAGACTTTTTTAAGTTTCAATACCTCTATTAGGGAAGAGCTTTTTTGAAGGTAAGAATGATCTCATTTTATTTTTCAAAATTTTCAAAACCTTAGTTGTGGAAGAATATTTTACTTTTCAAAGTTTCAAAACCTCAGTTGTAGGAGTGCATTTTATTTTACAAAAAAATTTCAAAACCTTAGTTGTGGGGGAGCATTTTATTTTTTTAAAAAAATTTCAAACCTCTATCAAGGATCAGCCTTTGCAATTCTCTTTTCTGATTTTTCTTGACTTGAACAAAATGGGTATCTTTTTATATTTTTACAATTCTTATTTCACAGAAAATACATAAAGAGGGGCAACTGTAACACCCAATTTTGTTTGAAAAATTTTTTGGTAATAAAATGGGCTTCATTTGTGAATTAGGATCTTAATACAAAACTTTGGACCCAATGATTAAAAGCCCAAAATTTTCAATCTAATTTTAATTTTAATTTTTCTTTTAATTTTTCTTTTAATTTTAATTTCAATTTGAATTTTTAATTTTTAATTTTTAATTTTGATTTTTTGTTTTAAATTTTAATTTTAATTTTAGTCAAGGTTAACAAAGTTTTAAAAAAAAGGACGAAAAAAAATTATCTCTACTAATTAACTAGGGTTTCATTTAATTTTAAGAGATTTTGTCTCAAATTTGAAGGATTTTTTTGGAATGATTTGGATCCTAATCTTTGTGAAAAAGGAAAATCACGAGAAAATAAATTGCAAAAAATCGAATCATGCAAATACTAAATTCAGTAGGATTCCAAACTTTCCAAATCAAAAGGGATTAAATCCCTATATAAGGAACCAATCTCTTAGAGACAAAAAGGGGGAAGGGGAAAAGTAGAGGCAATTGATAAAGGCAATAGGGATGAAGCCTTACAATAATTCACTTCAAGATCAAACAGAGATCATTGAAAAGATAGAAAATTTGAGCAAAGTTTTGAATTAACAAGAAAGAAACAATCGAGTAAAAAAAAATTTTGTAAGAAGATTTAGTTAGATTTTTTGAAAAAAAAGCTAAGATTTATAGTAGAAAGTATCAGTGTTTGAAATATGAAATTTTTGTTGGAACCCATTGAGGTAATATTTGCTTTTCTTTTATATGATTTTTGCATAACTTTTATAATATCTAATTGCCTACTTTCATTTTATATTTATTGCATGGTATTTATTTTTGCACGACTAATATTATATTTGTATGATAATTTATTTGCTTAATATATTTATTTACATGATTAATATATTTATTTGTGTGATTTATTAATATATTTGCATGATTATTAATATATTTATTTGTATGGTTATATTTAATTCAATTGCATGATTATTAATATATTTAATTACTTGCTTATTAATATATTTATTTGCATGATTATATATTTAATTGTATGTTTATTTGTATTATTATATATTTAACTGTATGTTTATTTGCTTGATTTATATTATTATTTGCATGATCATATTTTTAATTGCATATTTTACATTGTTAATTACATGTCTATTTGCATGATTATTAATTTATTTATTTGTGTGCTTACATGATTATTATTATTATTATTATTATTATTATTATTATTATTATTATTATTATATTTATTTACATGGTTACTTATTACATGATATGATATTATATGTTATTGCATGATTAATATTATATTTGAATGGTATTTAATTGCATGTTTCTATAGTTATTGCGTACGTAATTGCATGATTATACATCATAACTAATATTTTTATGTGATTATATTTGATTTTATGATTATATATTTGCGTGAATGGTTATTAATATATTTGTAAGATATTTTATATTATTGCATGATAATATATTTACATGATATTATATATTTATATGATTATTATTATTACATGATAATTAAATATTTGCATGATATTCTTGCATGAATATTTTAGCATGATCTAGGCATGATATTATTACATATATTTGGTATAATTTATAATATATTTACATAATAATTTTAGCATGGTATGATTTAATATTTATTACATGATTGTATGATTACTTGATATTCTTAATAGAATCTTTGTGTCACCATCTGTTGTAAATAAATAAAAAGATTGGAATTGATTAATTTGTATGATAAAAATCATCTTTGATAAGGCTTAAATCAGATAATACAATTAATTTAGTATCAATTTTGGATGTAAAGAGGTGCTAATCCCTTCCTTGTACGTAATTGATTCTCGAATCTTAGTTCTGATGATGTAGATCAAAACTTATTATTTTTAAAGACTCTTAGTTTACACTTAGGATAATCTTAAAAAAGATAAATTCACATAAGTAACCAATCACACTTAGTTAAAAAAATATTAGTAGCAACTCTATAATTTTTGTGTCTAATGGGTAGGTTTCCCAACCTAAATGTTATGATAAGCCCAACCATCGACCACCGCTAGAGGAGGCTTTATAAACAAATTTGCTACTTTAGAATCTAATGACTAGGATGTGGAAAAAGAAGGAATAAAGGAGCCACCACCACCAACCTCACCAAAATAGCAAAGAGTAATTGCTGCAGGAGTGGCAGATTTGATGAAGCCTCTGAAAACTAAGAAGAATGGGCCTATAGACAAAAGATAAAAAGTTAAGAAAGGTTCTACTGCTCCAGGTATTCTACCATCTTGTTCTTCTGTATGAATATACTAAGTTTGGAATACTAGAGGATTGAATGATCCTCAAAAGCAAACTGAAGTTGTGTACAGAATAAAACAAACTAAATGTAGATATTGTATACCTTATAGAAACTAGAGTAAAAAAACATAAAATGCAGCCTATTCTTGACAAGCACGTTGTCGATTAGGGTAATTTTCATAACTCTATAAAAGATACTAATGAAAGGATATGGGTTTTTTGGAAAACCCATGTAAGGATTAATATGCTTGACTCATCAGATCAATGTATTACTAATAGCATCATGCATGAATAAAGAAAGTTTTACTTGTCAGCTATATATGGCAGTAATGATGGAATCCAAAGAAGAAGACTTTAGTCCCAATTATCTTCACTCAATGGTAACATTTCAGATTTTTCATGGTTTTTGGCTTAGGATTTCAATATTATAGCTCGTCTTATTGAGAGCTCAGATTACAATGGCAACCATGTTGCGTCTGAAGCAATAATCACAATAATACAGAAGCAATAGACAACAATCAATAATAAAAAACGCAGGAAAAATAAAACACACCAAGATTTACGTGAAAAACCCTCCAGTGTAAAGGAAAAAAATCACGGACCACCAGAAAAATCTTCACTATCAAATAATAGGTATACAAAGTTCTTCTCTAGCTAAAACTAGAGCTAATCAACAACTAGAGAAACAATTGGAGAAATCTCACTAAATAAGTGACTCAACAAATACACTCTAGATTTGTTTCTAGAGAGTTTCAAACCTGACTTCACCGTTCAAAATGTAGAACTTTGAATCATAAACCTCATAACAAGGTTCCAACTCAATCGGACCACGGATTGATTTTCGTTCAACCAACTCTCCCTTTTCTTTTTTCTCTCTGCTTTTCTTGGTTTTTCTTCTTTTTCTACTTGGTCTTCGACACACATGAAAGTAACCCCACCTCTTTTTTATTAAGTAGCTAGGGTTCTGTGTAAAATGAAAGATCAAGGCTCATGGCCTTTACTTAATCCAAAACCACTTACTTGAGGCTGGACCCCATTTTCTTAACAATCTCCCCCTCCAGCCTCATTAGGAGGAGATTCATTACCATAACAATTTCATTTTGAACTTACCTTGATCAGGAAACTCATTTCGGTCAAGTTACTGCAAAGCTTAAGCTTTTCCCTAGGAAGTATCTTAGTCAACATATCTACTAAATTCTTATCAGCATGGACTTTCTTCAATAGCATCTGCTATTTTTCAATCGCTAAACGTAACCAATGATATCTAACATCAATGTGCTTTGTTCTAGCATAGTATATGGTATTCTTACTCAAATCTAAAGCACTCTGGCTATCACAAAATACCACATACTCTTTCTGATTCAACCCTAATTTAAGAAGAAAATATTTCATCAAAAGTATTTCGTTACATGCTTCAGTTACTGCAATATACTCAACCTCTGTAGTTGACAAAACAACACACTTCTGCAACTTAGATTGCCAAGATACAACTCTTCCTGCAAAAGTGAACAAATACCTTGAAGTAGATTTTCTATCATCAAGATCACCTGCCATGCCAGCATCAGTAAACCCTTCTAGAACTAGTTGTGAAACTTCATAAGTCAAGCACATTTGTTAGGTACCCCTTAAATATCTAAAAATCCATTTCACTACTTCCCAGTGAACTTTCTCCGGATTAAAAAGAAATCTGCTCACTACACCAACTGCATGACCAATGTCAGGCCTTGTACAAACCATAAGATACATTAAAGAATCGACTACAAAAGAATAAGGAATACTAAACATAGCTAGTTGCTCTTCCTTAGACACTGGACAAGATTTCTTACTTAGATAAAAATGGTTAGCAAGTGAACTGCTAACTGATTTAGCATGTTGCATGTTGAATCTACCAAGCACTCGTTCAACATACTTTTCTTGTGACAACTATAGCTTTCCAGCTCTCTTATCCTGGATAATGTCCATACCAAGAATCTACGTTGCTGGATTAAATCTTTCATATCAAAGGACTTAGACAATTGTTCTTTCAACCTGCAAACCATACTAGCATCTTGTCTTACAATCAACATATCATCAACATATAATAATAGGATAATAAAGTTACCATTAGAAAATTGTTTAACATACACACAAGAATCCGCTACTATTTTTTTATAGCTATGACTCACCATAAAAGAATCAAACTTTTTGTATCACTGTCGCGGAGCTTGTTTCAAGCCATACAAGCTTTTCTTCAGTTTGAAAACTAAGTGCTCTTTCTTTTTCACTTCAAAACCCTCAGGCTGATTCATATAAATGTCCTCCTGTAAATCACCATGCAAAAATACAGTTTTAACATCAAGTTGTTCAAGCTCAAGATTCAAACTAGCTGTTAATCCCAGTACCACTCGAATAGAACTCATCTTTATAACTGGAGCAAAAATCTCATCAAAATCGATGCCTGGTTTCTGAGAAAAATATTTTACTACCAATCAAGCTTTGTATCTCACTAGTTTATCACCATCTTTTTTCAACTTGAACACCCATTTATTCTTTAATGGCCTTTTCCCTGTTGGAAGTTTAACAAGATCATAAGTACCATTCTTTCGCAATAACTCCATCTCTTCTTTCATTACTTTTAACCAATGTTCTCTATCCGGAGTAGCCTGCACATCTTGAAAGCTTTCTGGCTCCCCTTCACTAGTAACTAAAATAAAATCTGAACTTGGATACCTGGTAGATGACTTGCGCTCTCTAGTAGATCTCCTGGGCTGAGACTCTACATCACTTGATGTCAAAGGTAGCTCCTCCTGCTCAACACTCTCAGATAGAGAGGATTGCTCTCCTTGTTCAAAACTAATTGCATCTGGCTCATCATCAACTGTGGCTGGTTCATTCATATCCCTAAGTTTTGTTTCTTACTCATTTCCACCATCTGTGGCTCTTTCCTTTGGAATCCCTGTCAGTGTTGAAACATCACACTCAACAGTAACTCGTGTAGTCTTCTCATTTTTTTCAAGGTTTGTTATGATTTTTTTTTCATGAAAGACCACATTTTTGCTTCTCACTGTCTTTCTCTTTACTGGATCCTATACCCTGTAACCAAATTTTTCATCATCATATCCTACAAACACACACTGTGTGGTTTTACTGTCAAGCTTTGATCTCTGTTCTTTCGATACATGCATGAATGTTTTACACTTAAAAACTTTTAAGTGAGAGTATGAAGTATCTTTTTCTGTCTACACTCTTTCTAGAATGTCAAAGCCCAAAGAAACTGATGGTGATCTGTTAAGTAAATAACAAGCCATATTGACTGCTTCACCTCAGAATGACTTTGGTAATTTTACCATCCTCAACATACATCTGACTTTTTTGACAATGGTGCGATTCATTCTTTCAGCTATACCATTATGTTGCGGTGTTCCAGATTCTGTCATCTCATGCCTGATCCCATGCTTTGAGCAATACTCTTCAAAGCCTTTAGATTTGTATTCTCCACCATTATCAGTTCGAATACACTTCAAGGGTAACCCTATCATCCTTTCAACCATGGCATGAAATTTTTGAAAATACTACAGTACCTGACTTTATATTTCAACATATACACCCAAGTTTTACATGAAGTATCATCAATAAAAGTAACAAAATATCTGCTACCACCTAATGACTCAACCTTAATGGGACCACATACGTCAGAATAAATTAATTCCAATCTATTTTTTTCTGAGAACTTTTACGAAAAGAAACTCTATGATGCTTACCAAATAAACAATAATCACATGAATCGAGAGACATACCTTTGATCAAGAGAATGAGAGACTGTCTTGCTAAAACCTGTAACTTTTTTTCACTTATGTGTGCCAACCTCATGTGCCACAAGTTTTCTAAAGCATCATTTTCAATGGTATTTACCTGGTTACCGTTTAATTGCATCCATATCTTATACATTGTGTAGCATAATTTTTTCCTTGCAACTATCATAGATCCTTTGAGAAGCTTCCACTATCCATTCTTTTGTCGGTTTTCATATCCCTCCTTATCAAGGACATTAATAGCAAGCAAGCTCATTTTCATATCTGAAATGTGTCTGACATCCTTCAAAGGTAACATGCAACCTGTACTACTTTATACAACAATATCACCAATCCTAATAATCTGCGACACACTCTTATTTTCCATCTTGGTATAACCAAAGTCTCCTGCTTTATAAGTTGTAAACAAGTCTCTCTTAGAAATACAATAATATGTCGCTCCTGTGTCAATTATCCACTCAATACTGGATCACTAATATGATTATAATCACCATGTGTACAAATCAAAGTAACGAAATCACTATCTGAATTCACTGTTGTAATATTACCATCATCTGAACTCTTACCTTTCTCATCTTTTCACTCTTGCTTCAAGATTTTACGGTTTCATTTTATATGACCTGCCTTATCACAATAGAAAACACTTCACTTTACCTTTAGACTTGGATCTATGTTTAGATTTACCATGACCTTTTGAATCCTGACCTCTGTCGATGTTTCTACCCCTGTTCTATGTGACCAGAGCTTGATTCTCGGGTCTACATCTTTTCACCTTACTTCTTCATTAAGCATACTATCCTTTACCATCTCCAATGTCACCTTATAATCAGGAGTTGAATTAAGAATAGTCACAACTAGAGTATTTCAACTGTCTGGCAATGAACCCAAAAGAAATAACGCTTTCATTTCATCATCCATCTTAAGCTCCATAGTAGTCATCCGATTAAATATATCTTGAAAATCACTCAAGTGCTCTGTAACAGATCGTCCATCCCTGTACTGTAAAGTTGCAAGCTTTTTAACAAGCATAACTTTATTCATACCTGTTTTTCTCTCATACAATGCCTGTCAATTTTTCTCAAACAATGTGAGCATCTGACTCCTGTGCTACATGATGGAACACGCTGATATCAACCCATTTTTTTATTGTAGCCGATGTCTTTCTACCTAGCTTCTTCCAGCTTTCATCTTTCATATATGCTGGTTTAGCCGAATCACCAATACTGACTCATACAAATCTTTACAGTATAGATGATCCTCCATCATAGGCTTCCAAATTGAATAATTCGATGCTATCAATTTTATCATGAAATCTGTATCACCCTCCATGATCTCAAATAGAATTTACTTCTATCTTGGGTTGCTTCTGTATCGATGTCTCAAAATAACCCTCGCTCTGATACCACTTGTTACGCTTGAAGCAATAATCACAACAATACAGAAGCAATAGACAATAATCAATAATAAAAACGCAGGAAAAATAAAGCACACCAAGATTTACGTGGAAAACCCTCCAGTGTAAAGGGAAAAAACCACGAACCACCAGAAAAATCTTCACTATCAAATAATAGGTATACAAAATTTTTCTCTAGCTAAAACTAGAGCTAATCAACAACTAGAGAAACAATTAGAGAAATCTCACCAAATAAGTGACTCAACAAATACACCCTAGATTTGTTTCTAGAGAGCTTCAAACCCGATCTTCACTGTTCAGAATGTAGAACTCTGAATTATAAACTTCCTGACAAGGTTCCAACTCAATCGGATCACGGATTGACTTCCGTTCAACCAACTTTCCCTTCTCCTTTTTCTCTCTGCTTTTCCTGGCTTTTCTTCTTCTCTACTTGGTTTTCGACACACACTTAAAGTAACCCCACATCTTTTTTATTAAGTAGTTAGGGCTCTATGTAAAATGAAAGATCAAGGCCCATGGCCTTTACTTGGTCCAAAACTACTTACATGAGACTGGACCCCATTTTCCTAACAAACCAAACTACTAGCTCAGAGACAAATGAGTTTCAAAATTGTTTACTTCAAGTGACATTACTCGACCATATCTTAATAGGGCTTTTCTTCACTTGGTCAAATCATCAACCTGGAAGCCATTTAACAAGGAAACTAGACAGGGGTCTTATAAATGATGCATGGCATACTGCTTATGCCAACTCACATGTGGAATACTTGGCTCCGGTAGTCTCAGATCTTTACGCTGCTCTTATTAAACTTAAAATGGCTGGTCACTCTCCTCCCAAGCCATTTAAGTTTTTCAATTACTGGACAGGCAATTCGGAGTTCGAGCAGATCATGCGAAACTCCTGGCGAGTGAATGTTAAAAGCAACCCAATGGCTACATTGCATATGAAGCTTAAACGGCTGAAAATAGAGCTGCGGAAGCTTAATCATGACTGCTATTGGAATTTATCAGACATAGTGCAAACTAAGAGAAAAGAGCTGGACTTAGTACAAATGTCTATTTTTTCTCAGACACCAACAATACACTTGGTTGAATTGGAAAGATTTCTCGCCCTTGAGCTAAAATCATTTATGGATGCTGAGGCAAGTTTTTTTAGGCAAAAGTCCAGAATAAGGTGGATTCAAAAGGGGGATCAAAATACCTGGTTCTTTCATAGAATGAAGGCAGCTAAGCAAAATGAGAGCATAATTAGGGATCAAAATACCTGGTTCTAACTGATGCAGATGGTAACTGGCTAGAAATTTTTGACCAAATTTCATAAAATGCTATCTCGTTCTTTAAAAAGTTAATTGGTACAGCTGACCAAAATGTTGTAGGCTGTTCGCATGAATTCCTTGTTGAACTTCTACAAACTTCACTTTATACTAGAACTTAGGAAACTCTTACTAGACCTGTAATCAAAGAGGAGATCAAAGAAACCATGTTTGCACTCAATAGTGAGAAAACCCTAGGTCTGGATGGCTACACAGCTCATTTTTTCGAGCAGTCTTGGACCATAGTGAGGATATCTGTAAGGTTGTTACGTACTTTTTTTATACAGGGAAAATGTTACCTGCCTTCAATTCAAGAATTGTTGCACTAGTACCAAAATGTATAAATCCTAGTAGCTTCAAGGATTACAGACCAATCTCTTGTTCTATAGTCTATAAATGTATTATTAGGATATTGGCTAATAGGCTTAAGAAGTTCCTCCCAGATGTTATTAGCAGCAGTCATAGTGCTTTTATTGAAGGGAGAAGTCTTACAGATAATGTTTTAATGGCAAAAAGGATGGTCAGGGGATATGATAGAACCACTTTATCACCAAGGTGTGTTATCAAAGTTGATCTCCAGAAAGCATTTGACTCGCTAGACTGGCAATTCATTCATGTTGTACTACAAGCAATTGGGCTACCTACAAGGTTTATAGGATGGATTTGGGAGTGTATTACCACTCCTTTGTATTCATTGTCTTTGAATGAAGGACTGGACTTTAGAGGTGCAAGGGGAGTCAGGCAAGGGGATCCTCTCTCTCCTTACACATTCGACTTGGCAATTAATGTTTTTTCTAGGATGCTTGATGCAACAGGCAATCATGGAGTATTTGCCTATCATCCAAAATGTAAGAAAATTAGATTGACCTGTTTAGGCTTTGTAGATTATATCATAGGGATAAAAAAGGTGCGCAAGTATTTTACACTTTTTCAGGACTACAACTAAATTGTGCAAAAAGTGAATTGTTTCAGACTAGAATTGACAAAAATGAACCACTAGCCATTCAATAGGCTTTTGGATTCAAGATTGGCACACCGCCAATCAGATATTTGAAAGTCCTATTGGTCACTAGAAGACTTACAGAAAAATATTGCTCTCCATTGATAGAAAAGATCACATCTGAAATTAAAAGTTGGGCTATAAAACAACTTTCATATGCTGGCAGAATGTAGCTCATACAGTCCGTAACTTTCAGTATGTAGAATTATTGGTGCAGACATTTCATATTGGCCAAGCACATGATAAAGGAGATTAACCAACTTTTCTCAACCTTTTTCTAGAAAGGGAAAGTAGGAATAGCAGAGGGAACCAAAGTTAGTTGGAAAGCAAGTTGTTATCCTAAGTCAGCAGGAGGACTAGGACTCTAAAGATTTATTGTCCTGGAATCAAGCCTATTTCTTGAAGAACATATGGTCCATTTTCATAAAAGTTGATTCATTCTGGATTGCATGGCTTAAAGCTTATGTTCTAAAAGTAATGAGTGTCTGCCAAGTTCCAATTCAACTAAACAGCAGCTGAAGTTGGAAGAAGTTGTTGCAACTAAGACAAATTGCTTGGCAGTCCATTAAGCTGGAAATTGAGTAGAGGTTTGGCCTTTTTCCAAATAATAACCATTTTGCTACTATTATTTAGAAAGAAAAGGTTAGACGGCACAGGCTAATATGGTTCACAAACCATATTCCTAAACATTCATTGATCTCTTGGATGGCTATACTGAATCGCCCACCAACCAAAGATAGGCTAGGAGCTTGGGGAATGGAGATTGATGACAGGTGCGGATTATGCAAGACTGGAGCAGAAACAAGGGATCATATTTTCTTTGGCTCTGCATACTCAAAGGAAGTCTGGCAATGATTGCTTCAATCATGCAGAATTCAAAGAGTAGTGGAGAATTGGGGTTCATAATTGAACTGGGCAACAAATAGATTGATGGGAAAGTATTGATATCCATCATTTTGAGACTAGCATGGAATGCTTGCATATATCACATATGGAGGGAAAGAAACTCCAAAATATTCAAGCAAAAAGAAGAGACAACAACATAGCTGCAAATTCAAATTAAAGATGATGTTCGAATACGATTACAGGGGCTAAGTCATGTTACTGCAAATAGAGTCAATAAAGAGTCATGCGATGCTGGGAACCTAAATGTGTCTATGCTAGAATAGGTTGTTTGTTAATTGTACAGATAATTGGATAGTTACTTTGTAGTAGAACTCTGCTTTCTTAGATAAATAAAATATAACTTACCCCACCCCCACCCCCCCCCCCCCCCCCCCAAAAAAAAAAAAAGAGGAAGTTTCATGGTGAATGAGTAAAGTGATTAATAATTAATTTTGAATGAATAGCACTTGAAGTTCTTAAATTTTAAGTCAAATGTCGTTTTGATTTTTATACTTCCAAACATGACTTGTTGGTTTTGTACCTGTAAAGTTATAATGTTTTAATCATTTTGTCAATATTTTCAACGTCTGAATTAACGAAAATACTAATAGAAGGATCAATGCATTATGACTTTACAAGTATGGACACCAACTATGAAGACCAAAATGATACTTAGCTCAAAATTTAGGATTACCTATGCTATTTATTCATTAACTTTTAAATTTCATACAAGTTCAACCAACCAGTGGGCAATGCCGGTCTTTCATCTAAATATTATCTCTAAAAAGAAAAAAGTAATCATTCTAAAGGTATGTACAAATCAAACAATTGCAAAAAGAATTCCATTAATGTCTTTTTTTAGCTTTTCCACACCTTTTCTTTTTCCTTTGGGTTGTTTTTTCTTTTCATATTTTTTTTTTTTCAAATTGCTGCTAAAGAAATGAAGGGGTTTTACATGATTTAAGTATTGAAAATCTTAAAAAGAAGGGTTAACCTCTTAAATGATTTTTGAACTATAATGAAACATTTAACATGATCTTTGAGTTTTAAAAATCTCTAACGTAATTAATAAACTATTAATGTGTTTGGTTGTCAAACATATATCTTCATTTGGAACTAATTATATTAAGAATAAATATACATTAATTAAAAAATTTATAATTCAAGTACTACAATAGAAATTAGTTTTTAAAATTCAAGAATCACATATTTACTATAGTTTAGGGGTTGTTCAAGACATTAACCCTTTTAAAAAATATTGATAGCTAGATTTTTTTAAAGATTACGTACACTAGTAAATTACAATTATATATATCAACAACATTCAACAAATATGACAGTACTATTAAATCTAATATAAAAAATCAATGAATAAATAAACAAACTAATAAACCAATGCAAATTAAATTGGATAAAATTCATATATCACTACAAGATATTTAACAACCCTATTTTGTAACAAATAAAAGTATCATTACGAAATTTTATTATATTTACAACTTCTTACGATTGTTGATTAATTGAAAATTTTAATATTTTATATAATGATAAATTTTATCGTTGTCAATCTATTCGTAAAAAAAAAAAATGTTGTGAAAACATGTTTTATTTGCAGTGACTTTTCAATATTGTTGTTTAAGTTATTTTTTAAATATTTTAGACAACGATAAAATAAGTTATTACAAAATTTTTTATCATATTTGTAACTATAAAATATTATTGTTGCGAAAACTATTTTATTTGTAATGATTTTTAGATGTTGTTGCTTAATTTATATTAGCCTTGAATTGATCCTCATTTTGAAATAACAAAACATTAAACTAAATAAGCTAGATCAAGATTTTGAAAAAGATTTATTTAGTATATGTTCTTAAGTTTTATATTTTGATATTAAATAAATAATATGATTTTCAAAGTTTAAACAAACCTTTCTTTATGTTTTCTTATTTCTCAAATCAAAAGTATCTTTGAACATTATTTATTTAAGCTTAAATGAAAGTCCAATTATTGTTTTTAAAGTGAATATTTTCATTTTGGACTTAATACAATTTTGATAATATTAGTTTTGAGAAATAGATTAACTTAAGAAAGTTATTTTACAATAACAAAGTTTTCTAACATTGAACTTATTTTATTTTTCTATATTAATTCACAAAGCTTTGATATTTGAATTTTATATGGTGGGCAAGCTCTTTGAGTCTACTTTCTAATGGATTAAACAAAATCAAAATTCAAATTTTCTAAGAAAAGATTTTGAATTTTTACTAGACACTTTGTAGTTGTCTAAAAAGTGCACAAAGGGTAGTTTTGAAAATTCATTATAATTCATATACAATGAATTAGGTAATGAATTTTATATGGACAGAAAGCCCATTAAGTCTAATTTTTAAATCTTCAAATGACTTTTAATTTGAATTTGTATAACTCAAAATATGATCAAATTAGTGAGTAAAGTGTAAAATAGGAAACAACCACCTTATTGGACAGGATCAATCCCCTAAAAAAGGGATTAATTGGTTTTTTATCCATAATGAAAATTTTACTCTAGCATTTGAAAAGGGATCAATCACCTAGGCTAGGGTATCGATCATCTGAAAAAGGGATCGATTGGTACTAAAAAGGGATCGATCCCTTATGCTCAAAAACACTCTAACGGTTTGTTTTTTCAAGCTTCCAATGGGCATTTCTTCTTTCAAACCATCCCCAATGGCTAGTTTCTCAATTCCTCTATAAATTGAGCATTCCAACACACTAAGAAGGTTAATGAATTAAGAAAGTAAGAATCAACAAGCTATATTTTCATTCTCTTAAAGAATCAATAGTTGTTAGAGCTTAAAATCCATATCTTTTGTATTTGTTATATCCAAGCTATATTGAGTTGTTAATTCATCAAATTTCTTTGTATTCATTAAGCAAACACTAGGCCTTTGAGAGATGTTTTAAGTTTGCATTTCTATTAAGTGATTTTATAATCAAAAGATAAGGTATCATCTTGAATTTGTGAAATTGAGAGGTTGCTACTTAGCCTAGAAAGTAGAGAGTGTAAGGTTTCTATCTTAAGCCTTAGAGAGAAAAAGATAGCATTATATTTTCAATTCAAGAATAGTGGATTAAAACCTTGGTGTGAACAACCAAAAGAGATGACGTAGGTGTCTTATGAACAATGATCGAACCTTTATAAATTCTTGTGTTTGATTTCTCTATCCTTATCTTTTTATTTTGATTATAGTTCATATTTGATTATAGTTAATCAATTTATTATTTTTTGCATCATATTTTGATATTGATTTTAATTTTTCATTTAATTATTTTGAAATTATTGTTTGAAAAGAATTTGAAAAAATCTACTTCATCCCTCTCTTGGATCACCATCTCACCTAAAAAGCTAACAACTAGTATCAGAGCATTGGTCTCTTTTTGTAGGTTTAACCACCTTGAGTAAAGATCTTATGGTTTAATTTAGATTTCAAGATGGTGAGAAAATCCTCAAAGTTCTCATGTTCAATAAATATAAATTTTATGAATGGAGAATAAAGAAGAAGGTGTTCATAATGGCTCATGATTTTAAAGCTTAGAATGTGATAGAGAAAGGGTTTGGAATTCCTTCAAATGATGTAAACTATGTGAGGTAACTAATGAATGATGCCAATGCAAAGTGCTTTCTCTATTGAGCTTTTGACTCTCACAACTTCAACTTCATCTCAAATTATTCCATTTCAAATAAGATATAGATGAAGTTGGATAAGCTACATGAAAGATAAATTTTTAACTAATATGCATAATGTCTTATGGCTATTGAGGAATAGAAGTCAACATCTAACTCTTATGATTCAAACTCTTATACTTTTGATGAGTTACAAGATGCTTACAATGATTTAGTAATTAAGTTTAAAAATATGCATTTGAAACATAAGAAAATGATTTCAAAATTAAAAGTTGAAAATAAATTTTTAATGAATATAAAGAATGATTTGGAAAAACAAAATGAAAAGTTGAAAATGAATTTAGAAACCTCTCAAAATATAAATGAATTTTTAGAAAAAAAATTTTGATTTGAAAAAGAAATTGGATGAGTTGATGAATGGAAAACAAAAGTTTTTAAAGAGTTCATTAAGTATTAAAATGATTAAATGTAATTTTTGTCATTTTCATGATCATACTATGCTTACTTGTCTTATTAAAAGAAAAGTCTCATTTAGAATTAGACAAGTATAGGTTCCTAAAGGAACAAGAGACTTAGTGACTAACTCTCAAGGACCCAAAGTAATTTGGGTACCAAAAATCAAAAGAGAATGTCTCTTGTAGGTGTGCTAGAGCAAAGAGCTACATTATGACTTTGAAAGACTCTAGACACACAATGGAGATGGGTAACCTTTAAACTTTTATTTTAAGTGAATATGAAATTGGTTGCCTATTCTTGTTGGACATTGGGTGTTTAATGAATATTGGTATGTGCTTTGTTGATATATCTTTAATATACCAATTTTATTTGATATATGTTAGCTTGAATTGAGTAGGTAATTTTTTTAATATATGATTTTAATATATTCCTCATGCTTGTTGATATTGTGTTTAATATTTATTTTCTTAAGATACATTTTTAGGAGAATTCATGAATGTTCTAATGAATTTGTGGGATTACTTGCGAATGCTCCTAATATTCGGATTGCATGAAGGATCTTGATATTTGGATATTATTTTTGAAACTATTATTGGTGCTTGATGTGATTAATTGTGTACCAAATTACTTTTATATTTATGCACAAACTTAGGGGAAGCATTCAAAACTTGATGAATTTGAGAATTTATGTTTTAAATTAAAAATGATTTTTGCTAGAGTCAAGCCTTAAAATATAAAATTTTGTTTTAACAAGCTTTTAATTGTAAAATGAATTTGAATATCTTGAATTCAATGATTTAAACTTGCTCAAACAAAGAAAAATTGATAACTTACAATAGTTTCAATTTTTCATAAGTGTTACATGCAAGTTTCAGAGAATTGTAGAGCTTAAAATATCAAATCTTATTTTTGAACTTTTATGGGCATAAAAACCATTTGGACTTTTTCAAAGTGTAATATAAAACTTTGCTAAATGGTTTGAAGAGCTTAAATGTGTGTTTAAACATATTTACCCATTTTAATAGCCTTTTTCAAAGAAATATAGGGTTTAAGAATTGACTTTTTGATGTTCTTGTTTCTAAGGCCAAATGATCACTTGAACAACTTTATTTTATCATTTGAAATTTGTTGGAATGGTTCAAATTGGTTAAAAATGAGCTTGACTAGTTATGAGATTTATTAAGGTCTTTTTCAAGTAAAAATGAGCTTCAAAATATCAAAAATAAAAATTTTAAAAATATTAAGCTTTGAATGATTTATCCTATGGTATTTTGCATAAATATATTTCTTTGAATGATTTTAGCATGATGAAAATGATTTTTGTGATTTTTATGCATATTGATTTGTTGTTTAAAATTACTTAACTTGTTTATAACACTTAGATCTTGTGAAATATTATTTAAACTTGATTATTTTATTCTTAATTGTTTTAGCTCTTGATTTTTAATTTTAGAAATTGATGATCATCTTGTGCTTAAAGCATATATATTGATGTTTGATTGTTCATCTCTTGACTTCTTATGAAATAATCTTGAAATATAATCTAATTCTTTATTCTTATTAATTCAAGATTTATTTCTTTTTTTGTGTTTATGAATTGATGAACTTTATGTGTTTAAGTGATATATATTGATTCATTGTTCATTTATGTTTTTAGTCAAGATATGTGCTCATATGATGATTGATTCAACTTGACCTTCATACTTGTGATTTGAAAGAGCTTAAATTGTTTATTTGTTAATTTGTGAAATATTTTTGTGATATGCTTGTTTTGTGTTTAAATGTTATATCTCTTTGATTTTTGTTTTTAAATTGATGAACTACTTTTTTTTTAAATGATATATGTTATTTGTTAATCTATTGTTCTTGTCAAGTGTGTGCATATATGATAAATGTAATTTTTCTTGACTTGACATGGTTGCAACATGACTTAAGTAAATAAATTTCTTATGATGCTTATTTTTAGCTTAAGTCATTATTGATTATGACTTATAATTTGTGTTGACATATTTATGCTTTTGTACACAAATTTTCTTGAATATGTTTTTTATGATAAATATGTCTTCCTTGAATTTTTAGTTTTCAAATGGCCTAAAATTTATTTTGACATATTATTTGGCGATTTCTTATATATATATATATGATTATTGAATATATCTTTTTTGTGTTCATAAATACTCTAGAACGATTGATACATTACACATTACATGAGAACTTTTACTTTAGTATCATTCTTATGCTATTTGATGTTTAAATTGACATATGGCCTCTAGCTTAAGTATATATCTCTTTTGCTATTGGCAACTTATGCTTAATGAATAAAAATTTTTTTGCCTATAAAGACTTAAAATGTGGAATTCATTTCTAACAATTGGTATAATTTTTATCAATTGATTTTCTTAATGCTTTTAATGAAAATCCTTTGTCAAGAAATTTTTTGAAGTCTATGCTAGGAGAACTTGAAATGACCATGAATGAGCTCACATTTTTGGAATTTCAAGTATATCAAGCAAAACATGTCATCTTTATCAATTAAGCCTAAGTACATCAAAGACTAGCTTAAATGATGTGAAATGGAGGATTCAAAGTCTCACTCAAATATAATGAGCCCAACAACATAGCTTCATAAGGATGGAGGTAATTGTATCGAATCTATGCTATGAGTCTATGATTTATAATGTTTAATACATTATTTGATAAATTCTTGCTTTGATATGTGCAAAAATGAGATATTATGTTTGAATTTGTGAATACTTTGCACAAACTAATCACCAAACTACTTGATAAAATTTGTCTTAACATTGTTAAATGCTTGGATTAATTAATATTCATGCCTAGTTCTTGATTACCTTGATGTAATTAATAATTTTTTTTGCATGAATATTTGTTTAAGATAAATATTTGACCATGGCTATGAGTTGGTTATATTACTTTCTTGATTTTTAAATTGATTTGACTTATAGATTATGAATTATAAGTTAAAATTTATATACATATTCATTGATTGAGATCATTGAGATGGCATGTACCAAATTATGCTCAAATGATTGTATATTTTTTGAATTAGGTATATTGCTTATGTATTTTGCATATGCTTGTATGATTTTGATTGAAATATATGATTGAATACTTGCATATATTTAAGGTAAGTACTTTGCTATGCATTGAAATTATTTGGATTATAATTGAATAATTATGCTTTCATTATTTTTTTGCTATAGCATACGTGCTCATCATATTTAAAAAATCACGCTTATATAATCTTTGTTAGGACATAATGATTGAACCTCATTGCTCATTAGTACTTATGATTTATTATATACATATAAGCTTTGGGTTCTTGTTTGGATAGAATAGCTTATGAAAGATTACTATTATCATTTATGCATGTATTAAATGAATATTTCATATGCTTAAAGTATGTGTGCTCTATGAAAGTTGTTGAATAAAATTGCTAACAATTGGTATTAAAATTGCTAAAGATTTTTTAAACTTTCATAGATTTTTATTTATGTGTTTATCCTTAATATAGCTTATACCTTTCATGCAAAATTATGTGTGCCTAAAATTGATTAATCCTTATTTTGAAATTATGAGCAATCTTAGAATACAATTTTGCTTGATTTATTTTGTGATAACAATTAGTATGTTTTGTGATAACATATCTTTAATAATTGGTATCTTTAACAATTGATATGAGCTTATATGCATGTACTTGAATTTATGCTTAATTGTTATTGATATCTTAAGTTCTAAGCACATCTTATGATAACATGATTTATGAGTAGTTTACATATCATATATTATCCTTTTGCTCATAAATTTCACGTGGTTAGATTGAAAGAATGATTTTGGGCAATAATGTTTAAATTGGATACACTTATGCTTTTGTGCTTACATGTATGTGAACTTCATTGTGACTTGATTATATACATTCAAAATAATCTTAATATTATTGGTATCAAGCATTTTGTCTTACGCTTTAAATTGATCTCTCTTTCTTTTGATATGAAAAAAAATAGAGAGTTTATGGATATTTCTTCTTGTATACTTATAACAATTAGTATAGGAGTTTTTAAAGTTTGGTATAAAGAGGTTAAACAAAAAAAGGAGAAAAATGTTTTGTGAATATATTTGCTAATACCTTATTTTTGTGTTTATTTGCTCATGCCTTTTTGCTATGACAAAAAAAGAGAGAAATATCATATGGACAAATTTGCTTGTGCTTGATATGCATATGTTTGATTGTTCTTATTTCATATATTTGACTAGGATATGTTTGTTGAGTTGTGTTAGATTAAGATGCATTAAATGAGGAAGAGTTTTGCCCTGCAAAGTTTAAAGAGAGTTGTTTAAAATGTTTTTCAGAATCTTACATGTCTTAAAGAAAGTTTTTTATTAAGTAAATTTACCTTTAAGTTTTGTCATATCAAAAATAGGGAGATTGTTAGTCTTGAATTGATTCTTATTTCGAAATGACAAAACATTAAGCTAAATAAACTTGATCAAGATTTTAAAAAAGATTTATTTACATGTTCTTAAGTTTTATATTTTGGTACTAAGTAAATAATATGATTTCAAAGTTTAAACAAACATTTCTTTATGTTTTCTTATTTCTCAAACCAAAACTATCTTTAAACATTATTTATTTGAGCTTGAATGAAAGTCCAATTGTTGTTTTTAAAGTGAACACAATCATTTTGGACTTAATATAATTTTAATAATATTAGTTTTGAGAAATATATTAACTTAAGAAAGTTATTTTACAAAAACAAAATTTTCTAACATTGAAATTATTTTATTTTTCTATATTAATTCACAAAGCTTTAATATTTGAATTTTATATGGTTGGAAAGCACTTTGAGTCTACTTTCTAATGGATCAAACAAAATCAAAATCCAAATTTTTTAAGAAAAGATTTTAAATTTTTATTAGACACTTTTCAGTTGTTTAAAAATTGTATAATAGGTAGATTTGAAAATTAATTATAATTCGTATACAATGAATTAGGTGATGAATTTTATATGGATACAAAGCCCTTTTAAGTTTAGTTTCTAAGTCTTTAAAAGCTTTTTTATTTGGATTTGTATAACTCAAGACATGATCAAATTAATGAGTATAATGCAAAATAGTAGACAACCACCACGTTGGACAAGATTGATCCCCTCAAAAAGAGATCGATTGGTTTTTATCTATAATGAAAATTTTACTCCATGATTGAAAAGGAATCGATCACCCAGGCTATGAGATCAATCACTTGAAAAAGAGATTGATTGGTACTAAAAGGGATCAATCTCTTATGCCCAGAAACACTCTAATGGCTAAGTTTCAAGCTTTCAATGGGCATTTCTTATTCCAAACCATCCCTAATGGCTAGTTCTTCAATTTCTCTACAAATTGAGCATTCTAACATACCAAGAAGGTTGATGAGTCAAGAAAGCAAGAACCAATAAGTTATATTTTCATTCTTTCAAAGAATCAAGAGTTGTTAGAGCTTAAAATCCATATCTTTTATATTTGTTGTATCCAAACTATATTGTGTTGTTCATTCATTAAATTTCTTTGTACTTCATTAAGCAAATGCTAGGCCTTTAAGAGATGTTTTAAGTTTACATTTCTCTTAAGTGAATTTGTAATCAAGAGATGAAGTATCCTCTTAAATTTGTAGGATTGAGAGGTTGCTACTTAGCCTAGAAAGTATAGAGTATAACGATAAAAAAAATTATTGTTACGAAAACTTATTTTATTTGCAATGATTTTCAATGTCATTAATTTATTTTTAATATTTTTATTCAATGACAAAAAAATTATTACAAAAACTTTTATCATATTTGTAATGACTAAAAACTATTATTGTAAAATGGTATAACATTTGCGATAACTTTTCATAATCATTGCTTAATTGATTTTTAAAAAATATTTTATATAACTATAATTTTTGTCGTTGCGAATTCCAATTACATTTGTAACAACAGCAAAAAAATTGTTACAATATTTAATTGTATTTCCAGTGACTTTACGATGTTGTTGCTTAATCAAAATTTTAATATTTTATATATCAACAAAAAATTTGTTACAAATATTTAATCATATTTATAAAAAATAATGCTTGTATGATAAAATAAAGAATTCATTTTATATAATATAATATTTTTCTTCTCAATAATGATAAGAATCAAATCAATTTTGCTAGGAAAATTTTGCTCTCATTTTGGTAGGAAAACCTTTTTATTTCAATTTTTGTTGTAGAGTTTTAAATAGATAAGAGGAGGATAATTCATTGCAATAACATTTTGTATGTCAATAATTTTTTTTTATTTCCCTTGCAACGATTTTTCATAATTGTTGCCTAATTAACTTTTTAATATTTTATATAATAAAAAAAGAGTTTATCATATTTGTTATGACCTTTTATAATCACTGCCTAGTTGATTTTTTTAAATGTTTTATATAATGAAAAAATTTTGGTATGAAATCTTTACAATATTTTTAACCACAAAAAGTCACCGTGAAAGAATACTATTATGTATTTGTGTATATATATATATATATATATATATATATATATTATAAGTATAGTTATAAACTATAGGTAACAAAATTGAATCATTGACTCAAGACCGAAAGCCTTAACCGAGTCATTATCCAATTCAATTCTAATAATTGTAGTTACAATTTTTATCATTTAATTTTCAAACAAGAAACCAAATAAAAATTATTAAAAAATACTATTATATATTTGTATATATATTATAGGTGTAGTTATAAATTATAGGTAACAAAATTTTAATTTTGTTTTTTGTTAATATTCTAAAACATTATTTATTTACTAGTAATAAAATTGAAACCAAGTATCAATAAACATATATAACATTAGCATCGAAAAAATAAAGGCGAACTAGATGCCGCCTAGTTAAATGGAAAACTTTTTTAAACTCTATTAAAGAGGTTAATAAAGTAATAATGTAATCAAACCCTATTACCTATTACCCTAATAAATTTCTTTCTTCCTTTTTCCCCAACAGCCAGCTTCCACTCCCAAGTCCCAACGTAGCAACTTGCACCCAACATCCCAGTTTTTATGCTTTCAACTTATTTCTAACTTTTTTTTTTCTATTTACACAGATCTAAACTTATGGATAAGGAATCTTTTAAGAACTGAAGCAAAACAAATAGATAAAAAAAGATGAATTGATAAACAAACCTATAAGTATTTCTTTTATTAATATTGTTGATGGAAGACAAGTGAGAGCACTGAATGTGTTTTGATTCCTAAAGCCTTGCACACTGTCTGAGTAAATAGTTTGACATCCAACAAGAAACTCAAATGCATTCTTTCATTCTTTTCATGATATCTCTCAAAACTTCTTTGTTCTTCTATTTACTTTGATGATTATTAAAGTTCTAGCTCCATAGCTTTTAGTTATAATTTATTGATTCTTTTGTTGTTGATAATAGAAATCATAACCAAAGCATTTCATGGATGGAAGGTGATGTTTTTCTTTTAAAAAATCTAATTTTCTTATAGTTAGAGGTAAGTTTCTTCTTTATGTTCCTCTGTTCCTTACAAATTTGAGATCTAGTTTTTTACTTTTAGATTTGGGCTACAAAATTTAACCATATTGTTTGTAAGTTTCTTAATTATGTCATGTATTTTCTGTTTAATGGTTTTTTAATTTCATCTAATTGTACGATTTAATTTATTTATAAGTTTATTTTAAAATGCTTAGATTTTTTATGTTCTAATACGGATTCAACTTACACAATCAAGGGCAATTTGAGGTAGATGATAATGATTTTTCATCCATCATGGAATCAACTATAGTTATTTTTAATTCACGAATAATAAATTTTTATTATTTAAATTGTTTTGTTGTACTTGAAAACTTGTATATTTAGCATCTATGTGAATGTGAACTACAATTTAATTTTGATATTAGATTTTATACTTTTAATTATTATTTATCTAAATTGGATGATTATTAAATTTATTTCTTGTAGGGTTTGATACGCGTTAAATTAATTTGACAGTCAATTAATTTTTCTAATAACAATTATATAACAGTTTTTTTAACTATTTATTGATTTTTTTTATTTTATTTGTTTTGTAGGAAAATAATGAAGTGTGAACTTTATTGGGATCATCTATGGACTTCTAGCTTAGATTTTTACTTTGATATTTTCATATTAGTGGACTAATTTTTCTTTTGTAGTAATTATTTAGTTTTTTTATGAAAAGATATAAGTATAATTTTAATTGATTATTGTAGTTTAGATAATAATTTTGAGATTTTGGAAATTAAAAACATGTTATAAATGTGGTCATTTTATTTACTTTTGAATAACAATAAAATTATTGTTAGTATTTTTATTCATAAACATAGATGAAGTGACCAAATTTGTCGCTAAAAGTGTAATTTTTTGCAAAACAATATTGTTATGCAAAAAGTTTTTGTAATTGAAATATAAGGTTGCTAAAATAAAGTTAAAACGACATTTAATCATTATAGAATATGATATGTAACCAAAATAATATTATTACATAAGAGTTTTTGTAACCAAAATTTATGGTTGCTAAAATGAAGTTAGAAGAACGTGTTATCGTTACAAAATATTTTATGTAACCAACATATATTGTTGCATAACAGTCTTTATAATGAAATTACATGGTTGCTAAGATAAAGTTTATACAACGTTACTTGTTGTTGCAAAATAATTTTTTTAACAACTACATTTTATCATTATGTAAAAACTTAAGCAACAAAAAAAAATATTGTTACAAAAAATTTTGGCAACCATAATAATAATGTTGCGTAAATTTTTTTTAACCAAAATATTTTGTTGCTAAACAAAATTTTCAAAGTGACTTTTATCATTGTGAATATATGATTTATATAACAACAACCAAAATTTGTTGTAATATCTATTTTTATCAATGATATCATAAATTTTTGCTTTATCTCTTAAACAACAAAGTTAATAGTAATGACCCTACAACGACAAAAAAAAATCGTTTCAAAATAATTTTAACAATGACAAATAGATATTTAATAATAATTTTGACCGTTGCTAAATATTCATTTTCTTATAGTGTATGGTCAAACTTAGATCAAATTAAAGACATAAACATATATATATTAAAGCATCTTTGTTGCCCATAAAACTATACCTCATTGGCACATAATCCTTACATTTTAAATGAACGGTTTAATTCTATTTTATCAACTCAAGAACAAGGGTGGATCTACATTGTGAAATAGAGTATCTTTAGACACTTAAAAATTGAAAAATAAGAAACTTGAAGAAAAATTTTTTCTAAACACTCTCAAAATTTTTCAAAATTATTTTATGGACACTCTTTTCATTAATAAAATTGATAAATCCGTAGACAAATTTTAATTTATATATTATAAGTGGATATCCCTAAAAAATTCTAAGTCTATCACTATTTAAGAAGAAAAAAATCCTTTCACTTTAAAAAATGTTTTTTAATTTTTTATTTTCATTTGTATAATATGATAAATTTGATAATATAAATAATAAAATTTGAAAATTGGAAATCAAAGATTTCCGAATTTAGTTAAAAAGCTGGGACTTGAAAACAATCGATAAGAATTTTCCAGTTTAATTTATAAAGAAATTGAAAATAATGTTTCCAAAGATCATGAATTTTTTTGTGCCCAATTTTCTAGTCTTCAATTTATGCATAATTATTTTTTACCAAGGTTTCATTTGGATCTCACTTAACAATGCAATTCCAATGCTTTTTGGAGTTCATTGACACCATTAAGGTAATGTTTGATATGGGATGATTACTTTAAAAATTACAGTGATTTACACATAATAATTAGATTACTGTGCTTAATAAGCATTTGGTGGTGCTACATAGCGGTGATATTAGATTACTAAGAATAAACAGATCACTGTCTTGGAGAGTGATCTAATTCTATATAAAAAGATGTAAAACTTTTATCATCGAAGTCAAATAATATGTAAAATTAACAATAATCAATTTTACCCATTTAATATGTGAATTAAAATATTTTTGCATCTTAAAATTATAATTATTCTATATTATAAATTTTTATATTTTCAAATTAATATTTGTTATAACAAGTTCAAAATAATTTGTATTTTTTTAATATTTTATACATAATTTAAGTTTTTATTTTTCTTTTATTATGAATTTAATAGATTTGTTTCATTTTCTAATTTAAATTTTTTTTACATAATTTGTATTAAAAAATAAATTTACCTATCAATAAATAAATTTATTAATTTAATAATTAAATTAAATTTTATTATAAAATAAATTAATATTACTAATATTTTACAAATTATTATCTTTAAAAAACTATAAAATTATTAATTTATATAACTACTACAATATATTATTATTTTCGTACATTTAATAAAATAATATTTTATTTTTAATAATATCATGTACAGTAATTTTTATCTTTTAAAAATTAATCATTATTAACTAAATAAAATAATTAAAAATCACGATTGTTAAAATTACCTTAATAATAAAATTACTTCAATAATTATATTAACATAATGATTTTACAAAAATATCAAACGCCGCCTAAAGTATTTGAATATCACAAATTAGGGAATCGCGCGTTAATTTTTCATTGTAACTAACAGCTCCGGTAGAATTTATCCATTCTTGCCGCACCTCCTCTTCCAATTTTGTCCCTGATTTCTGTTTTTTCTTTTTCATTTTTTTCCTTAAATTTATAGTGATTGGACAAAAATATCCGTGCTATTTTTTCCTTTTTTTCCATTTTGATTTTTTTAAATATTGAAATAATTGTGTTAATTTAATATAATAAATAATAATGTTATATAATAAATTAATAAATAAATATGTTTTATTATATAATAAATTAATAAATAATATAGTTATCATGTATCATTTAACTTGGTGAGTGTAACATAGTTGCATGGTTTTAATTAGAAGTCAAAAAATTTGTAGTGCTGGATTTCTTTTAACAGTCTCTAATTATTAAAAATTGAAAATATATAAAAATTTTGAATTATTAAAACATCAACAAATTATATTTGATCCTAGCTATTAGTCGTTTAAAATTCTAGCTGCATCCTTAACTTTTATTTTCTCTTTTTTGGTTTTCCCTGTAGTTAAATAAAACAAAACTGGCAATAATTTCTCTAGCTGAAGAGCTTAGTTTTCTATATTCTTAAATTAGAATTCTTCCATATTATTATTCTTTATTAGATTCATTGCACCTAAATCCTAATATGCTTCAATAGTAAAAGAAAGGGTGAAGATTGAAATAATGTATGTATGACCTAATAAAATTTGTAGTAATTACAATCTTACTAACGAGATAGGAAAAGGGAGCTATAATCAAAATTGCAACACTAGCCAATCAAAAATCTCAACCATTACACGAAGAAGGCTCCTTTATAATGTTAAAAGAAAAAAAAAAAGATAAATTTATTATCATGTTGTAGATATCATATTTTATTTAAGTGTATTTGTTATTTAAATATTGAAAAGTCGGATTTTTAAACTTTGCACGTTACAAAACTTGCAGTTGGAGTTGGAAAGGAAGACATTGCTATTACATACTCAATATATATATATATGAAATGAAATTGTTGATCCTTATAATATTTCTATTAAAATTGATCAATAAGAATAAGCCATGCATAAACAAAAGGAATTAGGGAAAGTGAGTTATGGAAATTCCAAAATCAAAGCAAATGTTGGCCCGCATGCAACAAATCAAAGGGAAGGTTTCAAGTCAAATGTGATCCAGTTGTTCATGTTGAAGATGTTGGGTTGAGAAAGCCAAGAATACCTCCCAATCTCTGACACCAAAGGAGACTCATTGCTCACGCTTACACTGACTTAACTCTCAGTTTCAACTGTGGAAACCAAAGCACAAAAACCCCAATATTTATTTATAAACACTCTCATGAGAACTAACAGTCTTTCTCTTTTTGTCTTTTCTTTTTTACACACACCGAGCAAAGAGAAAGATTGTTCAATGACTTTATTTCTTTCTTTCTGTTGTTTATAGGGAAAAGAAAAAGAAAATTGACGGAATTTGTTGAGATAAATAATCCCAAAGGGCGAAAGGAATGAGAGAAAAATTGAAAGAAAAACATGTGAATTTTTTTCTCTCTCTCCCTCAGTCACTGTTCTCTCTTTTTAAGACAAGTCTTTTAGCGTCAAGCAATCTATCAAAGACTCTACCTCTGAAACACATCCAAGAGAACAAGGAAAGAGAAAGAGTCGTATATGACAGATGGTCATCGTTGGCAGGTGGGCTCTGTGCCCCCAAATATTAATACAAAAGAAAAAAAAAAGCACACTCTGCCCGCTCATGGGCATACATGGTACTCAGTTTACAAAACAGTTTCGAGGTTATTAAACGACATTAAGATTAGACAAGGAGTAGTGATACTGTCTTGACACGTATCGACTAGATAAGGGCACTAGGGCATCGGGACCGTTTCCGTCGTGGTCGTACGGTTTCTTAGCCCTTTTTTCTATTTGTAAAATGGACTCTCTCTTTCTCGCTACTGGCTGTCCCTGCCTTTGCCTGCTTGCTTCTGCTTCTGCTTCTGCTACTGCTGTTGGGGTCGGCTGTGATGAGTCTGAATTTATGGTTTAAAAAGAAGTTAAAAATTTTACATTAATTATGTATTAGAATTTGATTTAGATATAAATAGTCTTATATTTTCAATTCGTATGATTGGTTTATAAATATTTTTTAAATGAAAAAATAAAAAAATTAAATACTTTTAAATTTTTTGTTTAAACACTCGTAAAACTTAAAAATAAAAAAGTGTAAAAAAATTACTTTCAACGTTCCAAAAAAATTTTTAATATTTTTTTCATTGATAATATATACAACTGAATATTAAAAAAAAAAATCTTGAATCTGCAGTTAGACTTTTGTAGAAAATAAAGTCATTGAAATTTAATAATAAAATAAATAATATTTTGTAAGTTGACGCGTACCGAACTAAGGTTGAGACGAAAGGCTGGGTTGAAGGGTCAGATCTTGTGTCTACATCATATCCCCTCTCACATGCAACCCTTGTCTTGTCAAATCATTTGGAATCAATAAACCCATCACAACTCTCTTTCTTCGTACGCATTTCCATACCTAAAATTATTATTTTTAATACCTATAATTTACTTTTCAATTTGCACAAATCATATTAACCCTTTTTATTTCCTTCATTAATTTGCATGACTCCTTTTGCCACTACTCTTTTGTTTAAAGCTTCATTGACCTTTTTGAAAGATAGCACAAAAAAAAAAAAAAAACCATTACTAAATCGGCATTTATTTGTGTACTACCATAAATGATTAAAACCAGTTTTGCAGGTCCTACTACCAAATTTTTTTTTATGTATATATTTGACAGAAAGAAAGGATCAAGCTCAAGTTTCAACTTTCCTTACCAAATTTTATACCTAAAAGGTCAGAAATCTTCCAGTTTTAAGTGATGTTACATCCATCTCTTTCATTGGCTAATGCCTTCATTAAATTGGCCGTGTTCTATTGGGGAAATGGGTTTATGTTGGACTTTAAGTAGTGGTAGAAAAATATTGATGTGTGTCCAATAAAGTTCGGCTTTCTGAGCCATCACCCAAATTTATTGTATAGAGTTTGATCAAGAACGTTGCTTATTTGACTAATAAACATGAAGGAGAACCATATATAGAATTTTTTTTTCTGTTACCAAAATTTTGATGTTTTTCATTTTTTTCCTGTTGACTTTTCCACACTTCTTTACTTAATTTTGAAAGTGGGTCTAGTAAATTCGGCTTTGAAATCCAAGTTGAGAGGAAATTAACTCTCAAAATTCAATCCTGTCCAGCTGGCTATTTGGAGGTCGATATAATGTACTGACAGCAATAATGAAGTTATCATGAAATCTTGACGTGGTTTAAAATTAATTATAAAATATTGATTCATAATAAGTAAATAAATTATTTTAAATATTTTAATCAAATAAATATTTTTCTTAATAAATATGGTTTTAACTAAAATTTTGTGACTTTAGGTAAACCAGGTCAAGATTCTATAATAACTCTCATGAAACCGAATGTGTAGAATTAAAACAAAAATAAATGTAACCAAATCCTAAATTTCCATTTTTTTCTACTATTATTTGCACCAAAATTTTAACTCATTGTACTGGTACAGATATAATCTAAAATGAAATGTCAATCTGTAGTTTATTAACAACATATATTATTAAATGTTAACACTGTATCAATAATAAGCTTATAATGGAAATTTTCCTTTAAAACAGATCCTTGAAATGAAACCTCTCCCTCCATAAAAAAAATGGAATAAAGAATACTGTTTTGTGAAAAAAATAATTTATGTAATTTGGGAGGAAAAAAGAAGATAAAATTTGAAGCTAATGCCAAATCAGACACATGCTTTTGTAAAGTCGCGTATATATGGAAATGGAACATGAATACAAAGATGATTACATAAACAAGTGTCAACTAGTTTATATATGCATAATCATTATAATTAGCTTGGTTTGCTTTTAATAAGTAAAAGGTTTCCGGTCAGCACCTTAACTGAAAGTTACTGAACTTAATTAGAGTCAGATACAAAATCTAAAATCTAACTCAATTCATTGGAGAAGGAGAGCTTTTTAGAAGTTGGGGGACAGTGTTTCCAAAACAAATTATTGAAGATTTGATATATCAAGTGTTCAGGAAGATGTCATAGGAAGTGTTCAGCTTCTAAAATTAATTCCATCTGCCATCCTTAACTCCAAAAAAAAATTTTATTGAAAGTAAATCATTGATAGTATATACAGTAAATCAATATATCAAATATTAACTTTTAATTTATATATTAATCCATAAAAACATTTTCTTGCTATGCCACTGACTTTGAAGCCTATATTCCCTTTTGAAAAAGTATTAGGTAACCTTGAGGATCTACATGAGAAGATTTCGACAAGGGAACATGATTGCTCGCCTTGGAAAAATACGCAACTCTATCTCTCCTGTCTTGCTTTGCATTTCCTCCATGGTTAGATTGAGAGGTCCTGACAGTTCGTTGTTTATATCAAAGGCTAATGATTTCACCAGGACCATGTGGCATGTGGACGCAAGCCTACTTTCTGATTGATAATTTCATGTGGCAAACAAATTTTTTGTCAAATCCATGCGTTGTCACTCTTTAGGTTTATCATCTGATTTGACACTAATCATTAACAAGGTCAAAACTTGGCCGACCTTCCATTGAGAAAAAAAAAAAGAAAACAAAAACAAAACAAAAAACAAAACCCTAGGTTCTGAGTTGAGAATTTCCATGAGTCAACTGAGAGCCTTAATTGATGGAATGTAAATGTTGTGGTCTGTTGACAGAGAATTAAACTATTAGTTTCAATGATAGATAATCAAACTCTCACCTCATATACCAAAATTTTTTTGTCAAATCCAAGGGTTGTCACTCCTTTGGTTTATCATCTCATTTGACACTATTCACTAACAAGGTCAAAACTTGATAGTTTCATTTCATTTCATAAATATATATATATATATTGGAGGTCAAAAAAAAAAAAAAAACCCAAGTTTCAGACTTGATAGTTTCAATGAGCCAGCTGAGAGTCTTAATTGGTGTAATGTGCAATATTGGAGGAGGGATTGATGTTTTTGGATTCCTTAATGGATGGGAATACCATGACCTGTCTCCAATAAAAATTTATATTCCACCACCACATATGGCAAAATTAAATGTTGGTGTTTTGATCCTTCTCCCTCCACAAAAACCTACTATCATCCCTCACCCACTTTTCTTTTTTGTAACATACCGAAGCCAACAAGCTTGAAGGAAAAAACTAGACAAATCTCTAGGACAACCAACACCAATAATAGCAGCAAAAATCAAGTCATTCAAGTTGTCCAGAGGTCTTTGTAGGAGTTCCATTCCTTCGACGAGAGGAAGATTTCTGAAGGCGAGGTCGTCTGCTACTGCATTTTTCTGTCTGGGGATGTGACATCGTTTCCAAGCCCTAGTATCATCAAGGAGGTTTTTGATTGGTGTTGTAATTGTAAGCAGCGAGTGGTGAGGGGATGGGACCCGATTTATCAAACTGGGCAGAGCTTTTCGAGTCAGTCTCAATCTCAAACTGGGTAAGGCCCATGGTTCTAACAATTCTGATTCTAGGAAGTTGCCCATACTTCAGCAAGATCAATAGAGCAGTTACCCAGAAAGCAGGAGGATCCGATATACCAGTTACCCTCTTCATCTCTAATGACTCATCCCGCGCCAGCTTTCTTCTCTTTTTGATTCCAACTTCCATCGACATTCAATTTCCACCAATGGGGTATATGGAATTGCTATCCTTCCCAATATCAAAGGCGGATAGTCAGATGGAAAAAAAAAAAAAAGAATTAAGGACCCACAAATTTTCAATTGGGTTCCACCTAAGAGTTTCTTAATTAGTCAAGAGTCAAAGCTCATCCTATCATTGTGACCATTTAATCAACATGGCTTAGCTGGACAACTTACCATAAATACGGTCCAATCTCAAAGGAATTGTACCACGAGTTTGAATTGCAATAATTTGGCCAAGCTGACCTCACACAAAACTTTGAAATTCAATTGCAGCTCCCTTTCAGGCTTTCTTTTTACCATTATATATATGAAAAGACATGACTGATTTATGAATTGTACAAAGGACCTGGAAAACAGACAAGTTCAAATTTTATATGGAGCTGTTTCAATTCAGACAAAAAAATCTGTGGCTTTTATAATCGACAATTCATAAATGATGAGAATTAGAACTCTAGGGTTTGCTTATAATTGTGGTTTTTTTCTTCATATTTGATCATATTCCACCTTTAATGAAGTAACTAAATGCCAAAGTTAGATATATACGAAGAAAACCACATCCAGGAATATACATAAATATGCATAAATTAATTTGATTAATTGATTAAGTAACTAATTTAATCCACATCACTATTTCAATTCTTTCACCTTCTCAAAAAAAAATCCTGCACATGATTATCTAAATTAAAATGAAGAATTATACATGTTTGAGATCTCAATTAATGGGATTTTTATTTTCCATTTTGAAATTTAAAAATACTAAACAATATGTATATATCCCATTTAATCCTTTTTTTGTACATTCAATCTTAATAACTTAAATTAGGTATAAGTAAAGAAACAAAATGAAAGTATTGATTAGATTAATTAATTTATTGAGTTTTTCTTATATGTAGTTCTTATTTAAATTGTAACTCTGTCAAATTTGGTATATATGTAATAATCACAATTTTAAAATTTGTAATTCAAATTCTTTGTTTTCTCTGTTAAAAAAAATTTTCAAGATATGAAATAAAATTTAACCACACACATGTTTGAAATATTCAATTTATCAATATTGCACTTATTAAAATACTCAATATTAGCACAGTTAATCCTTTCTTTTTTATGTTAAAATATCACTTGACAAGTAAACTATATAATTTTAAATATAATATGATCACATGATATGAAACTAATAAAAAATTTAAAATAATATAATTTAAAATTTTACAAAAATCATATATGAATTTAGTAGAAATAAAAAAAATATATTTTTATCTTTGATGTATCAAAATAAATGTGACAATAATTTTTATGTTTTACATATGTTAAACATAAAATAAATAAATACAAATATACATATCGTATATATTTTAACAAACATTTGACAAATCAATTGTCGGTCACACAACTACTGTATCTTGGTTTCAGTAAGATATATAAATATAAATAATTAAAAGATTGATTTTTAAATAATAAAGAATTGAGAGAAACATGATTATACATGATCGATCTGAGGATCATGGAGTCAAACATGCTTTTATTACCAACTTGAATTATAATAATATCAATTAAACTATTCTTATGCACCTTAATTAGTGCTAGAGTTTCCCAATTTGGCATCTTGAAACTGAACTTTCTTTCCAAATCCGTCTATATATGGAAATAAACCACTGGAATCTTGTTGAATCTTATCTTTCATTATTAAAGGAGGATGAGTGCTTTCACCACCTTCTTGCTTTTAGTTAATATTTTTTTCTTGATTGAGAGATAAAAAACCATTCTTTATTTTAGGAGTTAAGAAATTGCGCTAAGCTACTAAAATTTTTATTATTTACGAAGTTAAACTCGGATGTTCAAATTTCTAGAACATCAAGCCTCACTAATTAATTATAATTGTTTTCTCAGTTAATTTACGAAAAATAAATTTTAATTAGTGAGTGTTGTATTTATATTTAGTACAATATATTATAAACATAAATAAATACATATATACATACATATATATGTATATATATATATATTAATAATTTAGATACGATAAATTCATGTGCTTACTAATAATCTGTTTTGATACTATGATGTTATAATTCTCAATAGTTTTGCATCTTAACTTTGGATTAAAATAATTTATCTGTTTCGATTATTTTAAGAGTTTTGTTAATGAGTGTGTTAAAAAATATTTAAAGTTAGTTAATTTTTTTTTTGTGCACGAAAATATTCTCATATTAAATACAATTATTAACAAATAATTTGAAAAATTTTAATGAATTAAAAAGTATATTATTTAATATAATAATATTAAAGAATGTCTTCACATCATTCATTAATAAATCCATTTTGTAATCCAAAGAGAAAAATAAGCATACAATAAAGGGTTAAATATAGATTTGGCCCATATACTATACAATTTTCATCAATTTGGTATTTAAAGAATTAACATTCATAATTAGGTGCTAAAACTTTCATTTCATCAAGCTTTTTGGTGTTTTGGGCTAATATCATTAATTAATTTGCTTGTGTGGCATGAATATTTAATAAAATCATACACATGACAAAAATTTTACATCTTATGCCAACATGAAAATTAAAAAAAAAAACAAAAATAATTTTTTAAAAAAATTAGAAAATAAAAAAATCCTAAAAAATTAAAATTTTAAAAATTCTCTTCATGCTAATAGAGTGATGAATCACCAATGACATGACATTTTTGCCACATGATTTTATTTTATTGACTATTTATATCATATCAATAAGTTAACTAATCCAATTAAATTGAAATATCAAACAAAATAAAAGTTTAAGTATTTAATTATAAATTTTAATTCTTTAAATAGTAAATTGATAGAAAATTATATAATATAAAAACTAAATTTGTATTTAACCCAATAATAAAAGTGTAGGTAGGAGGGGCCGAATGAATAAAATGGTTGTGGCCCCCCAGCTCATTATGTAAACACTGTTTGTCCCCCGGCCGGAAGAGCACTGATAGTATGGGAGTAGCGTAGTAGTAGAAAGAGAAATGTATGAAGCCGCAGCTGTTGAGAGTACATGTGTGTATTCTGAACAATCATATTCTGAACAGAAACAGAAATAAGAAGAGTAATGAAAAGACAAGTCAAACGTCAAATCGGGGGTCTTGAAATCATAAGACAGTCAGTGGATGTGCTGTCAATCCATGGGATTTTGTTGTTTTTATTTTCCACTACCACTACTAACTTTGCTTTTTCTTTTTCTTTTTCTTTTTCTTTAAGGGAGAAGGGCAGGGCAAAACAACAGCTTCTCTGCTTTTTCTAACTCCATTTTTTAAAGATATTTATTACCACCAGCCTTCATAAATGAAAGGAAAAAGATTTTTAAAAAATGTTAATAATTATTTAAATTTTTAATATTTTATTATAATTAATTAAATTTTAAAATTTTAATTATTAATTTTTATTTAATTAAATTCATAAATATTTATTTTCATATAATTAACCAGTTGATTAAAGGAGAATAAATATTGACGATTAATTAATTTTTATTTAATAGAAATTTAATAAATAAAAATAAAAATTTAATTAATTATAATAAAATAATAAAAATTTAAATAATTACTGAATTATTGTTAGAAATTTTTTTTTACCCTTTTACCCTAACTTAAAACTGTTAAGTTACGAAGAAACAATACCATGTTCTTTTGGCTGTTACATTCTCCTTTTGCACGTGCTAAAGTCTTGTCTCAAGTCCCCCTACAAGTAATCAAGTTGATGTTGTTGGAACAGCCGTCACGATAACATCTTCACCAGCCGACAGGCTCCCCCATATGAACCCCAAACATTTGCCTCCTCGCCTTCCATTCGCCTTTCACCCATCCACTACTCCTTCCTCATTGTGAGTATTTCCTTTCTTTAAGCGCAAATTAACGTTGATATCCGCTCGAATTGTTGCTCCTAACATGATACGGAAAACTATTAATGAAATAGGTAAGATTTTATAAAACTGCTATTCCAATCAATATACTCTTTTTTATCTCCTCCTGTTTTGTTATTATATTTTTGAAAAATAATTATTTACTATAAAAAAGATTAATTAATTTGTTGAAAAACAGATATTTATCAATCATTTAAAACTTACATATGGCATAATTTTAATAGAAAGAATATACATTGAATGGGATAAATAAATGTTGAAATGATTTCTACAATGAGGTTTTCAATCTTTTTTGTCATATTTTTTATTATCAAATTGAATCGGACTTGAATTTAGATGATTTTTCTTGTTCTATTCATTTTTACTTTCTCTTGTCTTAATTCAAAATTTTAATTTGGAACTCTTAAAAAGCATTTATTATTATAGGTTTGTGTAGG
Organism: Durio zibethinus; assembly: GCF_047325235.1. NCBI lineage: Eukaryota > Viridiplantae > Streptophyta > Magnoliopsida > Malvales > Malvaceae > Durio > Durio zibethinus. Next base: position 7,249,418 of record NC_143175.1, read on the forward strand.
GCTGGCAATGGTCTGTATGCTACTAGTTACTTGTTTCACTTGCTGTGTTAAATTTGATACTAGCCAGCTTGCACTTTGGTAATTGCAGGTTACTTGTTCTAAGGAATAAAGAACAAATAGATAGGCTACAAATTTTGTAGATAAGATTGTTGAATTAAGCCAAAGTAAGTAAATGCTCTTTATTTTTACTTCTTTTGTCATATATAATTTTTGTTTAATAAGATCAGTTAATTTTTCTTATATATCCTGCCTCCACTGAGATTTTAATTTTTTTTTTATTGGTGCTAATGCTTTTATACCGTATTACAAAACGCATTAATTATAAAATATATTTAAATTATTAATATAACAATATTTTAATATTTTAATAATATACTTTATTTAAATGGGTAGATTGAATCATGTCAGCTTGAGCTTGAAATTTCTTAAGGTGTTAAACGGATTCAGTTTGATTTATTTGATTTATTGACACTTTTATTTATAAGCAACCATGATAAAAATCTCTCTCGTTTCCAATATTAACACAGCAAATATTTGAATTTTGTTTAAATGAAATGTTATTAACCATAGTATTAATTTGAATAACATAGTATTTGAACTAGCCCAGATAATGATTCGTTCAATGCTTCGCAGCTTGGGTTAATGATTCAATCATTCGATTATTTTGATCAATATTAAATTAATAAATTTATTTTTAAAATATTATAAATAAAATTATAAATTAAATAAATAATTTTTGTAAAAATTATTATATAAGAATTAAAAATATTTATTATTTAAAAATTACAAAGAAAGCTGAGGTTGCAAAGACTTTTTTTTTTTTTTTTACTTTTTAGTTTTTCGTAATGTATTTTTATTTTTAACTTCTAACAAGAAATATAATTTTTTTATTGTAAAAAATGTGAGACCCAATAATTAGTATAAAAAAAATAAGTCAAGAAAGATTATAAAATCATTTTGAAAAGTCACATTTAATTGACTTAAATCAATAGAAAACTCGACAATAATTGATTTTTTTTTTTTTTTATAAAGCTGAAAGATGAGTACACATTTTTTGGATCAATTGCACAAACAATCTAATTAAATTATCGACTGCGGGTCAAGGGATTAGCCACAGGATCGATTAGTCTAATCATCGGACCGACTTGGTTTGATAACTATGGGGTCGTTCGGAATTGCCTCCTTTTCTGTTTTTAAAAATTTTGTTTTTATTTAGTTTTTAAAAATTTGAAAACATAAAATATGTTCTAATGTTGTTATATATTGAAAACAAATATTATTGTTTCAAATATAATATTATTTAAATAATATTGTAATTAAATAAAAATTAAATAATATAATTAATTTATAAAAATATTCATTATATAAATAAATATAATTATTTAATATTAAATTTTGTTACATATACAAATAAAAATAATTCTAAATTGTATTCAATAATAATATGTCTTAATATAAAATTAAATATTAGATATTATATAATATTTAATTACATATTATGTTTAATATTATTTAATTATATATTATATTTAATAATTTTAATAATACTGAATTAATATTATATAAATATTTATTTTTAATGATATTTAATTAAATATTATATTTAATAATATAATAATATATAAATTCTGATTTGTCTCTGAAATTCAATTGTAAATTTTAAAAACTACGACGATAAAATAATAATATATAAATAAAATAAGCTATATCTATATGTTTAGCTATAGATTAAAAGGATCTCATGGTTATCTACAGCTATAGATTAAAGGGATCCCATGGGACTTTGGCTGGCTGTAATTGTCAGCCAAGCACCTTCCACGGTTTTTTTTTTTTTTTTAATTTATTTTTAGAATAAATTTTAAGTAATATTAATTCAACATGTACTCAAATATATATAAAATATAAAAATTAAAAAAATAAATTTCTTATTTATATCAATTTGAAAACTAGACTCAAAGCGCAGTGCGAGCTTATTTCTAATGATATTTAAGGATAATTTTTAAGCATTCCCGGTGTTAACATTTGGTTTGCAGGAAATAAGATCTGATTGGTTCCAAAGTACTGTCATTCATCATATACGAACTTGTGTATTCATTATTTAAAATCAACTTTTAATGAAATTTAAATTGCTATATGTGTTCAGTGGTCCAAAAATTTTGATAGGTAAATAGCATTTGTTATACTAATGATTATATATATATATATATATATATTCGTCATTTTAAATGTGACAAAATTTTTAGACTCGATAATTATTGATAAAGTTTTGTTTATAGTTAGTATTTTAAATTAGTTTTCGCATATTATTGATTTAATCATCAAAGTGTTTTAGAAAATTTATTATTTTTAATTTTTATTTAATTATTTTTAATAAGGAACTAATGATTTAACTTAAGCACATAGAGCCATAAAAATATGCTGGAATGAAAGAAAAATAAATTAAATAAATAATTATAAACAATTAAGTACTCCTAATTCAAATTGAATGTTCACGTTTGATTTGGAAAAAAAAAATTAACAAAAATGTTTTTAAGCCTAGGTGGCAGATCGAGAAAAAAATTTTTCGTTTTTAGAGTTTCTTTTAAAAAAAATGTAGGAACTAGATGGGATTCATTGTAAGCGAAAAAAGCACAAGAACGACAAAGAATGGAGGGGTAAGCCGATAGCAGCGTTTTAGAGAAGGTTAAAATGTGTAGTAAATTTTTATATTTTTTGAATTTTAAAAATTTAGCCTGTCTACTATAATTTAAAGAAAATTAGTCATTATGTATTTTAGATAAAAATTTCGATCCAATTATTAATATTATTAAATTTTATCTATTAAATTGATTGATTTGATTATTGATTTACTTTCGTGTTAGCCAATGTTGCTAACATAATATTTTAATTAGTTGGTGTTAAATTCAGGTTATGATGTGGATTAAAATCTTCACCACGTGGCTTAGATAAATCCACATCAACTCATTAAATATTGTTTTATTTTTAGATATTATTTATGCTTAATATATTCCTAATATCATTAAAAAAAAACTTTGAAATTCAAGAAAAAAATGACTAGTTACCGAAAAAAATTGCAAAATCCCTAATCTCAACAATGTTCAACCCTAATCGAAATACTATAACAAAAATCTTAAAATCTAAAACAACATTTAACTTTAATCAAAATTGAGAAATCGAATAGTGAAAGTTTTTGACTGGAAAGAACTTAGGATTCGACTTCTTCGCGCTTAATGCACTTCTTCATGCTTTTAAACAAAAACAGGTTAGAAGATTCAACATTCATTCCTTGCTTTCCTTATCTTCTTTGCTTTTTCTCACTTTAATTACACTTTAATTTGATTTTTTTACTTATTGAAATTTTCATAGAATTGAAAAAAAATGGAATTTTTTGAATACCTAAACCTTTATTTGAACATTTAATAGACTAGATTGACAGGTTAGAGTTACACTCTTTAATAAATGTGTTTGCTGAATATTTTAATTTTTTTAGCAATAATTTGTTATAGTGGTGTGTGGTCTTATTGTTTTTTGTTATCTTTTGTTTGGTTCTATAGCTTACTTGTCTAGTTGTATGGCCATTGAATATAATTATTGGTGCATAGTTAAATTACATAATTCAGCAACTTGCCAGCAACATTGGTTTCTGTATAATAGCATGTATGATTATTTGGTATATAAAATGTTTATTGAATTATGTATCTGTACTATTTATTGTACATAACATTAGTTGTTTGGTTAGCCATAGACACATTTATTTATTTATTTCATTTTGATGTTAGGATTTAAGATTAGAATGACTTAGGAATCATGCCAAACATGATAACAGCATAAGGGACAATTAAAAAAAAATCGTAATTCAATTAGATATGTAAAGTAATTAAATTTAATGAGGATCTAGATTATATTTGTTAATAGACAATATTAAGAATTGTGAAGAGTTTAGGTTATGATTTGGAGAACAAGGTTAAAATTTACTTTATGGAGTTTCGTAAAACATTAAAAATAGGCTTGGAGTTGTTAACAGAAGAAGATAACAGTATGGTAAACGTGCTTGCTCAATTAAAGATGGATAGGCCTATAGATATTTATGTAAAACATTTGAATTTTTAACTTGACAATGACAATTCAAATGCTCTACTTGAACCAATTAAAGTTAGAGAAAGTTCAAATGATGTTGATGATAAGGTTGTTGTGATTAACAGTAATGAATATAATAGATAATCAAGGACTCCTACACCTATATTAACTGATTTTCATAGTGGTTCAAAAGGAAAGAAGTCAAATAAGGAAAGAGATGAAGTTAATAAAGTTATTGTTGAGGGGTTTATGGTCTATTGAGGGATTGAATGCAAGTGAAATGAATGTGAATGATTGCAATATTAATGATAATGTTGAAAATTTAAGTGAAGATGGTGATGAAAGGTTGGTGGATGTAAATTAGGTTTCTAATAATGATTTTGTAATTGATGATGAGTTAGAGAAAGCTAGACAAAATGTCAGAGGTTATGTTGAAAATAAAAAAAAGGGTTTTATGATGGTGAATCAGATGTTTAATTAGATGGTGGTGAAATTGTAAGAGCTAGAATTGTAATGTCAAACCTTGAAACTTACAATATTGATGGGTATATAAGTGATTACTTTGATTCATCAAATCCTAGCAGTTACAGTAATACCAATGATGGGTTTGATGAAGATGATGCACATATAGTGCATTTTAAGAGCACTTATTATAATCTTAGATTATGTTTTAAAGATTTTGTACTTGGGCTTAGATTCAAGAATATGAATTTATTTAAAGAATTCTTTGTGATTTTTCTACAACAAAAGTGTTTGAATTCAAGTACAAAATAAATGATAAAATTAAAGTTAGAAATGTATGTAACGCTAAGGGTTATAATTTAACTATGCTTTGCTCATGATGCACTACTAATATAACATATATTGTGAAAACATATGTGTATGAATATTCATGCCTACCTATTTCAAAGATAAAAGGGTGATAGCTTCTATTATTACTAAAAGGTTTGGGTGAACAAATTAATGTAATGCCATTGATGAAGCTTAGGCATTTAAGGGCACTGGTTACGAAAGAATTACTGTGTCATGATGTCTGTAAAGTAACCAAGAAAGTTGTTATTAAAAGAATAGAGGAAATGTACAAGGAGGAATTTATGTTTCATAATGATTATGTTGAGGAGTTGAATTCAACCAACCTAAGGAATATCATTTTTTTGACATCCAAGAATTCAACCCATGATTTGATGCCTTTATTTGATAAATTATATGTATGTTTTGGGGTTTTGAAGAAAGGATTTATTGAGGAATGCAAACATATTATTAGTTTTCATGGTTATTTCCTTAAGAGATGGTTAAAGGTCAATTGCTTGTGGTTATAAGGAGGGATCAAAATAATTAAATATTCTCAATTGCATAGGTAGTGGTGGAAAAGGAGAATACTAAGAGCTTGACATATTTTATACAACAACTTTATGATAATTTAGGTATTAAAAATGGATATGGAAGGTCTGTGATAAATTATATGCAAAAGGTATTTTTTTCTAATTGCCTTTAATTTTTATTTACTTTTTCATATGTGTTTACTTAACTAGTATAATTGTTGTGTGTCTTTGGTTTTTTTTAATATGTTAAGGTTTGATAAGATTTGTCAGGGATATATTGCCACATATAGAGTAGAAAATGTATGCTTGACATATTTATGCTAGGTAAGGAAAAGGTCATAGAGGAAAAGACTTCAAATTATAGTTATGGATATGTGCCAAGTCCCCTAATGAATGTGAGTTAAAAAAAAAATTAGAAATCATGGTGAGCATTGAGAGAGGGTATAAAGCAAAGTTATTTTGTGCAACCAGATTGAAGACGTTTTAGGTTACAGGTCATATAGTTAACATTTGGGTTTTGGAAAAACGTTTAGCATTTTTTTTTGTATTAAGTTTGAATTGTATGTAATGGTATTGTACAATGTACTTGTTTAGTTTTATAGTTTCAAGTTTTATATTAGCAAACATTCTAGTCATTTAGTGTAACCAAATTAAAGACTTTTTGGCTTACGGGTCTTATAGTTACAATTTGGGTTTTGGAAAAAGGTTTAACATGTTTTGTTCCAGACTTGAATTGTATGGATTGCTATTGATACCAATATACTTGTCTAGTTTTGTAGCTTCAAGTTTTATAGTAACAAACATGCTAGTCATTTTGTGCAACTAGATTGATGACTTTTTAGGTTACAGGTCCTATAGTTACTTTTTGGGTTTTGAAAAAAGGTTTAGCTTTTTTTTTTTGTAACAGGGTTGAATTGTATGTAATGCTATTAATACCAATGTCTTGTTGCAAATATTGTGGCTTTTGATTTCAAATGAAAATAAAAATGTATAGCTTTGTGGCTGCAATCATCTTTTATTTAGTAGTATCAATTGATCATATATAGTTTTGAGTTATTCATAACAGGTATTACATGAAATAAATTCAAATGCAAGTAGGTGTATTATCATTAACTAAAACATAATTTTGTATTATATATACAATTGAATAACAAAAAAAATTTGCATATCATTAAACAATATATCATTCATACATGTATAATTACTCATGATAAAGCCAACATACCATTCCTAATCATATTATCTTTATACACTCTAAATACAAATTATAACAACATTAACAAACTAAACATCAAACCCATTTTGTACAACCCTTTTGACTTTGCTTCCATTTTTGCATCAAATATAACATTCTTCAATCTTGTTGTAACTCATAATTTTTAGCTTTCAATATAGTAATTTTGTCAAATAAATCATTACTACTAAACATTATTTTTTTACATTCATCATCACTCTTCAACTCAGCACTCATTCTTCTTAATGCTTTGGTTTCATCTTTCAAAATTGAATTTTCTCTTTTTAAACCTCTATTGGCATCCTTAAATCAATAGTCCATAGTTTTAGATATTCATCCTCAATTAGCTTATCATGCCAAGCAAAAAACGACATATATTTCATTGTGTACATCATATATTTCAATTATACATTCTATTATCATGCCAAGCACAATCTTAGGGATAATCAAACTTCAAGACCATGATTTAGACTCAATATCAATATTCAACATTCATGATTATTTTAGATATCCCTGATAGTTGCTGTAGTAAAAAAAATTCTTTATAAGATTATTATCATTTGTTGAAGTAATTAGAAGAGCTTTTAATCTACAATAACAATACACAAATTCACCTCCATAATCATAGGTTACTAAAACCAATATGGATCTGTTGTCAATTCAACATTTGGACATAATATCAAAGTTAAAACTTTTTTTTTTTAAATCTATTGTCAATTTAGGGTATAACATTCTTTAGATCTTTTAACTTTTTTGGTAAACCATAAACTCAATAATATTAAATATACATTCAAACTAAAAATGAAAGTTACCATTCTTGGATTTGTTGTAGTTTTCCATTGGTTTCTCTCTTTTTCTTCAGCTTCAAACAAGCTCAACTTAATCAAAATACAGAAAAAGATAATCTAATTTGTTACAATAAGAAATCACTGCATTTAACAAAATCTATGTAACATTGTAAAAAAATTTTTAAAATAATTCTAATAAAGAATATAACCCTGACCTATCAACCTAATCTTTTCAATATAACAATCAGGGTTTAAGGTATTCAAAAATTCATTTCTTCAGTTCTGTAAAAATATCAATAAGAAAAAACTAAAAGATTGTATTCAAAGTGCAACAAAGTTTTAGTGATAAGCCTATGAGTAAAATGATTCATCGCACCTGTTCTTGTTTCCAACCAAAATGAGAGAAACAAAACATTTCTTCGTTAAGGTTTATTGATTCATCAAACTTGAACCCTTTCACATTTTCAATCAACTCCTTTAACATTTTTTTTTTTTTCAAAATTTTGATTTGGGTTTCACGTTTCGAATTGGGATTTGAAAGCAAATGAGAAATAAAGGATTTGACAACAAAGGACTTGGGTTCAATGATTTTTCTTTCTATTTTTTGTTTTGATTTTCTATTAATTTTAATTTTTTTGTTAATTATATTAGGGAAACATTAAGTATAAATAACATTTAAAATAAATTGTTAATGCTATATGAATTTATGTAGGCCTTGTGGCTAGTATTTTAATCCACGTTAGCACCGAAAATATTATGAACCAATGAAAATGTCATGTCAACAGCTATATCAATCATTTAGTGGATAAAATTTAAAACTGTTAACAATTATATTGAAATTAATAAATCATAATAGTACAAGGACTATTTTTTTTTTATTTTGAATTACAGCAAAGGGACTAAATTGTCATAATTTGAAGAGTACAAAAACTTATGGTATATTTTGACCTTTAAAAAATGATAAATAGTTAGGTTCTCAAATGAGATAGAGAGGAAGAGAAAAAAAAAAAGTAAAGGTGAATAATTGATTTGTTTGATTTTAAGAAATTAAAAATTGATTTAAATAATTTTTTAAAAAATTAATAAAAACTTATTAATTTATTTTTAATAATAAATATTAATTAAATTGACATAAAATCTGTTACTTTGGTTGAAGCACCAAATATTTTTCATATTTTTTGTCACCAATTTTAAACAATAATTTTGCAATAATTTGCATCCAACAAAACTCACTTTATAATTTTATCACAATGTCATATTAGCCATCCTTAAAAATATAAATGAAAATATTTTATATATTTATTTATATAAAAATATATTTAAAAATCTACTAAAAAAGTCAATTAATTTGATCAATTCAATTATTAGTTTTAAAAATAAAAAATTGATTGAATTAATTAATTAATTAAATTGCTTTATTTAACCAATTATTATCGTATTTTTAAAAATAAAAAATAATTGATTTGGCATAAAATCGGTTACTTTAGTTGAAAAATTAAAAATTTTCATTTTTTTTACCAATTTTAAAGAATAATTTTGCAATAATTTGCATCCAATAAAACTCACTTCATAATTTTATCACAATGTCATATTTACCATTCTTAAAAATATAAATACAAATAAAAATATTATATATTTATTTATACATAAAATATATTTTAAAATCTATTAAAAAAGTCAATCAATTTGATAAATTCTATTATTACTTTTAAAAATTAAAAACTAATTGAATTAATCAATTAAATTGCTTTATTAAACCAATCATTATCAAAATTAAACTAATCAAACTAATTTGACCGAATTTAATTGATTTTTGTCAATTAAACCGGTTGGAAATAACTTATGCTCGCTTTTAAAAAATGGTTTAGAAGCCATCGGTCATGAATAAATAAGAGAAGAAAAAGTGGGCTGTTGGTCTGTCCAAGCTCACTAATCTGGCCCAAATATATTTGTTCTTTAACTCAATTTATGTAGTTTAAGTCCAACAATTTATTTGTTTTATAATATCTTTATATATAATTTATTTCACAATTAATTTGCTATCATTGAAATATTTTGATAATAAAAAACAACATATTTTTTATGATAAAAATATTGATATACGTCAAGTTATACAATAAAATAAAATAGTTAAATAAAATGTAACCTATATCAATTTACATAAAACTTATGTTATGATGTAAATTATATTTATCCATAATTACTTTAAATTTATTTAATTTTCATAAATTTAATTTAATTTGATTATTAAAATTATCATTATTACTGAAATATGATTATATTAATATCAGTATATATTAAGATAAGAAAAAAATAAATATTTTAAAATTTTAAAATTATTTAACATAAAAAATTTTGACCTTACATCAACTAAAAACAAAAGTTTTTAAAATAATAATTTTATTTTATTATATATAATATCATATTTAATTAAAAATATTTTTAAAAAAGTGACCTCTACGTGAAACAGGGGCATTGTTCTTGTTATTGTATAGAACACTTGAATGAAATTTTTAGGTAAAATTTATAAAGTTTTATACTAAAACGATTAAATAAAAAAATAAAAATTAATAGATCAAAAAATCTGATTACACAAGTATGTAAAATTTGAAAAAATATTAATAAATTTTGATATGATTTATAGATAGTTTTTTTTTTTTTTTTTTTTTGTAAAAAATTTGATAAAATTTTTATTGTTAAATAAGTTTGATTAAATTTGAATTATAAACGACATTTTCATTACCTTTGTTTACATATCATTAATTTTTTAATTGAACTCTATGGGTCAATAATATTTTTAATCTCGAAACTTTAACCCAAATTTTGTTTTAGTCTTTAATCTTTAAAAGTTTTAATTGAATTTTCAATTATCCAAAATTATCTTATTTTGATTCTTTTGTCTATGGAACTGTTTAAATTAATGATAAATGTTAATTGACACTATCAATAATGTCAATTGGAACTTAATTGACAAGGAAGGACTAAAATAAAATTTTTTCAAAATTTAGGAACCAAGTATGAAATTATTTTAATTTTATATATTTCATACATATCTTATAAAAATATTAAATTTAAATTTAAAATTATATTTTTATATTTTTGTTATAATTTAACTTATTAGTTAAATTTTTTGTTTTTAAAAAAAAAAAAGATATTCAAAACTTAAAATTAAGTTAAAATTTTCAAATTTCTTTTTTAAAAGATCCAATATATTTTAAAAACAAAAAATTATTTTCTATTAAAAATTTTATTTGACTCATAAATCATAATAAAAATATTATTTTCTATCCAAAAAAATTACTTTTTTTGAAATATTAAATTTGTTTTATTTTTCCTTTTTAAATATATTTTATAAAATATGTTTTTAATAAAAAGAAAAAAGAAAAATATTTTAAATTATATTTTTATATGATTATAAAGTTTTTAACAAAAAATAGATTCAAATTAGATATTTTGGATAGAAAACAACTTTTCGAATAGATTAATAAATCTATTTTTTAAAATGATATGGAAATTTTTACATAATATTTTAAAATGATATGGATTTTTATTTAATTTTTTGAACTGATATAGAAATTTTTACTTAATTTTTTAAAATGACATTTAATTTTTTAGAAATTTTATTTTTTACTTTTTAACTTAATTTTAATTAAAAAAATCTACTTTCTATTGAAAATATTATTTATTGATAAATCATATCATAATAAAAAAATAAATTATAATATTTTGTAAAATATATTTGAAATATGTAAAAATCAAAATTTCTTTAATTATTTTTATTTTTCCTTTTTGTTTTTGTAAAATATATTTGAAAAGGGAAAATTAAAAGATATTTAACATTTTTAAAAATATATTTTTGAATAGAAAATAATATTCTTTTATAATGATTTATGAATAAAATAATATTTTTAATAGAAAAGATTTTTTTTTGTTTTAAAAAGATATTGAATTTTTAAAAAAGGAATTTAAAATTTTAACTTAACTTGAATTTTTAAATTTATTTTCTATTAAAAACAAAAAATATAACTAATATACTATATTTCAACAAAAATATAAAATATAATTTTAAATTTAATATATTATAAAATGTTTATATTTGATATATTTTTAATAAATTAGATGATATTAACTCATTAATGAGATGAATTAAATGATATAATATCATTAATTAGTAACCTTTTTTTAAAAAAATTATTTTATATATTTTTATTTTACGGTTAATTTTATTCATTAATGAGATAAAATCATCTGGTTCATTAATAGTTTATAGAATCTATGTACTAAGAGTTTATCAAATATAAATTATTTTATAAAATATATATAAAATTTTAAAATAATTTTAATTTTAGTATCTAAATATTGAAAAAATTTTATTTTGATCTCTCTCTTATTATGTGAGATGTTAAGAGGGGTCATCACGTGGCACCAATTAATATTTGCCATTAATTTAAATAATTTCATAAATGAAAAGGTCAAAATAAAATAATTTTAAATAATTAAAGATTTGATTAAAATATTTTAAAAATTAAAATTTTAAATAAAATTTAATTAAAAATTTAAGAATTATGAAGGCTATTAGTCCAAATTCTATCTATCTATAAACTTACATTTTTATTAAAATTTTAATTAAATTATTTATATTAAAAAATTTCAATAACTTCGTCTAAATTTTTTCTTGATATATGATAATAAAACACGTGCTATTCCTGGGGATAATTCTCCAAAAATTTCAATTTCTCCACTCCAAAAAGTATAATTATTCTTAATGTAATAATTTTCATTCACCCAGAATAACCACCCATGTTGCTCGTCTTTTCTCTCTCTTTCTATTTTCTCTCTCAAATTATCTATCAACAAGAACCATTCATCGAGAGGAGAGAATCTCTACAAAAGCTAATTACAGTTTTTACCCTTTCAAAAAATTAAAAACCCAAAGAAGCCATCAACTCTATCTTTCTCTCTTTTTCCATCTTCTTCTTCTGCATCATCTCTTCTTAATTGAGACTAGTCTTCTTTGTCAAAAACCAAAGAAATTCTACTATTTTCTTTTTTCTTTTTTTTTTTTTTTTTAATGTTTTCTCTTCTAAAACAACCCTAAAATGAGTAGCTTTGAAGAGTCCTTAAGATCTCTCTCCCTGGACTACCTGAATCTTCTCATCAATGGCCAAGCTTTCTCTGATGTAACTTTCAGTGTAGAAGGTCGCTTAGTTCATGCCCACAGGTGTATTTTAGCTGCAAGGAGTCTCTTCTTTAGGAAATTCTTCTGCGGACCTAATCCTCCGTCTGGGTTAGACGCGGTCGGTTCCGGGATGAACTCAGCAGCGGGGTCAAGGCCTCCTGGTGTTATACCTGTTAACTCTGTGGGATATGAGGTGTTCTTGCTACTGTTACAGTTCTTGTATAGTGGCCAAGTCTCTATTGTGCCTCAAAAACATGAGCCCAGGCCTAATTGTAGTGAAATAGCGTGTTGGCATACTCATTGCACCTCTGCCGTTGATCTTGCTCTTGACACTCTTGCTGCCGCTAGATACTTTGGTGTTGAACAGCTTTCATTGCTTACTCAGGTTTCCCTTCCTTTCTTGTCATCACTCATCATCATAACTCATAAACTAACACAACACCTCTTTCTCTTCCCTTTTTCCCATTTCTTTTACTTCTTCCTTTTTCTCTTTGTCTGAAGTCTGAATCTTGATTAGCGTGTCTGTGGAGTCTTGTTACTGGTTTTTGGGTATTCAGACAAAAACTGGGATTTGTTTTTGGGAAGTGGAATTTAATCACGATTCTTTTTTCTATTGAAGGGATTCGTAATCTTATGACATGATCAACGTGGGTTTCTTTTCTTTTAACAAACAAAACCCTTTCTGTTATACAAATTTCTTCCACCAATTCTTTTTCCTCTCCTCATTAATTTCCTTTGAAGTAGTGGTTGGATTTGATCTTCAACTTATTTAGTACCGTCTCTTTTCTGTGACAGAAAATCCTTCTTTTTTTTTTTTTTTTTTTTCAGTTTTCTGTTACAGCACTTGATTCAACTATCAATTGCTTCGGTTTTCTTTCACTGCATCCACGGGCTCTTCTTCTTCTTCATCAACATCTTCTTGACTTCTTTTCTCTTTTGTTTTTTTGTTTTTCCTACTACAGTTGAGTTTGAAAAGATTTACTATTTTCTTTTGATCGAGTAAAATGCTGTCAAACCAATATTCATGTCCAATAACAAAAAAAAAAAAAAAAAGTTTAATATTGATTTCATGTACAACCATGTTTGAGTTTGCTTGAATTGGGCTTCTTCCATCTAGATGCTACACACCCATGACCTTCTGACTTTAGATCTTGATGATTTCTTGTCTTGTCTTCTAGTAAGCACACCAAATCTCTCCCAAACATTTAATTTCCTCATATGTGTTTAAATTGGAAAAGAAACAACATACTTCACAAGCACCACCTAACCAAACATAATTTTTGCATAAACACCCCTTTTTTTTTAACCAATGCAAACGAAACATCTTCTCATTTCATTTACCAATGCTGACCCTTTTTTCTCTTTGTTTCGCAGAAACAATTGGCCACCATGGTCGAGAAGGCCTCAATTGAAGATGTTATGAAAGTACTAATAGCTTCAAGAAAGCAAGAGATGCACCAACTTTGGACTACTTGTTCCCACCTAGTGGCCAAATCAGGCCTACCACCCGAAGTTCTCGCCAAACATCTTCCGATCGATTTGGTGGCCAAAATTGAAGAGCTGCGTCTCAAGTCATCTCTTACTCGACGCTCCCTAATCCCTCATTATCACCACCACCACCACCACCATGATCTCTCCGCCGCCGCTGATCTTGAGGACCAAAAAATTCGTAGGATGAGAAGGGCATTAGACTCATCGGATGTTGAACTAGTCAAGCTCATGGTAATGGGAGAAGGTCTGAATCTTGATGAAGCATTGGCTTTACACTATGCTGTCGAGAACTGCAGCCGGGAAGTGGTCAAGACCTTGTTAGAGCTTGGTGCAGCCGATGTTGACTACCCAGCTGGGCCTGCGGGCAAAACCCCACTGCACATTGCAGCGGAAATGGTATCACCAGATATGGTTGCAGTGCTTTTAGACCACCACGCAGATCCTAATGTAAGAACCGTTGATGGGGTGACTCCTTTGGACATTCTTCGAACTCTAACCTCTGATTTCTTGTTCAAAGGTACCATGCCAGGGCTAACTCACATTGAACCAAATAAGCTTAGGCTATGTCTTGAGCTTGTTCAATCAGCTGCTTTGGTTATGTCCCGTGAAGAAGGTAGTGCAAACGCAGACGCACCAACTTCAACTGCAATTTACCCACCAATGAGTGATGACAGTAGCAGTGGAAGCAACCTTGCTAACCTTAATTTGGATTCAAGGTTGGTTTATCTGAATCTTGGTGCTACAGGTTCAACTCAAATGTGGTCGAGAATGGATGGTGATGATGATAGCAGCCACAACAGTCAAAGAGAAGCCATGAACCGACATGACCCAACAATGTACCATCACTCTCATGATTTCTAGCTCCCAAAACTTTCTTTCTTTTTCTCTCTCCCTCTTTCCACATATCAATCTCTATCTAATGGACGGTCAAAGACGGGCAAAATAGTAGTTCATGAAAATTAACTCAATCATGGGAGATTATTGGATTATATATTTTCTTTTGGCAGTGCTTTGCTTTCAATCACTATAGCTTCTTCCCTTTGCTGTGCGGGAGCTTTTTCTTTTTTGTTTTTGTTTTTGTTTTTGTTTTTTGTAGGCTTTCAATGATCATGATATGAAGTGCAGTTTCATTGGAGATGGGACTTTTTTTTTCTCTCATAGGATGAGACAAGGAGGATCTGAGATTTGCTCTCTGGTGAGGGAGTGATGGAGGAGAGACACAGGTCAATCTTTTCAAACCCGGCCAGTCAACTCCTTTGTATTTATATATAGTATATCTAAATATCATGGCCTATTTATTGTGACCTTTTATTTTTCTTGTTCACCCACATCTGCCTTTCCATTATATGTACTACAAGTAATATATACCATACTATATTATATATGTACATAGATAAATGATATAAAAATATTCAACATGTTATAAAATAATATAGTACTTATAAAATAATATAGTACTAACACATAATAAGGAGTTATAAAGAAAAATGTAATCAAGAAGGGCGATTTTGGTCTCTAATGTTTGTGGGGTTTCTTGGCCTTTCTTGCTTTACATTTTTCTTATGAAAGAAATGAGTTGTCTATCCCTTTTTCCCATTTCTTTTCTAGCACTCATTGCCAATGGCCTTAATGGCCTTTTGGAGAAGCTTGATTGGCTTTGGCTAAAGTATTGTCTAATTATTTTAGTAGAAAATCATGAGGCAATGGACAGATTGATTGGTTGTCTGGCATGAATGCAACATTTAGTGTGACCACACAGGAAAGCTTAATATATTGGTGTTATATCTAAATCTGGATTCCCTCCATGTAATCCTCCGTTTTGTCCCTCTTGCCATTTTTGGGCTCCTAGACAGCTATACTTCCAAAAAACTTACAGCTAAACCCTAAATTTTTTAATATTCTTTTGTCTGAAGTCACTGGGCATGTAGGTCAGCTGATTCCTGAACTACTTCGCTTTCCACCATGCATATCTGATATATATTCTTTCTTAACTTCTTTGTTATATATTATAGAGAGGTGAACTGGTTTCATCAGCATAAGCAATTCCATGCTACGTGAAATTTTGGTTCAGTAGCTAGGCTTGTTCACCATGAGGTAATTCTCATTATATATATTCATTCACAAATGAAACTCCTAGGAAAATCCACCAGTCATCTTTGTGTTCCTTCACTACTTGCAGAAATGTACAAAAGAATATATTCTGATTGTCGTGAACATAATGAAACTAACAAATCCAGCTGCACATGATCATTTTATACACAATTATAGAAATTTTGTGTTTCTCATGCCATGCGACATCTGCTAAGGTAAGGACAATAAATTAATTAATTCAGGCTGCCTTTCTTTGTTTCAACCTGCTCCAAATGTCAAATCATTTGCCATTTGTGATATAGGGTAAGTCCTGCATTTTCTTTTGTTCTTAGGCCACTCAACTATATATATATATACGGACTTCTACTTTATTTACTGATTATGGACTAAATTAGAAATTTGCTTGTTAAAACGTCACATCATTCGTGCAACTTATTTGTTTTAATTAATTTCTTGCATTTGAGTGAGTGAATTTCTTTATGTAGTTCAAAAAGATTGCAATTAAATAGGGACATAAATTACAATTTCTGGTGTGGCAACATTCTGTTTTTTAATTAATAAGGAAGAATCTTGGATCTCTGATTATGCTTGAATATAGAACTTACAACAATTATATAATTATGTACTAACATTGCACCCAGATAGCTTGTTGATTGTGGCCTTTCAAAACCTTATTTGTCTGCTAGTGGGACAAGCTGGGCGCCTAAAGCATGTGTGGAAGTTGGGACTTTGATTCTTCTTTCGGGGAAGAAAATAGATATTACGAATTAATTAGGAAACTAAGGAACGACATCAATCTCGGTGTTTCAGAAACTTCAATACCGCATTGTGCTGATAACTTGATTATAACTAGAACCTTGTATGAAGAAAAAAGACTGTAAAGAAGCGTGAAACAGAATCTGCAAGTATATTGATGGATTTGTCAAATTATTGTAACCTTCATCCAGGGGTGTAACCGTCCTTTGAAGTAGTGTGTCCATGGATATCCTAAAAACTGAAAAATAAAAAAATTTAAAGGAAAAATTTTCATTGGACACCCCCAAAATTTTTCTCTGATCATCCTTTTTATCGATAAAATTAATAGATCCATTGATAATTTTTTTATATGTTATAAGTGGACATTTTCAAATAAAAAAATAAAAAAATAAAATCATGGATCTGCACTATCTTCATCTATCTTTAGTACTACATTAGTTTTTTACATTGCTATTTTTGATAACCAGCATGTAGTTGGATGCCTATTGTAGTCAAGAAAGTTTCTTAATGATCTCTCATGCTGTAACCTAAAAGGATGGTTATGGCATGATCTTGAAATGGTACAATTTCAGAGTGTTGAATACCATAGAAATTTGCATGCATTGTCTGAGTTCAGCATTAAAATTCTTATAGTTGATCCTTAATTTCTTGCATGTGTATATTTGAATTAGTATGAATGAAAAAAATACTACTATATTTTATATATTTTGATGTAAATGTTCCCTGACTTTATTTAGGTTAAAGCTGCCATTAATTGGTATGGCTGAAAAAGATAGAATTCATGTCTTTATCCACCAAAAAGAATATCAATATCCTTTTATATATTATTTTTTGAGAAGCCATGTCTAATGAAAAAGAATAATAAATCCTCTTTAATTCGTATCGAAAAGCAAGTATATATTTATGTGCATTAGTTTGTGATTTATCATTATCATCGTGATTTGATAATTTGTGTATATCTGTCGTGATTCGTGTTAAATATAATATTAATAATTTGAAAATATGTATATGACATGAATTATTAAATGTGTTTATGAGTGGTATAGGTTTCACTCCTAGAGTTCTACTTGGCATTGAGATTTAACACTTAATTAAGAGTCGTTAATTAAATTATTTATGTATTGGGAATTGATATCAATTTCAAGGTTATAGTCTTGTTCAAAGAACTTGATTAGAAGATTTGAAATATTGAAGGAATCAAATCTCTAAATTTCTTTTGGGATAAACCAAGCCTCGACTTTTCACTTTAGACCATAATCTGATCAGTTTACAGATTAAAGATCACATCTCACTGTTTTATCTTAATGGCATGCAATTTTTATGAACAATTTACATGTTTCGTGCTATTAGGTATGCATCTAACAAAGAACATTTAGGTTGGTAGCATCGGGTGATCTATTGGCCATTAAATGATACAAAACATTATATTATCAATTAAGTACAGAAAAATAAAGCAATTAATATTATTAGTATAAAAGCAAGAAAAGATAATAAGAGAAGCATGAAATGCAATCTAATTTAAAATGACATACTTAAATGATAGTTTATGAAATGCCTCTAGGACAAATTCAATATAACCTTTTTCATACCTAATATAGATGATATGATTATGCATGACATATTGACGTGAATTTACATTGTAAAAATATCCATTGTCTCTTAATAGTAATTAAAATCCTAAGAATAACTAAATGGTATATTGTCACGCATTCCTAAACTACATGATGTGTGATCATGGACGATGAATATATCACATGCTCATTATGGAAATAACGATTGACTTAAGATGCTTAAAAGATTATAGAGTGTACCTCAGCAAATTTGCCTAATTAAAGATCTTGTTTAGTTGAAAAGAATTTTGACAAGAGTGATGAAGTGGGTTGATAGGAATGCTTGTGGACTTATTGGTTGAAAGGATTATCGATCGATTGTGGAAGTAGTTACAAACCAATCGGCTAGGTGAAATGTCGATTATACAACAAGAAAAATAATTTTTAGCGATACTTATAAATGTCAATAAAAGATAAAAAAAGCGCTGATATTACTATTATCGACAGTTATTTGATTGTTGGTTGATCATTTTTTAGGTACATGTTTGTGAAAATTTTCTGATGGTCAAACCATTGGTGCTAGAATTACACATGTATTTGTCAGCATAACTTTTTTTGAAACTTTAAATTGCCGTTATAAGTAAAAAATTTTTAAAGGTATTTTACATCAAGTAACAGACTACAAGAGGTAAGGCAATATGTAGCCTGTTGATAATAAAAAAGGCATATAGAAAGAGAGTAATTAAACCAATTTCCCCAGCTTGAGGCCTGGTGTCATGGTCAAGTCTTGGTTTGCCTTGGCGCTGCCATGACTACCTTGATGTGGGTAGTGGATGAGGCTTGTGTATGGGATGGTGATCCTTAATCAAATGTGCGGGCAACTGTTGCCCTTGGTACATGTTAATGTGTGGGCACCTTAGAGCTTGTTAGTTAATCGGGTGCTTTTGAGTGAAGCCAGGTGCGGAACTTTAAGTGAGTTGGTGGAGCAACGAGTGGAATGCTAGCTTTAGTGGGATTAAGAAGAATATCACTAGGCCCTAAGTTGGCTGAATATTGCTTTGAGTTGGTTAGGGAAAAAAAGTGTCCCCATTTTAAACATTGTTATGGTTTCTAGTAGTGTAGCTATTAAAGCTCCTACACTTTTTTTAAGGGGACGTCTGGTGTCAGCTCTTCACCATTCCTTTGGCTAGTAGGTAAACGAGGGCTTTGCTAGTTTGAGTGAGCTACTTCTAGGTATATGTGGTGTCTAGATAGACGAACGTCATCAAATTATGAGTGTGGCTTGGTGTCTCTTCGGGTTATGATAAACTTAGAGACTGTTGGGGCTAACAGGCTTCGTATCATACATTTGAGTTAAACTATGGGGTTAGGTGGTAGCATTCAATATGCCCCTTGGTTTCCTCTCTTTGAATCGAATCAATAAGTAACCAAGGATCATAAAAAGGTGTTTGTGTAGAAAAGGCATTGATAAGCCTAAAAGATGAGCGGGCTAGCATTATGGCAAAGCTGTTAGACCCTTGGTGGCTATTTGATAAAACATATGGGATGATGTTGTAGTTGAGGCAACACACTCAAGTAACTCAATGAGATATGGGTATGATTATTGTAAAGGTTTTGGGAATCGCTAGACAAATTTAAAAATAAAAAGAGTCACTATTAATCTTTTTTTGTTATGTGTGATTGACTACCTATTAAAACTTATCTTCTTAATAAAGTCTTAAATTAATTAAAATTTATTAAAAAATAATTTTTTAGTCTGTGAAAATAGTTTAGGTTTGAGAGTCGATTACGTGTAGGGAAGAATTAGCACCCCCACAATGCCTGTTAGAAAATGGTACCAATTAATTATGTGTTATCTTCTAATTTTGACAAAAAGGTCTTAATTTTGGTATTTAAAAAAATTAATTTTCTTAAATTTTTTATTGTAAAAAAAACATATATATTTTTATTTTTAGTTGTTTGCTTGAAAAATAAATAATAACCTTGCATGTTGAAAAATCTCTAAAATTAGTTCAATACTCTGACAATATTAAGATGAACTTTCTCACATAAGAAAATTTTAAGAATCGTTACTCAAAATTCTTAAAAATCTTATCCTGACGGCTTATATCTATTTCCAATATTTATATTTAATAAAAAACATAAAGTATGATATCTATAATTTAAAATCAAATAATATTTTCTAAAAATTCATTTTTATTATTAAAATAAGAAATCATTATCGAAAATTATACTAAATGTTTCAATACATTGGTGGTATTTTAGATAAAATTTTTCATCTAGAGATTCTTAAACAATCATTACTCGAATTTCTTTAGAATCTTATCCTCGAAGATTTTCATTACTATCATTATTGGTATATAAAAAAATACACATGGATTAATTCGTGATGCTATTGTATGAAAGTTTGTTTTTAGAAATGAAAAATAAATGAAAATTTTTTTGCATTGAGAATCATTCTGAATATTTCAATTCTTTGACAATATTTTTAAAAAAATTCTCTCACTTAAGAAATTCTTAGGAATCATTACTTTGACTTAATGGAGTCCCAACATTGAAAATTCTCATTTAATTAATTTCAATTTTTCCTTTTCTTTTTTTTTAAACCTTTCTCTTTTCTTTAAAAAAATTTTAAGTTATTATAAATCATTTGTGAAAAACCCATTTTTTTAATTGCACCCTTAATCATTCATAAACAATTTCATATATCTAATACCAAAATATTATAAAATAAATAAATAAACAAATGAACAAATAAAACTAAAGTAATATTTACCATAAGTTAGGTTAGGATCCAAGTCAAAATGACATGATCCAAATAGTTGGACTACAACTTAGGCTAAATTTTTGATGGGTTAAGGTAAAATAGATTAGGTCGGATGGATCCGATTCATGGGTCATGTTGACCCACAAGGTGCTTTACCTTTTTTTTAAATTATAAAAACTAAAGTTTTTTTCCAACATCATTTCAACTTTTTCAATAAAAAAAAACCTCTTTTTTCCTTTAAAGAATCGAACCATCCTCTTCAAAAGAAAACCTAAAGCCATATGTCGATGGTTTTAATGGCCATCACTACCGCACATTGCCTTTGGCCGGTGTCTGTTTGTCTCCAAAGTTTCCCCCTTAAACACCCCTTGACCCTCACTTCTTAAATCCAACCTATGCTTTTCAAAAATCAACACGAATAATCCTAGATCTAGGTTTACAGTTATGATGAAAACTACCCAAAATCTTCTCTGTTGCTGCATAATATGGTCATCGTTTTCAACTATCTCACAACTATTTACCACAAGCAACATTCCTTATGCTAGTGTTGAGGTTTTTCACCGAGAGGAAGATAGAGTGTTTTTTTTATTTTTTTATTTTTTTATGTTGTGATTTTTTTTGTTACGACATGTTTTTTTTCATTTGTGGGTGAAAAAAAGGCTGGTTGAAGAGGGTGTTTAAGCATCACCTAAAGAATTATGTTTTGTCATGGGTAAGGAGAACTTTAGTTCAGATAAAGGCCCTAGAGGTGTGGCTGGTCTATGGAAGAGAAGGCTATGCTTGGCTAAATGGGTTAGAGGCTATGGATTCGTGCTGGGAAATGGTTGTCAAGCTTGGGTAAGCTGGGATTGTGGTGGTTGATTGTATCGAGATAGGGGGTTATTGGCTATGACCTTAGGGGAAGGGCTATGACCTTAGGAGAAGTGCTATAACATGTGTTGGGGCTGGGGAAAGGTTATAGTTGGTGTAGGGGATGGATGGGTTTGGTATGGGTGAGGGTGTAAATTAAAGGGCTGACGGGTGGCTTGTGCAAGTGAAAGCTATTATCATGGTAGGAGTTTTTAGGTATTTTTGGCTGATGATTGGTGTATGCAGGGTTATGTTGATAAGGATGGTGCTTGATGAGTGCAATGGGTGGTGCTGATGAGTTCTAGGGTTGGCATGGGTCTTGGAATGGTGTTAGGGAGAGGTTAGCTGATGCTTTGGGTAGTGGGTGGTGTTGATGAATTCTGGGGTTAGTGTAGGCCTTGGAATGATGTTAAGGAGGGGTTGACCAGTGTTTCGATTTTTTTATTTTTCTTAATTTTTTTGGTTTTTTTTTGTCTTGATTGATTTTTTATAATAAATTTGACCTGTTGAAAACAAATTTAAAAACTCTTTTAAAGAAAAACTTTACAACTTTTGAAACTAGAACAAAAAATCATGTTTGGAGGTCTTATAAATCTCAAAATTAAAATAGATTTAGCTAAGAAGACTTACGAATCATGTCTGAAAGATTTAGAGATTACGTCCGGAGATCATACAAATCTTAACATCTTTGAATGCTCTTCCAATCATAGGCATTGAAACTTTAAAAATTTAAAATGTTTTGCCCAAAAGTCTTGGAGATTATGCTCAGAAGTCTCACAAATCTCAATATCTTTAAATGCTCATCTCAATTAGAGGCACTGAAACTTTAAAATTTTAAAATATTTTACTCAAAGGTCTTGAAGACTATGCTAGAAGGTCTTACAAATCTCAACATCTTTGAATGCTTTTCCAAATTAGAGGTATTAAAACTTTGAAAATTTAAAATGTTTTGCCCAAAGGTCTTAAAGATTATGCCTGAAGGTCTTACAAATCTCAACATCATTGAATGCTCTTCCCAATTAGAGGCATTGAAACTTTGAAAATTTAAAATGTTTTGCTCAAAGATCTTAAAGACCTGGGTGTTAGCTTGATTGGGCTTAATTTGATTTGGGTGCTAGCTAAACTGGGCTTAAAGCACTAGTTAATTTGGGTTTAGGCTCCAGCTAATTTGGGCTTAGGTGTCAACTAATCTGGGTTTGGGTTGATTTGAATGCTAGTTAGAGTAGGCTTAAGTATTATCTTGTATCATATCTCATCTTTTTTCATTCATTTTTTCAACAATCCTTCCTTTTTTTGTTGATAATTTTTTTTAACTTTTTAAACCATTTTGACATTTTGGTCTCTTGTCAAACTATTTTCTCTTTTTTTCATCTTTTCATAATATAATTCCTTATTTCTTTTTATCCCTCGCAATAAATATAGGTGACTTTTTTCATAATGCAAATGCCAATGTTTCTTTCATGTAGATGTCCCTACAAATACTTTTTTTATAATGCTGATACCATGATGCAAATACAAATATCTTTCTTATGATGCAAATACAAATGCTTTGGTTACGATGTAGATGATGTAAATGCGAATGTTTTTCTCATGATGTAGATGCAAGTGATGCAACTACGAATGTCTTTTTTATAATGTAGATGCAAATGTGAATATTTTTCTCATGATATAGATGCAAGTATGAATACAAGTGCTGTAAATATGAATTTTTGTTTTTTGTTTTTTGTTTTTGTAGCATACAGATCCAATATCTTTCTTATGATGCAAATATGAATGCAAGTAATGAAAATGTGACTATTTTTTTAATTTTTGTAGCGTACAGATTAAATATCTTTTTTATGATGCAAATATGAACGCAAGTGATGCAAATGCAAACACTTTTTTTTTTTGTTTTTGCAACATACATATAAATCTGATGATGCACATGTAATGATGGAAATGTGATTTTTTTTAATTTTTTATAGTATACAGGTCAAATGTCTTCTCATGATGTAAATGTGAATATGAATGCAAGTGATGCAAATACAAAGACTTTTTTTGTTTCTTTTTTTGAAAAATCTATGTTCAATTTTTCAAGGTTTACTTTTCACTAAAAATGATCTAAATATTTTGTACAAAATGTTCAAATAATCTTCAAACTTTTCAAAAGTGATCACAAAATTACTCTACATAAAGTATCTATGTAATCAATGAGAAAAGTTAAAAACTTATAACTTTCAAATCTCTTGAAAATTGATGATTATTATTGGCTAAATGCTCAAATCAGGATAAAACATTTTGATGGTTGCTCAATTCAGGACCAAACATTTTAATTCATACAAATAAGGATCAAAAGTTATCAACTTGTAACAATGTAAGATTTATTTATATGGTAAAAGGGATGTGCATGTTATGCACCTTTAAATTGCCCACATGTAAAAGCCATTACAGGCAAACATGACATGGAATATAATGTGAAATTAATTTATCCACGTGTAATGACAACCTATCTAAGATTTTGGCTGTTTTTTATACTTATTCTATTTTTTTGGTGTTCTTCTTTATCCTTTTTATCTGTAATAATGTAAGACAACTTCAATTTAGGGTTTTTTCCTCATTTTTTCTAATTTTTCACTATAAATTGAAAAAAGTTTTTTATTAAAATAATATCTGATTACAATGTCTTATTTAAATATCAGTTCATCTAGCAGTGTAAATTCAAGGTTGATATAAATTTTAGTTTTTTCTTATGCTTTGATTTTCTCTAAATTTGTTTTTCAAAATATTAAAATTGTAGGATTTCTAGAGGAGGGTCTTATGATATAAACATATGTAAACTAATTTCAGCTAGTTACCCTATAGAATGGGATTTTGAAGGAGAACCCATTTTCTATTGCTACAATATAAAGGTAGATAGGTGGACTTCATGGATGAATAACAATCATGGTAGAAGATTTTATGGATGCTCATATTATTTGATAAATTTATTGGTATTTCTTTAGTGTTTTTACAGGTATTTATTTTTTGATATTTTTTTAGTGTGATTGTAGGCTGATTAATTTATTAGTATTTCTTTGGTGTTTTTCCTGAAAAATACTTGCTGATATTTCTTGGTGTGATTGTAAGGCACTGTTTGTGAATTTCATTTCTGGCATGATCCTAAAATTTTTGAAAAAGCAAAAAGAGATTATTCTAGAACTGAAAAAAAAAAAGAAAATTTTTTATATGGTCATGTTTAAAGTTTGAAATATGAAGTTTCAAAGTGGAAGGAAAATGCTGGTGAAGTTGATGTTATCATAGAGAATATGTAGTTGATGAGACAAGTTAGTTTTTTTAGGTTGAAATTGAAAAAAAAAAGCAATAAAATTACTGGTGGTGAACAAGGTAGAGATGGCAACTAGAAAATAATTTGGCTTATATTATTCATTTTTATAATTGTATTTTATGTAATCTTTTTCAATGCCAAAAAAATTTTGGAAACTTAACTTATATGCTTGATAGTGGGTTATGATTGTTATGAAGGTCTATAAATGTTTGTTAAAACTCTTATTATATCAATGACAATTGAATCAATGTTATTTGCTATGAATTTTGTTGCTTTATGTTTTTAGTTGTGACAATGTGATTTAGTAAAATATATTTAACTTGCAATATGCAACTAGAAAGTAATATATGATGTAATATGATAATAGAGGCAATCTTATAACAAAGCAATTTGATGAATGTCAACAGAAAGTGTTCCTACACAATATTTAGTAAAGAAAACATTAACCAATAGAAAGCTAAATAGAAAATGTTCTTACAACATTAACAAGAAAAAACAATAGTTAACATCAGTAGCTAGCAGCAACAATCAACAGAATAGAAATCAACTTCTTAGAATTTTTGTTTCCCCTTATTTCTATTAGAAGCAAGAACTTGACTTTCTTGAGTACCAATTACATCATTAACAACTCTCTTTTTGCCTTTGCTTGTCCCAATTGCTATCACTTTCTCACTTCTCAATCCAGGCTGTTGAATAACATTTATCAAGTTATAATAGGTAATATTTAAAGAAATAAAATAATATATATATATGTTTGGTAAAGAATCACTCACATTTAAGATTTGTCTCCTTGTTTCTAAGTTTCCATATAATCCAAAACCTTGCAAGACTTTTGTCTTGCCTCTGGTGGTAGATCTAATAGTGTGCTTATTATTGTGATTTCCAATCCTGTTTGCTAAAATTGCTTTCTTCTCAGTGGTTGTTGTAAAAGAGTTGCACTTTAATAAATGACTTTTTTTCCACCAGTCATCCCATAAAGTCTCCCATCCTCATCTGTAAAACATCTTCGAGTAGATTTTGTTGGCCTTTTAGACTTTAATTTTGCATTTTCAATGGCAACAGGAGCAACAACATTGACTAGATTTGAAACTTTTGTTAAAACTAGAATGGAAAGTGGATATGAAACTGGAGTTAAAACTGGAATGGAAACTAGGTTTAAAACTAGATTTAGGGTTTGTATAGATGCAATTATAGTTGTAATTACAGATGCAAAGCCATTGATATTAGCTAAAGTAGATGCATATGTGAAACTAGATTTGGATGTAGAAGCAAAAACTGATGCGGAAGCACCATAAGTAGTAGCTGAAGCAGTAGCATGGTTGTTTAGACCATGTGTAGCTTCAATATGATCTACAATACTTGATGCACTTTAGTTCATGTTCTGGTCTCCAAATCTGAGCACATGATAATCTTACTGTCATGGATAAAACAATAAAGTTGAATTGATTGGTTATGACACTTTAACAAAAGAGGATCCATAATAGTACGATGTTTATAATAATAAATAAAAATAAAATAAAATGAAATTATCTGATTGCCTACCATAGGATAGCTTATTTTGTTGTGCCTTAGTTGATGACATAGTTTATATGTCATTATCATGCCCTTTCTTGACAAATTTATTGAATTGTTAGTTTTTTTTTTTTTTTTTTGGGCTTATCATGATATTTTCTTTTACTAGTTTTGGTCTTGCCTGGCATTTTCCTAAACTTTGGGGGCAGAACATTATCTTTTGTCCTTAGTTTGGCCTAATCTTTTCTTCCAAGCATAGGTTGTAAAGAATTACTATAAGACTATAAATTCACCTCTTTATGATACCAACTAGACATAAAATCTTCAATATTTCCACCTAGATCTTTAATTGCACATATGGCATGTGCACATGGGATATTAGAAAGTTGGTACATTCTACAACTACATGTTTTCTTATCAAACTGGACAATGAACCTATTTGCACCTACATCTATTTCATATCCACCATCTCCATTAAATGTAACTACACATTGTGATGCTATAGCTGTATTTTTTTCTATCACTTTTACAATGTTATAACCAATCACACCTTTTCACTTAGAGCATTCTTTTCTTTTCTTCCCAATTCTTACCATCAGAGACCTTTTTATGTTTTCAAATAAAGAAATCACTAATTTTTTTCTTTGCATCTAGCAATGTCCCATTGAATGTTTCACATAAATTGTTGTTAACCAACTTACATCTATAGTCTATGTTGAAGAAGGCTCTACACCATTGTTGAGGTGGGGCTTTTATTATATCTACAGCTACAGTCACATTCTTTTCCTATAATTTTTTCATGTTTTTTTTTTTAAATTATCTAACTATTGAAGACTTAGTAATTGTCCAAAAAACGCTTTTTATCTCCTTACCCTTATGTTCTCTTAGCCCAATTAACATATACATGCCTAGCACAGAATTTATGTTTAGCATCTGAAAGTAATTATGCAGTTGCATTATCAAGTCCCTACACCATTTAATTAGTTAAAGTATTCAGTATATAATTTGATTTGATTTCAATAATTCAGTACATCTAAAAATAACTAATAATGAGTTAAAGTATTAAGTACATAATTTAATTTAAACTAACATATAAATATTTACCATTGGTTGATCTATCATGATTATCCATCCTATACCATTTCTCAAAGACACCAAGTCTGATTTCAACAAATCGAGAAACTATTTTCATGAAGCTGTGCATTCCATTTCCATTAATGCCCAAGCCACTGGAAACATTTGATTGTTTCCATCTTTATCAACAACACATAGCAACTCACACTTTGTCAAACTTTTAAGCCAACAACTATCTAGTCCTAAATTACCCAAGGAAATTGTTTTGCAGCACACTTGCCTCTAACAAAATTCTTATAGTTCTTTGCCCAAATGATACCCCTATTTGTCCTAATAGATAGTAAGGACACAATATATTTAATGAATTCTCAAACAACATACCTAACTCAATGTAAAGGGTTTTTGTATGGGGATTAGACACTAAGAACTTACTTCTAATCCTAGTAGCATCATTAACTATCTCATCCTCATCACTGATAGGCTCACTATACTTATAAAAGTCATAGTACTCATTTTGATATCCATCATCAATATCTTTATCGACTGGTGTGGTTGAATTTGGTTCCATCATAGGTTTATCCCCTTCACTACTATTTATATCAGTTGTATCTTCAAATTTTACCTTAACCACATCATCATTTTCTAACTTGTTGCCCATTTTTGCCCCAACCACATATTTATTTCCTACCATTGTTGCCTCAACATCATCTTCAATTTTTACTTTTGCTACCTCAGTTACATCTTTATTCTCTACTATTGCTTCCTCAACTAACTTTTCAATTCCTATCCTTTCATTCCCTACTGCTTCACCTACATGTTGATTTTTTACCCTTTCATTCCCTACTACATTAGCTATATGTTGACTTTTTACCCTTTTATTCCTTACTACCTCAACTACATCTTTTACTTCAGGTCCTATTAATAGCTCAAGAGCTAAAATAGCTTCATCTATACCACGTACTATATACACCTCAACTACCATATACCTAATCATATCAAGAGTGCTTCTATCATCATTTACTACCATTGAGCCATCAGCTAGTATTTTTTCAGGTTTTAAATACAATGTCTCATTAATAATCATATACCTAGCCTCATTACAAATTTCTAACAACTCAAAGTAATATATCTTATTAGGATCAACTGTCAATTCCTCTACTATCTCATTTATATACATTAGATTATGATCATTACTAACAAAAGCACTAGCATAGTAAAATCGTAGAATGCAATTATCAAAACTCATACTGCAAAACCAAAAAAATTAAATTTTGTCACAATAAACCCTAAAATTTAGCAACAATAGTTGATAAGTGCTATAAGAATCATTTTTAGCAAAAATTTATGTTATAAGTGTTATAAGAAACCCTAAATCCCTGACAATGAAAATTACAATTAGTTTAAGTGTGCATATCCCTTACATTGTTATCTAATTTCTATTATAATATTTTACTTTATTATAAAAATTTTGTACTAAGCTTTTACTTTGCTATAACCAAGGATCTTTCTTTGAAATGTAACTTTCTTTTACAATAGATCTTTTATGTGCACATCATGGCTCAAAAGTTTAGCATGTTTTTCCTATGTTATTTTGTTTTTAAAATTAGAATTCACATGATTGATTTGATGTTGTTATTTGGTAATGTTTTTGGCAAGATAATTTATAGAATGGACTTGAGGTTGTGATCATGCTTATACTTAAGCTTGGTTATATTTTTGGTGATTTTGTGGCTGGTTTTGTGGTCAGTTCTGTGGCTATTCTCATCATAATTTTGTTCTTGAACTGCTATAGTTGACAATTATATTGGACTTGGCTAAAATTTAGGAGATATCTTGAAAGTTAAGTTTTTTGTGTATATTTTTGGAATCTTTTTGGTTAGGTAGTGGGGTGAAAATTCAATTCCAACCTTTTGACATAATAGTTTAATTACTAAACAAAATTTATGTTGTAAATGTTTTCAATCCAAAATTTAACCCTATTTATAATCCTAACTACCATGAATTATTTTTTTTATTTTGTATCAAATAATATTTATTTTTTATGCTAATTAATTGGCTTCACTTATGCTATAAATTAAGACAACAGTGTGGGTGATCACTTATATTAGCACTAGTAGAGGTCTAAATGATGGGCAAGAATATATAAATAATTATGTCTAAAAAGAATATGTCTAAACAGCAGAAAATCCTAACTATAAGAACAACAACAGAGAACCTTACCTATAACTTTGAGCAATTAAGAACAATGGTAAAAAACCCTAATTAAGGAAGGCTCGATAAAGGTTGCAAGGATTTCTCTTAGGCTCATGAAAGAGATAATTTTTTATAATTTTTTTAAAACACTTTTTTTTATTAAAAACATGATACTTTAATGTACGTCAAAACTAGCCATTATTTATTGAAAAAGATTTAGGAAGAGAAAAAGGTTGGTTTTTTATTTTCACTTTTTAGTAAAATACAAAGTTTTTAATAATTACTGATCTTTCAAAAGGTTTTGCATTGTGACTTTTTATTCTTGATAGAAACTTGAAACTCTAAAATTCTTTTGGGGCCTCAAGAGTGACTCTAGCTCGAAATTGCCCTTTTTAGGTTTTCACCTTAAAGCTATATTTTCTAAAAATGAAGAACTTGGTAACATTTTGCCAATTAATAACAAGTATATACAAATTTTCAAGGACATAGCTTTTTAATTCAAGTGTCCACATTTGATCAAAATAGATTTTTCAAGATATGTAATGTAGGCCAAGATTTAAGGTTATGAAAAAAATAGATAAATAAGCTCTAAATATGATATTCAGGATAATTAGGCCAAAGATTTTATGGAGCATTCTCTAGATGAAAAGACATGTGTTTTTCTTTCTTTGCTATTTTTTTTTTTGGAAACATTTGGCTTCAACTTTAGCATTTTACTCTTTTGAATTCTATCTTCTTTTTATTTAAGATTCTAACTAATATTTTATTCGCTTTTTGCTTTAGGCTTTCATCTCCGAGGTGTATGTCATTTTTTTTTTTTTACTTTTTTTTAAAAACATTTGACTTTATCTTTAGCATTCTACTTTTTTGAATTCTTGATATTCTAATTGAAGCTTTATTCATTTTTGCCCTAGATCCTTATTTTTTAGATACATATATTTCTTTTTTGCTCTTTGCTCTTTCTTTTTTTCTTTTTTTTTTCCTTATTTTTTTTACTTTTTCGTATTTTTTGAAACATTTGACTTCATCATTTGTAAACTACTTTCTTGAAGTTTTGGGATTCTAACTAAAGCTTTATTTACCTTTTGCCCTAGGCTCTCATCTTTAAAGTGCATGTTAGATGCCCTCAATATTAAACAATTTTCTTGAAGTTGGTTTCTTAAAGATATCCTTATTTTACCCCCTAATGTAAAAGATGATCTATGGTCAGGGTTCATTTTGAAACAAAAAATTTAATAGGCTTAAATAGGTAACAGGTGGATAATTTTTCTATATGCGAAAGATAGAGAAAAATGGTCATTCATCATTTTAAACATGATCATTTAGTTAGAAGAACAAATTATTTGAAGAAAGAGATAAAATGCTTCTTTTTTTATTTTTTTCTTTATTTTTTGTTATAACCATCGATCATTTTTGTGACTGATGCCCCATCTTGTTTTTCACTCAAAGTTTTTATGATGATGAAAATCAGGTTTTATGGGGTGTCCCAAGTTTGATCGCACAATTCATAAAAAAACTCATTTTGGTTTCAAATAGTTTGGCATTTATGGTAAAATGAAAGGAAAATGTCTTAATGCATGAAACAAATTATCTTAGGCGAGAAGGAATTTTGCTTTTTTTAATCAATGTGCCCTAGAGGGTGAAACAAAGACAACTTGAGAAAGAAAGTTTAGGTATTTTTCGTGTCTATGGTTATTGAAAGAATTTGAATGGTTCAATCATATTGGCAAAATTTGACATATATTGAATTACCAATTAAAAATTTGAAAGAGTTTCTTACTTGGTTTTCGAAATTCAAAATGAATTTTCAAAATTAGCCTATTTTGTTCATTGTCTCAAAAAATATTATTATCTCAATATATCAAAGATGACAAGGTTCACAAGTTGAAAGTCATGCCTTTTAAAAGATTATGATTGGTGAGTGAAATTATTCAAAATGACTGAAACATAAAAGTGGTCAAAAAAAGATGTGAAGGTATTAAATGAGTTTATTTTTTAATAGTAATCACCAATTACTTTAAGATTCTCACCTTTTACAAAAATGTATATTTCCTTTTAAAAAGGCTTTTTTTTTTTCCAAAAAAAAATTTAAGAATCTCAAAAAATGCATATATGGGACTTTATTCTAAAAAATTGTGAATTAATTTTTTTGGATTTTTTTTTGCAAAACATTTTTCATTTTATGATTTTGAAAATTAATTATGTAGGATTGTTATTCAAACAATTGCATAAAAAGAAAATTTCATAGAAAAATTGAAAGCATTCATTTCTTCTAAAATAAAGTTAAACAAATTTAATTTAAATAAATCTTAAAGACTCTATACACATATTATACAAAAAGGGTCAAAGGCTTAAAAGAAGATCATCCTATCTTGATTTTTCAAAACTCGAGACCTCATTCTACATTCCAACTCTTCACATTTTGTAGTTGGATAGAATCAACTTCGATTGTTCCATCAGTTTTAGAGTCAAAATACCATTCTTGATAAGATTTTCAACCTTTTTTTTAGCTGTTTGTATTTTTTAGTCAAATTACCAATTACCCTCATATGATAATCACACTTGCTATTAGGATTATAACTCCTTATTGATGGATTTAGTGTTATTTTTGGAGGCTCGCAAATAAGGTATCGGCTTACTATTAGTAAAAGTAATTGGTAAAAAATAAGGATTGAAAGTTTCTCTTGATCATTTCTTAGTTTTTTTGGTTCTTTATTGGTTGGGTGGTAGGCTCAAAGGTAGGGACAAGATCATGAATGGTCATTTAAGGATGGAATTTGCTGAAAAGCTTAAATGCTGGCTTGGTTGGCAAAGATATTAGCTTTGAGAGATATTTCCTTTGACCAAGAAGTGGGGTTGATGAAAATGATAAAGATTGCTAGGATGAAATTCTTGGGTAAATGTTCTCCAATGTGACTGCTTGCACCTCCCTTTCATTCTTTTCTAATGTATTTCTCTTTTCAGCACCAATTGCATCTTTCAACTTAATCTTACCATTCTTGATTGCATTTTTTATGATTTCCCTAACAATCACCATATCAGTAAAGTTTTTGGATATATTCCTAATCATTCTTTTGTAATAAGGAATGTTCAGGGAATTGACAAATAAAATAGTGATTTTTTTTTTGACGGGGTGGTTATACTTAGGCTGTCATGTGGCTCTATCTGTGTGCGTATTCTTTGAAAATTTCAATTGACCTTTTCTTCATGTTCTGTAGGGACAACCTATCTAGCACTATATCGTCAATGTTTGTATTATGCTAGGAAAGCCCTAGCCAAATCATTCCATGAGCAAATCTTGTTTCGATCTAATTAGGTATACCATCTTATTGTAGACCTGGTGAGACTATCTTAAAAACAATATATCAACAACTTATCATTATGAGTGTAGCTTGTCATCTTTCAGCAATACATGGTAATGAGTGTTTAAAGGCATTTTGTTCCATCAAACTTGTCAAAATCTAGGACTTTAAATTTTGATGGAATGACAAAATTAAGCAATAGACTAAATTCACTGGCATCAACACTCCTGTATATATCACGGCATTCAATTGCCTTTAGTGTCTCTTTCAACAAGTTATATTTATCCTTCATCAGTATATCTCCTGTTGGATCTAACTCTTTTTTCAATTTCTTCAATTCTTTGAGATCATCCAAATTTGGCATAACAATAGAGTTGTGGGGAGTAAGCCCAGGATTGACATTTATCTAAATTTAGGGCAACTTGGTAGAAATATTAGTAGTATAAGGTTGATGGGTTGTTAATTGTACTTGTGATATATGTAAGTCTTCAACATATGGATATGCAAACCCAAATGGACACAATGGTTCTTCAACAGCTATTTTCTCCCTTACCTTGTGTGTTTCAACAATTTCTTTTCCTTTTGTCAAACCTGCTAACATCTGTTTTAATTCTGTCAACTGTCTGTCTATATTCTATTACATTCCCGTAATTATTTCCTTAATCTCTCATTGGGCCCTTTCCATTCTATCCATCCAACTTGCATTTTCATTTTCCATGTTTCTAGTATAAGCTCAAGTGTTATAAGTGTGTAGATTTAACTAATCTTGTTTCCTAGGACGTACTATCCTTAAACTTTTATTGATTACCAAAAGTCATAAATGCATGACATAAATTATGTTATTAAAACTTTCAAAAATATCTTTTTGGTTTGAAAGTTTAATAAAAGTATATTTACAATCACCATTCCTTGTCCTTGGTTGGTATGAAAAACATGAATTCAGACAAATGATGCATGATATGCAAATCAAATTATATTATTATTATTGAAAAAAAGGCTTAAGTTCCATCCTACATTCAGGTCAGCTTATTTAAAGACATTTCTTTTACCTCAAAAGTTTGATAAAAGCATATTTACAACCATCATTCTTTTCCTTGGGTTTCTTTAGGCCTACCATTATTAAAAAAAAAATGACATGTAAATAGAGAGGTCCATTCATAAAAAATTCAAGTCAAGAGAAGTTTTCATTAATTCCCAAAAGTTTCACATTTACACATCATGAACCATTATAGGACTAGGGCCATAAAGTGCCAGACTCACTCATCTCTCTCTTGTCTCATCTAAGAAATCCAAAAAAGGTTGATTATGATTACTGGTGGGGATAACCCTTTACTTTAAAGTTTTTACTTTTTATTCATTATCTTGGCCAACTTTATTATTGCCTACAACACTACTTGCTATTTCAACATGGATCGATGAAGGATTCTTGTAAACAACTAGCTTCATTTTGGTGTCAAAATATAAATATCCAACTTTCATCAATCTTTGTACCTTGTATTTGAAAAACATGCAGTCTTATAGAGAATGGCCCATGATACCAAATTTGTATTCATATCAAGCATTGAGGTCATATCATATAGGATATGGTGGTTTGAAAGGTTTAATAAGAACAGAGACAATAAGGTAATTTTTCAGGAATAGTGGTTACAAATCTATGTAGGACATAGGTATTGGGTCAATAGGGTTTTTCCTTTAATGCTAGTGGTGCGAAAGTTTTTCTATTCTATAATTGGGTTGTTTTGTTGGAAAAATGCTACTATAGTTATTGTTGGAGTGAATTGGGAAACTCTGAGTCAGAAATTGAGTTAAAAAAGTGGTGATAGGATAGTATATTGAACAAGTAGTTGTGAAATGTGAGGTGGTAGATATGAATTTAGGTATAAAATTCTTGAAGATTACATGAAATTTTGAGGCATAATCTTAGGTGCTTAGAAAGAAGGTCGAAAACAGTCATGAGAAAGACATAAGTGTGGGTTTGGACTTAGGATAGCTGGTGAGGGTTATTTGAAGCCAAGTGACTCCATCTTGGAAATTAGACTTTTGAGTTCAATCATTTGTGTGGCCGATTCACCTATTCCTCTTTTGAGCTAGCCCAAACTTTGGTCATTATTTGAATCACCTAGTGCTTTAGTATGCTTGGAAAAAATGCTAAAACCAACAGGAGCCAATTGATCTTGATTTGATGGAACTGAAAGTGATGGCAATCTTTGAGGCACAACAAACTTAACCATACCATTACCTTTAATCATTTCTATTAATTGAGCAATTTGTTGTTTTATCTCTCGAAACTCGTGCCAAAATTTCTCTTTATTTAACTTTAATGCACTAATTTTTGCTTTCAATTGATCTTCCATTTTTGCCATTCTAATTCCCACCAAGATAGACATTTTTATTCCATGACTTAGACTAAAAAATTTTATATTATTGCCTTTATTAGATTAATGTCACAAAACAATTTTTAACATATATGGCACATAGAACATGTTTACGAATATGACAATGATGCCTAAAGAATGTCATGAAATACAAATATGCCTAAGACAATGGATTTTCATATATACAAGGCCCTAAATGACAAGAATTTCATCACCCATTAATCTGTATGCAAGAGATGTAATATTCTGTTGCCAGGGGTGGTGAGGTATATTCATGTGAAATGTAATGCATGTTTTATAAAATCCTACCTTTCATGAATCCATATGCATGAAATGCAACAACATACTACACGAGTGATGAGATATATACTTATGACTAGTGCAGCCTACTTGTATGAATTACACTAACCTATCATGTGCATGGATATGTCTACATGAAATGCAATGCACATGTTGTGTTGGCCTAATAAGGTTGACATTGCCTTAGGATATATAATGAGAAGGAGTATATGCACTAACTATTAAGATGTGCATGGGATGCATGTGCTTGAAATGGAATGCATGTACAATTTATTGATGTTAATGAGATGGAATTCGTGTATTATCTTATTATGATGTGCATGGAATGGGGTACATGAATTATCTTATTATTTTTTTAAATGATAAAAATGTATGCAAAAAGATCAAATGAAAATGAAAAATGAAACAACACTCAAAGGAAAAATTCAAGAACACACATTTTTTATCATACAAAATAACTAGGATTCGAAAATTAATTTTTATTTGGCCAATAAACAAAGAAGTTAAGAAAAATCTTTAATTTTTTTAAAATTTTTCTTTTTTAGTTTTTTTTCTATGCTTGTTGGATAATGCTAAAAAAGATTCTCATTTTATTCTAAAATATTTTATGAAAATGCAAATTTTGAGTAACTACAAAATGAATAAACTACATGTCAAAAGAAAGTTATCTTTTTTCTTTTTTTTTTCCAAGAAAATGCTTTTCTTTTATTATCTATTTCTTTCTTTTCAAAATTTTAATTTTACTTGTATCCCTAAATGTATATTAGAGTTTCCTAATTTAGGGTAATTTTTATAAAAAAGGTTGACAAAGTTTTACCCAAGGTTGGTCCCCTAAGGTTTATGATATGCTAAGCGAGGATTTATACATCTAAAAGTTCTCAAATTATTCCTCACTGATATTCACACAAGATTAGTATGACACTCCAATCCTTACTCATTATAGGCTATGAACAAAAATGGTTCAATTTGAATGGGAGTATTTCGCTTGCTATTACGGAGGTTATCACTTCATAAGAGCAAATGTACTCTATCCCCTCCTATAAAGGACGGAGACCAAGTAAAGAGCCCGAGTATAGAGCTCATAAATGATAAAAAATGCATCATTGTGTGTGTGAAAGAAAATGACATCACAATTTCTATCTTACATGCCCCACAGTTTATTAAGAATAATATATAAAAAAATAAATAATGGACAAATGATATAATTTAAATGAAATGCATGTAAAATTTTTATTACTATTGTTATCTTAAAAAATAAAATCAAAATCAAGAAAATTAAAGTTAAATATCAATTAAGATCATTAAATCAAAATTAAGAATAACACATAATTAATTTTTGACCTGATTCACTAAAAAAATGACATCCTCAATGGAATTACCAAGCTGTCGTAACGATTTTATGAACCATTAAACGAATTTAAAAGCAAAAGAAGGAGTCACCACCAATATCTTTTTGCTATGTATGATTGGCCACCTATTAAAACTTAACTTCTTAATAAAATCTTAAAATTAATTAAAATTTATTAAAAAGATAATTTTTGAATTTGTGAAAATAGTTTGGGTTTGGGAGTCAGTTATGTATGGGGAATAATTAACACTCCGACAATGCCTGTTACAAAATGGTACCAATTAATTATCTGTTATCTTTTAATTTTGACAAAAAAAGTCTTAATTTTGGCATTTAAAAAAATTAATTTTGTTAATTTTTTTTGTTTAAAAAAAACATATATATATATTTAGTTGTTTGCTTGAAAAATAAATAATAACCTTGCATGTTGAAAAATCTTTAAAAGTATTCCAATACTCTGGCAATATTAAGAAGAATTTTTTCACCTAAGAAAATTTTAAGAATCGTTACTCGAAATTCTTAAAAATCTTATCCTCGATGGCTTACATCTATTTTCAATATTTATTTTCAATAAAAACGATAAAGTATGATATCTATAATTTAAAATCAAATAATATTTTCTAAAAATTC
The DNA here is from genome assembly GCF_047325235.1 of Durio zibethinus. NCBI lineage: Eukaryota > Viridiplantae > Streptophyta > Magnoliopsida > Malvales > Malvaceae > Durio > Durio zibethinus. The sequence continues at coordinate 7,287,560 of NC_143175.1, forward strand.
ATTTCTATTATTAAAATGAGAAATCATTATTGAAAATTATAATAAATGCTCCAATATATTGGTAGCATTTTAAATAAATTTTATCACTTAGAAATTCTTAAAGAATCATTACTCAAATTTTTTTAGGATCTCATCTTCGAAGGTTTTCATTACTATCATTATTGGTCTATTAAAAATACACATAGATTAATTCATGATGCTATTGCATAAAAGTTCATTTTTAAAAATGAAAAATAAATGAGAATTTTTTTGAATTGAGAATCATTCTAAATATTTCAATTCTTTGACAATATTTTTAGAAAAATTCTCTCACTTGGGAATCATCACTTGGACTTCTCGAAGTCTCATCATCAAAATTCTTATTTAATTAATTTCAATTCTTTTTTTTTATTATTTTTTTTAAAACCTTTCTCTTTTCTTTAAAAAAACTTTGAATTATTATAAATTATTTGTGAAAAACCCATTTTTTAAAATTGCATCCTCAATCATTCACAAACAATTTCATATATATAATACCAAAATATTATAAAATAAATAAATAAACAAATGAACAAATAAAACTAAAGTAACATTTACCATAAGTTGGGTTAGGATCCAAGTCAAAATGACATGATCCAAATAGTTGGACTACAACTTGGGCCAAATTTTTGATGGATCGAGGTAGAAATAGACCCGGTTGAGGTAAAAACGGATCGAGTCAGATAGGTCTGATTCATGAGTCGAGTTGACCTGCCATGTACTTTACCTTTTTTTTAAAACTATAAAAGCTAAATTTTTTTTTTAAAACAACATTTCAACTCTTTCAATAAGATAAAAAAAACCTATTTTCTTCTTTAAAAGAAAACCCAAAGCCATACGCCAACGGTTTCACCGCTTACCACCATTGCACAAAATCTTTGGTTAGCATCTATTTATCTCTAATGTCTCCCTTCCAAACTCTTCTTAACACTCTCTTAATAAATCCAGCTTATGTTTTTAAAAAATCAACATGAATAATCCTAGATCTAGGTTCACAATTACAATGAAAACTGCCTAAAACCTTTTCTGTCGCTACTCCAAATGGTTGCCGTTTCCAACCATCCCACAGCTATATGCCAAAAGCTATACTTCTCACATCGATGCTGAGGTTTTTTCCCTCGAGGAAGACTGTGTGTTGAGAAATGGTTGTGAAGGCTAAGTAAGTTGAGATTATAGTGGTCAATTGTATAGAGACAGTAAGGTTATTGCCTGTAAGCTTAAGGGAAAGGCTATTATAGATGTTGGGATAGGGGAAAGGCTGTGGTTGGTGTAAGGGATGGATAGGTTTGGTGTAAGCAAGGGTATTGATCAAAGCGCTGGCGAGTGGCTTGTGTGGGTAAAGGCTATTAGCGTGGTAGGATTTTTTTGGGTATTTGTGGTTAGTGATTGGTGTGTGCAGGGTTATATTGACAGGGTTGGGGCTTAGTGCATATAATAGGTGGTGTTGATGAGTTCTAGGTTTGGCATGAGCCTTAAAATGGTGTTAAAGAGGGGCTGGCCGCTACTTCGAGTAGTGGGCGGTGTTGATGGAACTTAAAAAAATTGTTGCTTTCCCCCCGATGTCTTTTATCTTTTCTGGTTTTTATTTGGTCACTTGTAACAACCATCCAAAATTTTTAGTATGCAGGTTAATGGAGTAAGGCACTAGGCAATTTGGCTTGTTATGGTAGCAAGCTACCGGCCACTTCTTTTTGTTATGTATCTTTGTTTTCCTACCTTTTTTATCCTTTTTTTTCATTTTTTTAATTAATTCAATAAATAAAAAAAGATAAGAATAACAACAAAAACAAAACAATAAAAATAAAATTAGGCTTTGAAATTTAATTCGGACTTAAAATTGAAGTTTGGGCCTTTAAACTTAAATAATCAAATTTTGAATCGATTCGAATTAGGTGAATTCCAAGTTATGCAAGTCAATTCAAAATTGATTAATCCGAAACAAACCTTAACGAGCTTAATTTAATTAAATCCACATAAGTTAGCTTAAATTGAAATGTTAAAATCAAATTTAAAAATCAAACAAATTTGAGTCAGGTCAGACAAATTTGGGTATCTACAATGATGTTAGGTGTCCATCATGAGTGTGGGCAGCTTAAAGTGATCTAAAGGGTCAAGGCCTTACGAAATAAGCTTCATGGGAATGAGAGAAACCTAGAGTGGTTCCAGGCTGGCTTTTGACTAGCATTAATGTTGTGCCTTAAGGTTCTAGGCATGAAAGCATTGAAACATGCATACAGGCATGGTGTTGGGTTCTTACCATGTTAGAAGATTATTGTCTAGTGAGACTCAAGGCAGCATGCCTTTATATGAATTCAAGTTAGGTTAGTGTTTGGGATCGTAGTGGTTGTGGGCCTAGATGGCTGTTCAAGGCCACCCTAAAACTTATGGGCTAATGATGCAATAGGAGTTAGGTTCCTTTTTTGATGAGTTTAGGAATGATGTGTATGACCTTACAGGTCAAAGCTAAGAAGGGTTCATGTGGATGTAGCTTAAAGGATCAATAACAAGTTGTCCATGAGGAAATGGACTTACGAAAGGCTAACCTCAACTATAAGTAATCTTGGTGCTGTACAATTGTGTGGTTTTAGTCTAAGGAACATGTGGTTCATGACACTTGGTATCAAAGTCAAATTAGGCTCAACCATGGGACTAGACCCTGAGTGAGGCACTATGGAAATCAATTAATGCGATGTTAAGCTCAAAGAGAACTACTAAGATAAAAATGCGATATCATGACTATGTGGGCTCGACAGTGAGCCATTGATGTAGGCTAGGGGAAATTTGGCTTAGGTGTAAAGCCTTTAAGTAAGCTCTTGGATGCCAAGCGAAAAGCATGGGAGTCAAGCTTCACTTATCGGATGGTGTTAGCTCATGCAAGCATTTGGGGCACACTATGATAATGGTGTCGAGTTAGGCTATGAAGGCCAAACGAGTCTTATCTTGAAAGACGTGATAATGGTGTCGAGATGAGTATCTGGGTTCCAAACGTAAAGCCATTTTCTAAAGGCGGATGAGTTTGAGTTGGTTTATGATCAAGGGACTAAGTTTATGATGGTCGACAGATCATGAGTTATATTGGCTAGTGGACTATGAGTTATGGTGGTCAGCGGACCATGAGATTGTACAGGTCAATAGACCAATTAAGTTTGTATAGGTCAGTGGACCATATTTATGTTGGCCAAGAGATATGGTCTTCTGAGTTGAAGCGATCAACAGACCACAAAGTTGTTTAGTTTAGTAAAGTAAGTAAGCAAGAGTTAGCCAGTGGCTAAGGCTATGTGGATTATGTTGATCAAATGACCGATTAAGTTGAGTAAATCGATAGATTTGGCATGATGAGTTGCATACAATCAATGAGCTAGATGAGTTTAAGCAATACATGTACGACATATTGACTATGCAAGTCGATGGTATTGGCCTTGAGTTTAATAGACCCTGAGTATCAAATGGGTTGGTAAACCCTGGGATTGAGTAGGTTAGTTTCAAAGAACCTTGTGATTGTAGTGGATCAGTGGATCTTTGAGCACTAAGTAGGCTTATGTGATGCCTGTCGTAATAGTTTTGGAGACTGCTAAACAAATTTTGAAAACATGAAAATGAGTCACCACCAATCTTTTTTGGCTAGGTGTGATTGGCTACCTATTAAAACTTATATTTTTAATAAAATCTCAACATTTATTAAAATTTATTAAAAATATAATTTTTGGGTTTACGAAAACAGTTTAGGTTTCAAAATCGATTATGTGTAGAAAAAAATTAGTACCTCCATAGCACTCATAAAAAATAGTACCAATTAATTATGTATTATTCTTTAATTTTGATAAAAAGGTCTTAATTTTGGTAATTAAAATTAATTTTTTATATTTTCTTTATTGTAATAAAAAACATATTTTTATCTTTTTAATTGTTTGCTTGAAAAAAAAATAAGAACCTTGCATATTGAAAAATTCCTAAAAATATTCCTATACTTTAGTAATATTAAGATGAACTTTTCCATCCAAAGATTTCTTAAGAATCACTATTTAGACTTCTTAAGAATCCCATCCTTATTGATTCATATTTATCTTCAATATTTATACTTACCAAGCATATTGTAAAATATGATATCTATAATTTAAATTCAAATAATGTTTTCTAAAATTATTCTTTATACTAAAATGAAAATTCTTTATCGAAAATTATTTTGAATGCTCCAGTACATTGGTAGCATTTTAGATAAATTTTCTTACATAAAGATTCTTAAAGAATCACTACTCTTATTTTTTTAGGATCTCATTCTCGAAAATCTTGTTTACTTTTATAACATGATGCACATGGATTAATTTGTGATGTTATTGCATTGCATAAAACTTCATTTTTAGAAATGAAAAGTAAATGAGAGTTTTTTATATTGAAAATCATTCTAAATATTCCAATACTTTAACAATATTTTTTTTTAGGAAAAAAATTCTCTCATCTAGAGAATTATCAAAAATCACTATTTAGACTTCTCAGAATTTCACCATCGGAGGCTCATGTTTACTTTTCAAGAATTATGTGTATGCAATGCAAATGACAAAATATTAATGCCCATATTTTATTTTCCTTTTTTAATTAATAGATTTTTTTGTTAGTTAGTTTTTTATTACTTTTTTATTTAAAAAGGAAAATTTTTTATTTTATTAAAAATTTTTGTAAATACTCAAATTTGCTAGAAATATTTAAAAAATATCTTCTCATATAGAGATTTCTTAGACTTCACTACTCTAACAACTTCAAAATCTCATTATGAGGGATCTTGTTTACTTTTCCCTTTTTTTTTTTATTTATACTTAAATTTGAATTTATTATTGTTATTGTTATTCTTAAGCAAAAATAATCGATTATCACAAGTAATATTCATGTATCATTATATTAATTAGTAATCACAAAAAAAAATCTTTTAATTTTTCCTTTTCTCAACATTAAATTATATGTATTTTAAGAAAATAAAAGAATGAAAAAAAATCTTTTGTATTGAATATTTTCCTAAATATTCAATTACTTTGGTAGTATTTTTGAAAAAAAATTCTCACCTAGAGATTTTAAATAATCACTACTCAGACTTATTTAAAATTTCATCCTTAAAAAATTTATGTTTTATTATTATTTTTTTATTTATCAAATTTCTATGATAAAAAAACTATACTAGTTAAACTAAATTTATAATCCTAATTACTTAATAATTTTAAAAGTATTATTATTTTTATTATTATAAGCAATTAAAACTATTCAAATATGTGTTTATTTTAAAATATACACATGAAAATAAATAAACAACTAAATAAACAAAACTAAAATAATTTACCTTAAAATTGGTTAAAATCCAATTCAAAGAAAGGGTCCAAGATAGTTGGCTACAATTTAGGCTTATCTAGATGAAACAATCTGAGTGTAGTTCCAATGGGATCAACTAAGGTTAGGTTGGTCCTAGGTTACAAGTCATCAGGTGAGTGGGTTAATGTAGTCCTTCCGATTCGGGTTTGACTTTTTTTTTTTTAAGCTATAAAACCTTAAGCTTTTTTGTTTTAATCTCATTTCATCTCATTTTCCCTAAAAACAATTCCTAACCTTTTAAAGCAATATCAGATAACCCTCTTTTAACCCAAAAAATGATAGTCGATTGTCATTCTTGTCGCAGGCACTGCCAACCTCACTTTTTTCTCTATCTTTTTTTTTTCTTCTCTCTTTTGTTACACTACCATCTTCTTCTTTTCTCTTCTCCTAGCCATGCATGCCTTCTCCTTTTTTGGGTCAAAACCTGAGCCTTTTCTCAGCTGCAAGTCATTGGCGCCACCATAAACATGCCATCACTCTTTTTTTATGCTAGCTAACATTGCCTCTTTTTCTTTTTTTCTCTTAAATTTTTTGCAAAATTTGATTTTTTTTTTAACAGGGTTGCTTGGCATTCAGGTTCCTCCCCTTAAGGAGGACTATGATGTTTTGATTTTTTTGGTTGTGATAGCTTTTGAGTGGATCCCTTTTTTATGTTTTTTTTGTACCTTTTTTTAAAATTTTTGTGGTGGTTTTTTATGTGGCATAGAGGGGGTGGCTATTTGGACGTTGATAGTGGATAGGTGAGAAAGGTTTGTGGTTAGTGTTTGGGGATGGCACTGTGGCTCTTTTTAGGTGGTTCACGAGTTGAGTAATGGTTAGGGGAAAGGCTTTGGGTACATGAAGGCTGGGACTAAGGCTTGTGTTGGGTATTTTTTTATGGTCCTAGTGGGTGCTTAGTTATGGTGTGGGGAAGGGTTGGATCTGGATTTTGAAGGGGTTTGGTGTTGGTTTTCAAGGCTAGAGTTGTGTGGGTTTGGTTCTCTGTTACTGGTGGCCTTTGTAGTTGGTATAGATGTTGTGGATGAGTCAGGTTAGAGTGTGGGAAATAGGTTACGTCTATGATGGCAGATGCCTGGTAATGGTGCTGGTAGGTCTCAAGGAATTTGGTGTAATGGTTAAATGGGTGCTTAGAGGTTTGGAAATGGGTCCTGGAACTTGGTATTGGTGCTTGGAAAAGAGGGGTTGTTATTGGTGAGGCAGAGTGATTTCCTTTGAAGTCACTCCCTGAGTTCTGTTTATTGAACTTTGATTTTTTTAAAGTATTTTTTATTTTCCTCCTCTATATTTTTTGGCTCCCTTTAGTTTTTTATTTGTGAATTCAACCATAATAAACACAAAAATTAAATGTTTTGCAGTTTGAATATGTAGTCTGGAAAGCAAAATTGCTTAGTTGGTTATGGCATGAAGCTATCTTTGGTACAATGGTTATCGGCATTTCCATTTGTCTTCGTGTCCATTTTTGTTGTTTTGTTTTTTCATTATTTTTTTATTTTTGATTTTTCACTTTTTAATTAATTTAATCAATTCTAAATAAATAAAAGTAAAAAAAATAAAATAAAATGAAAATAGGTTTTAAAACTTAATTTGACCTTAAATAAACCTAGACTTCTTTTGGGCCTTCAAGGTTAAATAATTGATTTTGATTCGTAATTGAACAAAATTGGATCAAGATTTTATCCCATACAAAATGATCAAAAGCAATTAATTCAAAATAAGCCTTAAATGAGTTAATCCAATTTAAAAACTCAAATTAACCCAAGTCAAATTATTTGAATCCAACGTAAAAATTGAACAAAAGGCAAATCGATTCGAACAAAATTAGGTGTTTACATCTACCTTTTTTTTGCACATTACTGAGAATTAAGATAAGAACAAATTTGTCGAAAGTTACAATTCAAAATTTTTTAAAAATCTTTCTTGTCTTTTTTTTTTTTTTTTGGTTTTCTTGGTTTTTGGTTTTTTTTCAAAATAAAATACAATAATTCGAAGATTATGCTAAGAGATCTTACAAATCATGATATTAAAATGAATTCAGTTCGAAAGACTTATGAATCCTGCTTGGAAGACTTAGAGATTATGCTCAGAGGTCTTATAAATTTAGATATCTACAAAAGCTTCTCTAATCAAAAGCATTAAAACTTTAAAGATTTAAACATTTTTCCCGAAAGACTTATGGATCATTTGAATTTTCCCCCAGAAGCCTTATAAATCTTGATATTTATGAAGGCTCCTATAATAAGAGGTATTGAAACTTTAAAATTAAAAACATTTTGCTTAGAAGACTTATGAATTGCTTGAATCTTTGTGTGGAGGTCTTATAAATTTTGACATTTACGAAAGCTCATCTAATAAAAGGTATTGAAACTTTAAAATTTAAATATTATGCCCATAGGTTTTATGAATTATTGGAGTTTTTACCTAGAGGTCTTGGAAATCATTTAAAAATTTAAGATTTTGCCTGGAGGTCTTGAAAATCGTTTAAAAATTTAAAGTTTTGCTTGAAGGTCTTGAAGAACATTAAAAAATTTAAGATTTTGCCTGAAGGTCTTGAAAATCATGTAAGAAATATGAGGTTTTGCTTAGAGGGTTTTGAAAACATTCAAAAATTTAAAATTTTGCCCAAAGGTTTTTTAAAATCATTTCAAAATCTGAGCTTTTGCCCAAATGTCTAGGAAATCATATACTTATTTTCATAATCCTAATATCTTTTAGAGTTTGAAATCTTTTCACTTCACAATTTTTACTTTTTATTTCAAAAACTTTTCTCTTTTTGTTTTAAAACATCTTATCTTTTAGATTTAAAAATGCCTAATATTTCAATTTGGTCTTTTAAAATTGTTCCACACCATTTCTTGATTGTTTTAAACTTTAAAAGAATAAACTTTCTTTTTCTTGCTTTATTGCCCAAAATTTGGCAAACATAATCATGATGTAAAAGACTATTAAAATGATCATATGAAAGTAAATTTTATTTTATGGAAAAATGCAAATGAACGCTCTATGTGAATATGCAAATGTCTCCTTTCATATTCAAATAGAAATGTCTTTTTCCTTATACAAATGTTTCATATAAATGTAAATTTCTATCCTAGTTATGCAAAAGTATTACAATGATGCAAGTACAAATACCTTTTTTCATAATGCAAATGCAAACATGATGATGCACATGCAAAGACACTTTTTCTCATAATTTTTTTTAGATTTTATTTCTGTTGATTTCTCATTGCTCATCAAATTAGCTTTTCAACTTCCTCTCGACAAGGTCTCTTTTCCATTTTCTCATATTTTTTTCTTTATGCCTTCACCTATATTCCTTGTAGTTTGTTTACTAATTTTTGCTTCATTTACTTTTTTTAACAGGCTTTTTTATTAGATTTCTTGTGGTTTATTTACCAATTTTGCTTCCTTTCCAATCTTTTTTGAACATGCAATATGCAACATGAATATGTCTTTTAGACTTGATTGTGAAAGTAAGATAACACCCCCATTCTCATAAAAAAATTTTCCTTTTTCTTTCCTTTTCAACAACATTAATCCTTCAATTATTTTTCTTTCTTGAATATAAACTAGTCTAAAGATTCTCACCATTTCAATAATTTTCTCAAACATAGTTTTCTTGTTTTTCATAAAAAGTGTGATTGATTATTCATAAATTTTCAAAAATGGTTAACAAAATTTACCTTACATAATTAGATTCCTTAGTTAAAGAGAATGAAATATCTAAACAAAATGTAACTTTGGGAGTTTTTTGGGAATTGGTATTCCTTATTAGAAATAAGAGAGGCGACAATTTCCTTTTCAAATGGATTGAAAGGTTATAGAATATGGATTTTAGTTCACTCAAAAAGGTTTCACCACCTAAAAGAGGTAAAAAAAGGTGTATATGTTTCCATGTAGACTTACAAATGAGATATAAATTTGTCCAAAACATAAATCCCTTGAAAATCCAACATGTTATGGCATTTCGATAAATGGTAAGGCTAGCTATAAAGGGCTCAAAATTTTAGAAAGATCATTTAGTGAGGAGAAAAAAAGGCTCAAATTTTCAAAATTAAATTTCTTTTATGCATTTTAAGCTTTTTGGGTCTTTATATCTTTAGATATTTTGAAGGGTATAGGTTACCTTTGGTAGATATCTTATCTTAACATCAAGAATGGCTTTAAGACCTTTCAAGTTTGCTTTAAACTGCCATTTTGCAGGGTTTTTACCTTAGAGCCACATTCTTTTTTTTTTTCTTTTTTTTGTTTGTTTATTCTATTTTTTTTTCTTTTTCTTATTCTTCTTTTTATTATTACACCATGTATCCAAGAATTTAAACTTATCTAAAATAAGATAACGGTCCAAATATGTAATTAGGTAATGAAATGAGACAAACAAGGTTCTTGAGTTTTATGGTCATTCCTTAAAGAGAAGTTTTTCAATTTTAAGCAATCGTGTTTGATTTAATATGGATTTTTATTATGATGTAACATAAGCCAAGGCTCAGGGTTCTTAAAAAAAGGGATAGATATGCTTAAAATAAGTGTTTAAAGAGAATTTAAACCAATGATAATTTTTTGAAGAATTCATTTTAGGGCATTTATCTTTTTGTTTTCTCATGCTTTCCACTCAATCATTCATTTTTTTTTCTCTCCTCTCTTCGTTTGTCTTTTCTTTTTATTATTCCCTTCTTTTCTCATTTTTTTCCTTCTTTTCTTTGTTTCTTTTCTTTTTCTTTTCCTTTTCTTATTTTTTTCTCTTTTCGGTTCTCCTTGTTCTTTTCATTTTCTTTCCCCTTTATCTTGTCCATTTTTATTTTTTTATCTTTCTTTTTCTTTTCCTTCGAGTGGATTTAAAACTTTGAAAACCTTTGATCGAATATTTTCCTTTAGCATATAAGGGTTTTTCCTTATACTTTACCACACTTAACCCTTAGATACATTTTTTTTTGTCCCTTAATATAGATGATGATCCTTAATCAGGGTTCATTATGGAAAAAATCTTAACAGGCTCAAAAAAGGTAGTAAGAGATAAATTTCTACATTCATGAAAGAATGATGAAAGATGGTTATTTGTCATCTCAAACAAAAATTGTTCAATTTTGAAAAGCAAATATTTTGAAAAAATAAAGTTTGAAGAAAAGTTTTTTTTGTTTAAGATTTTTTTTAAACTCTTTCATTTTTCACAGCCTCTTTATAAAATTATTGGAATACTTTTATGATGTCGCAATCAAAGATTTTTTTTCCTCTTTTTCTTTTCTTGCTTTTCTTCTTTCTCTTTTTCTTTTTTACTTTGTGTTATGTTTTTTGCATGCCCCATACCACTATTCAAGAAAATATCTTATTTTAACAAGCCACTCTTGATGAAGGTTAATGCAAGAAAAAAGGTCATATGAAATAAATTAGTTTAAGGTATCAAAGAATCTATGTCACTTCACAACAAAGGACAAGTTGATCAAAATTCAAGTTATCTTGAGGGCAGTGACATCTTTTTTCTTTATCTATATACCCTCAGATACTAGACAAGGATAATTTCTTGGGTAAAGAACTTGAAGGTTAATATGTTTGTAATCATTTAAAAGGACTTGGGTGGCTTCAACCTTAGGAATTCTAAAGCTACAGCATAACTTTGACACATCAAATTAGCACATTCGAATTCTAAAAAAATGTCTTGTTTGCTTAGTCTTCTAGAAATCCCAAAAGGTTTTATTTTGTGTTTTTTTTTTTGTTTTGAAATTAATCGTCTCATTGTTCATTGCTAAGGAAAAGATTATCACCCTTTTATGTCACAATATTATTAGGTAAAAGCAAGATTCACAAATTTAAACTCACGTCTCTTAAAGGGTTATAGTTGATAAGTCAAATCATTTTAGTGATTAAGGACATGAAAGTATTCGAAAAGGTGTAAAGGTATTTAATGAGTTTATTCCTAATAGTTATTGCCAATTCCTTTGAGACTTTTTCCATCTTTTATTACAAAAGAAAACTTCTTTTTCTCTCTTTTTCTTTCTCTTTTGGTTTTTAAAGCACTTTTCATTTTATGATTTTGGAAATTAATTATGTGGGATTTTTATTCAAAAAAATGCATAAAAATAAAATTTCATAGAAAAATCCAAAGCATTCATTTCTTCCAAAATAAATTCCAACAAGATTAATTTAAATAACTCCTACAGACACCATATGCATGTCATATACAAAAGGTCAAAAGTTTAAAAGAAAATCATCCCCGCTTGATCTTTCAAAACTTGAGACCTTCTTCCACATTTCCACTCTTAAAATTTTACAATTAGATAGAGTCAACTTCCATTTTTCATAAGTTCTAGAGTCAAAATATCACTCTTGATGAGATTCTCAACCTTTTTTTTTCAGCTGTCTACATTTTTCAATTGAGTGACCAATTATCTTCATATGATAATCACACTTATCATTAGGATCATAATTCTTTATCGATGGATTTGGTGTTATTTTTGAAGGCCCAGAAATGAGGTACCAGCCTTCTATTAACAAAAGTAAAAAGTGATAAATAGGGATTGAAAGTTCTCTTAGTCATTTTTAGTTCTTTGTTGGTCAGGTGGTAGGCTCAATTATAGGGACAAGATTGTGAAAGGTTATTTGAGGATAAGAATTTATTGGAAATCTCAAATGCTGGCTTGGTTGATAAAGATATAAGCTTTAAGATATATTACTTATGACAAGAAAGTGGGGTTGATAAAGTGGATAAAGATTGCACGAGATGAAGTTCTTAGATAGATGCCCTCAAGTGTGACTGCTTACACCTCCCTTTCATTCTTTTCAAATGTATTTTCTTTTTCAACATCCATTGTATTTTTCAACTTAAACCTACCATTTTTATTGTATTTTCTATAATTTCTTTAGAAATCAACATGTTAATAAAGTTTTTTGATACATTCTCGATTAGTCTTTCATAATAGGGAGTGTTCAAGGAATTGACAAACAAAATAATAATTTTTTCTCTATCAGGGTGGCTGTACTTGGCTCTCATGTATTTCCATTTGTATACATATTTTTCATAAGTTTCAGTTGACTTTTTCTCTATGTTTTACAATGATAATCTATCTGGCACCATATCTTCAACATGTTTATATTGTGCTAGGAAGGCTTTAGCCAAATCATTCTAGGAGCAAATCTTACTTTGGCCTAGCTAGGCATACCACTTTGCTATAGATTTGGTAAGACTATCTTGAAGACAATGGATTAATAACTTATCATCATAAGTGTGGCTCATCATTTTTTGGCAATACATGGTGATATGTGTTGAGGGGCATTTCATTTTATCATACTTTTCAACATCTAGACTAAGTTTATTAGCATCAACAGTCCCATATATATCATGGCCTTTAATTGCCTTCAGTCTCTATTCCAACAAGTCATATTTATTTTTCATCACTATATCTTATGATGGACTTGACACTTTTTTTCAATTTCTCCCATTTTTTTAGGATAATCCAAATTAGGCACAGCAATAGGGTTGTAGGGGTTAGCCTAGGATTGACATTTATCTAAACTAGGGGTAAGTTGATAGAAGTGGTAGTATAAGGTTGATGGGTTGTTAGGGGTGCTTATGGCATATAGGGCTCTTTAACATATGAATATATGAACCTAGGCAGATACAATGGTTATTTAACAACTATTTCTTCCCTTGCCTCATACGTTTCGACAATCCCTTTTTCTTTTGTCAAACTCGCTAACATCAATTTTAATTCTACTAACTATCTATCTATATTCTATTGTATTCCCGTAACTATTTTCTTGGTCTTTCTTTAGGTCCTTTTCATTCCATCCATTCGATTTGTATTTTCATTTTCCATGATTCTTGTACAGGCTTGAATGTTGTATGTGTACAAAAATAACTTATCCTATTTCTTAAGATGCACTATCATTGCACCTTTTATTAATTACCAAAAGTTAGAAATGCATGACATAAATTCTATTATTGGACTTAAGAGATAATTTAAAAGTCTTCTAATAGTTAGATAAAACTTTCAAAATACTTTTTTGCTTCGAAGGTTTGGCGAAAGTATACTTACAATCACTATTCTTTATCCTTAGTTGGCATGAAAAACAATGTCTTTAAACAAATGATGCATGATATGCAAGTTAAATTTTGTTATTATTGTTGAGAATGAGCTTAAATTCCATCTTATATTCAGGTCAGATTATTTAAAGAAATTATTTTTGCCTCAAAAGTTTGGTAAAAGTATATTTACAATCATAATTCTTTTTCACAGACTTTTTTAAGCACACCATTATTAAAAAATGAAATGTAAATAGAGACATCCATTCATAAAAAATTCTAATTAAGAGAAATCTTCATTCATTCCAAGAAATTTCAAATTGATACATCATAAACCATCCTAGGACTAGGGCCATAAAGTGCTTAACTTGCTCATACTTCTCATTACCTCGTTTAAAAAATCTAAAGAAAATTGACTATGATTATTGGTGGAGACTACACTTTACTTTAAGGTTCCTACTTTTTATTCATTATCCTAGCCAAGTTTACTATTGCCTACAGCATTGCTTGCTATCTCAACATGGATTAATAAAGGATTCTCGTAAACAACTAGCTTCATTTCAGTGTCAAAACCCAAATATCTGGTTATTACCAATCCATGCACCCCATATTTCAAGAACGTCTAGTCTTCCAAAGAATGGCCTATAACACCAAAATTGTATTCATATCAAGTATTGAGGTCAAACCATTTAGGATAAAGTGGTATGAAGGGTTCAACAGAGATAGATGGGATAAGGTATTTTTTCAGGAGTAGTGGGTATAAATCTGTGTAAGACATGGGTATTGGGTCAATAGGGGCTTTTCCTCTAGTATTGGTGGTGTGAAAGTATTTTTGTTCTATAGTTGGGTTACTTTACTAGCAAAATGATGGTATAGTTGGTGTTATAGTGGATTGAGAAACTCTGGGTTAGAAACTTGGTTGAGAAGGTGATGGTGGGATGGCAAGCTGAACAAGTGGTTATGAAATGTGAAGTAGTGGGCATGAATTCAGGTGTGGAATTCTCAGAGGTCGGATGATGTTTTGGGGCCTAATCTCGAGTGCTTGAAAAAAGGTCAAAAGGATTCATGAGAAGGATTTAAGTGTAGTTTTAGACTTAGGATAGTTGGTAAGGATTGTTTGAAGCTTGGTGACTTTATCTTGGAAATCAAACTTTTTGAGTTTAGTCATTTGTATAGCCAATTCATCCATTAATTTCTTGAGCTTCGTTAAACTTTGGTTACTGTTTGAATCACCCAAGGCCTTAGTATACTTAGAAAAAGTGTTGGAACCAATAAGAGATAGTTGATCTTGACTTGACTTAATCAGAAGTGATAACGACTCTTGGAGAGCAACAAACTTAACCTCTAACCACTACTTTTAACTATTTTTATCAATTGAATAATCTGTTATTTCATTTCCTAAAGCTCTACCCAAATTCCTCTTGATTCAACTCCAATGCACTTATTCTTGCTTGTAATTGATCTCCCATTTTCACCATTCTAATACCGACCAAGTTAGACATTTTATTTCAAAAGGTTTAAACAAAAAAAAAATCTATGGTATTATTCCTATGAAAGAATGCTTCCAAACAAATGCTAATTTACATGACACATAGAACATGTTTATGAATACATAAATATAATAAGGATGTTAAAAATGTAATGAAATGCAAATACACCCAAGACAATGGATTTTCATATGTATAAGGCCTCAAATAATAAAAATTTCATCACTTATGAATGTGTATACAAGAAATGTAATGCCCTATTGCAGGGATGGTAAGATATGAAATGCAATGCATGTTATATAAAATCCTACTATTTATGGATCCACATGTATGGAATGTAGTGTCAAACTTACATAAGTGATGAGATATATGCCTATGATTAATGTAACATACTTGTATGAAATGCACAGACATTATATGCATGAGATATGTCTATATGGAATGGAATGCTTGTGTTGTGCCACCCTAATGAAACTGACACTACCATTAAATATGTCATGAAATGAAGTGCATTTATTATCTAATGAGATATGCATGAGATGGAATGCATGTACTATCTATTAAAACACATGAAATGTGATGCATGTACTATCATTAGGATGCATGAGATAGGGTGTATATACTATCCTATTATTTTCTTCTTTTTTAGAAAAAACTGATAAAAATGTATGCAAAGAATCAATGAAAATACAAAAGAAAAAGCAATATTCAAACTTAAAATTCTCTTTTTTTTTTTTTTTTGTTAGGAAAAGGAAAAATTCAAGAACACACATTTTTTATCACATAGAATAACTAAGCTTCAAAGATTTTTCTTCTGTTTCATTAATTTTTATTTGCCTAATAAACAATGGATTTAAGAAAAACCTTTAATTTTATTTGAATTTTTTTGTTGGATAATGCTGAAAAGAAAAAAAAAAAAAACCTTTCTTCATTTCATATTATAACATTTTCTGAAAATGCAAATTTTGGATAACTACTAAATGAATAAATTACATGTCCAAAGAAAATTTTCTTTTTTTTTTTTTAAAGAAAATACTTTTCTTTTATTATCTATTTCTTTTTTTTTTTCAAAATTTTAATTTTACTTGCGCCATTATTATCCCTAAATGCATATTGTATTAAAGTATCCTAATTTAGGTTATTTCTACAAAAAATAATGTTGCCAACGCTCTACCTAAGACTAGTCCCATAAGATTCACTATATGTTGAGTTATGATTTATATGTCTAAAGGTTCTCAAATTGTTCCTCATTGGCATCCACAAAAGACTAATAAGGCATTTGGATCCTCTCCATTACAAGCTACAAACAAAAATGATTCAATTTGAGTAGGAGTATTTCACTTGCCATTATAGAAGTTATCACTTCATAAGATCATAGATACTCTACTCCCTTTTAAAAAGGATGAAGCCTAGATATAGAGCTTATGCATGATATGAATTTGTCGTGTGTGAATGAGGGAATATAACATTGAAAACCTAATCTTAAATGCCTTACAATCTACCAAGAATAATATATAAAAACTTAAAATAATAAATGAATAAATGACATAATTAAAATGAAAATGCATGTAAATTTTTATTACTATTGTTATTTAAAAAAAAACATAAATAAAATCAAGAAAATTAAAGTTAAATACCACCTAAGGTCATTAAATCAAAATTAAAGATAACATATAATTAATTTTTTGGCCTGACTCTATTAAAAAAATAACATCTCCAGTAGAGTCGTCAAGCTATTGTAATAGTTTTGGGAACCGTTAGACGAATTTTGAAAATATAGAAAGGAGTTTCCACAAGTTTTTTGGTTAGATGTGATTGACCACATATTAAAACTTATCTTTTAAATAAAA
Organism: Durio zibethinus; assembly: GCF_047325235.1. Classification (NCBI taxonomy): domain Eukaryota; kingdom Viridiplantae; phylum Streptophyta; class Magnoliopsida; order Malvales; family Malvaceae; genus Durio; species Durio zibethinus. The sequence continues at coordinate 7,304,284 of NC_143175.1, forward strand.
TCTCAAAATTAATTAAAACTTATTAAAAAGATAATTTTTTAGGTATGCAAAAACAGTTTGGGTTCGAGAGTTGGTTACGCGTAAGGAAGGATTAGTACTTCTACAACACCCATAAAAAATGATACCAATTAATTATGTGTTATGCTTTAATTTTGACAAAAATGTCCTAATTTGGTAATTAATATTGATTTTCTATATTTTCTTTACTGTAATGAAACACATATATTTATTTTTTTTAATTGTTTGCTTGAAAAAAATTTGCATATTAAAAAATCCCTAAAAATATTTTAATACTTTAGCAATATTAAGATAAATTTTCTCATTTAAGGATTTCTTAAGAATTACTCCTCAGACATCTTAAGAATCTAATTCTCAGTGATTCATATGTATTTTCAATATTTGTACTTACCAAGCATATTGTAAAATATTATAGTTATAATTTAAATTCAAATAATGTTTTTTAAAAATTCATTCCTTATACTAAAATAAGAAATCTTTATTGAAAATTGTTCTAAATGCTTTAGTACATTTGTGGCATTTTAATTAAAATTTTTTACCTAGAGATTTCTAAAGAATCACTACTTTGACTTTTTTAGGTTCTCATCCTCGAGAATCTTGTTTACTTTTATAACATGATACATATGGATTAACTTGTGATGTTATTGCATTGCATAAAAGTTTATTTTTAGAAGCAAAAAGTAAATGAGAGTTTTTTGTATTAAGAATCATTCTAAATATTCCAATACTTTCACAATAATTTTTTTTTAAATTCTCTCACCTAAGAAATTTTCAAAAATCATGACTTGGATTTCCCAAAATCCCGTCCTTAGAAGCTTGTGTTTATTTTCTAAGAATTATGTACATGCAATGCAAATAACAAATATTAATGCCTAAATTTTAATTTCCCATTTTAATTAATAATTTTTTTTGTTTGTTAGTTTTTTATTACTTTTTTTATTTGAAAAAAAAAGAAAAATTTTTATTGTATTGAAAATTTTTGTAAATACTCTAATTTGCTAGTAGTATTTAAAAAATATCTTTTCATCTAGAGATTTCTTAAGTCTTACTACTCGAACAACCTAAGAATCTCATCATTAGGGATCTCATTTACTTTTCCCACCTTTTTGTTTATACTTAATTTTGAATTTATTATTGTTATTGTTATTTTTAAGCAAAAAAAATCGATTATCACAAGTAATATTCATGTATCATTATATTAATTAGTCATCACAATCCTTTTATTAACATTAAATTATATGTATTTTAAGAAAAATAAAGGAATTAAAAAATCTTTTATATTGACTATTTTCTTAAATACCCTATTACATTGGTAGTATTTTTGGAAAAAAATTCTCATTTAGAGATTTTAAGGACTTCATTAAAATCTCATAACAAAATTCATGTTTTTGTTCTTTTTTATTTATTAAATTCCTTGATAAAAAAAAACTATACTAGTTAAAACTAAATTTATAATCATAATTACTTAATAATTTTAAAAGTATTATTTTTTTATTATTACAAATAATTAAAATTATTTAAATATGTGTCTATTTTAAAATATGTATATGAAAATAAATAAACAACTAAATAAACAAAACTAAAATAATTTACCTCAAAATTGATCAAAATTTGATTCAAATGAAGGGTCCAAGATAGTTGGTTACAATTTGAGCTTATCTAGATCAAGCAATCTAAGTCTGGTCCAAATAGGATCAACTAAGGCTAGGTTGATCTTAGGTCATAGGTCACTAAGTGAACGAGTCGCTAAGTAAATGAGTCAAGGTAGTTTTTTCAGTTCAAGTCTGACCCATTTTCCATTTTTTTTTAAGCTATTAAACCTTAATTTTTTTTATCTCATTTCATTTCCTTCTCCTTAAAAAAATTCCCAAACTTTTAAAGCAATATTAGACATCCCCTTTTTTAACCTAGAAAATGGCAATCGGCCATTGCTCCCATCATCGATCATACCAGCCTCACCTTTTTTTATCTTTTTATCTTTTTCTTTTCTCATTCACCATGCCTATCCTTTCTTTTTTTTTTCTCCTCTTTTTTCTTCTCTCAACCATGCTTGCCTTCTTCTTATTTTGCCTAAAACCTAAGCTTCTTCTCAGCTGTTAGTCATTAGCATCGTCACCAGTATGTTGTCACTATTCTCTTCTACTAGCCAATATTTCTTATTTTTTTTTCTTGAAATTTTTTTATAGAATCTGATTTTTTTTTTAAACAAGGTTGCTTGGCACTGAAGTTCCTCCCCTCGATAAGGACTGTGATGTTTTGATTTTTTTTTTGCGATAACTTTCGATGGATCTTTTTTTGTGTTTTTATTTGTATTATTTTTTTATGGTGGTTTTTTAGGTGGCTTGGAATGGGTGGTTGTATGGGCGTTGGTGGTGGGTAGGTGAGGAAGAGTGGAGTTGGTGCTCTTTTTTTGGCGATTCACAAGTTGGGTAATGGTTAGGGAAAGGGGAAGGGATTTCGGTACATGAAGGCTGGGACTGGGGCTCGTGCTGGGTGCTTGGTTCTGGTGTAAAAAAAGGTTGGATCTGGATTCTGAAGAGGTTTGGTGTGGGTGCTAAGGGCTAAAGCTACATAAGTTTGGTTCTCAATTGCTGGTCTCCTTTTGCATTTTGTATAGGTGTTATGGACAAGTCAGGTTAAGATGTGGGAAATCGGTTGTGTCTATGATGGCAGAGGCTTGGTGATGGTGTTGGTGGGTTTTGAAAAAGTTGGTGGTGATGGTCGAATGGGTGCTTAAAGGGTGGGAAATAGGTGCTAGAACTTGGTGTTAATGCTTGGAAAAAAAAAAGGCTGTTATTGGTAAGGCAGAGTGATTTCCTTTAAAGTTGCCCTCAAGTTCTATTTATTGAACTTTGATTTTTTTTAGAGTATTTTTCGTTTCCCTCCTCTGTAATTTTTTGCTCCCTTTAGTTTTTTATTTATGAATTCAACCACAATAGACATAGGAATTAAACATTTTGTAGTTAAATAAAATTGCAATCTTAAAAATAGAATTGCTTGCCCGATTGTGGTGTGAAGCTACTCCTATCTGCCTTTTTGTCCATTTTTTTCATTTTGGTTTTTTTCATCATTTTTTTTATTTTGTGATTTTTAATTAATATAATCAATTTTTAAAAAATAAAAGTAAAAAAAATGAAATGAAAATAGGTTTTAAAACTTAATTTGGGCTTAAATAAATTTGGACTTTTATTGGGCCTTTAACTCTAAATAACTGAATTTTGATCCATAATTAAATTGAATTGGATCTGAATTTTATCTCATGCAAAAAGATAAAAAACAATTAATCCAAGATAAGCTTTAAATTAGGTAATCCAATTAAAATGCTCAAATTAACCCAAGTCAAATTATTTGAATCAAACGTAAAAGTCGAACAAAAGCTTAATCGATCCAAAAATAATTAGATGTTTACAATGCCTTTATTTGAAGTTTGTGCCAAAGGAAAATACATAAAGATTGAAAGCAGATGCAAGTTTGAGTAAAGAAAACCATCATTATGATATAGTTGTGTATAGAATCGAGTTAGGCTTAAGTAAAAGTAAGGGAAAATCATGATCACTTGTCAAATTGACCAAGGCAATAAAGCTTATGAGACATCTAAACATGTGATAGAGTTTGAGATAGTGAGTGCTAGAGTGCCGTCATAAAGGGACGATTGGCCAGAAGGCCACACCTATAAAAGTAACCTTGAAAGGGTCGAGAGGACCTAAGTTAGAAGATGACCATAATGTCTGAGTGCCACCATGCTAGGGTTTATTTTGGGTGGTGCCACATCAGTGTAGTTGACCTAAGCACCATGTCTAAAGAGGAGCATCAAAAAGTTAGTGTCGTAAGCGTGCATTTGGTGTGATGGGTCATGTCTAGTAGGGTGTATCATTATAGGGCAAAGTAAGTGGTCATTCATTTGACTGAGGGTCATAATCAACAAGGGTACATCAAGGTCACAACATTATGTGATCATGGGTGAAGTAGTGCAGTGGCATTTATTAAGTAACAGAGATTGAATCTGATGGTTAGACATCAAAGTAGCACAAGAGGTGCAATAAAGTTGGGATGAGACCTCTTTACATTGACAATGAATGAGTATTATGGGTAGTGCCTCATGTGATAAGATCATGATCTAATCCTTAGAGGCACAAGTGTGGGATATATAAGCAAATGTCAACTATGTGCAACAAGAGAACTAGGTGTGGTCTTAGCATCAATGAGGGTATCAATATAGTAAATAAAGAAAAGTGGCATGGTCTAGCCTTAGTTTGCTTTGGCCCTACCATGACTACCTCGATGCAAGTAACGGATTAGGCCTTGTGCATAGGATAGTGATCTCTAATCGAGTGTGCGACCAAGTGTGGGCTTTGGTGCAGGCCAATATATGGGCACCTTAGAGCCTGTTAACTAGTCGAGTGCTTTCGAGTGGGTTGATGGAGCAATAAGTGAAATGTTAACTTTAATGAGATCAAGAGTGAAATCATTAGGCCTTGAGTTGGTTGAAGATGACTTTGAGTTAGCTAGTAAAAAAAGTGTTCTCATTTCAAATATTGTTACGAATCTTGCTAATATAGCTATTAAAGCTCTTACACTCCTTATAGGGGACATCTAGTGTTATCTCTCCACCAGTCCCTTAGCTAGTAGGCAAGTGGAGGCATTGCTAATCTAAAGTGAGTTACTCATAGGCACATGTAGGGTCTAGGTAGGTATTATCAGGTGATAAACGTGGCATAGTGTCTCTTCGAGACATGGTAAACTCGAGAAAGGTTGGGCTGGCGAGCCTTGTATCATGCCTTTACATTAAATTGTAGGGTTAGATGGTAGCATTTGATATGCCTCTCAATTTTTCCTTCTTAAGTCAAATCTATAAGTAACCAAGAATCATAAGGTGGTGTTTATGTAAAAAGGGCACCGATGAGCTTAAAGGATGAGTGGACTAGCAATAAGGTAAAAGAGCCTTTATGACTATTTGATAATACATACGAAAGTATGCTAAGGTTGGAGCAACACACTCGAGTAACTTAATGAGATGCAGGCATGATATTAAGTGTCCATCATGCATGCAGGCAACTTAAAGTGAAGCTAAAGGTCAAGACCTTAGGAAATAAGCTTCGTGGGAATGAGAGGAACCTAGGGTGGTTCTAGGCTGGCTCTTGACTAGCATTGGTATTGTGCCTTAGTGCTCTAAGCACGAAAGTGTCTAAAAATGCATGCGAGCATGGTGTTAGGTTCTCACTATGTTAGAAGATTATTGTTTAGTGAGATTCAAGGTAACAAGCCCCTATGTGAATTCAAGTAGGGTTGGTGCTCGTGACTGTAGTGGCTGCGAGCTTAGATAGGTACTTGAGGCCACCCTGAAACTTGTGGGTTGATGATGCAATTGGAGTTAGGTTCCTCCTTTAATGAGTTTAGGAATGATGTGTGCGACCCTACGAGTCAGAGCCAAGAAGGGCTCATATGGATGCGATTTGAAGGATCAATAATGAGTTATCCATGAATAAATGTACTTACGAAAGGTTAACCTCAACTATGAATAGTCTTAATGCTGCACGATTGTGTGGTTTCAATCTAAGGAATGCTTGATCCATGACATCTAGTTTATATTTACTAGGCTAAAATCCAATAAGTTAATGCAAAAAAGCTTATAAAACTTAAAAATATGCCTAATATATCCATAGTCTCAAACTCAAATTTCAAATATTTAAAAATGAAAAAGAAAAACAGACTCATATCAAATTCAATTATTTTTCTTTTGGCATTAATGCTGCAATTTGTAGCTAAATAAACCACTGAATAAGAATTAATAAATCTTAGCAATCAATTTTAGATGGCAGTTTTGAGCTATGTGTAACCAATTTTTAGCAAAACTAACCCTTTTTAAAACTTTTCCCTTATCTAATATTAACCCAAAATCTCATATTTATTATCTTGAGTCTAGCATAAATAGGTTGCAAAAAAGCCTCATTTTTTATTATAAGGGCATTAATACAATAAGTATGTTAAAGTTACAACACAACTCCAGCTGTCAACAAAACTTACTATGTGGCATTGAGAAATTTTACCACCAAAAAGTAGTGGTGACTCTTAACAATGCAAGCACTAAGAAATTTATGGAGTAGTATCTTAATGCTCTTAAAAAAGGTTATGAAAAAAGTTATTAAACTTTGCTCTAGTTTTCTCTTAAAAGAGAAGATTAGAGCTCATGTGCAATGGGATTTAGTTTGCCAACCTAATTCTGATTAAGGCTTGGAATTAAAAATCCTATCACTTGGAATGTAGCAGAGCTTAATTAAAGTAAAGTTTGAGTCCTGAAAAGTTAAAAATAAGGTAATGAAACAAAATACCTTCTCCTTCACAAAAGTAGAAAAGCTTTTTTAGCCTAAAGTGTAAAGCATAACTTGTGTGGCTTGTCGATCACTATTCAATTCAACAATAGTCTACAATCATGAAAAAAAGAAATAATATAATAACATTAAAAAAATCAATTTTGACAATTTGTTGTGTATGCCTTATCTTTCCTTTAAGTGAAAGCCAATATGCTACAAGAAATGCCCATTGATCTTTCAGGACATCACAAGGGTTATTACAACAAGTTATCTTGATTATTGGATTGGAAGTACTTGGCTTTTAGCTTAGCTATATAATCTTTCCATTTTTTTCTTTGTGACTTGAATAACTAATCAGTGTGACATTTAGGAAAAAAAATTTTTTCTTACAAACAAGAAAAAATTATTGAGATATCTAATCAAAACAAGTTCTTTAAGAAGCTAAAAGATAAAATGAATTCAAAGCAGGCAAAAAAATTACACAATGTGTGTATTAGCATATTATGTAATTAAACCTTTATATGGTTCAAGGTGTCCATCATATGCATTTGAGGCACTTTCCTCCAAGTCTTGTAGTTCAAAGGGAGTAAATAGAAATTTCTTACTAAGATTCCAAGACAAGATGATAAGACATTTGCTTTATATCCAATAGGCTAACCTTTACTATTAAATCATACTTTAATACGTTGTCCAATAGGAAGATCTTATACATCAACCATCTTGTTACAACCACAAGTGCCATACTTCCTAATAGGGTCCTTTTAATAATAGTTAAGATGAGATAAGTCGACAAGAAAATTAAACATACAAATTTAATCAATTAGTAGAAAAAATAAGTTATGCATTACTTTATTCAACAACATCTTGTTGAGGTTGATATTGTTATGAAGCATTATCATGGTTTTGTTCTTCTTAAGTATTTTCAGAAATAATTATACAATTTTGCTCACTTTTAGTTTTCACCATGATGATTAATGAAGTAAACCTACACAAAAGAGAAAAAAAAAAAAAAGGTTACACAATTATGAACAAGAAAGCAATAAATATGAACAAGGTAGCCATAACAATGTACAACAATGCAGTCACTTCCATGATGAAGTAAGTTAATAGCCATAATTCACACACAAATTCACTTATGCATGCACTTACAAGGACAAAAAAATTCTATTTATGATTAAACTTTATAAGAAAACACATACAAGTTGCACAAGTCTATTCTACATGTATTTATCCTAAAATTTAAAATGATTGTAATAAGTGAAGCACTAAAACTTGTTCAGAAAGAAAAGCAAAAACTAAAATGCAATAGGCCAGTTAAACCATTGAACTTTAGCATAAATTCTCAATAAATATTCTACCTTGTAGAAGCAGCATTGGCAAAGTCAATTGCAAACAAATCAGACTAATACAACCTTAAGATAATGAATAATAGCGTGCCAAATTTTAATAAAGTAGATTTTTAAAAACCTATTATTTCAACCAATTTGAGATTCAACAAACATATCTGAAATCATAAATAATACTAGTTTCAAGGCAACAAAGTCTTTACCAACAAATATTAGCTGGTTATCAAAAGAACACAGTTATTTAAAGCATGAGATCAGACATGAGAGAACAGAACCTGAAACATCGTAACATAATGGCATAGTTGAAAACATGAACCCCATCATTATAAAAAAAATCATATGTTTGCTGACGATGTCAAAATTACCAAAGCCATTTTAGGGTAAAACAGTCAATAAAGCCTATTATTTGCTTAACAAGTCACCATCAATTCTTTTGGGTTTTGATATTTTTAAAAAAATATGGATAGAAAGAGATGCTTTATACTTTCACTTGAAGGTTTTCAGATGTAAAGCATTCATACATGTTCCAAAAATGCAAAGGTCAAAGCTTAACAATAAAGCCACATGGTGTATGTTTGTAAGATACGATGATGAAAATTTTACCTAAAAGTTATAGGATCCAAGAAATAAAAAAACTATAAGAAGTAGAGATGTGATCTTTTATGAAAAAGAACCATGGTAGACCTTAAGAAAAATGAAAAGACTACACAAGTTATTATTGAGTATGATGATTCAACATCAATAAGGGTTTCACCTACAAAAGCTGTAGATGGTGGAAATGAGTAAGAGATAAAGCTTAGGGATACAAATGAGTTAGCCATAGTTAGTGATGAGCCAAATACAACCAGTTTTGAGTAAGGGGAGTGATCTTTTCTACTAGACAATGTTGAGCAGTGGGAGTTATCTTTGGCATTAGATAGTATAAAGTCTCAGTCTAAAAGATCTACTAGAAAACAGTAGTCATCAACTAGATATTCAAGTTTAGATTTTATTTTAGTGACCAGTGAAGAAGAGCCAGAGAGCTTCTAAGATGTACAGACTACTTCAGATAAAGAACACTAGTTAAAAGTAATGAAAAAAAATAGAGTTGTTGCAAAAAAAATGATACGTATGATTTTATTAAACTTTCGAAAGGGAAAAGACCGTTGAAGAATAAATGAGTGTTTAAGCTAAAAAATAATGGTGACAAGCTAGTGAGACACAAAGCTTGATTGGTGATGAAAGATTTTTCTCATAAACTCGATATCAATTTTGATGAGATCTTCTCTTAGTTGTGAAGATGAGTTCCATTAGAGTGATACTAAGATTAGCAGCTAGTTTGAATCTTGAGCTTGAACAACTTAATGTCAAGATTACATTCTTGCATGGTGACTTATAAAAGGACATTTATATGGATCAACTTGAGGGTTTTGAAATGAAAGAGAAAAAGCACTCATTTTACAAACAAGAAAAAGCACTCATTTTACAAACTGAAAAAAAATTTGTATGGTTTGAAATAAGCTCTGCAATAGTGTTACAAAAAGTTTGGTTCTTTTATGGTGAGTCATAACTATGAAAAAATAGCATCGAATTCTTATGTGTATGTCAAAAACTTTTCTGATGGTAACTTTATTATTCTCTTATTATATGTTAATGGTATGTTAATTGTAAGACAAGATGTTGGTATGATTCATAGGTTGAAAGAACAATTGTTTAAGTCCTTTGACATGAAAGATTTAGGTATAGCAAAGCAAATTTTTGGTATGGATATTATCTGAGATAGAAGAGTTGGAAAGTTGTGGCTATCACAAGAAAAGTATGTTGAAAGGGTACTTAGTAACTTTAACATGCAACATGATAAATTAGTTAGTAACCCACTTGCCAACCATTTTCATTTGAGTAAAAAATTTTGTCCGATGATTAAGGAAGAGCAACTAGCTATGTCCAATATTATTTTTTCTTCTATAGTCGATTCTTTGATGTATCTTTTGATTTGCACATAGCCTAACATTGCTTATATAGTTGATGTAGTTAATAGATTTCTTTTTAATTTGAGAAAAGTTCATTGAAAAGTAGTGAAATAAATTTTTAGATATTTGATGGGTACCAAAAAAATATGCTTGAGTTATGAAACTACATAACTAGTTCTAGAATGATTTACTGATGTTAACATGACAGGTAATCTTGATGGTAGAAAATCTACTTTAGGGTATTTTTTTACTTTACAGGAAGAGTTGTATTTTGGTAGTCTAAGTTACAGAAGTGTGTTACCCTATCAACTACAAAGGTTAAATATATTGCAGTAACTGAAGTAAGTAAAGAAATACTTTGGATGAAATATTTTCTTTTTGAATTAGGATTGAATCAGAAAAAGTATGTTGTATTTTACGATAGCTATAATGCTTTAGATTTGAGTAAGAATGTCATTTACCATGCTAGAAACAAAACACATTGATATTAGATATCATTGGCTAAGTTCAATGATTAAAGAGCAATAGATGTAGTTGAAGAAAGTTCATACTAATAAGAATGTAACAAGTATGTTAACTAAGACACTTCCTAGAAAAAAGTTTGAGCTCTGCAGAAACTTAGCCGGAATTGATTCTTTGGCCAAAATAAGTTCCAAATGAAACTATTATGGTGATAGATCTCCTTCTAATGGGGCTGGAGAGGGACTTTGTTAGGAACATGGGTCCATTCCCATTTGGTATTGGCCAATTAAAGGCCATGGGCCTTTTGTTTTAGTCAACTAAGCCTAACTTTAAAACAAAGGCAAGGGTTTTTGGTGCAAAAAGTGTGGTGTCACAAACTGAGAGAAAAAGAAAAAAGAACCAGAAAATAACGAGAAAAAGGAGAATGGAACGCTACCAGTTGAACGAAAATCGATTCATGGTTTGATTGAGTTAAAATTTTGTCAACATGTTCACGATTTAGTGTTTTACATTTTGAACAGTAGAGATCAAGTTTGAAATTCTCTATGAACAAATTTATGAGTTATTTATTGAGTCACCTATTTGGTAAAATTTTTCTAATTATCTTTCTAGTTATTGATTAGCTCTACTTTTAACTAGAAGAAAGTTTTGTATATCTATTATTTGATAATAAATATTTTTTTATGATCTATGGTATTTTTCTCTCTATACTGAAGGAATTTTTACATAAATTTTAGTATGTTTTATTTTTCTTACGTTGATAATTATCGATTATTGTCTATTACTATAAATTTATTATGATATATTGTTTCTAAGTTATTGTGTTTGTTGTTTCAGATCCAACAAAATTAAATTCAAACTAAATAAAATTTTTAAGTTTGCCATCCAGTATATTTATCTAAAAAAAAAGAGATATTATCGAAGTGCAAAGAAGCTATAGCTTTTGTTTAGTTGGCAGAATTTCAATCTGAAGGAAATAAACGAATAATTAACTTTAATTAGCAACTTGAATAACCAAGCTAGCTAATTCAGATAGGAATATTTAAACAAACTAAGAGAAATTATCAAACTAAATAAAATTTTTAAGTTTGCCATCCAGTATATTTATCTAAAAAAAAAGAGATATTATCGAAGTGCAAAGAAGCTATAGCTTTTGTTTAGTTGGCAGAATTTCAATCTGAAGGAAATAAACGAATAATTAACTTTAATTAGCAACTTGAATAACCAAGCTAGCTAATTCTTATAGGAATATTTAAACAAACTAAGAGAAATTATCTTGAACGTCATAGCTACTTGGAGTTGAACTCCCAATTTTGTGAGTTTTCTATCATTCATGAACTTAGCTCCCTTGCAATTTACATCTATGGAGCTAGAATCAATACCTCCATTTAGCATATGTATCTAATTTCTTGTACGAGAGAGAGAGAGAGACAGACAGACAGACAGACAGACAGACAGACATGCACACTGTTTCCTAAAGTACTAAAGAGAGTGGAAAGAAAATTTTCCCCTTCTCTTTGTTTTCGCTGAGATTTCATAATTTTAATTTTTGAACCTATATATATATATATATATATATATCAAGTCAAATTAATGAGATGAGGATATGTACTTTTTCTGCTACTCTGAACCGGAAAATGAAATCTCAGTGAAGTTGAGTGATCATTGACTGTTTTTTATTTGGCATGTTTGTTTATCTAGCCTGTTACCTTGTGAATAGGTATTATATATATATATATATATATAGTGGAAACTTTAAGCTATATACAATTAATTATACATGCAATACCTTGATCTCTATATATGCTTTTTTTTCTTTAATACTACCTTTGTTAAAGTAAAAACTGTAAAAAAAAAAAATGAAAGTTTTATTTGAAACATTTAGTTTTATTGAGTACTTTGTTTTTTATTGTTTTGACTCTTTTTGTATAAACAAAAAGTATGTTATTATAGTTAATAATTTTTAAAATTAAAAAACTCATATATATTAATTTATTTTAGGACGCTGGTAAAGGTTGGATTTGCTTTTCCCTCGTGTCTTTGTGGAATCTGAAAATTATAATTTTAATTACAATTCTAGAGAAGTATTTCAAAATTAATAATAGATTGTGGGATAATTAAAAGCTACGAAAACATCCATTCTTGATGAGAATTATATCGTGAAATGGTTTTTCTAACTTTTTGTAGTACTCTTGGAACAGGTTAGAAAAAGATACATATTACAAAAACTGTCACGAGAACAGTTAGTTTTTTGTCATTTGTCGAGAATGAGCAATCTTCCATCTTGAAATTTGTGAGTGTGCATAATATATATATATATATATATATATATATGTTTGCCCACGTAAATTATCCTACTCTTTATTAATTAAATGCAGCTTCAAGGCGTTTATTTTTAGTTTTTTTTTTTTTTTTTTGTATAAAAGAAGTTGGAATTTAAGGATAGGAGAAGGAATAAAAGGAATTGAAATTTGAATTTCATTCTTGGTAGATACCAAATTTTTAGAGTAATTATATAAATCAATTAAGATATATTCTAAATTTTAATTTTAGTCTTTGATCGGCATATCAGTTGGACAAAAAACACTCGCCCTTTTAGCTTTTATAAAATTTTTAAATATGAAAATTCATTAGGCCTTAAATTATATCATCAAAAATGATTTGATCTTTCATTTCATACATTTTTCAATAAAATTTCATCACAAAAACTCTAAAATCTTTAGTTTTTATTCATTGTTTGCTTAGTTTGTTTATTAATTTCTGATATATAATATAGGGTTTGTATCAAAATTTATTTGATTGTAATATAATTTCTACTTGTATTATAATCTCCTCAAATTAAATCTAAAGCTTTATATGTCCTCTCAGTGAACTTCTCCACATGAATTATATAATCGATACAATAGAAAATATTGTCATCATCTAAGAGGTTTTTGCTTATTGCCCCCCCCCCCCCAAAAAAAGAAGAAGAGGTTTTTGCTTATATAAAATTATCCGTTAGCTAGTGACCCTAGCTTCTTCAAACTTAGAATTATAACTAAAAAAAGAAAATCAAACTTCAAAAGTTAAAACCTATGATCATGTTTCCAGTAGGAAACATCATCATTAATTAAGAATATAATTTAATGAGAAACCTCTCGCTTTCCAATCTAAACTTGTCTTCAAAGTCTTTCACCACTGCTTTACAGAAAACAACTCAAAGTGGATGGTATTGCTAGCAAGTGCCCTATGAATTATACTCAAAATTTAATTCAGTTGATTTATATAATCATTTTTAAAAATTAATATTTGCAATTTTTTTTATATTTTCATACTACAATTTACTTTATAAAAAAAATGTACCATCAATTACAGATAAACAATCTTACAAGCTAATTGCAGATTGTACTTTAGTTGCCATAAAAATTGATTAATAGTTGAAATTAATTCCCACCAAACATCCCAAAGTGTTTTTCCAATTAAGAAAAGCTTTTTTTTCTAAAAGAGAAAAACAACATTATAAAACCCAGTCTGTCTAGAAATTGTATATACTATGCCATAAAGATAAATGATTGCATCAAAAGAAAGATAATTGATTGCGTCAAAAGAAGGAGGACAATGTTGAAGTTGAAAGAACATTGAGATTATCTTCTGAAATCAATAAGTAAAAGAGAAAACTTCTTTGGTTTGTGGCAACGAAGTCATCCCTATTGGTTTAGTCGGCATCACAAAAATAGTAGTGCATGCGGGGCTCACTTCAAATTAAGCAAAATAAGAAACAATTTCTCAATGTCATCCTGAAATTGTAATTAGAAATTTTGCCAATATATGATGGACATCTAAAAGTTACGAGCAAATGATCAACTATATATTTGCATCTCAATGGTGCATGAATATTCACAATGGTGCTTAGGGTGCTAATTTTATTATTACGACTCAAAAGTATTGGTGAAATTCAGAAATTACAAGAGGTTACATTATTTTGAAAATATACAACTTTTGATCATTTTGTGCTAAAATTGAATTTTGATGTTTACAATTGGCATTTACCTCTTCTCAATAATAAGCTAGGATCTGAAATTTTTAGGTACCAAGTTCGAGTCCACCACACATGATTTTAGTCAAATTTTATATTGAATTTTCTTCAATTATATGCCGGTTTAATTAGTTGCCTCTTTGGTTTTTCTTAGATAGGAATCATAAAATGATTAGGTGCATGACATGCATTCGTTAATTTTTAATTTTCTTCTCCAATAAAAATATATTTTAATACTATTGAATGGCCATGCTCAGATTTTTTTTTATATCATCTTTAATTAAATGCAGATAAATCTTTAGAATCACAATATATATATAAACCACAAAATACTAAATATGAAAAACCTTGAGAAGAATTACTAAATCCCAGATTGACCCTGACTTTATTTCTACAAACATCAACATTGTTGGGGCGAATATAAACATTAAAATTCTGTTATATCTGATAAAAAAAAGAAAGAAGGGGAAAATAAGAGAAAATTTTTACTATAATGGTATTAAATTACAAGTTTGCATATGTTATGGATTTTCATTATTAAATTAATGAAAAGTTTAACAATATAATTGTACTTGTTGTACATAAAGTTTCAAATCAATTTAGGTTAAATTATGTTAGAGGTTCATGTATTTCATGAAAATTTGAAATTTAGTTTATTTATTGTAATTCATACAAATTTAATTCCCGTACTCTTTTGATATAATAATTTTAGTCCAATCTCTAACCCCATTAATTTTTTACTATTAAAAATACTAATGTGATCGTTGACTTGATGACATTGACGTTAACTTTGTTACTATGGTGTTGACTTGCTAACGTGACAACTTAAATAGAAGAAATTAGATGTTAAATTGTGTAAATGATCGTTATACTCATATGAAATTTCAAATATAGTTTATATACTTGCATAAAATTTTAAATTTAATCCCTCTAATATTAAAAATATTTTGAATTTTTTTAGTTTTCTAAAAATATTTTAGTTCTTCTAATATAAAAGTATTTTTTGAAATATATTAGTTTTTATTATATATAATTAATTATTAACAATTTCATATTAATAATATTATTATCATTTTTATTAATCAATTATAATATTAATAATTTAAAATTAATATATCAAAGTCAATATTATTTTAATTATTTTAAATATATCATATAACAAAATTTATAATGAACCAAACTATTGAATAGAATTGCATTTGTAATGAATCCAAAATAGACCATGAATGAAATGATTATTGCATTCAACCAAACAAAATAAAATATTTAAATCTAAATTGTTACGATGAACGAGTTCTTATCTATTTGAAGAATAAACTTTAAATCCTAACAAAATGAAAGGAAAAAAATGATTTATTTAATAAATAAAAATATGAATATCGTGTATCATAATGAGAATTTTTAATTTTTTGGATCTTCACAAAAAAAAAAACTTATCTAAATAATTATATTAAATTAAATAATGAGATTAATTTTAAAACAATACACATTAAATTTAGTAAATTACTTTAATATATTTAGAATCTTGAATCCAGATTTGGTTATAAAAAATCATTTAAATAGGGTTTAATTTTAAAGGAATGAAATATTGTTTGATGGATAATTTACCCTTATGAAATGTAATTATAATTTTAATTCATTTAATAAATTAATAAAAAATAATAGTTTTATTAAAATTAGATAGCGATAGATTTATATCATATATTGATAAATTTGAGATAGATTTTTAATAAATTGGTGTAAGATTTTTTCATATGACCATAATATACTATAATTATGACAAAAAAATGCAACAAAATTAATAATAGATTTATGTTTTATGACAGAATATAATAAGAGATGGTGATAGAATTAGTAACAGTATTTCCAATGGGTGACAAAATTATGACAGATTTAGTGACAATATATAAAAATTGTAACAAAATTTGTGATAGATTTTTCAATATTGTGATAGAATATTTTCAGAATATTGTGGCAATTTTTTTAATTTTAATACTTTAAAGAACTATAAAATTTTTAAAATTCGAAATATTTTTTGTATTAAAAAAATTAAATTTCAAATTTCATGCGTATATAAAAATTAAAATTTAAATTTCGTGCGAGTATAAGAAATAAATTTCAAATTTCGTATAAATATAAAGAACATTTACATAATTTAATAATTGATTTCATCAATCTCAAATGTCATGCTAGCAAGTTAATGCCACATCAATAAAGTCAACGTCACATTAACAAAATCAATGGCCACATTAGCATTTTTAACAATAAAAAATTGACTGAGTTAGTAGTTGAACTAAAATTTTTAAATCAAAATAATACAAAGACTAAATTTATATGATTTATACTACAAAAACTAAAATTTAAATTTTCACAAAATATAAGGACCTCTAAGATCATCAATTTGATATCTTTATCCTGTCGGTCAAGAGTATTATCTTTTCAATAATATATATATATATTGAAAATTAAAGCAAAATTTTATTAAAACAAAAATGGATAAAAAATTATAGCCAAGCCACTAAGCCTGAAGTTCGATGGACACCCATCTTAGTAAAAGCATAGCGAAGTGATTTGCCCCTCTGAAGACATGAACAAAAGAAATTCTGTTAATCATTGCATAAAGATTGTACAGCTTATTAAGAAGCTTACTATATTTCCTTGGGCTGCTATTGATTTTGTTCAACCAAGAAATCATCACCTTGGAGTCGCTTTCGACGATAATCTCAAGGAAAGCATTAGGATTAGCTTCCACCACAAAGGACAGTGCTTCAAGAACAGCAAGCAACTCGGACAAATTTGAGTCTTTTAACCTCGATGTTTTTGAAAAAGATCATCAATACCTTTCCTTCATGATTCCGGATGACCCCCCAATCCCTGCTGGCCTTGGCTTACCCATAGCAGAATCGTTCACTTTGATTTTCCACACACCTAGGGAGGTGGAAACCAAGAGATATAATGCCTGATTGCCTTCTTTGGTGGAGGAATTGAAAGAAAATTGATAATTGACGTTGAGCTTAAATTTGTGAAGTTTAAGTTAGGATACTTTGCCTTTTACTACCATCCAACTCTTAGACAAGTCAATTCATAAATTTGATCAATCGATAAGATTTTTTGGTTAAATATCTCACTATTGCATGCTAACCAAATAGATCATAAATGACGGCATAAAAAAAAAAAATCTAAAATCGACTTTTGATTCTTTTTAACTAGTAGTCTATTCCAAGATTCGAAGGCCTATTTCAAGGTGCCTAAGAATGCCTAAGAGATACTCTCACTTTCAATTTCAAGGTCAATTTTAATATATATTTAACGGTTAAATTTTTTTTCTATCAGAAAATAGTTAGACATTGTAATTTAACATCCATGATCTACATCACTGAAACGTAAAATGCAACAGTTGAACTATATAAGTATAATTATATAAAACTTAGAAAATGATGTAAAACTAAATTAATTTTATATTAATATATATATATTGGGCCAACATATTAATTGCTTATCTTTTATTATTAAGTGGGTCTACTTGTGAAGGCTTTCTGTCAAGGCAAGGGCGGACATGCACTAAGATGGATGAATTAAGATGTCCCATACCCAAAGTAATCGGATCATGTTTCTTTCTTATCGTAATCATTATGATTCTTTTTTATGGGTGATTAAAAGTAAAACCCTCCATCAAATTCCCACTTGAATTACTAAAACCCAAAAGCTGAAAATTTATTCATTTTGTGCAGTAAAATGGTGGAATAAAGAGGGACAAACTTAATCTCTAGTATCCCACTTATATTATCAATAATTAAAAAATTGAATCAGAATTGATATGTGGGAATTTAGATGGTGAATGTCTAATAGCTTTTGGCAGACACCGTTGGCCATTCCCCATTAAAGAAAAGGAGGAAAATTAATAAAATAGAAAAGTATTGAATGGCAATACTTGAAAGCTGTTTCCGGCATTGGACTTAAAGGGCAAACCTTTCTGATGGGCTACAACAGTTGGATTCCGATTCTAATTTCATTATTTTCTATTTTTTATTTTCCCTTTAATTTTCTGATTTTTATTTGTCCTAATAATTGGGCTTAAAGCCCAATCATAAATTGAAGAAAAAAATTTTAAGTCCATTAATAGTCCAAAAGCGAGTTCCAAAATCCAAAAGCAAATCCTAAATGCTAAAATCAATCTCAATGCCTTAGCAATTCAAAACCTGAAGGCAAAATATCAAGGTCCAATTTATCTTTCAAAGACCCAAAACCAAATATTGGCCTTTTAAACTTGACTTAAAGCCTAGTCTTGTCTCAAATCAGGATTAAGAGGAATTTCTAATTAAGCCCTTAAAAAATTATTTAATTTAGATCAATCCGGATTTTTAAAAAATATTAAAAGAGCTCAAACAAAATGGATGTTTATAATGTGCACTTTTAATCATATAAAAGTAAACATGAATCTCCAATAATGAGATTTTATGAAATTTGCAAGCAGCAATTGCATTAGAAATTTTTAGGTAATAAATTTCTTTAAATGCTATCAAGAAAGTTTTCACTTTTCAAGAAAAAAATAATTAATTAAAAAAATAAAATTAAATGAAAATATCAAAATATGAGTATAAGGTTTAAATTTTTTTTTTTTGTGTAAAATACAATTTCAAAATGAATCCTATACTGCGACCTTTTTTGTAAAAAATCAAAATGAATCTAGATACAAAGTCTTTTACATAAAAAAATAAATATACGTTTCTTGAATATTGTTAAGGTAAAGGGATTTTCTGAAGGTGTCACAAATGTTTGAGATTACCCAGGTAAAATCTTCAATATTTAATAAATTTGATAAAAAGAAAAACAAAGAAAAAATTGGTGAGAAATAAAAGAAATACCATCTTACCAAGGCTAAAAAGATAACATTTGATTATTGAGTACTATACTTTGAACAACTTTGTAAAATTGATAATTGTAATTTTATATCTTATAGATTAAAAAATTATTTTTTAATTAATTTTAAAACATTATTAAACAGATAAAAAAATTTTAAGTAGTTAACCATATTTAGACAAAAAAAATTGGTACAACTCTTTTTTTTTTTTTAAATCGTCAAAAAATTTTGGATTCTTGGATTTGCATATTGCGATAGTAGATAAATTGTCAATTAATTATTATGTTTGTATTGAAAAGATTCAAATCAAAACCATCGAATGAACTAAATACCCAATTTAAATTAAATAGAAACTTAAATAATTTATACTTCAAAATAAAAAAAGTTAGGCGAGGCATAGAGGGCCGATATACAAGTTATATTAAAGTAATGTTAGTGTTAAGTAAGCTGTGGAATGAAGTAAAACGGTAAACGAAGTTTTTAAGTGACATGTGAAAGTTTAGAATTTGAAATTTCAGTTTAGGAGGCTTAGTTTTTTTTTTTTTTTTTTAAGTTATAATTAAAATAAAATATTACATATTTATAATCAAATGAATAATCAATTATAATATTATAATTAAATTATAATTATTGAATAATTAATTAATAAACTAAAATATAATTAAACATCTAAATTTACATATAAACTTGTTTATAAATTGGGCCGAGTCGAGTTTAAGCCTAGTCTAACACGATATTCCAATATTTTAAACAAATTTAAGCTTGGCTCGACTTGATTTTCGAGCCTCATTTGTTCTTCAAGTTTATTTTTATATGTAACAATAAAGTTTAAACATGCCTAAAGCATTGGGATTTAAATTTGAGAACAAGAGTTTTTTTTTGTAAATTATTAATTTAACTAATTTAATTAATTTTAATTCAATTTATGAGTCATTTGAGCTTGGATCTGATTTAATTTTGTTGAATGTAATTTAAAATTGAATTATTATTTTGTATAAAGAAAAAAATGAGTTTTATCGTATTATAAGTAATAAAGTAAATAAGTATTGTCTATTATATAAAAAAAAAAATCCAAATGAGTTTTGTCTCATTACGATAAAAAAATATTTTTTAATTTTCAGACTAAACCAAGTTAGATTCGGATCTTAAATGATGAAATTCAAACCCGAACTTATTTTTTTATCAAATCTCATTTATTTATTAAGTTAATTTAATGAACTTAATATTCATATTTAAACTTTACAAAATTTCAGAGCAAAATTTCGAGCAAACTTTCGAGTTTAGACAGACCGCCCAACTTGTGAAGAAGTCTATTCACACTAATTAAAACTTAAATCTAAGGTCTATGTTTTAGGACTTGTTTCTTACAAATAAATTTAGGCTTGGTTAGCTTAGGAGGCTTAGTTTTGAATCTAAAGAACAATAGGCTAACTCCATTGGGTACATGTATTAACCTAAAGATGTGACCCATAAAACTGGATAGATCTACCGTACGTCGCTCTCAAATGGATAACTCTAGTATCAGATAGACTTGAATCCATCAACTTTCCTGGAACGTAAAATTCTCTCAATTTATTCTTTTTTAACCCCACAGGAATTGTGAACAAAGAAGATCAAATATATATTTTCTGAAATCAACCAGCAGCCCCCAGCATTAATTGCACCACCTTGTATGAGCAGAGATGAACTTGTTTACAATTTTCGAACGCCTTCGCCCCTCGGTGCCGTGTTTGAGAATCAAAATATATATTCTTTAGCAGAAATCAGACATAGTTCAGCTGACCTAAGCGTATTAACCACCTTTTTTTTTTTGGATAATTGTTACGCGTTTTAACTTTACGTCATTGGTCTTTTTCATTTTTTTTCCCTTATTGACGAAGGAATCGAAATCCAGCTCAACTATTTCGTGGGGTTGCCTCTTTGGATGTACCTTTGGGTTTACTTTTTGAATGGCATGAGTTGGAAAAAAACATGCTGGGATTCCATTGGAGATGCTTCAAAACTTTTCCTTGATTTTAGTTTTATTTGCACTTTCAAACAAAGTTGATGCACCAGATATAACCTAATTAAAGTAAGTCACTGCAACTATCTTTAATCACCGCCCCCTAGAAAAGTAATTGTAGGATTAAAGTCCACTGTTTCTTACACATAATCTTATATAAAATGATACTGCGGTCACCTAGAAACACATACCAACAAATTAAAGCTTCTGTTTATTCCAAAATGCCCAAGTCAGAGGCACAAGAGAACCAACGCCCAGCAGGTTCCAACTTTCTACCAAAACATCCAATTCTATTGAAACTACTTTCTAGATTATTGTTTTCATGATGGCATATTTGAGAACTTACTATTGTCTATGTTTTTGGTGGAAGGATATCCATCTGCGGAACCCCTAGCTGCTCAAAAGAAGTGTTTCCCTCGTACAAAGAAGAAAGGAGATAGAGGCTTCATTGAGGGATGGTAAGAAATACATTATCCTATCAGTTTCTGCAACAAAATTGTTTATGCAAATGTAGCCGCAGGCATTCTGAGTGACATCACTAACCTTGTGTTTTATTTGATCTTCTTCCTCTTTCAAAATTTCTTTTGCTGCCATTCTTACAACTGCAGCCTGTTCGCGCTTTGCTGCTGTTGGCTCTGCGAAACTTGCTTCTAGATAAAGCTTTCAAGGATCATGATTCTGATACTTGGTTGAATACTGTCGATTGTGGGCCTTACTGCTATTCTATGAGTTTGATCATATGCTGTAATAAAGTAGAGAAGTCTTAAATCTACTAAAGAATCTGTGGAAGTGTTCATTGTATTTTTTGGTCAGACCCACGTTCATCATCTTCATTTAAAAGAGTTTTCTCTAATCTGTCTTTGTTTTTCTTTATATGCTTCCTGAAAAAGAGAAAGATTTTCAAGGCTGGAATTAAATTAGCATATTCTGTAGCCTAAAAGAGAAGAACAAGCTTGAGTTCAGCTTACAGGAAAGGCCTATGGCTTAATACTAACCTGAAAATTAAAACATTTGAAGTTCTCACTTCTGCCAATGAAATCTGCTAGCTCCAACTAAAATAGGTCCGACCAGTAAAATACGGAATCCAAAATCCCTAAAACCAGCATCAAGGAATAAGTAGCATGGCCAAGGTTTGAGGATAATATCCAATCGATAAACCCAACATAACCAGAGACGGATCTGGGGTGGGATCACTTCAAAATATAAATATAAAATTTATCTACTATACTTATTAATCTTGCTAGAATGACTTTTTAATGAGTTACAAAACATGTTATGTTATGTCACGTTTAATCCACTTTGTTCGATAAACTTGTTAATCGTGTAATATTATATAATCCATTTAATAAATATATTTGTGTATATCTTTAAATCTTTAATTTATTTATTCAATTGTTATATTTATATTTACATATATAAGTATTAATATTCTTTCCTAATGTATCACACTTACTTCAAGTAAATGTAATTTTTTAGATTTAATTTTTATATAAAAATAATTTTTTTAATATTTTATAATTTTTTAAAAATATTTTTATTATTTTATATTTCTAAAATTTAACATTATATTTAATAAAAATCATTTTAAGTTACAATAGTTTGTAAATAAATATTACTTAATAATTTACCTCCATTGAGTATAAATCTTAAATCCATACCTGAACATAATAACACCTAGTTCATCATTCTTATGATGGTCAAAGCTGAGAAATGAATAGCCAACATTCTTCCAAGCATTTATTTTTATTTTATATTGGCTCAATATCTAAATAAATCTTTTAACTTTAACCAAGACATCGATTTTTTATTTCATAAAATTAAGATTACAAATTATTATTTCATTGTAATTATATTTATTAAATCTTAAAAATAAATGAATGACATCCAATTAACAAAATTTTTAAAATAGCATTCTCTCAAATATGTATCTCATTCAAATAAGCAATATTTACAAAATAAATCATCCAACTAAAAAAAATTAAACATTTTGTATGTTCAAATTATAACAAAATAAAAATTTATAATTTTATCTTTTTTCCTTCTCTATCATTTATCTATGATTGCTGAAATATGATTCTTATGGTCTTACAATTGCTGCTCTAACCCTTGGATCACCTGGTGAAGTGATTTTTTTTCATTCAATACTTTAAAGTGCTTTCTACTTTCCTTTGCAAGCTTAATCTTCCACCTCTTCTTTTCTTTTTGATATTCCACCAATTTTGCTAAAGCTATAGAGCATAATCCATCCCAATTTTGACATTCCTAAGAAATTCTGGTGACTTCTTCTTGCTTTTCCTGAGCTTTGCATTTTCAGTGGTTCATTTTCTTTCAAAGCTCATCCATTTCACGTTGCCGACTAAGGTAAGATTTGGTAACTTTTCAGTCTTCAATTGGACTCACAATTTCTTATTTTCTTGGTGCAGATCTTTCAAATCATTATCGACCACATCTTACTTTTTTATGACTTTCTCCAATCTACTCCCTTGTGCCTCTACTTCATAACTCAATTGTCTCATTTTCTCTTAAAGTCTCAAATTCTCTTTTCTTATTTCTTTCTTTTCATATTCCAATTCCTTCCTAACAAGCTTGGCTTACGATAATTGTACTTCTGCCAAAATGTTAGCTAATTGATGTGAGCCATCATCATGAGGGAGCACTGTATCTTTAAGCCGCTTTACTTTTAAATCTGGTAATTAAGAATGGTTGTCAAAGAGAGGCACTAATCTCATCTTTCGTGTTTTTTTCCATACTTGGATTAACTATTCCAGGTTCTTGGTGGATCGGGCTCTCTATAAGTGAATTCTACTTGAGCCAGGTTATGAATGGCAAAAACAAACTATTTTGCATCGAATTGCTTAACGTACCATCAATAGAGTGTAACTTACCACACCCTATAGTCCTAATAATGGTATCCACAGTTCATTTCCTCCTTGATAAAACATAGGCAAGCAGGGCATCCATGGTGCCATCCATGGTGCCATTCATTCTATTCCATCCCCAATATATTTTTGCAGGAATAAAACCCATTCTTTCTTAGTCTTCAACGTTGGCCATTGGCTCTTACAAAATTCTTCGATTGGTGCCTTGTTTCGAAGATACGATTTTAAGAATGCATTTTTCCTACTCTTGAAATAATTTTTGACCCACCGATACAATAGCAGTGCACACCCTATGAAGCATCATTTTTCATTTCGTCTATAGAAATTCAATGACCTGATGATTTTGGCAAAGACTGCTAGTGTAGGATTAATTGCTTGGATTTTCCCACACTTGAAATAATTTTTAACCCACAGATACTATAGCAGTGCACACCCTATGAAGCATCATTTTCCATTTCGTCTATAGAAATTCAATGACCTGATGATTTTAGCTAAGACTACTAGTGTAGGATTAATTGCTTGGATTTCAATTTGCTCAAAAAAATCCACTACGATTATCTCAATATAGCCCAAAGTCTTCGGGACAAACACCATGCCATATAATGCCAAAGCAAACACTTTCATGCCTTGATCAACATCTAAATGCACTTGAACAAAATTAAGGAGAAAATCCCAACAGATACCGAGTTGTTCACCTTGAGGTTTCCCGAAGGAATCTATGGTTTTTACTTTAACTTTTATAAGCTTGCCCAACTTTTTTTTTCAGCTTTCAGGTAAAAACTTTGCTCAAAAATTATAGTCCTATCTCAAGCAAAATCGAGTACTCCTTAATGGTTGGCATTAAATCTTCTTAATTAAAAGTGAAGCATCTATAGGACGATCTTAAAAATGTATAGCTACCCTAATCAATTGTTCTTCGATCACCACCAAAATAAGGGATGCAATTTGCCCATACTTTTGCAAAATCTTTCCTTTTTTTTTTCTTTACTTATCTGACCACAAATGATGGCTAACTCTTTTAAATTATTTTGGGTGAGATCCAAATACACCTTTTTGGGTAACTCAGACATATAATCGATAGGCAAACAATCTCCATTCTTTTTGTTGGGCTTCATTCAACCAAACATGTACTTCATTATATGACTTACATAGGACACCTACAGATGATAAGTAAATCTGTAGTTCTACAGGATCCATGAAAAAACTTCTTAGAAGAAAGATGTCTTAAAGTAAATACCTCAATGTAAAACTGTATGATATGATTTATGTAAAAGAAAAATAAAAAAAAAAAAAATTGAGTTAGTATGAGGATGTGGTTTGGGATTGGAAATTTTTTTATTTTTTTTATTTTTACACATGATTTTTATTCTTGCATGTTTTGGAATTAGGTATCTTCTATAACATGGTTGGCAAGGCTTTACCTAAGTTTGGCTTCTTACGACTTACTATATGCTTAGTTTGAATTGACACACATCTAAAGGTTCTCAAATTGTTTCTCACTATCATCCATGCAAGGACTAGTAAGGCACTACAATCCTCACCCATTATAAGTTACGAATGAAAATGATTCAATTTAAGTAGAAAATTTCATTTGCTATTACGAAGCTTATCACCTTACAAGATTATAGATACTAGAGGTGTAATCGCTCGAGTTCAAACCGATACAGTATTAAGCTCGAACTCGAGTTTAATTCAAAATTTGAGGCTCGAAACTCGGTTTGAACTCGATCAAATTTTTTTTTTTTAGCTCGAGCTCGACTTGAGATAGAATCGAGCTACTCGAACTCGCTCAATTAGGCCCAATTAACATGTAAAAATAAGCTCGATTCTTATATTTGATAAAAGTTTGATTATTTATACTTGAGCTCGAACTTGAGTTTGAGATATTTTATTAATTAAAATAATAAAAATATATTTAAATATAAAAGCTCGATTAGGCTTACGAGCGACTCGAGTCAGATATAAAAATGCTCAAACTTATCTCAATCGATGAGTTGAGCTACTCGAGCTCAAGCTTGACTCAATAATATTGAGCTAAATTCGAGTTTTATTAGAATCAAACCCAAGTAGCTTATGAAGACTAATGTATCATTTACACCCCTAATAGATACTTTACTTCTTCCTATAAGGGACGAAGCCTAAGTATAAAGCTTATGCATAAAATGTAACGTGTCATCGTGTGTGCAAATGTCTCTTAATTTACTGAGAATAATATATATATAGAAAAATAAAATAAAAAATAAACAAAAGGCAGTTTAAAAAATGCATGTGAAATTTATCCCTTTTTGTCTTCGATTTTTTTTTTATTTTTTGATTTTTGTATTGATTTTTTTATTATCAAAATCTAAAAAATTAAAATTAAATACCAATTAAGATTGTTTAAATCAAAATTGAGGATAACACATAATTAATTTTTGGCTTGACTCTAAAAAAAATAGCATCCTTAATAAAATCGTCAAACTGTCGTAATAGTTTTAAAGTCACCTAATGAATTTGAAAAGGAAAAGGAAAAAAAAGTCATTACCAATTTTTTTGGCTAGGTGCGATTGGTCACCTATTAAAATTTATATTTTTAATAAAAGTCTTAAATTAATTAAAATTTATTAAAAAGATAATTTTATAGTCTGTGAAATAGTTTGGATCCAATAGTCGATTATGTATGTGGAAAGATTAGCATCCCCACAATGTCAGTTTAAAATGGTATCAATTAATTATATGTTACCGTTCAATCTTAACAAAAAAATAATCTTAGTTTCAACATTTAAAAATAATTTCCTTGACTTCCTTTATTTATCGAAATTTTAGTTTTTTTTTTAATTTATGTTTTACTGTTATTTCGTTTTATTCAAGAAAAAAATTAGAACCTTTTTATTGAAATAATTTTTAAAATATTTCAATACATTGATAACATTAAAAAAGCTTTTCCACACCTAAATATTTCTTAGGTATCACTTCTCGGAATATTTCAAAATTTCATCCTCGGAGGCTTGTATTTATCTTTCATAAAAATAAAGACATGCATACAATGTGAATGATAAAATATTGATGCACGTACTTTATTTTGTTTTAAAAAATTATTGGTTTTTTATTTTTATAATTTTTTGGAAAAAAAGAGAAATTTTTATTATATTGAAAAAATTTTTTGTAAATACTCTAATACACTGGAAGTATTTTTTTAAAAAAAATCTTTTCACTTAGATATTTTTTAAAAGCATTACTACTCAGAATTTTTAAAATTCCATCTCAGGTAAGAATTTTTTTCCCTGATTTTTATTATTTTTATTAGCAATTTTAGTTAATTTTATTTTTATTAATAATTTTTAGTCAATTTTTATTTTTATTAATAATTTCTACTTAATTTTTTATTTTATTTTATTTTATAAAAAGAGGAAGACTTTTATTGTATTGAAAACTTTTTATAAATACTATAATATGTTAATAGTATTTAGAAAAATCTTCTTACTTAGAGATTTTTTTAAGATGTCACTACTTAGAATACCTGAAAATCTTACCATTTAATGAAAATTTCCTTTTCCCATATTTTTATATTTTTATTTAGTTTTTTTTTCAAATTTAAAATTATAAAAAATTTAGAAATTATTTTCATTTATTATTATTTTTTAGTTATTTTTTTATTTTTTTTATTTTATAAAGTTTATTTTAATTTTTAATGGAATTTAAAATTATCAAGAATTTAAACTTTATTTCTTTCTTATTTTTATTATTTTTATTTTTTTAAAAAAAGCAACAAATAGTTATTTTAAAAAATTTGATATTTTAAACATGCATAAATAAAAAATAAACTAAAAGAATAACTTTAAATGATAAAGAAAATAAAAAATTTTAAAAATACTTTTAAAAAAAATCCTTAACCAATCGGTTCAGTGATTTAGGCCGGTTAGACTAGTTCAGTGGTGGTTTGATACTAGTTTAATTAGACCGATATGGGGTGAAAAAGCAACCAAATAGCGAGGTCAAGTGCACGGACCTTGAGTCAATCCACAAGCTAGCACACGGATCTTGGGCTTCCTAAACATCATCGTTTTTAGCCTATTTGCTTATATATAAACCATTTTTTTTCAATTGATTTCTTCTCCCTTTCACCTAAAAAAGAAAACAATCTTTGTTTCTTTGACAGAAAGATCCAAAGGCCAATCAGTATCCCAAAAACCAACCATCTAGCATTGTGCCAGCCACTACCTAATTCATCATTGGTAGTCACCAACTGCCATCGTCGATGATAAAAACAAAGTTCAAAATTCACCAAAAACTCCTTCCAATCTCCTCATCCCCATTTTGAACTTCTTTTCACCAAAAATTACTCCAAATTTCCTAGATTTGTCATTCAAATTTTCGATCAAAGCTTTTTTTTATTTTTTATTGGGTTTTTTTTCCTATTATTGTGATGTTGGCGTCAGGTCCCCATTCCAAGGGACTCTTTTTTTTTTATTTTTTGTTTGGTTTTTTGGTTTTAGGGTAGAGAATTTTTTTTTTTTGTAATTTTTAGTTCTGGTTGGATTTTTTAGGCTAGAAAGATGTTTTTGTTTTTTTTTTTTTACTTAACAGAAGCCTTTCTTTTTTTTGGTAAGATTTTTTTTTTTTTGGGGGGGTTGTTTTTTAGTAATTTTTTTTTGTTTACTTTCGATAGAGTCTCTTTTTTTTTTTATGTCCCCATCTCCTTATTTATGTGCTTGATTTATAAAACTAGCTTAGAATCCACATTTCGACCATGATCCATCTTGTAAGAGGATGGTGGCAAGTGCAGCTATTACGAGCAGGTGGGTTAATGGCAAAGTAGGTGTCTCAGGGAGCAAATGGTGGCTTAAGGTATAGTGTCACATGTCAGTTGGAGAGGTTGGTGTCGTTCATAACACCGTGCCATCTTTTTTTATTATTTTAATTGTTAATATATTATTTTTATTAATTTTAATAAAATTAAACAAAATTAAAATAAGACAAAAAAATAAACAAAAGAAACCCTCACATGGGCTCTATCTTGGGCCATGGCACAGAAATTGAATCAGGTCTTGACCCTAAAAACTCGAGCTCAAAAATTTAAAATCGAGGTATAATTCAAAGAACACAAATAAATTTGGTGTCTATAATTAAATGAAAACAAGGTTCATGAATTCAAGTTCATGTCTCTTAAAGGGTTATGGTTGGTGGGCCAAATTATTTCAATGATTTAGGGCAAGAAAGTATTCAAAAAATATGGAGGTATTGGATGAGTTCATTCTAAATAATAATCACCATTTTTTTCGAGACTTTTGTTACTTTATTAAAAAAATCTCTTTCTTATTTTCTTTTTATTTTCTTTTTTTAAGGCATTTTCTTCTCTTTTTATTGTTTTAGAAATCAATGATGTGGGGCTTTGTTCAAATCCAATCATTTTCTTTTTACTATTTTTGTTGCAAAAAAAATCTTAAAACGTCCAAAACTTTAAAAAAAAAAAAAAAACCTTAAACGACAATGTTCATAAAGCAATTAGACAATATGATGTATTATGTCCATTCATTCAATACAAACAATCAAGCCTAATTCAAAATTTACATCCTCAATAGAGCTCTCAAAACGATATACAAGCTTAAGAAAAATGCTCTTGCTTAGTGTCTCAACCTTAGAAACTTGACTTTTTATTCCATCACCATTAATTACCATAGCCATCAACCAACTCTTTAAATTTTACATGATCTATATCGATCAAAGACTGAACTATAACTTTGAAAGCAATGAAATTTATTATAGAATGTCTTTTGAGCCCATCACGATTAACCACATCATGTATTTCACATTTAGTATTAGGATCGTATCCTTTTAGGTAAGGAGGCTTTCTAGGTCTTGCAAGGATGGTGAAAATCATATGGCCATTGACAAGCAGAAGGAAAAGCTCCGTGTAAAACATTGGAAATGATTAGTGAGTTTTAACTCTCTTTCTCTTATGGCTTTATGGACAACCTGGGTTGATCTTTTGTTTTGTGAATTTCCATGGCGAAAGAGCCTGAGAAAATGATATTAAGGCATAAGGACAAAGTGGTAGAGGAAAGTTACTAGTATAAGGTGTTAAATCGTAAAAAGGCTAGGATAGATTATTGACATGCAATGAAAATAAAGGTTTACAAGATCTTTTTGTATCATGCCAAAGTTTCTCTCATTTTGTCCTCCAACAATTGTTTCTTGGGCATGTTCACCAAAAATATCTCCTATCTTTTCATCATTAGCATCCATAATTCTTTCTTTTTTTATTCTATTCTCAATTCTACCATTGGTAAATAGTAAATCTACAAACTCTAAAGAAGTATTGCTGATCAACCTATCATAATAGGAAGAAGGAAAAAGTATCCACAAATAGAGAATTTAGCTCCCTATTATAAGAGATGGTCGTACTTGCGATGTCATCTCTTCCATCTAGTAATATATTCTTTGTAACTTTCATTAGGGCTCTTTTTCATACTTTGAAGGGTCAATTGGTCTAAGACCATCTCCAACATATATTGATATATGCTTTAAGAATGCTCAAGATAAATCTTTCTAAGTGCGAATCTTAGCCGTTTTCTAACCTATAATACCAATTGGCTGCTGCCCCAATCAAACACTTTTTAAAAATATAAATGAGTAATTTTTTTATTACAAGCATACCCTACCATCTTATAATAGTATTGAGCCAAATGTGTTTTAGGGCACTTTGTTCCATCAAATTTTTCAAACATCAAAACTTTAAACTTAGGTGGAATGGTCACATCTAGAACCAGACAAAATTCTTTTGCAATGTAAGTTTACCCCCACATTCAACAGCTTTTTGCGAGGTTATACCTTCTTTGTCTATATGGATTTCATGACATTTTTAATGCCTAAGGGTTCTGAAATAAAAATGTCGGTGAGATCAGAAGAATTTATTTTTTATTCAGACATGATTGTAAATAAGTCACATTGAAAATTTATCTTTGAAAAAGTTCTTCTATAGTCTTTTTCATTTGCCCTATACCTTCTATCCCATGCGGCATCTTATTTCGTTCCTGCTCCACTTCATCCATCCAGGCGATATTATCAATTTGACATTCTCTAATCCCTAGAAAAAAATTGCTAAGATTAATCTCAAAAAAACTCATTTTCTCTTTAGGGCATACATGAATTGGATTTTATTAAGTGAATATGCAAATGAATGAACATATGAATGAATGAACAAAAGAATAAATGATAAAGTTCTTTAATAAAATGCACACATATTGAAACAATGACAAGAGTTAAAAAGATTCAAAATCATAATCCATACATCCAAATTTGAAAAGACAACAACACATTTAAGTCAAAATATGGTTCTTCTTAAACATTCACAAAATCAAAGAATTTAAGAACCATTTTTTTGTAAAACATTTCATTTTCGTAGCAACCCATTACTTGAAGATCCTTTTAAAAGATGAAATTCCATCAAACTTTACCATCATGCCAACCATTTTTCATTATCCTTAGATTTTTAAATCATTGAATCAAACCATTTTGCTTCTATGAATGATTGTTCCTTGTGTTTAAAAGCCTCACAATCTTCAATGAAATGCCCCATATTTCCACCATGTTATTCATATCTTGTATTCGGATTATATCATTAGGGTATGGAGGCTTTAAAGGCTCTAAAGGCATGAAAACAATAAGGTATTTTTGAACCAAATGGGGAAAAAGCTCATCATATAGGATGGGAATAGAATCTAACATGTATATTTTTCTTCTTGAATGGTTTTTGGGCAACAGGTTGGCTAAAGCCTTGAATATCCGATGGTGGTGTAAAGATTTGGACTTGAAAAATTAGTTGAACAAGCATTTGGGGAATGGTAAGCTGTGGATATGAGTTCAAATATAAAATTTTCGGAGATTGCACAGAGTTTAAGGGCCTGGTCCTAGACACTTGAAAAAGAGTCCTAAAGCATACATGATAAGGATTTAAGTGCAGATTTGGATTTGAAACATTCTTGAAGGTTGTATAAAACCTGGTGTCTCCATCTTGGAAATCAAACTTTTAAGCTCGATCATTTGTGTTGTTAAATAATTCATTACTTTAATGACCCTGCCCAAATTTTGATAGTATGCTCAAGAATAGTGTTATACCCAACTGGAATCAATTGGTTGTAACTCCACGAGTTTTTAAGACTTGATAGGGTTGAAATTGGTGAGGATTTTTTATAAGCAACCAAATTAAGTTCCTTGAATCCTTCAATCATTTTCATCAACTTGGAGCGCTGTTGTTTCATTTTTCAAATATTATGTCCAAACTCTTTTTGATTGCATTCTAGAATACTAATTCGTATCTCTAATTGATTCTCCATATTTTTAGCTTCTGATGTAGATCCAAGAATATGTCTACCTCTTATGGAATTTACAAGAAATAAATATAAAATAAAAAGTAACAAAAAATAAAATCAAATCAAGCTTGCATGATAGTAAATATGCATTATATGTCCATGGATGCATAAGGCAATGATAATTAATGCAAAAAATATCGTGAAATACAAAGATGCTTATGACAATGGATTTTCATATGTGCAAGGCCCAAATGATAAAAATCACATCACTCGTAAATGCTTATGTGAGAAATGCAATATCCTATTAAAGGGATAGTGAATTGCGTTCACATGAAATGCAATTCGTACAATGTAAGTTTTATTGAAACCATATTATTCGTGAATCCGTATGCATGAAATACAATGATATACTATATAAGTAATGAGATGTATGCATATGACTTATGAAATATTCTTATATAAAATGCAATGCACTACTATATTGTATGCATAATAAAATATGTTTACATGAAATGCAATGCAAATCCAATGAAATTAACACTACCCTTATGAAATAAAGGGTACGTACAACCTTATTTTTTCAAATACTAAAAATTATGAAATAAATGTAACAAGAATTAAATGAAATGCATGAGGTAAAATAAAATAAAAATTTTTCATTCTTTTTTTTTTAGAAAAAAATATGAATTTAAAAAAACATTTCTTAAAAAGGCAAGCACATAAAAGATCTAGAATTCAAATAATTTTTTCTTTTTTTCATGCTTTCGCTTTTTATTTAGCCAAGAAAATAAAGAAATTAAGAAAAATTCTTTGTTTGAATTTATTTTTGTTGTTATTTTAAAACATTAAAAAATATTTTTTTTTAACAATGCAAATCTTGGACAACCACTAATTCAAGCAGTATACCAAAAGAAAATTTATTGGAAGGATTTTTATTTTTCAAGACTTTATTTTTTTATTTTGCATTATTATTACCCCTAAATTGTATCACAGTATCCCTCAGGCATCTTTATTAGAGTAATTTCTAAAAAAAAGATCAATATGGCTTTACCTAGGGTCGACCTTTATGACTTATTATATGTTTGGTTCAGATTTAGTCGTATCTAAAAAGCCCTCATATTGTTCCTCACTAATGTCCACGTAAGACTAATAGGGCATCTTGATCTTCACTCATTACAAGCTATAAATAAAAAAGGTTCAATTTAAGTGAGAGTATTTCATTCGTCATTGTGGAGATTATCATCTCACGAGAGTATATATATTTTACTCTCTCTTAAAAGGGTTAGAGTCTAGGTATAGAGCTTATACATGAAATGTAATGTGTCATTGAGTGCATGAAGGAATAGAATACCATAATTCTTAGGCTAAGTGCCTCACAATTAAAATAATTCATACCAAGCATCAAACAAACAATGAATAAATGAAATGCAAGTTTTTTTTTTATTTTGTTTTCCTTTTATTATTATTGTTTTTTTTATAACAAAAATTAAATTAAAGGAAATTAAAGTTAAATATCAATTAAGGCCATTAAATCAAAATTAAGGATAAAACAAAATCAATTTTGGCCTGACTCTCAAAATTACCAATCCTTAATGGAGTCGCTAAGCTATCATAATAGTTTTAGGGTTGCTATATAAAAATTTTAAAATTTTCAAAAGATAAGGGGAGTCCCCACCATTTTTTTTTGACTAGATGCAATTAGCCACTTATTAAAATTTATCATTTTAATAAAATTTTTAAACTAATTAAAACTTATTCAAAAGAATTTTTAAGTTTGCAAAAATAAAATAAGGTTCAAGAATACGATTACGCGTGAGAAAATATTAATAGCCCCACAACATCTATTTTAAATGTGTTATCCTTTAATCTCGGTAAAAGTGATCTTGATTTTAATATTTAAAATTAAATCCTTAATTTTTTTATTTCAATAAAATTTTATTTAAAAAAAAAAACTTTTACTTGAAAAAAAAATGATAGCCTTATGTATTGAAAATTTTCAAAAAAATACTTCAATATTTTGGTAATATTAAGAGGAGTTTTCTCACCTAGAGATTTCTTAAGAATCACTCGGACTTCTCAAAAATCTCATCTTCGATGATTCATACTTACTTTTAAAATCAATATTTACAGTATAAATAAGAAAATGATATTTATAATCTATCTCAAATAACATTTTCTTTTTGTAAAAACTTGTTTCTTATCTTTTTATTAAGTTTTTTTATTATTAAAAAAGGTAAATGAAAATCTATATTGAAAATTATTCTAAATGCTTCAATACTTTAACGGTGTTTTAAAAAAATCTTCTCACTTAGAGATTCCTAAAGAATCATTACTCAAATTTTTATAAAATTTCATCCTCAAAAGTTTTCATTTTTTCATTTTTTCATTTTTTTTTATTTTCTTAAAATTGATTACTACAAATATATAATTATGTTATTATTAAAAAGGGTCATTTTTTATCATTTTTTATCTTTTTATTATTCTATTTTTATTTTTTTTTTATGAGGACCTTTTGTATTGAATTTTTTTTAAATACTCCATTACTTTGGTAATGTTTTAGAAAAATATTCTCACCTAAAGATTTTAAAAACTCACTACTTGAACTTCCATAATATTTTATCACTAGAGATTTTCATTTTTATTATCATTATTTATTATTATTGTTTTATATTTTTATATTTTTTATTTATCATTTTTCTTATTATTGTCATTTTTTCCTTTTTTTTACACATTTTTCTTAATTTAATAATTTTTAAACACCAATTTTCCTATTTCTAAAAATATATACTTATTTTAGGTATTTAAAAACATATGTGTGGATTAATAAATAATTTAAATAACTTGAAAAATAAAAAAATTTACCAAAAATCGATCGGTTAATGCCAATCAATGATATAGTGACGGGTCAGGCCGGTTCAATACGATTCGAGTAATTTTCATTGTTCAAGCTGGGTTAGACTAGTTCACTGGCGGTTCAATCCAATATGGAGTGGTTTAGTCCAATCGATCAAAAATGGTTTAAGGGAGCCGGATTCTGGTCAAGCGCATGGATTTTCGGGTCAATACACTAATTTTTACCCTTCGAAATGAAACCATTTTTCAATTTTGTTTTGTTTTATTTTTTTATAAAAGTCAATTTTTTTTTACAACATCTCAAAGACCTTCTAATAAAAATTTTTCTTTTTCAAACAAACTCAAAAATGGCCGGCCAACTTTCAAACTTAAACCTAAAATCCAAACCAGTCAAGAGTTGCCACTTCCTCCATCATTCACCAACATCAATTGGCCTTTAAATTTTACCAAAATGAAGCTCTCTTCTTTCTATTCACTGGCTTTGTACGAATTTTAACTATTTATCTTAAATTTGAGGTCAAAATTAATGGTTTCAACCCCAAAGATTTTGAGCTCAGCCATTTCAAATTGCTTCCTTCTCTAATATGCCCTTATCCTTATTTTAACCTTATTTCTTTCCAAATTTCTAGTAAAAAATCCAATGAAAACCATGAAACCCAAAACAACTCCTAATTGTCACCACTACTTACATCGATCCCAACCGCTGAGCCTCTTCACCAATCCTCCCCTTTTTTCTTTTTTTTTTGGCATTAGTATTGAGGGTTCTCTAAAAAAGGAAGACTGTGATTTTTTGCTTCTTTATTTTTGGTTGTGATAAGTTTCGGGTGGATCTTATGTTTTGTTTTTTTTTCATGCTTTTTTTGTAATGGTTTTTTATGTTTTGAAGAGGTGGCTATTTAATTGATGTATTAGAGGTGATAGGGTTTTGGTGGTTGCTCATAGAGAGGGTTCTTAGTTTCGGCTGCTAGTGTGGGGATTAGGACTATGATGGTTTGAATGTGGGGCTATTAATGGTTTCGACTGGAAAAATATTTTATGGTAGGAATTTTGGCCAAGCCTTCTTTTTTTTTTTAGTCAATTTTTAGCCTCTTTTATCATGTTGAATTTTAGACAAAATCTCTTGATTTCAGCTTATCAACTAATTTTTTTGCTAAGTATAGAAATAGGAGTCTAACAAAAAGAATGTTTGGATACAATGGATAGGAGAAGCTGGTGGCATGCATAACACCAAGCTTCAGCTTCTATCTCTTCTTTTGTTTTGTTTATTAGATTTTCAAATAATATTTTTAATTAACAAAATCAAACAATATGGGCCTTAATTGGACTTAGATCTTGGCCTTTAACATCGGGCTTAAATCAAATTGGATCAAATTTGGTTCACGTAATCAGACCCACTTATGCCCAAACTCAATTGAGATGTCCGAATAGATATGAATCGAGATCCATTTCAAATAACCCGTATAAAGTTAGGTGCCTACAGCGGGTGATCACAATCACTTTTAGCTTGAAATACTCTTTCAAATCTTCGTTCCTTCCTAGCACATTTGGAACTTTTTGTATTAATGGTTTGCCAATGGCTTCAATTTGATCACCTTCTAAGGCTTTATCTCATGGCATAAAATTCTCTATTTAACCACTACTCATATTGGTTTTTCGTATTGTAGTAAAATGATTGTATCTTAAAGATTGTAGTTACAACTACTTGTTTGATTAGTGGAAAGCCCTCCCATGCATAAAGACTCTCATTGAGAGAGCCTCCTCTTTAGACTACATTTTCAACTTTAGTGTTCAAATTAA
Source organism: Durio zibethinus (assembly GCF_047325235.1). Classification (NCBI taxonomy): domain Eukaryota; kingdom Viridiplantae; phylum Streptophyta; class Magnoliopsida; order Malvales; family Malvaceae; genus Durio; species Durio zibethinus. The sequence goes on from NC_143175.1 coordinate 7,341,068, forward strand.
CAAGGTTCTATAATTGTTTTTGATAAATTTATTAGGAATAGTTATTCAAATCCCATAAGAGATTTACTTGAGATTGGCTAGATATTGTTTGATAGATAAGAATACTTGTAAAAAAAAAATTTATAGAGGAAAAAGATTCTTGATAGGCAAGTTAGTATGCTTATAAATAATGAGTTTTTATAGGGTTAGGTAAGGAAAGAAAGATGTAAAAGAGTTGTAGGATTTTATGGAATAGACACCACATAGGACTAAAAGAGATTAAAAAGGATCTTTATAGGTTTGTATGTTTGAGTGGACTAGAAGAGAATAAGAGAATTCACATAGATATGGTGCATGAGTGCATATAGGTATGTGTTTGTTTGGGTTGAGAATATTCTATAGGACTAGAGAATAATAAGATGGTCTATCGGTTTTGATTGTGAGTATTGATTGATATGATTTATTGATGTATTTGTAATTCTTTACAACTAGTGAATCTTTTTTTCCCATCCATAGACGTAGGTCGATTGGGCTGAATCATATTAAATTGTTATCTCTTGTGTCATTGAATGATTATTTAGTTTTGCTTCCACTGACTTGGATGTTTAATTGGATCGAGACTTTTTAACCTAATAATTGGTATAAGAGCTGTCGTAGTCCTAATAATTGATATCATAACGAAAGTTTGAGACAATAGAAAATGTAAGCAGAAAAGCTCAAATTAAGAAAAAAGTTCAAGTTCATAGTTTGAAGATTGGTTTATGTTAAGTGTAAAAACACACAAAGAAAATTGTTATGAAACTTTCATTACAAGCAGAGCCAAGCTTATCTAGCATGAAAGTTGGTAATTGATGGAATTTGAGTAAAGGTGAAAATTATTGGAGTTGACTCAAATCTTATAAGAGATTTGGATAAAGATTTATTCTAGATGGGATTGGTTAAATATTGTTTAATGATAAGAAGACTTACAAAAAAGGAATTTTAAGAGGAAAGGGATTTTTGATAGATAAGTTAATATGCTTATAAATAGGTGAAGTCTCCATAAGGATAGATTTGAGAAAAAGATGTAAGAGAGTTGTGAAATTTTATTACATAGATACCCCATAAGATTAAAGGAGATTGAGATAGTCTTTATAAGTGTGTATGTTTGAATGGACTAAAGGAGAATGAGAAAGTTCACATAGGTATGGTGCATGGATGCATATGGGTATATGTTTATTTAGGTTGAGAACACTTTATAGGCCTAGAGGAGAATGAAAGGGTCCACAGGTTTTGATTGTGAGTGTTGATTGATATGATTTGTATGTTTCTAATTTTTTACAATTAGTGAATCTTTTTCTCATCCATGTGTGTAAGTTAATTGGGTTAAATAATACTAAATTATTGTTTCTTGTGTGATTGATTGATAATTTAATTTTTCTTTTACTAGTTTGATTGTTTAATTAGATTAGGGCTTTTTACTTAATTACTGATATCAGAGCTATCGTGATCTTAACAAAATTTGGCTATATTAATTGTTCTTTCCTTAAGAGCCATTGTTATGACTTTACCAAAGAAATTAATCCGATTGGTTGCTTCTCATTTTATACGATTGCCTTTTTCTTTTATATAGGAAAAGGATCAATGTTTAGTACTACTTTTTAATTTGACAAAAAAAAAAACCATTGATGAAATCTTTAGGCGAATAAGCTTATAATGTATCTTTCATAACATCAAGACTTAGGATTATTTTTTTGTAACTCTACTTCTAATATTTTATCCATTTGTTGGGAGGGACATTACATGCTTTAGCCTTTAGCTACTACTTAAAGTATATCACACACCAAATGAATGAGCTGCTCTTATTAGAATAATAATGGAGGCAAAAACCACATAAGATTCCATTAGACAAATAATAAAGAAAAAAGAAGCACCATTTTAATTTTATCTATTAAAAATATAAAAATAATATTCTAAAAAAGTTTTTAATATTCTATAAATTTGTCAAAAGCTATTCTAATCTTCTGTTACAATGCTTTTAAAAGCCATTCTACTTGAACAACACTTCTTATTATGAAAGTTTCAAACTGTCCAAACAAACCCTAAGTGACAAAAGAAGAGTTTAAGACAAAAATTACTCAAAAGTGAAAGTGTGTAGTACGATTGGCCAAAAAAATACTAGCAAATTGGTAATCAATAAATAAAACTAAATATGATCCAAATTTATCATTCTACTTAAAATGATAAATCGGCTTTGCTACTCATATTTAAATAGTTACAAATTTCATTAATCTTGTACTTTTAACTAATTTGGTGAAAACTAAAAAAAATTATATATAAAACTTATATATAAAATTATGAAAATAATTTATTAATATTATATGCATAAATTAAATGAAAACATTAAATATTTTAACATTATATGTGTACATGTATATATATAAAGGATAGATCAAATTATATAGTATAAAAATTTTTTAGTTTTACATATTTTTTAACTATTAATTTCAATAGATCTAATGGATGGGATTAAACCATTTTTTTCTATTTTTATTTGTCTCTCTCATCTCTTAGATTTATTAAAATCAAATGTTAGAAAAATATATCAAACTAAAAAAATTTTACATTGTATAAATTAATCACTTCTTATATATAGATATTATAAATTATAGATGGATTATAGAGTAAACTATATAACACTTGAAATGCTTTAAGTTAATGAAAGAATGCACACTTAGTTAGAAAACAAGAGTGATATATTATAGTCTCCAAAAGGGAAGCCGATAAAAAAATAAAGACACTGCCATCTATTTATTCTCTTTCAAAATTTTTTTCCTCTGCCAAACAAATAATTTCAGTATTACAAAGTTGAAAATTACAAAACTTTACAAGTGGTTGTGTGTTGAGCAAGAAAGCCGAACAAAGGGGAAAAAATCCCTAGTATTAGAAAGATGAAAATTACACAAATCAAACACAAACACCCATCTTTGCACTTAAATCATATCTTATTTTTACATATATAACAGGAAAAATTAAATAAGTAACACAGGCACCCATCTTCGCACTCAAATCATATCTTACTTTCACATATATAACAGGAAAAATTAAACAAGTTCTAAAGCACACTTGGTGAAAAAGAAAGATGGACACCGTTTTACTTTTGTCCCATAGTCGCTTTTCGCATTGAGTAATATGCTTGAATAGCAGTAAAAAGAAGACCCATTAAGGCTCCCAAGAAGCCAAGGAAACTCCACGGAGTGCTGAAATGAGTATAATACGCCTTAGCTATGCAGGTCGTCCATGGATTGTCGCAGTACTTACGTATCTTATCTGTTACATCGTGGTACATCTCGAGATCAGGCACCAAATCTGTGGTTATATTATTGAAAAGATCAGCTACTTCTTGATCACTGCCCAGGTAATTCAGTAGCATTCCTGCATGTCTCAACTCCTTTACATCTTGTGCTGTGTCAATGAGAGAATCAAGGAAGCATAAGTAAGAGGTGACCTCAAATTCATTTTTGAAATCTGGGCACATTTCGTAAGCTACCAAGTTCATGAACTTGGAACCGGTTGAGTCGTCCACCACGATGCGAGGAATCTTCAGAGTTCCCAGAAATCCAACGTAGAAATTAACGTCTCGGAGGCTGCTTGTCTCGCTGGGAGTCACACGAATCCCTGCTTCTTTCAGCTCATTGATGCTACGAAATGTTTTAGGATATTGTTGTTGTTTTGCTCCACAAGAAAGAAGTAGCTTACCAATGATGGTCTTGGTACTTTTATTCTTGTTGTTGGTTTCGGCCAAGAGTCTTTCCCGCAAAAGCCCCAGAAGATGAGTGCGATCTTGATCTTGTCGTGGCTGTCCTTTCTTGCCTTCCGCTATTGTTCTCTTGATATTATTATCAATGAACACGTCGATTGATTCTCTCAAATCCTTTCCATCATGGACTGAGCTTATCAATAACTCGAGGACTCGGAAAGGAAGTTGGTTCTCGAGCATGGACAAATCTACTTGGGCAAATGCCAGAATATCAACTTTAATATTCAGCTCATCTTTCTGCTTTTCTTGCTTAGACTTACTGTAATGTATGGCTTTCAACACTGCACACCCGTCCACAAAGAACATCCAAGCGAGTTCCTCATCGTCATAATCTTCTATATCCTCTGGCTTATAACACTTCTTCAGATATCCTATATCCTGCTTAATCTTTTTGTATAACACATGTTCTGCAACTCGATGTTCTTCTGTGAAGAGCACTGCAAGTTTAAGCTTAGCTTTCTCCGCTGGCTGAAGCCTGCGGTTACCATGGTGGAGAGGGCCGATTGCAACCACCCTTGGCTCAAAATATTTCTTAAAATTCTTCTTTTCACTTAGGGTGAATGGAACCCTTTGTATTAATGGCTTGGATTTGGAAGATTGAGCTGGAACACTGTCGTCGTTTGAGGATTTCTTCAGAGCTCTGAAATAAGGGAAATTCTCTTTCTCACGGATGCTCATGAAATGCAATTCCTGCTCATTACCATCGCATATTTGAAGTCGGGTTTCCGGTGATGGCTCTTCCCTTAACATTTTCAGCTTTTCTAGGCACATTTGTCTTGATAAAGCAGAGGCCTTGGCTATATATATATATATATATATCTCATCACTTGAATGCTGATATAAAATGGAAGGTGAAGCATCTTTTCCCTTTGCTAAATTATGAAGTTTAGAACTCAACATATTCTTTTCACTTTGCTCTTTTCCCCTCTTTCAGATTGCTCTGTTTGCTTTACTAATTAAAGATACCCAGTTGCTGCCTGTAATTTGTTATTCCCATCACTTTTTTCTTGATGAAGGTACACATTTTATCAACAACGTAATACACATGTGCCAGCTACCATTAACTTTCACCTTTTGTTGTTTCCGTTTAAAGCTCGACTGTAACATCTACAGGCTTAGTCCAATGGTTTATCCAAATTCCTTAAGAAGTGTATTCTAATAACGTTGAGGTTCCATCTCCAACTCTTGCAAATTCCGCTTTTCAATCTCCTTCAGGTCTTAGTCTTTTATGTATTAAAAACAATACCGAATTTCAGCAATATGAGTACAGAAATTTGGGGCCATACCAATTCAATTATAGGACGAATCAGATCAGGTTTAAACCATACCAATTCAATTCAGGTTATTTTGGATTATATAAAAATTAGGTTAATTTGGGGCCAGATCATTCTGGTTTCAGATTATTTCAAGTTTAAGCAATTTTTGATTTAAATCATTTTGGATTCAGGTCATTTTTAGTTTGAATCATTTCAATTCGACCATTTTGAATTTGATATCTGAATTATTTGGGTTTAGATCATTTTGAATGCAATTTATTAATTTTTAAAATCAAATTAGATTAAATTTATATAAATTATTTGATCAAATTCGAGTCAAATTTTATTAAAAAATATAAATATAAATAATGTAATTTGTATGCTTTAAATTAAAGTTAATTTTTAATAAAATGAAAAATATATGATTTTATTAGACTTAAAAATTTAAAACAAATTTAAATACAATATAATGATATGACAAAGCAATACAAGAAAGTTTTAGAAAAATATATTTCATGTTTAATAATATCAACACAACTTTTGATGTGTGTAAAAAAAATGTTTAATTAAATCATACCAGACAAGTACATGTATTAGACATAAGAAATATTTTTATCACGTTTGACACGTTTAATAATTTTTTATATTTATTTTAATTTAATATAAATAAATAAAAACTATTTTAAACTTTTAATTATAATGCACAATTACATATTTAATATAATCATATAAAAATTGTTTTAATTATTTATTTATGATACACATTTCATATGCAATTATTTTTTATATTAATATATAATAACAATATAAATGATCATTTTAATATAATTATAACTCATTATTTAATAACTTATTATTTTGAATTTTAATATAATTGAAAGGCGTTATAGAATTTATTCTAAACTACATGATTAAAAACTAATAATATAATTATAATATAGACATAACATATATATACAAATCCATTACTTGTTTTATATTCTAAATGATAAATTAATATCTATACCGATAATAATTAAAAATATATAATTTATTTAAATTATATTATAAATTATAAGAAATTTTATAAATAACATAATATAAATGTATACTTTATACTAGTTTGATATTTAAAACATATATTAATTTAATATTTTCAATAATTTTAATAAGTTACCATTAATGTTATATTTATTTTTTTTTGTGTTATATTTATTATCTTTGTTAAATTAATAATTTTAAATAAAATTATATTTAATTTAATTTCAGAGAATTTCAAATTAATTTTTTGAACCATTTTGATTTTAAACCATGTCAATTTCGAATTATTTCAGATTCGAACTATCATTCCAGATTGATCTGCATTTAAGTTAATTTAGATTCTGAATCAATTTCAGATTGATCTGGATTTAATTTAATTTAGATTCTGAATAATCGATTTCAAGTCGTTAACATTTTATGGTCAATCAAGTTGGATCAGGTTATGAATTAGATGAGTTGGGCGATTTTTTATGTTCGGGGCCAGGTATAGAAGAAAAGGAATAACTACTTTCTTTCCATGTTCCTCTGAAAAGGAAAACAGCCACAGACAGAATTTTCTACCACCAAAACTCATAGAATCCAGAGTTGTGTAAACCATATCTAGTGTACCAGAAAAAACATAGCAATTGCATGCATCACCAGTAGCCAGTAGGAATAAAATCTGATCAACACGGGTTGTCGTAAAGAAGCATTGTATAGAAATCTGTTAACCCTGCAAATACAGAAAGAAAAAAAAATGAAGAAGAAGAAGAAACAAATGCACAGCAAAACTGCTTACTCGCTCTTATTGTTCAGGGAGATAAAATGATCGTCCAGCTATTATGTTGTAAGATTTCAAAATGTTGAATCAGATGGACTTGACTCTTGGAAAGTTCTTAGCTGTGCTTAGCAGCAGCCACAACAGTATTCATCAACAACCCCCCGAAAGCCACTCTTCTCTAACTCGTGAATGCCGGCAATCGTAGTCCCACCAGGTGATGTAACGTCGTCTTTGAGCTGACCAGCGTGCTTCCCGGATTTAATGGCCACAGAAGCTGCTCCTAAAACCTGCAAAAGAATGAACCCAATTGTCTTTAAAAAAATTACGCATACAACTAGCAACTAAAAGAGCCCTGTAAGAAAGACGCCAGCAGCCAGTGGTTGCTAGTAATGATGAATGATTAAAACAGGCACTTCTACTCAAGAATAAAAAATAATTAATATACAAACCAATAGATGTTAGAGAATTGAATAATCAATTCAACTTTCTTTTTTCATGAGAGAGTGCACAGAAGTCATCCCAAGTCAACCCACCATATTCCCCTTTTTTGAACTACTTACTACTTTGATAAAAACTAAAATTTTACTTGCACATAATAATTCAATACTACCACGTGCACAAGGAACTTCCATCATATCATTAAAAATGTGTTTCAGTTAAGCCTACACCACGGTTGTATTTTTCCTAATTCATCTTATAGATGGTCTGTGTTTGAGGGAGGGGCATCACAGAAGATACATGACAATTAAATTTTGAATCCATATTAAACACCACACAGTACTGAAATCAGCAATTTTTTATATTTGCAGCCAAATGGCAACTCTCACCCTTAGCCTTAAGAGAAAATTCAGAGTTAAAATTGTGCCAAGATTTATGGAGAGGTAAACGATTTTTCTGAAGGCTCTAAAAAGGCACTAAGTACATGATTAATTTGTAGTAAACATTACATGATGCATGATGCATAAAGTATGACTGACTTACAGTCTGAGAAGCTAGTCCCAATGCTAGTTCTTGTGGAAGACCAGCAGCAACTCCTCCATCAGCCAAAGCTTCAATCGCTTAATATATGTACGCTGGACCATGCCACAGTCAAACAGAAGCAAAGGGTAACCAATAATGGAAAGGATTAACTCCTGTTCAGACAATAGTATGCATAGACTTTTTAGGCATATTATGATAACCAATTTGTTTCCTCTACCATTAAAACAACATAACCTGAGGCCAGTGATAGTGTCACGGGTCGAGACCTAAGCTCCGAACCCGCGCGGCTCCGAGACCCGGGCATTCACCCTTCCGGCGTCCCAGATCAGCCTTCCCGCCACGGTTCACACCCTTGTGAGGTATTGTCCGCTTTGGCCCCCTGGCCTCACGGTTTTGTCCTACAAAAGGCGCCTCACAAGGCGGAGATGGTGTGAACCCTTTTATACCCCAGTGACCTTCCTATTATGTTCGATGTGGGATTCAGGACTCCCCCTTAGGTCCGTGACATTCTCCCGCACCCAACCTCGTGACGCCCTCGTCACGGAGGCTGACCACCCTACCTGCCTCCCTTGAGGTGCTCGGCGTGGATCGAACGGTATAGGGCTGGCTCTGATACCACTTGTCACGGGTCGAGACTTAAGCTCCGAACCCGCGCGGCTCCGAGACCCAGGCATTCACCCTTCCGGCGTCCCAGATCAGCCTTCTCGCCACAGTTCACACCCTTGTGAGGTATTGTCCGCTCTGGCCCCCTGGCCTCACGGTTTTGTCCTACAAAAGGCGCCTCACAAGGCGGAGATGGTGTGAACCCTTTTATACCCCAGTGACCTTCCTATTATGTTCGATGTGGGATTCAGGACTCCCTCTTAGATCCGTGACAATAGCACCAAACAATTTCTCACCAGCTCTCCATATCTTGCCAACTGATCCAAATAATTTAGCAACTAATTCCCCATCCTCTTCTGTTGCAGCTGCTCCCAAGCTCATAACTATACAAATGGAACGATATTAGAGATTTATATAGCCATTCATTGCTCACAAACATGATATACAAATAAAAGATTGCCAAACGGGCTTGTGTGACTTGAATCAAATTTTACAAAAAATAAATAAATAAATAAATAACAGATGAAGGTTTCTCTGATGGACCTTTTTTTAATTGTAATATTACAAATTCTCTGCCACAAATTTTACAGACGAATAAGAAATGAGAAATTTATAGTATTTTATGATGCCTACAGGTAGGATCTCTATTGCTGAGACCATTTGTAAACCCAACATGATTTAGAATCAAAAGATTGAAGAAGATCCCAGTTTTCACACCACAATTCTCTAGAAGCTAGTGACAACTTTTAATTACTATCTTGCCCAATGACAAGCTAATATGAATATGCCTGAAGGAACTATCTCCAAGAGAATGAGGCAAGAGCAAAGGAAGGAAGGAGTAGAATTAAATATTACAATATTTTGGAATACAATTAAAAATAAATTACAAAAGCATAAGAAGCACAGAAGAAGAAAAGAGAATGGACAAAGACAGTGGAAGAGCGGTATTCTTCTAAACGTTTGTTTGATATGTAAATCTACATTGCAGCTTTGATTCATCATAAAGGCAGAATATAAGGGCTTTCATAAAACAATAAAAACAAGACTAGATATTATTGCCGTCCATATTCTAGACCTACCTAAAGCAAACATCTAGATGCAGAACACTGATATGCTAATTGAGGGAAGAGCTTACTTAAGATTTTATGTTGTTACTCTTGTCATATTGATGGGGCTAATTGTAATATTTCATAGATCTAGGGTTATATTTAGTATTTTTACATTTAAATTCAGGTTTAGTATCATAGTGTGGTTTTTTACCCTATTAAGATTTTTCATTATCTACTTAGGATAGGGCTAGTAGCCGATATAAATAGAAATGTACTCTTTCTTTTAGAGTCAGATTATTATTACGAGAATTTTTTAGCAATATTGCTAGTGAGATTGTGTGATGCAATCATCCTTAGTTGTGACTCCTAAGGAACCCTAGGTGTGATGCAATTAAAGAACCCTAATTATCTTTTCTTTTCTTTATTTTATTTTCCCTATTTTCTTAAGAATTTCAAATTATTGTTATCTGAAATCCTAGTTCCTAAGCAATCCTGCACTGCATCTATTTTAGAGGTACTATGACCTCTAAAATAGATGCTATATCTAACCGTATACTAGCTCCATGTCTTTTAGGCTTTTGTACAAATGCAAAGACCTCAAAATCACATACTCGCCGATCCTTCAATTTTACTCCTGCAGCAATTGAAACCAAAAGCTTATTCTTTGAAAGGAACGGCCTCAGCTGCAAGACCACATTTTTTAACTGCAAATCACCAAAAGTAAAGTTTTAGACTAAAAACAAAAGTTTGAAAATGAATCTGAATATGTTCTGCACCCATCGTTTTTGTTTTCTTTTTCTCTTATCTCTCTTTCCATATCATGACTGAATTAATAAATGCAAACATTCAAAATCATAGTGCTTTGACTGTGATGTCTTTACAAGACATAAAGTGGTACATATAGAAAAGTGTTTGAGCTCAAAAGGAAATAGACGTGACCATGTTTTGCTACTGTCATTAAGCTACCATACTCCAATTTCTTTTCTATAATAAAAGCAAAATGACAGAGACAAGATAGCCTCATTCACAGTTCATATTCTAAACTTACTAAAACTTTGCCATCGCATAATCCCCTAACATATTTTTTAAACTTCTCTAAAAGAGAAAAAGATGTATCACGAAGTTTCTAGCATTTCATATTCTAAACTTACTAAAAATTTGCCATCACATAATTCCCTAACATATTTTTCAAACTTCTTTTAAAGAGAAAAAGATGTATCACGATGTTTGTAGCATTTCATTAAAAAAAAAATTAGAGAAAAGTACCTATTGCAAGAATGGTAAGCGTGCGCAGGCAATGAAAGAGGAAGCACCGTAGGGAAGAGCATCACCTACTTGGGGTTTCACTGAAAAAATAATCACATCACCTGATTTCGTATATTCATAACTTGGATCAGAAATTCAAAAAAAAAGTAAACCAATTTTTCTTTTTTTGTTTTCTAGAAGCAAAATATCAAATAGTAAATGTAAGGAGAGCGAGGTAGGGAGAGATCGGAGTTGAAAGGAAGGAGAGAGACGCCAAGTGATTGGAAGGCGACACCACGATTGGGATTTGAGTAGATTGCTGTAGAAATACGTTGGGTAGGCAACACGCCAGATTGCACCACTCCTCTGGCTATGCTCTTAGCCATTTTCCCTGCTCCCACGAGCCCTAGCTTGAAGCTTTCATTCTGTATAGGCACTGCCTCCATTTTTACGGTGTCATCCGCTGGAATACTACAGTATGGCAGCTGAGCTTGGCGCTTTTGTCTTTTAGTACTAGCACTATTATTTATCAGATGCCAGCGGAGGGGTCAGAAAAAAGGACTCTGGTTTTTTTTTCTTTCTAGGGCGTTTCATTTCCTGCATATTTTGACTTCAACAGTTTTGGCCACCACCCCTTCGAAACCTACTATATATAATTTTTGAGTTCAAGGACTCGAACCGAATTTTATATTTGTTTGGGTAGCAAAAAGAAAAGCAGAGGAAAGAAACCGCTGCCCGCGAGACCAGTTTGGCCGACGACGACAGTCTGGTGAAGGAGAAAGAAAAATGGAGGATTTTAGGGTTTTAGCTCAGGTTTATATAGGTGTCTAAACGACGCCGCTTTGTAAGAAATAATGAAAAATGAAAGGAAAAATGAAGTGGGATGGTTTTGGGTCCAGGCCAAGTCCGAATTCCCACACTCGATCAGTTGATTTGGTCAAGACAAAAGCCTAGTCAAGAAGAAGATTTTGTTGATTTCTAACTCTTTTATTTAACTTTTTTATTTATTTTCACATTATGTTTGTAATTTAAAGCAATAAAATTGTTTAATTTATTAAATTTAAAAATAAAATAAATAATAAAACTGACTAGTTAGAAAATCTTTCAAAAATTAAAATTTTAGAAAGATATTAAGTGAATTTTTAAAAAAAAATTTCTTGTGAAAAATAACTTTGAAACTCCACCAAAAGTGTTGGGAGGATAAGGATTACTCCAATAACGAGATTTTTAAGCATTTAAGTATAGATAAATAATCCAATAGGATAGTTGAATTATATTGATTTTAATTTTTTTAAAATTAAATTTTAAAAAAGTTTTAAAAAATAACAATATAATAAATATATAAAATTTAAAATTAAATAAATTTAAAATTAAATAAAAAAAAAACCAATGATTCAATATTTTTTTAAAGAAAATTACTTCCTCTCCCTTAATTTTTCTTCCCAAAAACTTCATTCTACTATTTCTTCCATCTTTATAAATACCTTTTTTTTTTTCGAGATTAAGGCATCGCATCCCTACCATTCATGTCGACGATAGATAGTAGGTAAAGGAAAGCATGATAGCAAATCATGATGAATCGATTTGAGTTTTTTGTTTTTTTTTTCCCTTGGCAATATTACTGTTTCCTTTTTTTTTTTTAATGGTTGTTCAAAAACAATGAAAAATGAGTTATTGAACAGGACAAAATTTACATAAAAATTTTTAAGTGAAATTTGTGAAATTGTTTTTTAATTGATTTAATAAAAATTTTAATAAAAAATTTAAATTAATAAATTGATAAAATTAAATATGAAAATTAATAATATGTTAAAAAAATTATTATAAATTTTATTTTTAATTTAAATTTAATCAATATTTATCTAATAGTAAAATTTTTGTTAATATTTTTATTAAAAATATCTATCTAAAAACATATATAAAAATTTATTAAATTTTTTTCGAATTTTATACATTTAATTTATAGAACATAATCTTTTAATTTATCAATTTTTATTTTTATTTGTTCATTTTTAATCAAAAACTTTACGAATTTCGAACGAATCTTAAAGACAATAAACAAAAGAGGAAACGTGGCATATTTTTGGAAGATGCAGGGATTTGCATTCCTATTACACAAAGATATCTTTGTCTCCAAAATTAGTTATTGTTGTTTTAAGTTTAAGATCCAGCAAGCCAAATATACTTGAGATTAAAACAACTCAGTTTTCTTACATATGAAACTCAAAATGTACATTGGTAACTCACACACCAAGCTGGGGGAAAAGAAAAAGAAAAAAATGAAAAAAAAAAAAAAGAGCAGGCAATGATTTCAAGCACAAATAACCTAATTAAGATTGAAAAGAGAAGGTTGAAAGCACACTCTAAAGGACTCGTTTCAGGGAGTTGAACCGCTTTCTTTGTTTTGTGGCAACGAGAAATAAGCCTGAATAGCGGAGAACAGAAGGCCTAAAATGGCACCCAAAAGGGCAAGGAAACTCCATGGGCTACTAAAATGGGTGTAAAGGGCTTGAGCCACAGAAATCGTCAATGGATTATTACAGTACTTACGGATGCCCTCTGCAACATCAAAGTACATCTCCTGATCTGGCACCAAGTCCCTGCTCATTTTATTGAACAGATTAGCCACTTCTTCATCACTGCCCACGTAATTGTGAAGCACACCTCTAACTCGCAACTCCTTAACATCTTCTGCTGTATCAATGAGAGAATCCAGGAAGCATAAGTAACTGGTGACCGCAAAATCATTCTCAAAATCTGGACACATTTCTAAAGCTACTAAGTTCATGAACTTGGGAGCCGTTGAGTCATCCACCAAGAGGTGTGGCATCATTAGTCTTCCCCGAATGTTGCAAGAGAAGGAAATGTTCTTAATGCTGTTTCTCTTGCTGGGCTTTACATAAATCCCTGATTCTTTAAGCTCCTTGATGCTACGAAATGTTTTCCTACCTTTTCGTCTGTCTCCGAGCGACAGAATCATCTCACCAATCATGCTACTGCGTCTCTCCTCTTTTTTCCCTGTCAGCAGTGTTGTCCGTAACCGCTCCAGAAGGTGAGCATAATCTTGCCTATCTCCTTGACCATCTGCGTGTTGGCTCTTCTGCCCACCTGGTATATTTGTTATAAGGTTGTCACCTATGAATCCCGTGATTGATTGTTCCCACTTCTTAGGATCGATGGCTGACTTAATCAGAATCTCGAGTACTCGGTAAGGAAGTTGGTTTTCTAGCAAAAACAAATCAAGTTGCGCAAATACCATAAGATCTACTTTAGTTTTCAACTTTTCAAACTCACCTCGTGACCCGTAGTATACGGCGTACAACACTGCACAACCGTCCATGAAGAACATCCAAGCTAGCTTTTCATTGTCGTAGTCTTTGATGACCTCTGGATCATAACACTTCTTCAGATCTTCTATCTCTACCATAATCTTGTTGAATAAAGCATCATCAGTGGTATCGTTCTCACGTACGAACAAAGCGGTGAATTTAAGCTTGGACCGTTCTGCCCGCTCGAACTTCGGGTTACCATGATGCAAAGGGCCGAGGGCTACCAGCCTTGGTTCGAAATATTTTTTAAAATCCTCCTTGACACCCATTAGGACACGTGGAACTCTTTGTATTAACGGTTTGGCTCTTTGAGATGAACCACTTCCATGGTTATTGGCTTCAAGTAAGGCTGATTTTAATTTGTTTCTCTGTTCGCTGATGAAATCCAATTGCTCTATCTCAGGCATTGGAACAATCACTTCCCCTGGTTGCCCCTGGTTGCTCATCATTTAATCCGATGGTTAAAAAGAGATAATGCAAACGACAGTTATGGAAATTTGGTAATCTAATAGTGTTTGCGGAAACAAAGGACGAAAAGATGGATGAAAAGGTGAGTTGGTTTCTCTGTTTCTAGATGGCCGTATTCTGCTACCTGAGCTGCTGAATTTAAAGCTTACACTACCACAGAGAGTAGCTTTTAATTGATCAATCCATCCGGTAACAAGTTTGGTATATGCCAAGCTTGTTACCTTAATAAAGTACAAAGAGGATAGGATCAATTCAAAGCTACTATATACATATATATATAAGTATATACCAAACTTGTTACCTTAATAAAGTACAAAAAGGATATTATCAATTAAAAGCTACTATCTGTGGTAGTGTAAGCTTAAATTCACAGCTCAGGTAACAGAATACAGCCATCTAGAAACAGAGAAACCTACTCACCTTTTCATCCATCCTTTCGTCCTTTGTTTCTTCAGGCAACTTCCTTCCGGACATAGTATATAAGCTGGATTGGAATCTCCCTTCCTATCACTTTTCTTACAAAATTGCACATGTAATTTCTCTGTCGTAGTTATCAAAACAATGATTCAATCCTTTCTTAATTATAGGCTTCCAAAGAAGATCCAAATAGTTTTTGGTTTTTCCCTCTCTCTTTGGCATTTTGTTTCTAAATTGTCCATGTTTCCATTAAATTCTCCAATGAAGCCCAATCATAAAAACTTAAAATCTAGTAAATGCATTTTAACAACAACTAATTAATTCATAAAATTTATCGAAAAAAGTAATGTTGTCATCGTAGGATTGATTGAACCAATCCAAAATAATCTATTCAGAATAAATTTCATTCAAAATCAACTAAATTTCGTATTAATCATATTTTTGATTTATCTCTAAAAAATCAATAAAATTTATTAAATATTACAATTAATCACTCTAAAAGATTCCATTAAAAAATAATAAAAAAATGATATGATTGCCACATATGTTGCCGTGTAAGTTACCACATCAATTATTTATTATGTCATTTTTTATTGCCATCTCTCTCATCCCTCTCCTTTCTTAATTTTTCTTTTCTTCACCCTTTCTTCTCTCTCGGTTCGAAAATCTAAATCCTTAGAGAGTTTTTAGTAGGAGGTGATCAATCTAAAAGGCACAATAATTTGCAATAATTACATTGCTTTGTTTGAAAGTAATTTAAAAACTTTACGTGTCAATAATATTAAATCATTAGATTTATAAGATTAATGTCTTGAAAAATAATTTGATTCCTATCCTATAAAAAAAAGGAGAAGTTTTATAATTATGGAAATGTAATTTTTTATATTATTTTTTATCCATTGACCCTGATAAAAAATTTAGTAACATTGTTCCAAAAAATTGGCTAGTAAAAGTTTTCAAAAATCGATTTTTTTAAACATTTATTTAAAAAAAAATTTTTTGTTACAATTGAATAAATATTTATTGATTAAAAGAATATAATGAATTTATTTAATAATTTTTTAAAAATTATTTTAATCAAAATTGATTTATTTTATAAACTTTTATAAAATAATATTTAAATATTTTATAAATTATTGATTCAATAAATATTTGAATTTTACCTTTTTTTTTTTACAAAGTTATTTTTGAATATTTTGTGCTTTATAATTTATTTTTTTATATAATATCGAATATAATAATTTAAAATTAATAATAATTTAAAATTAATAATAATTTATAATATTACTCCAACCATAATAATTTAAAATTATTGATAATCAAATTACTTTAATAATCTTATCACCACCACGATAATTTTAAAAAATAAGACCAAATACTAACTATTATCTCTTCCTCTTAATTTCACTATAAACAATTCCTTTTTCTCCGCCCTTTTGGTTTTTTTCTTTCCCTGTTTGTTTTCTTTCATAAAATTGCTTTGTTTATCCCATTCCAGAATTTGGATTCTAAAAGGAAAAACAAAACAAAAGCACAAAGAACAAACCCCTTATTTTCTTTTCCCCCTTTCTCTTACAATAAAATACTAATACTTTGATTTCCCTTGATTTAGTTTTGTTATCACCATTTTTAACCTAATCTTCTTTATTCTTTATTACCCATTAACCCCCCCCCCCCAAAAAAAAAAAAGGCAGTTGCTTGGTCTGAAAAAGCTTCTTCTATAGAGTTTTCCCCCTCGTCTACTCCTATGTCTCCACCCGTCATCCTAATTCCTAACCCAAAAAAACTGCCGCTTACAAAGCCGTTGAGTTCGTTGAACCGAGCATGGTTTTAGTTCTAGGCACAGGTTAGACAACCAACACCGCCATAGATCGAATCGGCGAGTTGCTTCGTCAAGGCAAGCTCAACAACATCATAGGAATTCCAACTTCAAAGAAAACACGAGAACATGCACTTTCTTTAGGTACCTAATTGGTAAAAAAGTAAGGCTTAGATTTTACTACGGAGAGGGAGGAGAAATAAATAAATGAGAGGAATGAGAGAGATAACAATAGAAAAATGATGTGCCAAAAATACCGATGTGGCAACGTAATTTTGTTTTTTTGGATGTAATCCGTTAAAGTGATTAATTTTAGGATTTTTAATAAATTTCAGTTATTTTTTAAAGACAAATCAAAATTCAATTCAATGATCCAAATAAAATTAATATGAAAATTGGTTGACCTTGGGTGAAATTTACTCCATCAATTAACCTTAAAACTTCATATAAATCGAGGTTAAGTTGAACAGTTCAATAATCCGTCAACTTTTCAATAAATCTGGATTTAGACAATTAAACCAGATTGAACTGATTTTTAATTATTATTTAATGTTAAAAGATTTAGCAAGGGATGAATTTTGAATTAAGACTTTTACCATTTGTATTAATTTAGATAAATGATAAGATTCGTTTGGATAAGATTAAAAATAATAATGGTGATAAGATTAATTAATATAATTATAAGATTAAATATTATAACGATAGAATTAAATTTAGTAATCATATATATATATTTGGATTTAAACATAATGATCATAATAAAATAAAATTAAAGATATTATATTAACTTTTGCATATAATAAAATTTATAATATATATTTAATCTTTATGAAATTTATAAATAATTAAAAATTATTAAAATTATTGATATATATATATCAAATAATATTTTTTCGCTTAAATATTTGAAAAATATTTAGAGGGCATTTGGTTCGCCAAAACGTAGATTTCGAAAAAAAGTATGATCCCCGAAAAATTACGATTCTTGGAATTTTCTTTCGTTTTTAGGTATTTCGTATTCAAATTTACTCGGTTGGTTAAGAAAAATTCACATATATTAAATCCTAAATGATTATTATAATCTCTTTGGTATATTTGGTCAAAAACACATTAAAAAATCTCCTTTAATTTTTTTGAAAAATTATTCTAGGCTTTTTTATTAGAAAATGCCTTAAATAATCCCCTAATAAAAATTGAAGAAGATTATTCAAGGTATTTTTTACCAAAACAAAGTCTTGAATAATCTCTATCCCTTTTTTTTAGGATTATTTAAAGCACTTTTGATCAAAAATTACCTTGAATAAACCTTTATAAAAAATTGATTGAGGTTATTGAAGGCATTTTCTGGTGAAAATACCTTTAATAATCCCCTCCAATTTTTATGAGGGGATTATTCAAGGTATTTTTGGTAAAAAAAAAAAACTTTGAATAATTCTTTTCAAATTTTTGTTAGAGATTATTCAAAGCATTTTTACTTAGAAAACGTTTTAAAGAATTTTTTACAAAAAATTGAATAGAGTTTTTTAAAACATTTTTAGCAAAAAATATTTTGAATAATCTCGTTCAATTTTTATGAGAGGATTATTCAAGGTATTTTTTGGCTAGAAAATACCTTGAATAATCCCTTACAAAAAATTGAATGGGGTTATTTAAGTTTTTTTGTCAAAAACGTTTTAAATAGTCCCATTTAATGTTTATAAAGGGATTATTCAAAGCGTTTTTTGCAAAAAACGTATTGAACAATCCCTTCCTATTTTTTCGGGGATTATTCAAAGTGTAAAACACCTTGAATAATCACTTACAAAAAATTGAATAGGGCTATTCAAGGTGTTTCTAGCCAAAAATGACTTGAATAATTTTCTCTCTTTTTTTTAAGATCATTCAAGGTGTTTTTGGCTAAAAACGCCTTGAATAATCTTTTAAAAAAATTAAATGAGGTTATTCAAGCTGTTTCTGGCAAAAAAGCCCTAAATTATCCCCATCAATTTTTATGAAAGAATTATTCAATGTGTTTTTTATCAGAAAATGCTTCGAATAATCCCTTATAAAAAATTGACTAAGTTATTCAAGGTGTTTCTTTAACCCAAACACCTTAAATTATGGTCATTTAAGGTGTTTCTTCAATCCAAAATTTATTTGAATGATGATTTATTAAAGGCATTTTTCACACCAAATGCCATATATAAATTAAACTCTTTACTAACAGAAACCTACAACTAACTTGTTTTTATTTTCAGACATGTTTTTCAAAATGGTAATGATTATTTCATAATTTTTTAGTCAGGTTAAATTTAAAAATAACACTACTTTCCTTTTTGAAATCCTAGAATACTACAAGGAGAAGCGAGTTTTTTATTCTGGAACTTTAGATACTGTTAAGAATCTGTTAATTTTTCTTGGAATTAAATTACCCTAAATCAAACTTTGAAATTAAATACCCAACAATAAGATTCCAAAGGAAACTGTGTGGATTTCCTCAAACCAAATGTCTCCTTACATATATATGTATTATTAAGTTGTGTGAAGCTTAATTTCTTAAAACATTGATCTAAATTTATTTTATATTTATATAAATATTTATATATATATATATATTTCAAAAAGTTATATATATTATGAAGTTCAATGGATTTTAATTTTTTACAACAAATATGGAGATCAGTCTAGGTTTATTTTCATTTATGTACATCATTTTTCAAAAGGATATATATATATGTTATTAAATTATATTAAGCTTAAATTTTTAAAGCAAATATAGAGATCGCTCTAGGTTTTCTTTTATTTATATACATCATTTTTCAAAAGGATATTATGATTGTCCAATGATAAAATAAAAAAATTAATTTAATTGTCCTATGCATAAATGATACGATAGAAATGAGCCCACCATACCAATTCATTTGAATCCAAATCAATCTCTGAGGCCTAACCATGCCCCCTAAGTTAGTTGCAGTATTGTTTTATAATCACCATATTTAATATTTGTTCAATAACAATAAGGTTTGTTGGTTTCCTTGCAACCAAGAAACTTTAAAAGGTTATGTAAGATTCAGTTTCAAGTTAATTCATCTTTCACTCTTGTGCTAAAAAAATATAACAAAAATGTATATTCAAACTATAATCAATACAATGCAAATGAAAATTTTCTAATTAGAAGAAGCTCCTAACTTAGATCAGATGATTGGATAGATAAACCAGCATTCATCACATTATAATCATCTAGCATTTCATCAATATCTTGGCTGCACAAACCTCTAGAATTTTTACAAATTAAGTCCATAGTTGAATAGGACTTTTTAGATGTAATTGTTGGAAATTTGGGTTTTCAATGTAAGCATAAATTTAAATTTTAACAATTATATATGAATATTAGAACATCAAATTTAATTGTATTACATACATATTCGAGCAGACATAGTTGATAAGCGAAAGTAATACTAATTCTTGAAGAGACTAGGTCTTTTTCTTTACTCTTCTCTTACTGACAGTTCTTAATAGATAGATAGCATTATTTAGATATAAAAAGGGGACTGTAGCCAAATATTATTAAAACCTTAAAAATCTCTTCATTAAAGGTTTATAGAGTCAAAAGCCTACACAATCGCTAAACTACATTGACCCAATAAAATGTGTAAACCTCATACATAAGTATCATAATTAATTATTTGGGCTCTCATATTTTCTTGTTTTAGGATTGAATTTATCAACCTATTTATTAAACTATAAAATCACTAATTAATAGTAACCCATTTGTTGGAAAATTCTAACATTTCCCACTTAGATAATATTAATTAAGTTGTTTGATTTTAAGAAAACGTAATTTTGAAAATAAGACTCCATAATGATTTATTTAACTTTGATGTGACTACAATTTTTAAAAACAATTTAGTCCTTTGAGACAACATCCTAATGATCCTATCTAATAAAACCATTTAATAATGAATCATTGCAACTTTTACGCCCCTTAATGACACAAGACCAATCCATGGTTAAAAATACTAGTGACTCTATTAATAATGGATTTTAATGGGGCTGTGTAACAAGAAAATAACACATAAATGTGATCTCAATGTGTTATTTTCATTATTAGTCCTTTTGTCGATTTCTCTAAACTTGTTGAGAAATGGCCATGGCATCTAGATGTACTTGTATATCTCTTTTTTATTCTTAAGGTTACTTACTGGTATTATTTATTATACATATCCAAATGACACTAAAATTGTACTTAAGATAGATACAAAGTCTTAAGATTTTATAATATGACATATCAATATGAGATGCAAATATGAAATAATGAACATATATGTAAACAACAACTATGATGTATATATAAAACAATTGTGTTCGCTTAACTTGATGGTACCTTATGGGCCTATTCATCTCAAACTATATCTTTTAGGTAATTAGCAATCACATACGATGCATTTAACAAAGTAAAGAAAACTAAAATAGTAATGATTTCAAAAGCAAATTTATAATGCATCATTGCTATAATTAACCCAATAATTTAACAGGTTCTATTTTCCATATCTATTGATATCCATATTATGAGTTTGCTACTACCATAATCCTCACATAGAGAAAATATGACATCATGTAATCAAATCACAATGACTTCCACTGATCCAATGAATCACAAACATACTCGATCAAACTTTGAATAATAAATAAGGAGCATTTCAATAAATGAAGTCATAACAAAATAATGTATTATTTGCCCTTATGTCAAATGTGATAACCACTATTATTTTTGGACTTCCATGATGTCACTTTTATAAATCACTTATAATTACTAACATATTATGAACAAATTTTCATTTTCATATGTTTAGACAACACAAAATTCTCAATGTTTTAACATGAAATCATTTTCAATAAATTTGAAATTAATTTAATTACCAATCTTTTATATCATACATATCTTAATCAATAGTCTATTAACTCTCATTGATCTTAACACATATGCTATCTCCAAAACAATAACTTTAAGGTATTTATGAGGTCTTACTACTTTAAAATATATGCAGAAGAACTCCCACTGATTTCACTTACTTTAAAATAATAGTTTTGGCATTAATTATATAATAATGATAATAATAATAATAATTAAAACCTTTATATTATCATTCTTTGAAATAACTCTTAAAATTACTTTGTATATAGTTCAAAACAAAAGAAGTGAAATGAGAAAAAATTATAAAATTCTTGTTCACTTTCAAACGTAAACCAACAAATTTGAAGAAGATTATCAATGAAGGAATTAAACCAATAAAAACAAAACAAATAGTTCACTTATTTGCATACAACTTTATTCTTCAAAACTCTCACACATGTGATAAGTTTAAAACAATATTCTCCCCTTCATATATGAGTTCTTAAAAAAAATATATCGAATTTTTTAAAAACACATTGTTAACAAATGGCAACAAATAGGCCATTTAAAAATCTATAATTACTAGATTTGATTATGGTAGCTAAGATAATCAAAATCAATATCTAAATTAAGAGTTAAACAACCAAAATAAATACTCATCAAAATGAAATTATATTTCAACAACTCTCAATTTTACTTAAAACAAATTGAGATATCATAACAGATCTAAAACTTTCTTGTGTGAAGATTAACCCTCTTGGCTATCATCAAACATTATACAACTAATGTAATCCTCAAATATGATAAATTAAAGTGACTAACAATTTATACATTTATTATGCAGACATTAACTTATGATGACAAGTATTGAAACATACTAAAACTGAGCACAGAAGCCAATCAAATAAGATTTTAATCAATTCAATATCTTTACTAGTCTTATCAAAACAATCAAAGTGCCACATCATAAATTTAATTTTCGATTTTCTTTTAAAGAAAACATTATCATGTTGTATAATCACACCTTAAAACAATGAAAAATACAAAGATTGTCGAAAATATATCCCATTTTGGTAGATAAATTCCCTATGTCTATGTATATTTTCACTTCATAAAAATCTTTCACAATTATCTCTAAATTAAAAACATATAATTACTCATTTGGGTAGGTAATCACATGTAATAACTTAGAGACAATCCATAACAACATAAAAATTTTTTTTATCATTATAGTTCTACTGATTTTCTTATATATATATATTTAAACACGTGATCACTCGAAGTAATATACTAATTTAAATATACCTCTATGGATCACTAAAAGTTAAAACTTAGAATGCCCATTATCATTTTATGCAAGTTAAAAATTTTTCAAATCATGTTTCATAATCATGCTATCAATTAGTATACATTTAGCATGCCATACTACCAAGTAAATTGTCTTAACAATTAATAATACATTTATATGGCATTTCAATCTTTCAAGCATGACAATAAGAAATTTCAAAATAAAAAATTGATTGGTCACAAAAAATATCTTCCAATGCAAACACTTTATACATAAAATTCAACAAAATCCATAATTTTCATATCATAAATCTCAATATAAATAGTATATAATAAATGTCAATAATGCATACTTTTCTAGACAATCATATACATACAATGATTATGGTATAAACCGATCTCACGTTCATGTGAGGAATACAATATTTTTAATATTACCAAACATGGGCTGTGAGAAAAAACATTAAGACTAATTATCCTAGCAAGCCTTAACAATATTACATTTTAATCAAAACCTTAAATACTTTGAAGTTTGCAAAATTAATTTTGCCTACTTTTATAGATAGAAAAACTCATATCCATTTACTTTCACAGCTCATTTTTTTTTTATTATTACCCTAGATCTTTGTTGTAATATTTACTAAGTTTCATAATACCAATAGCATGCTCCAAATACTTACTAAAATATAAATTTTTACTTACTACTCTCTCAATATATTATAATATCATTATTATAAAACAACTAATATCTTATGAGAGTATACTTGATTTACTAAATATTTTGTAAAAGCAAAAGATTTTAAAATTTAGTTTAGCAATTTATGTGAACCAAATTCACTATATAACTATTTAGCACAAGTTATTTCCCAAAACATAATTATGTAACTTTAACAAATAAACTCTCTCATTATTCATCAGATTAACTAAAATCTAGATGTCTTTCATTAATCATTATAGCCAATAATATTCTTTTATGTGTTTATAAAAATAAGAGTTTCTAAATATGTATCACATTATGCACTTTGTTAGACTTTAAACTTAATGCCTAAAATTTCAAATCACAATTATGTGATATATAAATTTAAAACATTTTAAGTATGCTAAACATATTTATCACACATGACACATGCTTTCAAAATAACCAAACTTAATTGCACATGTCACATTTTACATAAGCATGATCACTCATAAAGTCAATTTTTTTCAAACAATGATATATTGGAACAAAATAATATAACAAACTTATTGATCATACATGTGATAATTATTTTCATAGATTCATATGACTAGATAATATTTTAAAGATTCACAAATTGTCTTAAGTAAAAGACTTTTATCATCATAAAATGTAACATTTTAACAATTAGACAATAATTAATGAAAATGTTCAAAACTTAACAATTATGTCCAAGAAAACACCAATGACCTAATTAAGCCCTAAATCACCTTTTTATCAATTTTTAATTAGAGCTATTAAGTCTTTTATCACTAAAATCAACTATAATATTCAAGACGAAAGAATGTAACTTTTCACATATGAGCAATAATCCATACAGATAACACTAACCCATGATGTGTTATTTGTAATTAAACTGAAAAGTCTAAGTGCATCATCATAAACTTCCTTTAGATAGAGAATATGATATACGATTAAACACTTTTCACATGAATCAAATATGAAAATATCCTAATTTTTGAAAAACCTATCCTTTTTGGTAGATAGACCTTCTAGACCAGTATATCCTCAACCATGATACTTTATATCCACTCTAAATTACCAAACACAATAACCCTCTTTGGACAGGCAATTGTATGAGTTAATTTTGAAAATATTCCCATTCTTGTGCATGAGAAAATCTTGCATGTCTGAATGAGTAAGCTACTTTGGCAGCTAAACACCCATATTAACCAATTGTATAGTTTCACACTAAGAAACTTAGATTGCTCATGACTATAGTTTTGCATACTTAGCTAAGTATATACATTTTGACCATTCCTTGCGAGATACTTAACCATAATGTATCTTTTTAGATCATTAAAAAGTCAATCGTTCAATGTGATACACCAATAATCAATGCATAACTCGAAAGATCATTATTGATATGATCACTCCTTGTAAGATATTTAAACCAAATATGTCTTTTTGGATCAATAAATAATTTTGCATCCAAAATCCAAATGTCTTGAAATTCATGAACAAATCAATATTAAATCCATAATTTATTCTTATGTAACATCCATCACAATATACATTTCACAAATTAATGATGATACATAACTCTAAAGTTGTCAAAGAAAAATTAAATCAAGACAACAATTTTAAACTCCAATTATTTCAAATAAATATTATTTAATATTATCTAATTATGAAAAAAAATACCAATATAATACTAGTGGTACCAAAACCTCAAGGAGTTTAAATCCAAATTGCCTTAACAATCTATGTTGCATTCAAACAAAAGTTGAAAAATTAGTAAATAAATTTTACTTAATTTATTCAATTATGCACATAACTTTAGGCTAAAAGTGCATAAAATTAAACAACATATGGGGAAAATACTACCTCCAATAAACTTCTAGCATACCATTATATTTTATTATGAAATTATTTGGCAGAAAACATGTGTATAACATATAATAATTACTGACTTTATGCATGAATATAAAACAATAAATATTTAATCCAATCAAAAAATTATAAAAAATACTATAAAAATCAAAAATAAAATTTTAAGTAGGACAAAGAAACCAAAGCAAAAATGGCCACTGGGTAACTCACACGCATTGTACACACCACAGCAGCGATGGCTTCATCCTGCGTTTATAAGAAGGTTGTCCTCAACCTCTAGTGGGGTCAACCCAACCCGGCTGGATCTTACTTTGACCCGTTCATGTCTATCTCTTGTTTTAAGCTTGATTTTGATGCTTCTTTTTTATGTTTTCATGAAATTAAAGTTTCTAAAACTCAATTAAGCTAATGTTTTATGAAACCCACATGAAAAAACTCATAAAAAACAACAAAAACAAGATGAAATGACCTAAAGAAACTTGATTATTAAACCCATATTTAACTAGTTTCAAACTTTCTTCAAATTAATATCTCATAATTAGGCTCTAATATCTTATGTAAGTGTAAATTGAAATTTTAAGAACCATATGTGAATATTAGAACACTAAATTTAATTATGTTGCGTACCTATTCGGGCAAACATAATTGATAAGTAGAAGCAACACCAATCCCTAAAAAGACTAGGTTTTTCTAATTGCTGTTTTTTTACTGACAGTGTTCAATAGATAAATACCGTTACTTAGAAGTGAAAATGAGATCTTAGCCAAATATAATTAAAACCTTAGAAACTTTCCCATTAAAGGTTTACCAGGTCAAATGCCTACATAACCACCAAACCATATTGATCTAATAAGATGTGCAAAATCCATATGTAATTGATCACAATTAATTATTTGAGCTCTCACGCTTATCTTTTATTAAGACTAGATTTATCAATATGTTTTATTAAATTATAAAATCATCAATTAATAGTAGCCTACTCATTGGAAAATTATAACATTGACAACATTTGGATTAATTGGATTATGAAGTACAAAACATTTGTTACTCATTATTTAAGTATAAATGGAAAGCCTTTCCATAGATTTTCCCTTATCACCATTTTTTTATGGTGTATGTCTTGTTTCGAATAGTTTAAAAAAGAATTCAAAACAATTGGATTTATGGTGCAAAGTTGGGAAAACAATGTCCAGTACCATCTCATTTACTATTTGCTAATAACTCCTATTTTTTTTTTCTAAATGCTAATCCTTTGAATTGCTAAAGAATATGTTGTTTGATTTAGAAGTATTGTAGAGCCTTAAGACAACTTATAAGTTTGGAAAAGTTCAATATTATCTTTTGCTCCAATGTCCCTAAGTAGAATATGAAAGATATTATGGCTTGCTTGGTGCAAATCATGAAACTTATTTGGGAATACCTGCATTCTAGGGCAAATCTAAATATAAGGCTATAAGATTTCTGAAGGATAGATAGATTTGTGGCCAAAGTTAAAAATTGAATGAAACAAATATTATGCTATAGAGGCAGGAAGTTTGTATAAAGGTTGTTGCTTGCATGTATAATATGGCTTGTTTCAAGTCACCAAAAAAACTTTGCACAGAAATAAATTTTACTCTAGTTGATTTTTTGTGAGGGCAAAGACAAAAAGAAATATGTTTTTTGAAAATCACTATCGCAAAATGCTCAGAGGAACTTGGTTTCAAATATCTAAAAGTTGTTTAATAAAGCTTTATTGGCTAAATAGGTGTGGTGAATGCTGAGAGAGCCAAAGGCCTTATGGGTTAGAAAAATCAAAGGCATTTATTCCTTAGTAGATTTCTATTAAAGGTTAGAAAGGAAGCGGAGGTTTTTTAGGCTTAAAGCAACTTGATAAAATGGATATATTTTCTAAAAGATAAGATAATTTAGCAAGTGTGGATGAAAAAGATATTTGAGTCAATGATCATTGGATCCCTAGTTTGGATGGTGAAAAGCAAAATCATCCTGGATTGATAGATTCCTAAATAACCAGAAAGGCTTGTTGATTTAATTGATAAAAAGCAAGCGATGTGGAATTTAGGGAGGATATAACCTTGGATTATTGATGAGAAAAATAAGGCCATTGAGATTTGAGAATGTTCTAATTTGCGAAACTATAAGGAGTCTTTGTCCGAGAGTATAACACCTATAATTATTGTAGTGTAATTAATTAATTATAATTTAGTATTATATAGAGTCCATAAAAGAATTATGTAGAGTCCATACTTTTAAATGATAAACCCTTACAAAATTTTTTTATTGTGATTAGTTAATTACAATATTATAGTAAAGAGAATTGTAGATGAAATGCTCTATTTTTATCCTATGTATAAATGCAATCTTAAGACTGTATGGTATATATTGCTTTTGTGTAACTGGACGAGTGTATGGTTTAAGGTATGCTATAGGCTTAATTTTGTTAAAGAATCTGTTAGCATTTTTTATAACTAGATCATTCAGATTTTTAAATACATATCTAGGGATAAAAATACAAGTCAGTCAGATTTTTAAAAGCATATCTAGGGATAAAAAGGTGAAAATGATAGTGGAGATAAAAATAGTAATAACTTTTACTTGGATCATATCATATGGAAAGAAAGGTTTGTATTAGTTTTTAAAAAAAGATCAATTCAAATACATGTTGTTATTGAAAACGTTGAGCAGTTATTAAGGAATCCTAAATATAAATGTTGCATACGTACGAACTGCTTTAAAGACACATCATTCTTTTTTTTTTTTTACTTTTTTGGTTTTGTTTACTTTTCTTTTTTAATATTTTATTAATTTTTTAAATTATCAAATATATATTTTAAAAATTTTATTTTTTATGTATGGAACCCATTCTATTTACACCATTTTTTCTTTTGCAACCAATTACTTATTACGCTCTACATTCAAAACTTTCAAACCATTTTTTACTTAATACACCCATAACTTGTAAACCCCTAACACCCATCTTACCCTCCACCTTCTTAAATCGTAAAATCTTTTTCAAATCTCAAAACCCTTATTCAAATCCTCAACTAGATTAATTGATTTTTAGAGTTAATCAAGTCAACAAAGTTCAATTTAGACGAATATTGAGCTTGAAATCATAGTTTCTGGAAATAAATTTTTGAAAACTTTCAAAAGCTTTTGGATAGGCATTTTTGGAAGCATTTGAAAGCTTCTAAAAATGAATATTCTGAACCTTGTGAAAGCTTTCAAATTTGTATTTCTAGAAGCTTTCAAAAGCTTTCGGATTAGCATTTTCAGAAGCTTTCGAATTTGAAAATCCAATTTTCAAAATACTCTAAACCTTTAAACCTTAACCTCCAACCCAAATTTATCCCTAAACCCCAAATCCCAAATTGTGTTCTATGCTAAATTGTTAAATGCTTAATTAAGTGTTTGATATTTTATTTTATGAGACAACAAATGTGGCACAAATAAGAAATGATGGAGTTGGTTGAGGTCAGGGTCGTAACACAGCAACCTTGGCCTTTTAGAGGATCGAAAAAGTTTGGTTGCTTCTGAAAAAAGACGATAACGAAGACTGGAAGAACATGTCCATGAGTCATTTACTGGTCTTCTAGATGATGATATTGTTGTAAAAAAGGTATTTGGCACCCACTAATGGTTTGAGCCTTTTTTCTAGAAAACTAATGGATGCTTCTATCCTTTAAGGTTTTAGGGGTCATATTGCTATCAATATATGGAATGGCTAGGTAATCAATTTAATCAAGGATTATGCTTATGCTTTGTTCTTGTTACATAATGTTTGTAAAGTTAATAATTAGTTTATATTTGTTGTTATTGTTATAGGAACGAGATTCATTGAAATCGATAAATTATGGGCCAAAGTTATAGCACAAGCCTCTACATGTTTCTCAGTAATGAATTCGTGCCAACATAATTCAATCCAGGTTAGTGTCTTTGATGGACTACACCTATTGTTTGGTTAATAACATGATAGTGTTAGCATTTTGTGAAAAGTGGCATCCTGATATGAACATCTTTCATTTTTTGTTCAATGCAATGACAATTACTTGGATTATGTGTTCGCTATTCTCAACATACCTATCATGAGAGCTATGTTTTCATTTCAATATGTGTTAATTGATTAGGTGAACATGATATTGGTGGAGTTACTTGGAGTGTTAGGGTTACGACAATGAATGAGGCAAAAACATTTCATGGTCTATCAGTTAAGTTGTGTGGTTGTGGGAAACATTCAAAGATGTTATAGATACAACTCTGATTAAGACATACTATATGCTCATAAGGCTTTTTTACTATATTTTTTTGGGTGTACACTATTTGTTGACAAGAGTGTAGTTAATGTATTAATATCCTACTTAACCATATTAAAAAAACTTAGCAACACTAGTACTTACATTTGGGAATAGCTTCCCTTACATATTTATTTAGATAGCTTAGTTTAGCGAACAAGTCTCACGTTCATAAATAGTTAGTTATGTGATTTATTTTAGGTATGTATACAAGAATAGTTATACCATTTTATTCTAATTATTTTTTATTTGATGCAAATGAACATTTTAATAATAATTCTTAATGTATTTGATGCAGGTGTAAATTTATAACACTTTCCAACATAGGCTCTAGTAGCTAAATTAGAATATTTTGATGATCAACCTCATGTGCAATGGTGGAAGGCTCGAACATATACCAATACATTAAAGCGATTACATGAGTAACTGGATGACTTACTTCTAAGTGAGTTGTGTTGTGAGCCTTATGTAGAACAACTGCAACAACATCCATTACTTAAGATAGTCCTTTTTTTATATATATATATTTGAAGTATAGGTCTATCATTAAGCCATACCATCTAGAGAGGGATCTTTGATAGTTTGAATTTTTTATCAACCATTCATTTGAGCTCTCTGACCTCGTCTCAAGTCAAGCAAGGTTCATTGGCTAGCATATATGATATTGTATACCATTTTTGCACTAGTGTTGGAAGAGATTGGATATTCATACCCTACTTGCAAAGCATTGAAAATGATAATGTTAGACACGAGGTAAGTGTTTATTGGGATATAATGCTTGCTAAGCAATAATTTCACATCGGTTCATTCAAAATCCAAAATGTAAATCTAGATTTCAATTAGCATGAAGTGATACTGGGCTAACAGTGAAAGTATAAGTCATCAATTTATTTGTTATTGTTGATATTAAAAACAATTATCTGTTATTGGTAGTGATTATGTTCTTAATGTTTAGGATCACATCTCGAGAGCATTATCATTTATTAATAATGTTATATCCAATAGCTTACATCATAAAAGTATTATTTTTAGTTGAGCATTTTTTAGTGTACAATCCATATTATCTGGGTCATCAGATGTGGCAATAGTAGTTAGTCTACACCAGTTGTTGGACCTATAAAATCAAGTCAAACATTGACTCCTTATAGATCATCATTTCAACCACTTAGACCATCTATAAAGTCATTCGGTACTCTGCTTCTTTGACCACCAATGGTTCACTCCTAGACTATGACATTATTGCCTTTGCCTACTCAATCTCTACCCATAACAACAGCAACATTGATAGATCAATCTCCACCACTATCTCTCATTTTTTTGATTGAAACTCGACGTGTATATTTACATATCAAAAGTAAGAGGGATTAGGATTTTATTTATAAGTTTTTTTTTTGTATATATTTTTTTGAAGATACTAACTTTGTAATTTTAAAAAAAATTTTAATTTATGTTGAATATTACAACAAATAGTTATATGCATATATTTTTACAAATTGTTTATACATTTTTAAATTGCATATGCATATTTAACAACTTGCTAAAGAATTTGATAACATATAACATAGTAATTCTTATATAACAAAATTGATTAGGTTTAGGTTTTGGGGTTTAGGAGTTAGGGAATAGGGTTTAGAGTTTTGGATTTTGGGGTATAAACTTTATGGTTTAGTGTTTAGGTTTAGGGTTTGAGGTTTAAAGGTAAGCTTGGAGATTAGGGTTTTATGGTTTTAGGGTTTAGACATTGTAGTCTTTGGTTAGATGTTTGAGTTTTGTGGTTTAGGGTTTGGAACTTAGGATTTTGTGAGTTTAGACAAATGAAAGTTTATAGACCTTTTGGAAATGCATATTCGAAAGACTTTTCGAATATGCATATATGTATTTTAAAAAGTTCTGTTAGCCTCAAATTGATCTTTATTTTAAAATGATAAAATATTATATTAAATATGCTTAATCAAAATTTTAAAAAAGATTTATTTAATATGTGTTCTTAATTTTTATTATTTTTTATACAAGATAAATAATATGTTTTTCAAAGTGATATTTGAAATAAAACATATTTTGAAAAAAAAGCTTTAGATTTTGAAAAAGATTTATCCAGTACATGATTCTTAAGATATATTATGTTTGGTACTAAATAAATATTATTTCTTTCACAATTGTTATTTGATTTGGAAAATATCTTGAAAAAAATGTTTTAGAATTTTGGTCTTAGTGTTTATCTAAAAAAATATAAGTTTTCAAAATTAACCATTATTTGAAAAATGTTTCTTAAGTGCATACAAACTTTTTTTTTATGTTTGTATTTCTCAAACCAAAAATACTCTTTAAAAATTATTTATTTGTACTTAAATGAAAGTCCAATTATTATTTTTTAAGTGAATTTATTCATCTTGGACTCAATACGTTGTTAATAATGGTGGTTTCGAGAAATAGATTAACTAAAGAAAGATACTTTGTAAGAACAAGATTTTCCAACATTGAATTTTTTTTTGTATTTATTTAAATTTTTTTAATATTTGAATTATATAGTGGGAAAGCTTTCTTTGTATACTTTCTAAAGGATCAAAGAAAATCAAAATTCAAATTTTATAAGAAAATATTTTGAATTTTTATTAGAGACTATGTAGGTTTTCTAACAACTACATAAAGTGTAGATTTGAAAATTCACTAAAATTTTGATACATGGAATCAAATGATAAGTTTTATATGAATAGGAAACTCCTTAAATCTAGTTTCTAAATTTTTAAATGAATATTTATTTGGACTTATATAACTCAAGATATAATCAAATTAATAAGTGAAGTGTAAAACATGATTTAGTTTAAAACAGTCAACTACAATATTAATCTAGAATCACCCCTAATTGAAAACCAACAAGAACCATTTGATCCCTATGAAAAAGTATTGATCCTTTATAAAAATGGTTGATCTATTAGCTTACAATGGTCAAAATTTGAATGAAATTTGATAAATAATCAATCCATTAACATACCCAATTGATCTCTTCATCCCTGACAGCCTCCAACAGCTAGTTTTTCAAGAGATAAACATGCATTTTCTTCTCCAAACAATCCCCAATGGCTCCAAACATATTTTCACCATAAAAAGACTTTTCCAACACTATTGAAGCCAAGAGACAACATCTAAAGAGCATTGATTCAATTTCTTTAAAAAATTCAAAAAAAAAAATTTAAGTGTTTCTATTTTAAATTCTTTAACCTTGTATTCACTATCTATTTCTATCCATTTAATCTCTTTTTGTACTTTTTTTGGTAAACACCCAATCTTTGTGAGGTTATCTAGTTTGCAAAAATACTTGTATCTCATTTGAAATTGTAAGATCAAAGAG
This sequence comes from Durio zibethinus, assembly GCF_047325235.1. Classification (NCBI taxonomy): domain Eukaryota; kingdom Viridiplantae; phylum Streptophyta; class Magnoliopsida; order Malvales; family Malvaceae; genus Durio; species Durio zibethinus. The sequence goes on from NC_143175.1 coordinate 7,374,163, forward strand.
AGTGAAACATTTGAATGAATTTATGAGATTTTTGGAAAAATCATTGAGGGATTTTGGTTTGTTGTACTCTTAGACTTAAATGGGCAATTTGTAGAATTTAAGATATAGTGAATTATTCTTGATTAGGATGGTTAATAGAGATGACGTAAGTGCCTTTAGAGAATGACCAAACCTCTATAAATCTTTATATTTAATGTTTCTATCCTTATTCTTTTATTTTCGTTGTTGTTTATTATGTTTTAATTTTTAATTATTGTTAATCTCATCAAATTTCCATCAAAGATTTTATTGTTTTAATATTTGTATTCAAATTTATTGAAAGTCAATTTTTGAGAAAATTTTGGAGATAATCAAATTTAGTTTTTCTTGGATTGTTATCTACACTTAAGTTAACAATTGGTATTACAGCTTGGACTTTATTTTTTAGGTCTAACAACCCAAAAGTGATTTTATGAATCAACTTTTTGATACAACACTTGGAAAAAGACAATCATTATGGTGCCTTATATGTTCGATAGTTTGCACTACACTTATTGGAAAATGAGAATAAAAGCTTTTGTTGTGGCTCATGATATGGAAGCATAAGAGATTATTATAATCAAAGACCACATTAAATGATGAAGAATTGATTGAAAATCACATAAAACTCATGCAAGCTAGTACAACTGCCATGAATATGCTTTACAATGCATTTAACTTTGACAAATTCAAGTTAATTGCAAAATGCTCAAATGCCAAAGAGATATAGGAGAAACTTGAATACATGTATGAAGAAACAAAAATGGAAGAAGAAGTTGAAAAAAGGTTTTGTGAAAGCTAATCCTCAAACCAAAACAAACCATGTTTCATGGTTTTTGAAGATTTTGAGGTAACATTTTTCCAAAATCAATCTCAATCTTGTGATTATAAATTTGATAAATTACAAGATGCATTTAATAAGTTATTTGTTGAATTTGGGTTTCAAAATTGCATGTTGAAAATGACTTCAAAATCACATGTTGAAAATGATTTTTTTATGAATACAAAGAATGATTAAGAAAACCAAAATAAAAAGTTAAAAATGAATTTTGATCCATGCGAAATGCAAAATGATATTTTGGAAAAGTTTTTATTTAAAAAGGAAATTTAATGAGTTAATGAGTGAAAAACAAGAGTTTTTAAAGATTAATTTAAATGCTAAAATGGCCACATACAATTATTATAAATTTTATGATCATTCCATTTTCATTTGTCTTATTAAAAGGAAAGTCCTATTCAAAATTAGGCAAGTGTGGTTTTTAAAGGAACAAAAAAAAAATATGACTAACTCCTAAGAACCCAAAGTAATTTGGGTATCAAAAATCAAATGAATAATGTCTCTTGTAAGTGTGTTAGAGCAATGAGTTACAATACGATTTTGAAGAATAGAACTCTAAACACACAATGAAAAAATGGGTAACCTCTAAGCCAAACTTCTATTTGAAGTGAATTTAAAATTTAGTTACCTATTCTTGATTGAATTTTAAGTGTCTAATTTTTTATTGTTGGCATGCATTTTATATTGATTATGCAAAATTGATTTTATGGATAAACATGTTATAAATTACATAATCTTGAGAAAATATGAGGTTAAGTTAAGTATACATTTGTTTTATGTTCTTGAGTACATAAACAAGATATAAAAATATTCTCATGCTTATTGAACTTGATTTTGATGATTAAATGTTTGAGATACATTAATACTTAATTTTAAGGACAATATGTGTATAAGTATAGTTATTGCTCTAAATGGTTGATATTAATGTTGTTGGTTTGATATATTTGGTGAAATTGAGTTTTGTGCTTATTTGATTATTCTTATATTTATGCACAAAACTAAGAGAGCACACAAAGCTTAATAATTTTGGGATTTCAAGCTTTGCTTTGAAAATCATTTTTAGAAAAGTCAAGTCTTCAAATGGGAAATTTTGTTTTAGTAAGTTTTTAAATGCAAAATGAATTTGAATATCATGAGTTCAATGATTTAAACTTGCTCAAATAAAAATTTTATTAACTTGCAATTATTTTAATTTTTGAAGTATTTAATGCAAGTTTTCAAAGACTTTTAGAGTTTAAAAAATCGAATCTTATTTTAGAGCAAATATGTATATAAAAACCATTTGGATAATTAACAATTATGATATCAAACTTTTTCAAATGATTTAATGAGATTAAATATGAGATTAAACGTATTTATTCATCATAATAGCTTTTTCAAGGAAATATTGGATTTTAAGAGTTGCTTTTTTTATTTTCTTGTTTCTAAAGCAAATTCATCACTTAAATAACTTTCATTTGCTAATTGAAATTTGTTGGAATGGTTCAAATTGGTTAAAAATGAACTTGATAAGTTTTTGGATTTTTCAAAGCCTTTTTCAAGCAAAAATGAGCATTAAAGTGTCAAAAATTAAAATCTTGAAAATATTAAATTTTGAATGGCTTATCCCACATAATTTAGTATAAATTAACGTGCACGATTAAGTTTAAGTTTTCATGAATATGATGCATTTTGTATGTATATATTGATATTCAATAAGCATGAAGCCTAAAAGTGCTTGCATAAGAAATTTGTTTATGTTGTACATATTTTAGGATTTAAGTAACTTTTTTTATTTATGAAAAATGATCATAAACTCTTAAATAAGTTTTTTTTATTATTTATGAAAAATATTTATAAACTTGTGCTAAAGTCTTTTAAATGAAAGTTATAAAAGGTTTAAATGTTTCAAGGGTACTATGGTACTATCTATTGCATAAATGGGATTTAGACCAATGAAAATTTGAAATATATGCATTTTATTGAATATTTGTGATTTTATTATGTCTATTTGATAATTTCAAACTTATTTGAAATGATTTCAATGCATAAACTTTTAAAGAAAAAGATATTAGTCGAAATGTTATGTCATATCTGAATTTAATTTTTTTTGTTATTTTTGTTTTTAGTTTTTGTTTTTTAAATGATATAAAATTTTCAAAAAAAGCTCATAATTGCTAATGTTACATGATAACTCAGCTTTTTTTCTATTTTTTTGCTTTTCATCTTTTTTTTCCTTTTTTAGTATTTTCTTCCTTTTTTATTTTTTTAAAAATTTACTTTAAAAAAAAAAAAGCAAATGAATGTGTAGACATGACATCCTATTTTGTTTTTTTCCTTACACCCTTTTTTGTTTTTTTTAATTTTTTTAATTAGATAATTTTGCATTAAAAGAAACTGGTAAATAAATTCTTAAAGAAAAATATCAATGATGATATATATGACAAAATAACACGTATCCAATAGATTTTAATTCGTCTAGATTCTGTAGATGCCTTTTTGAATTTGGAATGGAATCAAGTTTTTTTTTTCAAAAATCGAGGTCAAGTATGATATGAGTTTAAGATATTTCATATGTCCGAATATTGATAAATATATATTTTATTATTCATTTAATTTTATATTAATTCAATTATTTTTGTATACCTTAATTTAATAAATTTATGTGCATATCACATTTGGCTTTTTTTTTTTCTTTTTTTTTTCTCATCATTCTTTTCTTAAAAAAATTTGACTGTTTTAAATTAGATAAATTTTGCAAGAAAAAAGTTAATAAATATAAGGATGACAAAATAACTCATATCACATAAATTTCTATTTAGTATGAGCTAATATGTGCTGATTTTTAAAGAATTTGAGATCCGGTCAAGATTTTTTCTTTTTTAAAATCAAGATTGGGCCGAAAGTAAATTTTGGGTATTTATCTTGCTTCGAGTATATATATAATTATATTTTAATTATTTATTCTATTTTATATTTATATATTATTATAGTAATGAAGTTTTTATTTAATATTTTAATTTAATAAAAATACTTTATTTATATATAATTAAGATTTAATCTTTTCATCCATCAATTATATAAATTAATGGGCAATTTTTTAAAATCAAGATTGAGTTGATAAGTGTTGACTTTTTTTTTTTTAAAAGAAATGAGATTGAGTCAAAAGTGTGTTTATGTTACTTTGTCCCAATCCATTTTAAGATAAATATAAAAATATACATTTTACTATTTTTTTAATTTTATACATATACATATTATATTAATAAAATTATTTTTTTATTTTAAGAAATAATGTTTTAAACTTAATAGGGGTGTTAATGTGGCACATTTTATGAGCTCATTTTTTTTGTTTCTTTTTTGTTTTTATTTTTTTTATTTTTTAATTTTTTTAAAATAAATTTTATGAGAGAATGAAGCCAATTAAGATATCCATGTACCATCTTTTTTTATTTTTTTAATTAGATAAATTTTATAAAAAACGACGAATTGAAATGATAAAAAAAAAAAATTTAACTTGCAGCAACACATGTATTTTTCTAATACTTTATTACAAAATGATGAATTGAAATGGTAAAACAAAAAAATTTATCTCGCAGCAACACATATGTATTTTTCTAATACTTTATTATTGTTGAATTTTTCTTACTTTTTTTCTTTCATTCTAAAAGTTTTTATAAAAAGTTATGTTTTATAATAAATTACAAAAATCATATCAAATAATTTATGCTTTTAAAAATAAAAAAAAATAATACGCTCTCAATGTAGCATAAGTAGCCAAGCAAAAAACTTAATTAGATATCTTAAATATTATATATAAATATTTTTCATTAATTTTTATGTTTTTGTAATATTTTGTGTATAAATTAAACTTCTTATTATTATTTTAAAAATAAAAAATATATATTAAGAGAAATGAAAAAAAAGTTACATAATTTGATCAATAAAAATATCAATGAATTACAACAAGCTGGGTTGGTAGACCTCTTTAAGTCGCAAATCCGAGTTCAATCCATCCAAATTTTTTCATTTAAATTATAAATATTATTAAAATATGTTAAAAATATTTTAAGATACAAAAAAAAATTTTATATAAAAAAATTATTTATTAATAAAATAATTTCAACTTAAAAATTTTGTCTCTAAAGCTGGACTTGAGTCAAGTCCTTGGGCCACACGGGCAACCTGCTTTGTGTAACGTTGTTTTGGGCCAATTTCTTGTAAATTTGAAAGAGAAATCTTAAAATATTTCACGACTAATCCTGAAAAAAGCCAATTTCTTATTCCTTGAGTTCTGCCCAAATGGATTCATTGCGCAGTTCCGTACAGCCTTCTCTCGCTCTTAACAACGAAGGCCCCAAAAACCTATAAAATAAAATTAGAATTCAAAAATAAAACTAAACCTGAGAGGAGAAAACGCCGTAAATGTCAAGCTAAAAGCCCCGTTATAATTTGTTGATAGAGCAGTGACTGATAATTGAAAAATGGAGGAGAAGATAGGGAAATTCTTCGAATCGGTGGGGTCCTTCTTCGGTGGTGGCGATCAGATCCCCTGGTGCGACCGCGACGTCATTGCTGTATGTATACATTCAAGTTTTCCTTTTATTCTCTGAAATTTTATCCAATTCAAATTGGATTAGCAGTAATAGTATGCTTTTGATAGCTCATTGATCTGTGAAGTTTACCATTTGGGGTTTGATATTTTGTTTATCTATAGAATATAAGAGAAAAAAAAAATTGAAAGGGTTTAAGGCTTCTTGAGGTATATATTATTATTATAGATTATTAGTAATTTTCTGAATTTAACAAGCATTTCTAATTGTCTAAATGCTTGAAATTTATGGAATTTGAATAAAGAGGATGGAAAATATTATATATTTATGGTGTTGTCTTGTTATACTGGGGTTTGGGTATTTTGTGGTTACGCATTCGCTTCCCTTTATTATTTTGGCATTTTGTTTTGACTGTGGCATTGCTGGAAGGGCTGTGAGAGAGAAGTTGCTGATGCTATGAAGGGTGATTCTGAGGAACTGAAGAGTGAAAGCATCATGCGACTTTCATGGGCACTTGTTCACTCGAGGCAAGCTGATGATACGCAGCGTGGGATATCCATGCTTGAAGGTCAGTTATTTATACCATCTTCCCTGTCTTGTGAGTTTTTTATGTTGATTCACATGTTAATTTTTGTTATGTTTTCATAGAATGTGTTTTGTTTCTACCTGCTGGTCCTGTTTGTAATTGTAATAAAGTAATTGTGACCCAATATTGTCAATGCAAATATTTGTCAAATAACACTCATGTTGGTAACTTTATTCTAGTTTCATCGGTGGTTTCTCTGTGTCCATACTTTACTTTCTTTTTTCCTTCTAATTGCTTTCGCTACTTGTATTCTTACCTGTAATGGAGGTCTTTAACTGTTTTAAGTAAGTTAACCTATTGCAGCGATACCCTTGCCTTGGCTATGCCTTTTCTCTAAGCCTGATTTTACTTTGTATTCCTAATTGTGGGTCATAGTCATGCTAATTGTCTTCAAAATGCTTGTTTAGCATTTCCGTCACTGCTGGTAATGCATCTGTCTAATAACTTCTATGCAATGTGTCTGGATTTACCCCTTCTCTGAGTAATTGAGGCATTAAACTTTTCGGTACAAGGCTAAGGGTATTCCTCTGTCACCATCAGTCTAGCTCCACTTATGGTCCTTCCCAATTTCCCTTTTTTGAGCCATTCTGTTATTTGAATAAATTCTTACTCCTTATTACCTTCTTGTTATTGATGTGTCGCTTTCGGTCTATAGCTTTATTTATAATGTTATGGGCACAGCTTAAATTCAAAAACTTTTGTCTTTGCAGCATCATTGGCCAATAGCAGCTCCGAATTGCAGCAAAGAGAGAAACTTTATCTTCTAGCTGTTGGGTATTACAGAACTGGTGAATGCTCAAGGAGTCGACAATTTGTGGAGCGGTGTTTGGAGGTTTGTCTGTGTTTCCTTAGCCCTTTTCTATTTAAAAATAGATTCTTGGGGGTTATGCATCTCACTTCGTCTGAATGTTTTAGACTTGGCCCATGCTCAGTCAATACTAATTGTCCATCTAAAAGAAGAGAAACAAGGTAATGAAGGACAGTTGTGTAAAGGATAGAGGTAGGTAATGGCAAGAGGATGATTTGTTAACTGTTGTTATCAGTGGAAATTGTTAATATTAATAGCAATGCCTATCTTTAGCCAATCAATGAATTGGTTTAGTACCTAATTAGATAGTTTTCATCTACCAACATTAAATTGATTGTTTAAATTATGAATGTAACATTCTGAGGTACTCATCAAACATGAAAATTGCCAAGCATAACATTTAAAACTAAATCTAATTTTTAATTGCATAAAGATAAATTATATTTAAAGGTTAAGAAACTCAGTGTAAAATGTTTGGCCTAAAGGTGTTCATTCTATCATCTTAATGCTTAGAAATGATTGCATTTACCTACCCATTTCTTCCTCTATGAAAGTCCATTTATTTTACCATATAATTTTCCTACATATATGTCATGATTAATTTGACTTATTAATCTTTTTATCCGTTGATGATGTTAAAATTGATATCATTATTAAGTTATTCTGGGGTCCATTAGTTTGGCTTTAAATTTTTAAAAAATTAACTAGAAAGAAACAATTATTAGAGGGGGAGGCATTAATGGCAACAATCCTGGAAGGATGACTCAACTCCTAGCTTTAATGCATGGGATTTTTTTTACTGGGCTATGCTAGCTATGGAGTGTGTGTTGTTGTGTGTTTAATTCATTTTGCATTTTCTCTGGGTTAGTGATCTAAATTCTGCTGTGGTTACCTTTAAACCTTTATTTAAACACTATGGTTTGACTTGCACGACATGAAATTATGGGCCTGTGTCTTCTCTCTGTTAGAACTTTTAATTTTGTTTCTATTATTCCAACCCCACATTGTGTGGTGCACATTCCAAACACGTTTGCTTGATAAAAATGTTTGTTTTGAGTGATTTCTTTTGTTTTCTTGCTTTATGAAACTACTGGTTTTGTAGATTGCGCCTGATTGGAGGCAAGCTCTTGCCCTTAAGAAGGCAATTGAGGATCGTATTGCTAAAGGTTATAACCAGAATTGTCTTACTGATGCTAAAATTAATTGTAGCATAGACTGAATGGCTTATGAATATATGGTTTTCATGCAGATGGTATTATTGGAATTGGCATTACTGCTACTGCTGTGGGACTTATTGCTGGTGGAATTGCCGCAGCATTGGCTCGCAAGAAATGATCAACCAAAATTGTGCGTTTGTGAATATTGCTCCCAACCTCAAGATTTGGCCCCCAAGCATTTTGCTGATTTTGCTGAAGAAATGTTTTGAATAAGTGACAAAAGCAAAGTTTTTAGCATCTATTGGATTTATGAATAACTGTTATGAGTAGAGATATCAATGGATAGGGTATGAGATGGATAAAATATTCTTTATTCTCATTCTTAATTTTTTATATTATATTCATCCTATACCTATTTTATATTATATCTCTATGCAATGGTATTTCAAATTCATCCCTATCTCGTTCTCCATAGGTATTTAATGAGTAGATAGTTTCTGAATTTGTGGTTTTTGTTTTAATAAATTTTTTTTTTTTTTTTTATTGCACATTTAAATTTTTTTTATAAATATGTATTTTTTTAAATACAAATATATTAGTTTTATTAAATTTAAAATAAAATTTTACATTATTAAATAAAAAAATTAATTTATTAAATACAGAAAAATATATATAAAGTATAGTTACGAAATGGGTGTTATGTTATTTACCTGAAAAAATTTAAAATTACATCTATTCTTGTCCCATCTTTAAAATTACATTTTGATCGTTTTTGGCGTAAAAATGAGAATTCCCTTGATACATATGACAAAGACACTATTCTATTCTATGACCATCTTGTAAAAGGATTTGTTTTTATTTTTGTGCAATAAATTTGTTTAATTGTTAGAATTTTGCAGTTTTCTATCCAGGGGAAAATGGTCAAATTTGCCATCTGTGAAAATATATTAAAGTATGTATTTAGTACGAACCATATTAAACTGTAATTATTCATATTATTATATGTTGATAATCGTTCAAAGCATTTTAAAGTTTAGGCCCAGATGGAAAAGTGTGATGGCACTCATGGCAATGGCGTATTGGAAAATCTGCCCAGAACTTTTTCATCTTCTGTTTACTTCATAAGAACAAAATGGACTGGAAACAATGCCATGTATCAGATGCTTGCTTCCAGAAAGAGGTTGTAATTTTTCTCTATGCCATTTTGTCAAAGTTTGCAAGGATGATAAATCTGTTGCAGTCTTGCAGATATTGCAATTAAAGCCATTGACTTCTCTTAATAAAAAGGCATTAAAACAAGCAACTCAACCAGTGTTCATTAGGAGCAACAGAAGTTAACACGATGCAACCCCAAAAGATGGTTTGGGAAAAGCTTAAAACTACACCTGCAATATTCCACAGCAAGAAACAACAGTACATTGCGTTGCGGCATCACCAGACGCATCGGTAAGTGACATGTGACTCAGTGATTTCACCACCATAGGTAACTTTCACTACTTGACCCTTTTCAAAACCATAATATCTTGCAATGGCATCTTTCTTTAACAGTCGAGGAAGCTACCGACAAATATAAATTCGAATAAGATGCCAGCAATTAGTGACTTTAACCAATAAAAGCCTAAAAATATATATATAAAATACACATATAGACATAAAATAACGATGCAATTTTTTTTTTTTTTGTCATGCAGCTACCCTGAAATTTGGTAGAGTTTTAAATCTTCTTAACAAACATCACATATATGCATATGCACATCTTTTTAGAGCATTGAATGTCCTGATGGACAACCATATGCTTTTCAATCTGAATGCTAACGTTCACACGTATGGTATTATTCAACCAAAGCTTTTAATGTTTTAAGACTAACCTGTTTCTCTTCTATACTATACTTCTGCAAGAGCCTTTGTTTCTCATGTTCTGTCAATACCTGATGCTTGGGCTTTAACACATGCTTCGTAATATTAACAAGCAAGTCAGTGATCTGAGGACCATGAAATACAAAGGGAGATATTAGGGGTACAAGATAGTTTGAACAAGTTGCAGATTAGATGAGGAGACAAAAAGGATTCCACATCCACACTTTCTACATTAAACCATAATGGATGTAAAGAACCAATTTCTTTACTTAATGTAAAATGCCACGTAATGTCCGTTTCAAAATTAACTAATCCATCTGACAATTAACAAGAAATGCATACTATTGTAAGATGGAACGAGGATGAGAATTACTAATCCATTCTTATAGACTCATAAAAGTTATAAGTGGCCAATGAGACTAGTGCTATAAATAGATTTCTACCCCCGCCCCCACCAAAAAAAAAAAAGTTAACACTTTCAGATATGAAAACACAATGTCACAGTACTCATCTAGGAAAGAAACTTAAAAATCTTATAGGGATGAATTAACCTCAGCAAAATTCCTTAAACTTGATAGAATTGGCACAGGAAATATTTGGTCAGTTGAAACTAGCAGACTGTAGTACATTTTTTAAGCTTCACATAGTTGATAACAATAAACTAGATGACTTATTACATATGACTAGTATTTGCAGTGCAAAATAACATTGTAATTTTGATTAGTACAAAACACACGAAGAAATGATTGCCGAGCTTCATGTTATACCAAAATGCATGTGCCTTGCATCCCTATGGCTATTTCTCGAGATATAATCTAGAGGGAAATATGTGCAAGCAATTCAATTAGGGTGTGGCATCTTCACTTCAGAAACTATTAAAAAAACATTTAAATCATTTCAAAATATTCAAAAATTGAATCATTCAAATGAGTACAAAAATAAACCAAATGCAGTATACCGATTAGCATTTTCATCCTTCATATGCTAATCTCAACTGAACCACAAAGTCACGGTTTTTCTGCCTTTATCATAGCAAACTGGTGTTAGAAAAGATAATAGAAAATAATATGAACCAAACACACACACACATCCCAAAGAGGGAGAGAAGCATTAGTTTATCAAGAAATGAATAGATGTAAATGTATGAAAGACAGGCTATGGCATGAGGTATCTGTACAATATGGAGTGGACACAAGAACAGCAAAATTCAGGACATGAAAAGCCTAGAGGCCAAAGTTTTCAAGTAACATAATATTTTCTTGTATCAGATTGAATTTACAGAACCAGTGTCAATGGAAATAACACAGACCTGACTCGTATTAAAAATTTTACCTGGAATATCTCCACTTTAAATGAGAAGAGGTCCAGAGCTTTCAAAGCTTGGTTTGTTATGTGGTTTTGCAAGACTAATATCAACCCAGTCAAGCTTTCTTTGTTAGTAATTAGACCAGCAATGAGCCGAATCCCACTAACTTTAACTGTACCAGGCCCATAGAAAACTACCAGCATCTGCTAGGAAAAAGTTCATTCACTAGGATGCAGATCACATTAAAGAATAAAGAATCACTTCTCGAGACAAGACTAAGAGCAATTAACAAGGAAAAAATCAATACATCATTAAAAATAAAGATACTAATTCAGCTTTAATTTATCAATGTTTTTGAAGCAGAAATAACACACAATGTTTGATACTTCAGCTTCATTATCAGTTAATCTACATAAGTATCAGAGCTATGCTCAAATTTCATAAACCTCAAAACTTCAAGCAATACTTTAAATGAATAGCAAACTAAATAAATGCTTCCAGGTGCTGCCATTATCATCAAACGAGATATTGATGTCATTAAAAAAAAAACTGATTTGTCCACAAAGACAAATTTCTTCAATGTCATACTAAATCAAAGAAGTTTCCTGCCTCATGCAACCAATTTTGATATTGTGGAAGTACAGGGCAAAATTATTAACACCGCACTTCAACCTGGGTGGATGAAAGCTAATCATCCTAGTTACAATAGCCCAATCTATATCAACTAGTCCTTGGTGCCGGACACCAACAGAAGACTGCACCCTCAATACAATAAGAGGAAGATCAGTGCAGATTTCACAAAGAATTATATGGAGCACTGCTAACTGGGGTGAGCTTAAGTAGGGGGTTGGCCATATATCTTAAACTCAAACCGTAGTGTTCTTCTCTAGGAAACACATGATAGTGGCTACCAACATAGGAGTTGAACAGTATAACAATTCAGAGGAGTTTATTCCACAAGCTTCCACTCAGAACTCTAGCTGTGAGACATGCTATGCCTATCTTTTACTGAAAACTTACAACTTCAGCAAAAACAATTTATAGGTGGGGAGAGAGAGAGAGAGATTATCACTGATTCTAACAAATTAGAATACTCCATAAGCAGGGGCAAAGCCACATAGGAACTTGAGGAGGGAATTTTGAAATTTATGCAGTGTTATGCATTAATTTTTTACATATATCTCTCAAAATAAATGAATGGCCCCCTCAAAGTAATATAACTGTCTTCAATTTTTATTTGTGAGTGTCTAACTTATTAAATCTTTTTAAAATTTTAAGAGTAATTTTTTTCAAGTTTGAAAAAAAATTAAAACTATCTTCTCTAAATAAAACAATTAGTATAATTGAATATATTTGTAAAGTGTGAAGATTTCTTTCTACAAAATAATTTACTCATAGTATTTTTAAATAGTGTAAATACTTGAATACCAAATAAATGGCAAGGTTTATAAATTTTAAGTAAATTTTGTGAAGTTTGCAAGTAAAAGCAGTTTATATATCATGAAAACTAAAACTAAAAATCAAAACTAATACTACAATTTAAGCAAGAGCTTATTGAATATACCATCTACATGTAATTTTTTAAAATTTAACAATTTACATATCATTGTTCCACCTATTGAGTTTTATCAGTTTTGATTTTTAATTTTTTATAACCTTTTTATTATAAACTTCATAAGTTTCAAAAGAAAAAAAAAATCTATTTAGTTGGTTTGCCTTATAAAAAAGTTTAAAAAAAAAAAAAAAACACATGGTATTATCTGAAAAAGATTATTTCACTGGGTAATTTCAATTGATTAAAAAAAAAAAAAAAAACAAAGACTCAATTTCAATTGGTAAAAATAAATAAATAAAGAATAACAAATACCAATAAGATGAATTGGTAAAAACAAACACTTCTATATTGGTCCTAATTATTTAGTTCTTACATATTTTGTTATAACATAATAATGTTGGATTAGTATTGTTTCCTTAGTGATTCTTATAATTCAATAAAAATATAAAGAGGATGGTTTAATTTAATTTCTTGTATTTTAATAAGTTACTAATTTTAATTTTGTGACAATTTTATGTCACAAAAACTTTATGATAATTTTCATATAAAATATAACTAAGACAAAAACTCTTAGTATATGTTTCAAATATATATTTGAGAATTTTAATCATATTCTTTTTTCTCTCATTTTATGTACTTAAATAAATAAATTACTCGCATATATATATATATATATATATATATATATATATATGCGTGTGTGTGCATGCGCTCGCACGTATGTGTGTTGGCATTCACATGTGTACATATATTTGATTTGACCCTACATAGAAATCCTGGCTCGGCCATTGTAAGAAAAGTTTAGGAAACATAAACTAAAACTAACAGTTGCCAAAGTCAGGTTGCATTATATGTAACTGCTGCCAGGGTATTAATGACTTAGACCAAATTAAAACCAATTTATTCAGAAAACAAATATGATAGGGTTTAAAAATGATTAATCATCTAAACTCAAACTTTTGGAGAAGAATATTATATTGAATAAGGGACATGCAATTAGTTATTAGTGAATACTTATCTAATCCTGCAATGTATCACAATAATTCTCATGAAAAATATAAAACAGGAGGAAACAACAACCCAAACCTAAAGCAAAGCCCGGAAAAAAGCCAAAAAAAAAAAAAAAAAAGCATTACCCGCTTGGAAGAGTCAGTTTTATGAGTAACAGAGAGTCTGAAACGATCAAAATCAGGGCTTTGGCCATAGATGGCTCGAAATTCTTGAAGGGAGAGGTTGATTTCAGAGTTGGGTACGGCATAGCCTCTGTCCCTTAGCATCTCCAGCACGGTTCTCCGTGACAAATAGTATCGGTGACTCTCCGTGCTACCGTCATCCACGAACCCACTCAAGCACTTCCCCAGGGCTTCTCTGTTTGACCCATCTCCTTCCAATCCTTTCCCTTCCATTTTTGTCTTTACTTCAGTGTATGTATTTTACACAACTTAACTATATGCCTCCGCTTGGTTTCTCCCATCAGACTTTTGAGGGGGGATGCAGATGCCACATGCTATAGTTTTGGGTTTTAAATCTTTAGTCCAAGCCTACCCCAAAACCGAGCGGAGCTTCGGCCCTAGATGAATGGCCCAAACGGATTAAGTTCTCAATAGTTGAGCCTCATGTATGAAAGTTTTAGGGTTAATCTGAAAGTGTACAGTGCGACTCCCCACCGCACTAGACTCGTCATATGGCGCTTGACTTTGCCAATGCTGTTTTAGGGTCTAAGGATTCATTTGGATGTGGTGCAGTGCGGCTCTTCACTATTACTGCACTGAACAGTAAAAATTCTATTTTGCGTAAGGAACGTTCAGTAGATTTTCAGATTTAGTGAGAAAAAGTGATTTTAACAAGTGATAGTAAAAGGGAATTGTTTAATTTTTCGGTTTATTGATCTTAGAAAATATATAATTTTTATATTTAATTAGAGGAATGTAAGATTATTTAATAAAATTTTTAATTATATATTTTTAATAATAAGTGGATGATAGGTGACATTTATAACTAATAAATAAATAAATGATTTATTTAAATTTTTATTATTTAATATGTAAATTATTCATATAATATTTTTATAAAATTATTTAAATACAAATTTTAAGTGTTATTGCACATAATATATATAATAATAAATTTTATATGTAATAATAAAATTTTATTTTAATATAATTTTTTTTTCATATTTTTACCTGTATTTTTACTCTTAAAAATATTTCCTTAATTGAAATTTAAAATTTTCAAATATATTTATGTATATTTTATATTATGCTTACTGTTGTGTAGCATTGCAGATTTTAGAACTTCCTGGCTAACAAGTCCAATAATTGTAATGACCATGATAAACCAAGTAATTAGAGCCTCAGAAGAGGTTTATTAGGGAGGCAAGGTAAAAGGTTCAACTTGGAAATTATGTTTGATAAGCAGCACTAGTTTCATGCAATTGATCCTTGAAGATAAGGATCATTTTCATGGAAGGAACATTGTTACAGACTAAAACGAATTGGAATTGGCCTTGGATTTATTTCTTGTGGACTTGTTTATTGTTGGACTATGTTCTTTATTTATTATAAGGCATATTAAAACACCTTACACACACACACATATATATATCTAAATTATAAATTATTTATGTTTGGTATTACTTTGACGCAGGTAATCAATCCTCATCTATTTGGTATCAGAGTCTAAGAGTTGTTGCTCTCATCTACTTGGTTATAGAGCTCAACTCTATATAGAAATCTATTTTTGTTCTAATTCTAACACTGAATTGGATAGGATAAGCCAAAACAATTTTCTTTATCATGGATTTATCAAAAGTTAGTAGTTCGTAATTTTCAACCTCTAGATCTTCACTTAGTTAACCTTCTTCTTCTTCTCCTATAATTAGAAAGTTTTCCTCTTATAAGTTAAATTTCTTATATAAAATTAATTATGTTCCAAAAAACAAAAAAATCCAAGAAACAGATCATCTCCTTATAAATCCCTATATTGTTTTTTCCAAAACTTCTTCTTCCTTTTATATATCCATAAAAAACCTTTTAAAACCAATATACTAAGTTCTAAAAGAGTATGTTCAAGTCTCAAAGTTTTATTAGTGTATTCTTCCTACTGGATCTGAATAGTACTTTGTTACTCTTTAAATTCTTTTAAAATTTTCATAACAATGGCTAGACCAAAGATATACTCACATCCATTTCGATGCTATCAGAATTGCATTAAACTTTTATGATATAAATGATATTCTTGGTTGTGTCAGGATGGTTTTATTGGATACAAGATTCAAAGACTACCAATATGTAGTACTTGGCATAGTTAAGACAACATTAAATGCGAGAACTATCTTCTTTACAATTTTTTCAAACTACAACATATCTCTACATGATCCAATACTATTAGATGCTTTAAAGTTCAAATACAAATAGTAAAAACTAAGATAAGAGGATTTCAGGCAATCCTTCATTATCATATGGCATACAAAATTCAAGATTATGCCATAAACCTATCCTTGCCTAACTCTGGTGATGCTGCATTTGTAAAGCTAGAAGCTGCAGACAAGATTCGTAGATATGTTCATATTTTAAAGCATATCTCGAATGAAGAACTTGCTGTTCTATTTCCTAAGTTGTAAACAACAAGTTATCAAAATATTTGGAAGCAAGATGAACCAATTCAACTCTTTGATTCTTCCTACAAAACAAACCTAGATGGTACTGTGATAATTGAGTTTGATCATAACAAAGGAAAAGAAATTCCTATCCCAACTATTTTTCTTACATGATTCATGATGCAACCATGTTAAGTTGAACCAAATGTACTAGTTACACACATCAAACCTAATGAAAAACCTATATATGCATACAGATCTTTAAAAAAACATTGCTATTAGGACATTGATTGTAAATGCAAAAGCTATAAAAAATATAACTGCAAAAGCTTCTTGATGATGATGATGATTTTCAAAAAAAGCCAAAAACAAAGTCTTCACAATAGAAGCTAAAAGAAAAATATGAAAAAAGAGACCCTAAAGTTGATCTTCTTGATGAACCTTCAGAAAAGTTTGACTATTATTTCATTTATGCCAAACACAAAAAATCAGACTTCCCTAAAAGAACTTGTAAACCCAAAACACTTGAAAACCCAAAACCAAAAGAACTTTTACCTCATATGTGTATAATGCAACCAAGTTAGTCCTCTTATGACTCAAATTTTTCTCCTTTTTAAGAATTCCACAAAGACAAATACAAACACATTCCAAAAATCCTAAATCCCAATGACAGAGATAAGTATGGAAACCAAAAAAAATTTCTCGAGCAAAAGCAATTTTGAACTGGCAGACAGATAACTCTATCCAATAGAATGCATTCTAGTACAAGATAAAGAACAAGCTAGATCAAGTGAGCTAACATTTTGATCAAAGTCTCATCAATCTTCAAAATATTATTCTTGACATTAAGATAAAAATACTAGTTCTAAATCGAGAACTCGGATACATGGTAGAAACCAATACTGGTTACACTTATACTTTTTCAAAAAAATAAATAAATAAAAAGCCTCAATATTCAACTTACAGATCTTCAAAATCAATACCGTAAGAAACAATACAACAATCGCCAACCAACATCTTTACTCTCATCAACACTAAAATTCATGATATCCCTTACCAAGCTTATGCTCTTCCTCAATATCAACTTTACACCTTACCTTTACCTCCAAAAATTTTTTTCACATCATTGTAGTAAAACCTCCCCCTACATCATTACCTTCATAACCAAGATAATTCTTCACACCAATATTAGAACAACTATTCCAAACTCCCTCTTAAACCAACATCTTTTTGGCATAACTAAAAAGTAGATTCACAAATTTAGAGAAAAATAGTCAGTTGACCAAAAACCTAAAAGAATTGTAGAACAACCACTTCTATAACCTCAAAAACCAAAACCAAGCACAAGTACAAACCCTAATCTAAAACATACCCCTGAAAGTACCTTTCATGCTTCAAAACCTCCAATACATAATGATTTCTCCCAATCCCAATGTTTTTCCAAAAATGCTCCAACAAATGACATAAGAGAACCTCCTTCAATCTTTCATTAAAGATATTTTTCCCATTAAATATGAAATAGAATCTCAATTGGAAAGTAATGAGTCAAACAACTTAGATAATTCAGATGAAACACTTCCACAGATTTTCATAACAAAACCAACAGTTGAAGTTTCAGAGATAACCTAGAAATGCACAACCCTGAAGCAATAAATGTTAAACAATAACAGCCTTCTTCCCAAACACATGCTCTTTCCACATCAAAGTTCTTAGTATTCACAATTGATGATATTCTTCTTTTCAAATAGCCTTCAAGATTTCAAGAGTGCATAGCATTAGGACTTATTGAATTAAACTTTAATCCTAATGTTACGATGAATACAATTTTATTGAGATTTATCTCAAGCCTGGTTAGAATCTTCAAGAATTTTTGGGACAATATTGGTGAATATATACAGTTATAATTTCTCCAATACCTAACAATCACAAAAATGGTACCTCAATTTTTAGTAATATTTTGTGGCCAATATGCTTATATTGAAAAAGATTAAAGAATAATTTTTAAGCTAAAATACTATTCGCTTCATTCAAAAGATCTTCATAGACACTACCAATAGTTTTCTCAATATTTTTACATTTTTTATGGATTTGATATGTCAATTTGAAGTAAATTTTTCTCAATTCTGTTTTAAAAAAACTTGCTCAATAAACCAAAACTTAATTGAACTTTAGATCTATTGATATAAGAATTATGAATCTTGGCGATATCTATACAATGATGATAAGAACTCTTGGTAAGTTTGCAAAAAACATAAATACATTACAAATTTGGTAAACAACTTTAGAAAGATAGATAGACCATGTTTTTATTTCTCAACAAGTCTACAGATTAAATGTTCTTCTAAAAATTCCTCATGTCTTTGCAGTCACAAGAAAAAAAACACTTTAAAAAGATTAAACCCCTTAAAAGCTCTCATTTTTCCAAACAGAAAAAACTATTCAAAGCTACAAAAAAGCCTAAAAGATTTTAAAAATTCAAATTTGCTAAAAAAAAAAAAAAAGACCCAAAGAAGAAAGGAAACAAATGTTTTCTTTGTGGTAAACTGGGACATTTTGTAAAAAATTACCTCAAGTCAGATAAAAAGTTAGTAAAAATGATACAAGATATTGCTAATATCTATATTATTAATCTTTCATATGATAACCTTGAATCAATCTTCTCGCTTGATAATGAACAATATTCTAACTCATTATTTATGATCAAGCAATATGATAATGATAGCTCATACTCAAATACAAATGACTATTCAGAAAATGATCATTGTTATGAGTTCATGTCAATCCAATAAATCTAAAAACTCTAAAACATCCAAACCATTCAACATTTAAAAGTATTTTTAGCTTTAGTACAGATCTTTACCCATAAACACTCTCCTCTTATAACAGGTTGCTACCTAAATCATATTCAATCCCATTGTCTCACCTAAATCTTTTTGGAAAAAATAGAAAACTTTTTTCAAGATCACTAATGAAAATATTTTCTCTACAAACTTTATCAATAATTTTGTTACCCTTAAGACATTATCAGGCTGTCAGATAACTCAAAAGATTTTAGAATCCTTACTTCTATAGAGAGACCTAGTTATTGGTTTTGATAATACTACCAATCTACCAGGTTTAAGACTTAGTGAAATGTATTAAGTTTAAAAGTTATTTTTAGCCTTGAAAAGACCTTTCAAACTTATTCACAATGATCATCCAGACATACTTATTCTAGGAATTCAAACAAAAGTTCATTCAAATTTCATATGCAAATAGTCATTTAGAATTTTTTCAAAAATGTAAAAATCCATTTCAAAAAAATCTTGATTTTTTCATTTTTCTTTCTTTTAAACAAGATGAAAATGTCAATCGCACAAAAATTAGTCATTTAGGAATGAATCCAAATCATTTAAAGCTAGCAATTGAAGAATGTTCGTAACTCTAGGCTCAACATTTAATTGAATCAACTTCATCTCCATGGGCATATAAAGCATTTTATGTTAACAAAAAATCAGAACAAGTTCATGAAAAGTTAAGATTGGTGATTAATTACAAGTCTTTTAATGTTTTTCTTACAGATGATAAGTTTTCTCTTCCCAATAGAAAGTTATAGCTCTTAAACCTATCACAAGCAAAAATTTTCTCAAATTTTGATCTTAAGGCAAGATTTCAGTAATTATGTATACATCTATAAAATAGATACAAAACATCATTTTGCATCTCTCAACACTATTTTTTAATGGATAGTTATGCTTTTTGGTCTAGAAGTTGCTCATTCATTATTTCAAAAAGCAATGATAAAAATTTTTGCTTTGATTTTCTAGCATACACTCATTTACATTGATGATTTCTCATCTTCTCTTCAAATATCACACTCATATATAATTATTGGATAAGTTCTAAAGGATTATCCAGCAGTATGGGATAATGCTTTCAAAAAAAAATGATCATTAGTGCCTCAGAAATTGATTTTTTAGATATGTAGTTGAAAGATAGTCAGTACTTTGCTTCATCCCACATCACTAATACATTTGAAGATTTTTCTGATGAACATCTCTCTAAGAAACAAGTGTAACAATTTCTCAACATAGTTAATTACATTAGTGGATTTTTTTAGATTTTACTCAGATAACTCATCTTTTTAGATAGATATTAAAGAAAAAACCTCTTAAGTGATCCCATAAGTAAACATAGTAAATAAAGATGTTGAAGATAAGATTGCAATCACTTTCAACTTTAAAGATTCTTTCAGATAAAAAAAGAATTTTACAAATAGACGTAAGTGACAAATATTGGTCAGCCATACTAATTGAAGAAAAAGATAAAACCAGACAGATATGTGAATATAAAAGTGATAGATTCAAATATTCAAAAATCCATTATCACTCTACGCTAAAAAAGATTTTAGTAGTAAAATATAAAATCTAAATATTTGAATTTTACCTCATTAGATATCATTTTTTTAACTAGATATGTCAACTTTTGATCAGATACTCAATTTCAAGAAAAAGTAAATGCCAAAAGCATAGTTACTTAGATTATCTCAATGGTTTTCAAAATAATCCTTCACCATAACACATATAAAAGGAAAAGATAATATTCTTTTAGATATGTTATTCAAACCTCCTCTTAGACCTCTTTGAAGTTTCTTAAAGATTATTCATGTGATATCAATGATGAATCCCTCGTCTTCCTTCCATCAAGCCTCACCCTCAAGAAACCCTCATGTTCTTCCATAAAATCTTACCTTAATGATGAATTTGACCTTCCTAATGAATGATTTAATCTTTCAGTTGAACAATTCCCTCCAGAGTTACCTAGATTGATTGCAACTAAATCCCTTGACCAAAAAGCTCTAACCTCATATTCAAATATCAATCCAAGATATTCAAAAGATTTGGAAACACGTCCATTCAATCTCTTGGAATACACACAGATTACCGTTTCATTCATCCCTTTAAATTTTTTGACCCACTTTGGTTCCCAAAAGAAATTGTTTATTTCATATGGTACATTTTTCACCTTTACTACACTACTGTTAAATTTTATCTCTAAAAGCTCAAAATACTACTCCATACTTTTCACTAGTCAATCATCAATCTAAAAAAAAACTAGATGAACCCCAATCATCAACACCTCAAGTTTTTCTTTCTATGATTTAGACCAATTTCAATATAGATCCAATGGATAGAAACTTATGAAAGATACACTAAAGTCTTTTTTAATCCTTACATCATTTTGATTTTTCACAGATCTTGTAGTTACTTGATAGATGAATCACAGTAATTTTCTTACATGATAATTTATAGCTCACAAGGTTATTCATTGTTAGATTTTCTATTTGAGCATCCTACTGAATATACAGAGTTTCAAAGATAGATATATCATATAAACCTTAAAATTCTAAGTTAGATTTAGCCAGAGCTCCAAGATGATATTCTATGAGGTAACTACCTTGTAAAATATAATTACAGCTTGAGATTGATAAGAAGATTTATGAAACAAGATTTAATGGTGCATGAAAAGAACATCTTCCTGAAATAACAAAATTTAAACTTCATCATGTTGGACCAGTATATTGGAAACCTTATTGGACTCTTCCTAATGTCATTAAAGAAATGAAATGGCAAAAATCACAAGACCTATATGAAGATTTTGACCCGGACCAATGGTTAGAAAATATGGGTTATTATTTCTCTCCATGTGTAAATAATTGACATTTGAACCTCTCTCCAGAACATACCCACCATTCTCTCAAATAATGATGTTGATCTAATAAAAAATTCAGTGGTGGTGCTAAAGCCAGAAATTTCTTATTCTAATCTAATTATGTATAATTATGTGTAATGCTATTACAAATGCTTTGTAAATAACTTCAAAGACTACAAGACAAAGTTTGGTACTGACACATCAACTCAAACTTTATTTTTGCCAATATTAGCTTTATGTCAACTTTATGTTTTGTCAATGCTTTATGTCAAAATAGTCAAAAGCTACTTTGATAAAGAAAAAAAAATGTTATCTATACTTTATTAAAGTTACTTTAAGTTTAGTCGATTAATTTATGTTAAGTCATGGACTTGCTGTAATTATTATAGGTTATATTTGATTGTTTTTATAAATTTGTAACTCCATCTTGGAGAAGGTAGATGATCTTTCACCTAGAAGTTTGTTTCTTTAAAGAAGTTTTATATAAATATGTTCTTTTAAAACATCTCATCTCTTTTGGTGCTTCCTTCCTTCTTATTCAGTTGTTAGGTTTAGAATCAGAAAAAATTTTCTATATCATGGTTTGCAATGATACAAGTTAAGTATGTCCTATAGTTGCCACAGTATTATGAATCCTCTACATCAGAAAGCCTTGTAAAATTATCAAACAAACCAATGATTCACTTAAATAAAAAAAAGTTATTGTACCAAAGAATATTGAAGTAGGCTACCATAGTGAAAGAAATGTCTCCATAAAAGTTAGGCCACCTGTTTCACATTATGCTAGAAAGGCACCAAGTCTTAAACATTGACTAGAATACATTGGTTATATATCTGAACTATGAATTGCTTATATTTGGTATTATCTAGATATGGGTAATCGATCATCGTCATTGGACCCCTGTTTATGTTTCTTTGTTTACTCTTCCGGTAAGTTATCAATTGGCATCCAGGAATCTCAGCTTATTACTATCAGTTGAGTACAAAATAAAAGAAATGATAATTGTAGCACTTGAAAACTTTGAATTAGAAGTAGATTAAATAAGGAGAACAAAAAAGGATTTTCAGTGGTTACTGGTTTTTGGTTGTTTAGGCGATGGAATTGATAGCAACTAGTTCAAAATTTTGAAAGTATATCTAAAATTTTTTAGAAGCTTTTTCTAAAATCCTAAATGAATAAAGGGAACAAAGTTCTTAGGGAGAATAAAAAAAAGATATAATTTTTGGGCTTTCAATGTTAGCCAATGGTGACAATAGCGACGGAGTTTCACCAGTTTATAACTTTGGAGACTGTCGATGTTGAAGTGACAAGGAATTAAGGTGAAAAATAAAAAAGAAAACAAGTGAAAGTTTTGGGCCAATATGCACCATTTTAGGAAAAAGGAATCAGACCTAACCAATAACCCTAGTTTGTTGAATTAAGCCCAAACCCACAACCCTTAACCAATTTAGCTTAGGGTCACCCAATAATCTAAACTAAGCCCAACTAGTTTTTGGCCAACTTTTCTAAGGTATTTTTAGTCTATTGTTTCATTTTTGTTATTATTTAGTTGTTAAATATTTGCATAATTTAAATTTACAAAATTTAAAAATAAAATAAACATAATAATAACAAGTAAAGTGGTTGATTGATATAATTCAATAATAAAATATAAGAAATATTTAGGATAATTCCCTAAAAATAGAATTCTTTTAGAAAAGTTGTATATAAACTATTTCAAGTGAAATAATTATAAGATCTTACCAAAAATGTTGGGAGAGAATCCTAATAATTATTTTCACAAGCCATTCCTAGTCTTATGTTTTATCTTTATGGACCGAGTAGAAAACATGAGCAGTTGGAAAAAGAATGTATCATGAGAGAAGCAAAGTGATCAACTTCTTTCAAATATATAGCATGATTTTTAGCAATGTGATGAAGTTGGGCATTTATGCTGATCCGAATAAATCATCTTTTTTACGGAGATAAATCATAGCTCGTTAGATAAAAGAATAGCAAGTTACAAATTTTTTTTTAGCAGAATATGTATTGCATAAATCCTAAAAATCAAGAATATAAAATTTTAAGTATAAAAAAATATATTAAATGAAAATGATAAATAAAATTGTAAAAATAAAAAATTTCATTTGCATTATGATTATTTGTTTATGTCAAAAGCATGCCCTTTAATTTTATAGTAAAGGGAAATTCATTCACTGGTGGGGTTTCCAATATTTGAAAGTGACAATTTTCTCAAAAATTCCTAAGAGGAGAAAACATTTTAAAATTTTATTGAAAATGTTAAGTGGATTTTGAAAAAATTTCAAGAAAATATTTTTATTTTCTTGTAACTAATAGTTAATTTAAGAAATAAACAAATTAGTAATAAATTTAATAAAAGTAAAAGATATAATAATAAAAATAATAATATTGAAATCTAAATGATTAGACAAAAATACATAAATAAATAAAAAGGTTGAATATATCCTTTCCTAAAACATCTAGTGAATCCAACAGTGAATCCTTTTAAACAAAATGAGTAATCAATTGCATAATAACTATTATGTACTAATCAAATTGTAAGACTTGAATTTAAAACTTCAAGATTTCTTTCTAATCACTAAACCAAGATCTTATTGATAGAATGAATGATTTCTTAAATACTTTTGAGCTAAAGAAGATTTTTTAGATCATATTAAAAGTGTCACAAGGTTTTTATATTTAAATAACAAAAAATAAGAAAAGATGATAAATTATAGATAAAAAACCATTTTTATTAAAGTTATAAAAGATAATATAAGATTAATGGATACTATGTAACGTACCAATTCTACATTGGGATAATCTGATGTTCTATTATAATATATATGTAGATATTTAAATTCAAACTTATGAGATGTCTTTTGTGAGATAAAATTATAAGACTTTCGGATCAAAACGGATAATACATTATAGGTTGGA
This sequence comes from Durio zibethinus, assembly GCF_047325235.1. Lineage (NCBI taxonomy): Eukaryota > Viridiplantae > Streptophyta > Magnoliopsida > Malvales > Malvaceae > Durio > Durio zibethinus. The sequence continues at coordinate 7,399,050 of NC_143175.1, forward strand.
TGTAAATCTCCACAAATGGTATCAAAGCAGTAACCAATTAGATGGAAGCTAACTGCTATATGATGGGAGCCATATTTAGAATCCTAATATTTGGTGTGATTTTATGATCTATGTGTGCTTTGTGTTGGGCTTGTCCAATGTTTGATGTGATTTGGTAGATCTGTGTGCTTTGTGTTGAGCTTGATAGGGACATCAAGCTTTAACAGAAAGTATTTATGATACCACAATCCCACATCGGGATAATCTAAGGTTCTGTTATGATATATATAGAGATCTAAACCTAAACTTGTAAAACGTTTTTTGTGGGACAAAATCGTAAGACATTCAAATCAAAGTGGACAATACCTCGTAAGTTAAGTGCGAGTCTTCATAAATAGTATCAAAACGGTCATCAGTTAGATAAGAGATAAGTGTTACGCTGTGGAAGCCACTTTTAGAATCCTGCGTTAGTTAAGTGCTACATGGTGGGAGTCATATTTAGAATCCTAACGTCTGGTGTGATTCTATGATCTGTGTGTACTTTGTATTAGGCTTGCCTAACGTTTGGTGTAATTTGATAGATCTGTGTGTATTGTGTTGGGCTTGATAGACGTTTGGTGTGATTTGATAAATCTGTGTGCAGTGTATTGGGCTTGCTCAACGTTGGTGTGATTTGGTGGATCTATATGTTTTGTGTTGGATTTGACAAGGACATCAAGTTTTAACGTGGGAAGTTTATGACACACCAATCCCACATCGAAATAATTAGAGGTTCTACTATGATATATATATATATATATATATAGAAATCTAAATCCAAACTTGTGAGACATCTTTTATAAAACAAAATCATAAGACTTTCAAATTAAAATGGACAATACTTTATAAATTGGATGTAAGTTTTCACATATTATTTTTTGGACAAACATAACAAAATGCTAATTTTTTTTCACACATTATTATACTCTCAAACTTAATTTTATAATGTAGATAAGATTTTATTCTATTTCAAAAGTTTAAATTAAATTTAAAAATTTTTTAAAAATTATATATTCAATTAAGTAACCAATCACTTTAAGCAAAAAAATGTTGATAATGACTTTTCTCTAACAATAAAATACTTGGACTTGCATGTTTGGTAAAACCATCCAAATGAACCTTTAACCCTTCAGTTCAAAGTGAGTTAAACTAAATTTTTTTCTTAAATAAAATTATTTTATTCACCGTCAATAAAATTTTGAAATTAAATTAAGAAAGTAATTCATATCTTTTGTAATAATATTTATAAAATAAAAAAATAAAACACGTATCAATTTTTTAAAACAACTTATAAAATTAAAAATTTATACTAACTCATTAAGTATTTAGGATTAGTATTGTCATTGGAGTTTTTCAACATGTCATACACATGCCAGTTAAAATATTGCCATGTTCATGAACCTTTTACATGAGATGTAGACGCCTAAATCTTTTAAGTACTCTTAAGTCCAACTAAAAGAACAGAAGAATTAATAAGAACATAATATTGACTAATTAATTTCATTTCACTGCAGTGCACATGCACGATTATTTTTGTTGTGATTGTGGATTTACAACATTGATTATGCAACCATCTCCATAAGGACGCACCAGACTGTCCACTGTTTCGATTTTATAAGCTCCCTTGATCAGTAACCTTTTGCTGCATTTTCGGTCATTGACATCTGTCTGCCCTACTGCCCATGTGTACTGTAGATAGTATTAAAGACAAATGTTTTGGCTGGACAGCATAATTCAACAAGCCAAAACAAACATGTTTAGTGTAGTAACGTCGTACGATTGTTTTTTAGCGTTTGGAATTGAAATGTGAAGAGAATGGATCAATAATAGAATCCACACCCCACGCCCACTGTTGCATTGCCCAAGTAATATATTTGGCCAAACAGCATTACATGCTTTTTACAGGAAACCAGCATCCCCTGGCAAGAACTAATGAGGTTTATTCATCATCAGCAATGCTAATTTTCATATGATGCTATGTGTCAAATTGATTTTTCCCAAGTTTAAACCTGTTAATAGAACTAATACCAGGTTTAGACCTGGTTGAATCAAGATTCACTAAAAAAAATCATTGCACCAAAAAGAACCATTTGAAACTGGGGAGAAATTGCAACTAAATCAAGTAGGTGGTGTATTACCTTCTCAAAACAAACATACAAAAGACACACACACACACACACACACACACACACACACAGAAGAATTGAGGGTGATAATATTTATAATTGATGTTTTGAACATGCCACATCAAAAAGTGACAGTTTTGATGCTCAAGACCCAATTGTTTGAACATACAACAATTGGATCTTGAACATCAAAACTGACACTTTTTTATTTCATACATCTAGGAGGACAATGAACAATAAGAACAATCTGCAGGATGGTATACATAGAACACAAAGAAACTAGTAGCATACAACAAGCCTACTACAAATAGCAATTCAAGCAATTAATCAAGCATAAAAAGTATGCATCTACCAATTAGCATCGGCTAATTAGTTTTCATGAGCAAGAACCAGGGCAACTTATAAGTCCGTTCTCTTTGCAGTCTGGGCACCTTCTCAACATCGCTTCATCTTCCTCAAACACCTTTCTGCTTCAATTACAGTTCGGACAAGGTACAAATCTTGCATCCCCACAACCTTCACAAACGATTCTAGGGTTTCTAACTGGAAGCCCCTCCAAAAGCTTTGCCAATTCTCCACTTTCATTAAGCTGTTTAATCTCTTCTACACCACCAATATGCTTTCCCCTGATGAACACTTGTGGTAAACAAATAACTTTCCGTCCAAGTTGACTTTGCAACTCGTTTCTATACATAGAGTCCATTCGGGCACTCTAAATCCTCTAAATATCATTCTAACACAACAACAATCCTCATAAGTTTTTCTTATTCCTCTTAAACTTGTAAAATATAATACAATTCTGTTTTCAGTGCTTGGCACTCTGAACCAACTATCAGATAATGAATAACATGAAGGAGTAAGGCTCGTCTGTAACTTGACACCACATTTGGGTCAAGTTTTGATAGCAATGATTCTTTAGATAAATGTTTCCTAATGGCTTTGTCAATTATGGCTTAGTAGGCTTATAATCATCATATTTCTTTACAGGCACATCTAGACCCTTACAGTTAGAAGTGTTAGATTTCCATGAAAGCTCCTTGTTACGAGTATTAACAAAAGAACTAGGCTTACCCAAATTAAAATCACAGTCATCATCAAGCCCATCGATGAGCCCCCAAGTGTTGATTACAGAATCTGGAGACAGTGACTCATCTAGGTCTGCATGAATTGATGAGTCCATCTGTAGTGGCGTTTGATTTAGTTGATGACCAGAGAAATCCCGGCTGTTCATTTTAGGCGTTTTGGTGTCAATGAGTACGAGAGAAACATAGGTAGCAGATGTTAAAGAGACAAGGTGACGTGCATCGCCTTTCCTCAGTGGTGGGTGGTTAACAAGAGGAGTTGGGAGTAAAAGAGCTCTTGGAATTGGTGGTAGCGAAGAAACCATGGATTCTATAGAAGAAGAAGAATATGGATCTTCTGGAGAATTATGGGTTTTGGTGAAAAGAGTAGTTTTGGGTCTTGAAGCAGAACAGCCCATGAATGAAGAATCTTTTACTTATCCGTCCCTCCAGACTGTTCTTTTGCCTTTTCTCTGTTAATCAGCCTTTTTTGATCAAGGGGCTGGAGTTTGTGGCTTAAACAGAAGGCTTTTTTTGTTTATCTTTTTTGTTTTTTTCAAGTTCAATTCAAGGCAGAGAAAGAGAGAGAATGGTGCTGGTGGCCATGGGGAAGAGCTGTCAAGTCAAGAGAGTTGGGAGTGGGAGATGGTGATAGCAAAGCAGATCGGAAGCACAACAAAAAGGTGGCTTTAAAGTTTGTTATTAAATAATTTTTTTTTAATATTAATGATATAAATTAATTGAATTAAATTTTATATTACTATTAGATGCTTTTCATTTTTTTTTTTTTTATATAAAGATGATTTTCAATTTTTATATTATTTTTATATAAGATTTTTATATAAACGTATGCATAATAAGCTAACTTTTTTTTTTAACAAATTTGTTCAAATACATTGTATAAACAATTAAATTCAAATATTTGACTCAATCAGTACTGTGTATCGTTTTGTTTAAGAGTAGGATTGGATTTTTCATTTCCTAAATAATTAAAAATATGTATTATAGGTTGAAATCCTAAAACCTGTGATAGACGAATCCATTTTTCTTAAGCCTCTACTAAACCGATAAATCAGATTAAATGTTTCAACTTTTTGAAATTTTAGTTTTGCTTATAAAGTGTAGAGGTATTTAAGTAAATATAATAATTTTAGGCGTGATGATATAAAATATATAAATAATTTAAAAATAACATAATTTAAATTTAATAAAAATTATATATCAATTTGATAAAAATAAAAAATTTATTTAAAATTAGACATATCAATATGAATTATGATATAATAATGATTATATTCTATTCATATTTGACAAAAACAAATATAACACAAATATGCACATGGTCAAATCCACCTCCATTACAAGCAAAAAGGATCATGAATGATACAATCATCGATTTGTAATTTTGTTGAAGTTGGAATGAGTTTGTTAATCAACTTTTAGTTAATCATGTACATTTTATTAATTGGAAGGTCCAACAAGACATTGCTTTTAAACGAAAATCATGATCCGAGTTGGAAGATTTCAACCACCTTTGCTTAATTAATGTGGCAAGAAATCCATCAAGCAATGCTAAACAGTGACAATGAGGAAAATGAAACAGAGCGGGGGAGCTGACTCAATGAAGCTGTCTTCTGTTTGCCACCCAAAAAAAAAAAAGCTGTCTTAAGTAGGCCTTATGTTGCCAAACTTGTTTACAGTAATAGTAGTAACATTTAGAGATAAGGGCAAATTTAACATTGTACTATATACTGAGCGGACTTAGTTTCATTCTTATTACTTTCGTTTGAGTGTAGATTTGATTTTAGGAGTTGCCACATAATTTAAATGGAAAATGAGAATCGATTATAAGTAATAAAATCATAAGTCTTATTTTTATCGAAGAATTTGATTCAAAAATTTACATATGAAATGTAAGAAAAATCAAAGCTCTTACTATTGCCTGCAATAATCCAGTCTATATTTTTCTATTTGAAATACAACTCTGTTAACCATCCAAATTACAGAAGACATCTTATCATTTACCCAAAATAACTAGGATTTAGAAAGAACTCGAATTTGAAATAACCCAAACCTGAAATGATCAAGATTTGACACGATCCAAAACTGACATGATGAAAAGATGACTCGAACTCTGAATGAACTTGACCAAAAAATGACCTGAAATCAGGACAGCTAGGGCCAGTTCGTTGGCTTAAGTAACTGGGAGACCAGTCCTTGTATCGAGTTGTGATCCATATCACTCCCAATCTCTTGAATCCCTAATTCTCTTACATTTCAAATTCTGGTCCTGGATTCGTTCTCTACATCGCATACAAAGTGCACCAACAGAAATATGATGTTTTGCACCAAGAAACAAATATGATTTTAAGAAGAGTGTTCTGTTCGGTCCTACCTTAGACAATGGAAAGAGCAAACAGAAGGCAACAATGCATCAATTCCTCAAAAAGATACTTGATTTTGTCAACCTTTTGACATGATAATTGACAGAAATTTGATGAAATTTCTTCCATTACTTATAATCCTTCCCCGAAGCAGCGTGCACTTGCAGTGGTTAGGAGAAGAAAACGCATAGACATTGCAAAGAAGCAGACCTGCAAATGAAGATTACTACTTCAGCTTAACAGACAGCTAGAGAAGATTTAAACGTGTATTTTAATTGGATGGGAAGTATGGCAAAACATTACTACATGAATAACAAAAATAAATAGCAGAATGTTCAGGATCTATGTCTCCATTCAAGTTAATAAATAACTCCTCAATAGGCAGGAAAGAATCAAAGCCAAGCTTACAGTCCAACAGGATTTCACATACGATTTCATTAGTTAATATTATCATAAAAAATGGAACATGGACTGAAATTAACCACCACCTTCTAACTGTGAGATGAGTTAGTATGAGGCAACTGCTCATCCTAAGATCAGACAGGGACATGAATTTTAAAATCTCTCATGCTTTCCGATCAACCCAATCCTGCAAGATGCAAGCAATTTTTTCGGGTAGAAAGCTCAAGCAATCTGATTATCTAGCTAAACATGATCAAGCATTTTCACACTACTGATAGCAGAATGGTGATTTTACATCTAAAGCTCATCTATATTCAACTGAAATATCTAAGGCTGATTGTCAGTAAAGGAGAATGATAAGGACCTTTAGCCATGCAAGATAGTGCCATCTTTTAAATGTCATCTGGAGCTCCTTTAAAATATTTCTTTTTTTTTCAAAATCAAAGTTAATAAGCATCATGGGAATTGCTTTGATTGCTGCTCTTGTTGCTATAGCCATGGTCATTGTGCTGTTGTTAAGGATAGTAGCATAAATCTTCAAACGAACTTGGATTATGTACCAATGTTTAGTTGGAATCAGTCCTCTTCATTTAAATCTCCTCTTCAGCTACAAACATTAAGAGATCTTGAATCTTCCTTCCAAAAAGCAAAATAGACAAGCTAAGGCAGCAGCAGTGGGGAAAAAATAGCTCAAACTCTATAACTATCCTGCTATGTCTGGCCCAGATCAAAGAAATGATAGCAAGTGTACACTCTTTCTAAGATGTGTCATGTTTGCTTGTATCGGAATGATGATAAATATTTTGTTTGATAGGACAATTACTGTCACTGAATACAAAATCAACTTTTTCTCTCAAAAATCATCTCTGGTAGTAATCCCTTAAATTGTTCCATAACAGACATCAGAAGATTAAAAACTTATATTGCCAGAAAATCATCATCATCCAGGTAATCAATATTTGATATACTTCCAGCCTTCCTCATTTTTGCATGAAGTTCACGCAATAATGGGTAAGTAAGATTGGCATGAGAATGAGATTTGGCACCAACAACAAACACATGAACCTTATTCTCTACTTCTATCCAGCTGCAACCTGGCTGCTTCTTCAATCCCTTATCCTTCATTTTCAACCTTACCTTAGCTGCGTCCCTCCATTTTCCTTTTGAAGCATATAAGTTAGACAACAACAAGTAAGTGCCTGCATTCTCTGGTTCAGCCTCTAAAATCTTTTTTGCGACTAGCTTCCCTAAATTCACATCCCCGTGAACATGACATCCTGCAAGAAGAGCTTCCCAAACAGATACTGATGGTTTAGTCCCAAGCTGCACAATGAGTGCAAAGGCCTCCTTGAGCTTCCCTGCTCGACTGCAGATGTCAACCAAGCATGCATAGTGATCCTCTTTGACCTGAATGGACTTGTCTCTCACAAGCTCATCAAAGTATCTTAGCCCCTCCTCCACCATACCAGAATGGCTGCATGCAGAGAGCAAAGCCACATACGTAGCATCATTAGCTTTAAAATGTAAATCAGACATTTTTTTGAACAAGCTGATAGCTTCCTCACCACACCCATGATGTGCATAAGCTGCAATCATACCATTCCACGAAACAACATCCCTCTGGCTTATTAATCCATCATCAAACATCCTCCTAGCAATACTCAATTCCCCACATTTTGAATACATGTTAATAAGTGCAGATACAACAATTTCACTACACTGATAAACTGTTTTCACTATTGTCTGATGAACCTGCTGTCCCTCACCAAGACCAGCTAAGTCACTACAGGCACTCAAAGCACTTACAAAAGTTCCCTCATTGGGCTTTACCCTGTCATCTGCCAACATTTTCGAGAAAATCTTCAAGGCTTCCTCACTTCGCTCACCTTGAACATATCCTGTAATCATCGTGGTCCAAGAAACCACATTCTTACACGGCATCTTATCAAACAATTTCTCAGCCCTCCTCAACTCCCCATTCTGAATAAACCCCGTGATCATCCCATTCCAGGAAGACAATTCCCTCTCTGGCATCCTCTCAAACAAATCAAAAGCCTCATCCAAATTCATATTCTGTGCATACCCAGTAATCATCGCGTTCCATGACACCACATTCCTCTCTGGCATCCTATCAAAAACCCTCCTAGCCTCATCAACCCTCCCATTCTTTGCCAACCCTGCAACCATCGCTGTCCACGAAATAACATCCCTTTTAGGCATCTTATCAAACAATGCCCTCGCATCCTCAACTCTCCCACATTGCACCAATGCAGTTAACATCGTATTCCAGGAAACCACATTTCTCTCAGGCATTCCATGGAACACTTCAAAAGCCTTATCAACCATCCCATTTTGCACATATCCATCAACCATGGTATTCCAAGATACAACATTTTTAACCGGCATTTCCTCAAACAACCTCTCAGCATCCATAATTCGATTTGATCTCATATAACCACTTAGCATTGCCGTCCACGTTACTACATTCTTCTTCGAATCAACTCTATCGAACAGTTTCCTTGCTTCCTCAATTAACCCAAGCTTGATATACCCAGAAATGACTGCAGTCCAAGTTATTACATCTTTATCTCTTGCAGGCAATTTATCGAACAGTTTCCGTACTTGGCTCATTTTGCCCTCTTTACTTAGCTTAGTGATCAACCAGTTGGATCGAGCAACGCTTGAATTAGCACTAGAATCTATCCTGGGTATGGTAGTTTTGCATTGCACTGAAATAACAGATTGGAGACCATTTAAGCTTCGTAGAATGCTGAATTTATCAAAATTTCTGAATGGGATTGATGCTCGAGAAATAACCAACATCTTTTTTGAGTTATTAGGTGAATCCAATTGAAAAGATTGCTGTAGAAAAAGCAGCACTGTCTTTAAAGCTGATAACCTACGTCGGAACAAAAATTAAAAAAAAAAACATAAAAAAAAAAACCATAGAAGTTCTGTGGTCATTTTCTGTTTTCATTTCGGAAAAGTGTAAAAGCATTTTTATTTTAATTTCTGCTCCCATTATTAAAAAATAATTTTCATTTGTTTTTATAAAATCAAAAAATAATAATAAAAGGTTTTAGATAGCTTGAAGAGGGAATTTGATACAATAAAGAAAGGTAGGATAAAGTTGAGGGGTTTTCACTTTTAAACTTACAGATTACTTATCTTTTTTCATATGTTGATGGAACAATTCAAATTCAGTTTTTTTTTTTTTTTTTGGAATAAGAAAGGTATATATTACTAATTATATCAAAATTTCAGATATAATTGAAATTTTATTTATTTGCCAGACCAAAAAGAAAAGAAAATTTATTTATATGATATTTATAAGAAAAATGTAATTAATTTGCAATAATATCATATAGTTTTAAAATAATAATTTTATGCTAGTATTTGGTATGAATGGCAAGTCTTAGATGTTGGTAAAACTTTTAATTAACAAAAACAGATATCATCTCTATTTAAATTTCTAAATTTTGGTTTATTATAATTTAAAATAAAATTTTTTAAAAATGAGAAAGGTAGGCACAACACAAAATCTAAGTCTTGATTTTTACTTTTACTTCACGTCATGTTAGATTGTTGAATCTCCTTGATTTCTTTTTTCAAAAGGGTTGATTGATGCTCAAAATGGGTTTCCTTTAAAATTGGATTACTGATTGATTCCAAAGAGAGGAAAAAAAAAAAAGGAAAGCAAAATGGCAATGCCATGGGGCATGACTCTATGGATGGCAAAGATAGTGTTGATGGCTCTAAGTGGATGATGGGTTTCTTCTTGCTTGACAATTGCTGATGAATTTGCTGCCCCTCTCTGAAGTGGTGATATTGGTTCCTTCCATGTTGGCTAAGTTCCATTTTTCTTTTTTTTCTTCTTCTCTTTTTTTGTTTTTTCAATCAAACGCACTTCTCTAGTTAGTTTCCTTCCTAATTCTCACAAATTATACTTCTTTTCTTCTTATTCTTTTTCTTTCTTATGTGTATATAAGACAAGAATTAAAAGATGTGTTTTGTACATAAAATTATGATAGGATATGATAAAATAATATTATAAATCAGATTAAATTAAATAATATCATCTTAACTTGTATTTGATATGTACAAAAATTAAAATAAAATAATTTATTTGTTGATCAAAATTATTTTTTTTTTAAATTTATACAATTTAAATTATTGATATAATTTTTAAGATTATAATAGAATACGTAAATTCAATCTTATAAATTAAAAAAATTTTCTTTACTTTGATAGAATTGAATAATCTTATATCAAGAGAATGATTAATCCTCCTTTTAATCATATTACTATCTTTCAATTCAAATTAAACATAATATAAGATAATTATCATTCTATCCAATTCATCATCCTATACACTTAACATGACCAATTTTTTTTTTTTTTACTTAGTTCTGAAATCTATGTTTGCTATAAGAGTTGAATATTCTATATTTATCCTCATTTGGCTAATTCTTTGGTTTATTCCTGCTTATATTCTTCATAATATGTTGAAATGGCTCCTATTTTGTTATGTTAAAGAGATATTTTCGTTTACTCTTGCCATTTAATCCTTTTAGTTTTGTTTTTTGAAACATAAACATTATCTACTCTTCAAGGTGTCATGTTCCTATAAATTGGTATGTCAAGTAGATAAACCTTGATTCATCCCGGGAAACTTACAAATTTAATTAATAAATGAACCATAGGGCGCATATAAGGATAGAAATGGATAAGGAATTGGGATAAGGTTGGGAGGAATGCCCATCCGTGACAAATGGTGAGTGATCCTACTGCAAAGGTGTTAATTCTAAATTCACACAAGAGATATAGTAGAAAGCTGAATACTGATAGATTTCATTTTGCATAGAAGTGTTTAAAAGAAACCCATTTAGAGATACTTTAGACAGCTTTCAATTATTGTTTGTAATATCACAAACAGATGAGTTTATTATTCACCAATGAAAAAGATTTCTTGAATGATCTTTTTTTTTTTCCTAATTAATACATATTTAAAACTTTCGATTTACACCTGTAGAAAGCTAACATATCTATCTAATTTTGAAGATTTATTCATCAACTGTTTTCTAGCTGCAATATTCTAGTTTTCTTTCTTAGACGTGAACGTTTTGTCATCCAAGTTGTAGAATCTAGGCAATGTTGGATGGGCTGAAAGACCCGTGTCTGGTGCTTGAGCTTGGACTTTTTAAGTTTAATTGTAAGGGCTTCACTAATTATGACGAATTTTCCTTTGGATAAAACACCTGTATGATGAATAATGAGTTATGCAGAAATTTTCTTTTTAAACAAAGCTAAAAAGCTTACAAACTTAATGGATCTTTCTGCGAGATGCTTTTGGTTTAAGTTGCAGCAAAACTTAGAGCATTTTTGGTTGGTAGATTGATTGTATATCTGCAAATTTAATTATATTGATTGCATGTCCGCAAACTAAGTTACAACCTCTGGGTCTTTGTTAAGGTGACATTTGTCTGTGACCTTCACAGTTGAAAGTCTCATAATGACGTGTTAAAAATTTGGGATTGAAGGACGTTGGCATATTTTTCTGAATGTATTTGTTATAAATTCCTAGGACTACAGGAAACAAAATGAAAGAGCAAAACTGCATATTTGATTAGGTTAGACCTGGCTGGTGGTATGTCTTAGTTGTTGTAGGCACCCACTTGATTGGTTTTTTTTTTTTTTGGCCAAACACACACTTGATGGTTCAGAAACCCAGATGCTGAAAATATTTCAGTGTGGGTTCCTTCACAAGGAAGTAGGGTGATGAGAATCTTCTCATTTCCTGGTTTTGATTCTTACACCTCGCTTCTTGTGACAGCTTTGGTTAAGAAATTTGATCAATGTAACCTATTAAATATGAAATAATACATGCGTAGCTTACTAGGAAGCCTTTAACAAGGATGTTTTAGGAATGTAGTGTTTAACCAATCTGATCGTATAGAAATTTTTATTACTTTTGTCCAGCGCTATAATTATTTTGTTAAACCTATGTTTTTATCACAGTTATGCATTATTATTTCTTCGTGTCCGTGCTTCTTTCCTAGACTTAATAAATTTTTGAGCTTTGACATGTAAAAGCGACTTGAAACTTTGCTATAGTTAATCAGCTTTTGAATAGATTAAACATCTATTAAAGTGCCATTGGTAGAAACCAATAACTTTAACTGAGATTATTCTCTGTGAATCAAATTTGTGTTTAAAGAACTCCTTTTGGGGTAATGCAAGTTGGGGTGCTAAAATTCTTTTCAATTTGTTTAGCATCAATTGTTTGATAGTGGTGTAAAGATTTGTATTTGCTATGTATTTGTCTAAAAGATAACATTTTATTTATATCTTTTGCAGGAAAACCCTAAACAGAGAACTGGAAGTTCTACGGTTATACAGAAAGTTGCATGGTTTGGTCTCTTTCTTTGATGGAACTACTGGAGGTATGAGCATTAACACTGTACAAAAAGGCAATTTTTTCTTCAGTTCGAGGATTAGTCTTGCTAGTCGATACAATACAACTATGCTTTGATATAATGACAGTATTCTGTAATTTGTGTTGTTATATATGATGCAACTGTATCTATATGAGGGCAATAGGTACATGTAACGGTAGTATTCATATGAAAATGCCTAGGAAACTGCAAAATTAAGGTCCATTTTGGGTCACAGAAACAGAGTTATTTACACGTGCATCAAGGTTGGTGCGCCTAGTGTTGGTAACGGATTGATCGGAACGAATTTTTGTTCGTTTCGAATTTGATTTGATTTTATATTTAATAAATTTAAATTCGATTCGATATTATATAAATTATATTTAATTTGATTAAAATTGAAATTAATAAAATTTTATTTTTTAAAATATAAATATTAAATATATAATTATATAAATATATATAAATAAATAATTAAAAAATAATTTTTATATAATATTATATTAAATTGAGTTTGTTTAAAATTTGAATTCAATTTGATTTCGATTTTTTTTTAATTTTGTCTGATTCGATTGACCCAAAATAAAATTTTAAAAATAAAATAAAATTAATTTTATGAAATTGAGTCAAATCAAAATTCGTTGAAGATGAATTGAGTTATAACCCTATTAGTGCCACGTAAAATTGGTTTTGGGTTTGGGTGACTTCAAAGTTCAAACCCATCTAAAGCAAATCTAATCCTACGATGCCGAAAGGGTGTGCATTTGGATGCAACCGTACCGCCGATGAAGTGCAATTGGTATCTAAAAGTTACCTCTTGTTGTCCAAACGATGCATCGGCAAGGCAGGTTTTGACTAATTCAACCGTGCTATACTTTATTTTTTGACTGCACCTTTTAGGTCCAGTTGGAATTTGTTTTCCTTTTGAATGAAAATCTTTCAATTAATTTTGTCCATTTTTCTTTTTTCTTATCCTTGAAAATATAGTGCTAGGATAAAAATGTTCCTGATACTTAGTTTTTACTTTTCTTTTTTTTTCATTTTACATTTTTTATTCAAAAAATTTTAATTAATAAATAAAGTTTATTATAATAAACTAATAAATAAATATCTATATAATTAAATAAATAATTATGTAAATAATCAAATAATTAAATATATAAATTTTAATATAATATTTTTAATGATCATTTTCTTTTCTAATTAAAATTCACATCAATATCATTTTTGTATTTGCAATCAAATATTTCATTATTGATTTTAATCTTAACGTCATAATAATCAATATAATATTTATCATTATTTTCAATATCACATAAATTAATCTCATTATCCAACCAAATATATTGTATTTATAATTATAGTCCAACATTAGATAGTATATACTACTACCATTCAATTGACATGAATGCACAAATTGTCAAACTGATAACAAAGATGGTGCTAGAGGAACCCTGGAGCTTGATGAGCAAAGGATCCCTTAGCAATACCATAATTTTGCTAATTAATGGTTGAGATAAAATGACTAAGAATCTGAGTCAACAACAAAGATGCCAATTGAAAAATATAATTAAATTAGTTCCAAAATGTTTGCAACTCTATTATATTCATGGAGTTTAAAATTTTTTATTTTAATATTAAATTTTAATTTTTTATAAAATTAAATTTTCATAATTTTTAAAGTCAAAATGTAAAAAAAAAAAAAGATCTTGAATAATAATTGATGCTCAACAATAATTTTTAGATTATAATTATAAAATATAAATTAGTGAAAATTTTACTTAATAATTTATTTAACAATAGAGTTTTAGATCTTTTATTATTATAGAAACTTTATTTGTATGAATTTGGAAATTTTCATTTTGAAAAATGATCTTAATTATAAATTGAAAATATTCATCAAAATAATTTAAAATATGAAAAAAAAAGTATAATATATTTAAGTGTATCAATACAAAGACGTTTTTTTTTATTTAGAGATATGCAAACCAAATTTAGAGATTAATTTACATATTTTGAAGTCGAATATATCCCTACTTGAAATTATTAAATCATAATTATAAAAGGACAAATATCATTTAAAAAAAAGAGCATATCTCATTCCTAAATCTAACTTGATAAATAAAATAACTCTTAGTTCTCAAACCTTTTGACAATGAGCTAATATTGAAGTTAAAGTTTTTTAAATACATATATATATATATATATATATAATAAGATTCACTTATGTTACTATAAAATTTATTTAGTTTTATATAATTTTATAATTTTATATGATATATTTTTTAATCCAATGTTGAATTTTATGTTCTATTCAAGTAAATCATGCATGTCAAATTTAAATTTTAAAAAAAAATGTCTAATTATTTATTCAATAATAATAATATTTTATTTGTTTACATATATTAAAAAAATATTATTCTCGATCAAAATGATAAAGATCTCATATTAACTTAAAAATTTAAGTGCACGGCGAGCACAAGTTAGTTGTTAAATTTAATAATTGATATATTAATCATACATAAAATTATAAAAGAGTTTAAAAAAAACATTTTTATATATATAACTTCTTTTTTTTTTTTTTTGCAAAGGAAGTTCAACCTAAAAAGTAAGAAAAAAATTTGTAAGTACCGTGATTTAATTCTAAATATGTTGAATGCTACCTCTTACAAATAATTTTATAAATTAAATATGCTAAATTTTAAATTTAATATTATATATATATATATATATATATATCAGATGGCATGAAATATATTTACTTTTGGATTCTTACTACCCTTTAGTTAAAAAGTTATCTAAAGAATTATTATTCAAAAATTTTTATTCTAATGGCAACAATTCAATTTGATTAAACCTTTTTTCTATCTCTAAAATTAATCTTATTGTTGTAACTTTTTTTTTTTAGCAAAAGACTTTAAACTTTTTCTCTTTATTTTGAATATATAAATTAATAAAAGTAATATGTATGCTTGATAGCATTTTTGTTTTTATACAAAAATAAATTTTTTGTTAAAAATATTTAAGAATAAAAGTAAAATAATACATGAAATTGAAAATCATACAAAAATTTAAAATTATTTTTAGAGAAATTATTAAATACATTGATGGTGACAATTTTTTAACTTTATAAATAAGGTTAATAGGATGATACATGTTTCTTATGATACATTTAAAATAATAAAGAACCTAATTAAAAAAAGGAAGACATATTTCCAACTGTTAATCCACTTGTAGAGTTTAAAAACTTCACTGATAGTGTAATAAATAATTATATTTCTTACACTTACATAAAAATCTAAAATATTTTGGTTGAACAAATTAATTTTAATGTTAAAATCCTAAAAGCCTAAAATTTTTTCAATAATTTGTAGCAAAATACTTTTAATGCCCTCGATAATTAGAATAATAATTTCATGCTGTCCAAAAAGACAGACTGTTAGCACTACATGTGAGTGTATAACTTTCATTGTAGATGTTATATGTTAGATTATTATTAGACAAAGTCAAAATTATTATACCAATTATAAATTCAAATGTGAATCCATCAATTCATGAGTAAATCAACTAATGTACTATTACAATAAAACAGATAACTTATTACCATAAAAGTGAAACAAAAATATTGAGCTAAATAGTATTTTTCTTATTTAATTTCATGTAATGAAATATAAATAAATTTATTTTTTTCTTTTTACATGCTATTAGAATTTGCTCACCCAATATTTGGGTTTTTTTTAAATATATATATATATATTTAAAAAAGGAAAAGTTAACGGATTAAAATGTGATATATTTTTTTTAAAATATTAATGTTAGCAATGGTTTCAAATTATAATTAAAAAGTCAATTGCTATTTAAATTTTAAAAATCTATAATGTGGTATCTAAATTATAAATCTGTTAATTAATATAGTATTCACTCTTAATGTAGTTAGGTTTAAATGATGATACGTGACAACAAATAGCTCTCTAACATATCATAATAATTAATAAATTCATAATTCAAGTACTAATTTAGATATTTTTAAAATTTATATATCATATTGAATATTTCACTATAATTTTTAAATCATTCATAATATTAATCCTTAAAAGAATTAAGTAGGTTTTTTTTTTAAATATATTTTTTTCAAAATGGCATATATATTAATCCTTAATTTCAATTTTGTAATTTTTTGAAAATTTAGTCTTTGTGTAAAATTTTCAATTATTTTTATAAATTTTAAAATATTTAGTCTTTGGGTAAATTTTTTGGTTAAGTTGATGTCATTTGATTCCATTATAAAAAACAGAATTTTAGCGACAGAAGTTTTTGATAGAAATTTAAACCCCTTTTATCAAAAAGAAAAAGGGTTTTAGCAGTGAAAATTTTGTGACAAAAAGTTCGTCGAAAAGTGTAAAGTAGGTAAAAGTAGTTTGTTGTTAATAATTATTTCATCGGTAATGAGAGGATAATTGTCGACGCTAAAAGTAATTATAATTTTAACTAAATTTTCAGAAACAAAAATTAAAATTTTTTTGCTAAAAAAAATTAGTAATGAAATTTTCATTGTTAAAGATTATTTTTTAAAATATTTAAAAAATAAAATATATAATTTTGTTGCAAAAACCAATTAGCGAAAGAAATTCTATTACTAAAGGTTGGATATTTTAAAAAATAAAATATAAAAATTTGTCGCTAAAACATTTATTTCCATTACCAACGCATTAATTTTTAGGAATTTGGGGATCAATATTTATTTGAACGAGGATCAATCCCTTTTGATTTTTAATCGTTAAAATCCATTAGTGACATAAAATTTCGTTGTTAAAACATTTTTCTAGGATTTTAGATAACTATATCTATTCATAAATGAGCAGTCCCTATTCATAGAGGATTGATCGTCCTTTCAAAAAGATCGTATTCATTTTTAGCTTTTTTTTAATTACAAATACAATGAAAATCATCTATATAAATCTTAAATCAACTAAAAAATATACTAGAATTCAACATTTAATTTATTTTCATATAAATTCATAATATCCATCACACAACCATCATAAACATCCTTACTTAATAATTGAATAAATCCACAAACATTTATAGACATTTATAATCATCGATAAAAAAAATCAATCGTTTCAATAATAAGAATGATTAAAAGTAAATGTATACATGAAGTTTTTAGTATTCCATACATGCAACACATCTAAGTGTTCAACCAAAATCTAATTACAATACCATCAATTGGTTGTACATGATGCTTGTATTATGATTTATAATATAAATGGCAGTAGAGGTGATAAAAGTTCAGATGGGATCAATTTTTTCAAATAATGCATCATATTATACATTTTTAAAATTCAAACCGAATTTGAATTGACCTTTTTTAAAAAATCTAAACTGAATTCTACTAATTCAATTTGATTCATTAGTTTTTAAAATTAAAATTTTTATATTATTTTAATAGCATTTTTAATATATTTAAATAGATTCATATATAAAATAATTATTTTTATTTTATAATAATTTTAAAAAACATAAAAACTAATGAAAATATAATTTGGTTCGATAAGATTTTTTTTTTCAATATTTCACATCGTGATTCGAAATCTGATATGAACTTAATATATACATTTAATATATAACCTTGTTTTAAACTGAATAAGAAAAAACTGATTCAAATCGAACCAAATACTAAGATTTCGAATCGATTTTTGGTTGTTTCAAATTTTTTTCTCATCCCTATATGGTAGCAAATGTTTAATCTGTATTAAACATTAAACATAATTGTATAAGATATTTATTTTCACTCATCAACAATGATTTTACTAAAGAGAGCTGAAACTTATTTCTGTAATCATTATTCTTATTGCTTCCAAATTAAAGTATACAAATCAATAAACATCTTTTTCTTTTCCATTCTATGCAGGGACTTATATTGTATGAAAAAACAACAAATTCAATCAATTTCACGTAATCCACATAAATTATTCAAATTTCACATAATTATCTAAAATTCTTTATAAATCACACAAATTCAACATCAATTTCTCACAAATTTCAAATCCTTCCACACAAGTTTCATAAATTTTACATAAATCCACACAAATTTCCCAAATTACTCAAATAATCCTAAGTTTTTGTTTGACAATCAAAATTTAAAAATATAATAGAAAAAGATATTACCTAGTATTGTTGAACCGTAAGACAAAATAACCAAATTGTTGTTGTATCCTAAAGCCTACAAAATAAAAAATTAAAAAACTAATATTAACCATAAAACATAAATCAAATTTACAAATTTAAAATAAACATATGTATATCAAAAAATAAAAAAAATACCAAAATAACAAAAAACATTAACAAAACATAAATTAAAGTCATAACCCAAATTTAAATTTAAAAAATAAAAAATAAAAAACAAAAAAAATAAAATATTAAAAGAGATATGGGGGGAAAAGTTAGGGCATTTTGGGAGGTTTGATTTGGGGTTGAAAATTTGGCAATGGTGCTAGTGTCACATGCTCCAATTTAAGACTCAAAATCCGTGCAACCGTAGGCTTGGAATCACCTTCTTCTAGCCTAAGTCAGCCTAAACCATAAGTGTGTGGGTACTAGAACAATGAAAACGACAGAATGAAAAAGTTTGAGAAAGCAGAAAAATAAGAGAATTGTTGAAATATGCTCTGTATTTTACTGAAGTAAAAGTGTAAAATGATGTACAAAGAAAGGTGGGGTGACCCTCTATTTATAGTTGAGGCTTCCAGCTACACTTATGGCTAAATCTTTAGAATAAAATAATTACAATCAATTAAGGATTACATAGATTATATTAATTCAAGATCTACTTATTGATTTTTAGGGTCAACCAGATCCTGCTAAAGGTTCTTGCTAATCCTGTGCACTTTTAGAAGATCTGCTTGTGTACTTCCTCTTTTGGGCCTTCACAGATATGGTGTGGGCATCATACGGGCCTGACCTTGGTTGTGCGGGCTGGCCTGCATGCTGTGTGGGTGGTTTGGAATCCTCTTCAAGCCCTAGTGTGCAAACTCTCACTAGTGCTCTTGGTGCGCGAGCCTCAACCTCAGGTGCTCGAGTTGGCACGCCTGGTGTGCCCGCCTAGGACGTAACACTAGTAGTTCCCTAAAAAAGGGAAAAAAAAGTGAAGGAGGTTTATGTCAATTTTAGAAGGTTTATGAGTGATTTTGGGCTAAATTTGGATTCAGTTAGATTTAGTTGGATTTGCGGATGATGTGGGCAATTGGATGTGGCTAGAGTTGGCTTAAGTGGCCTTTTATACAGTGAAGGTGAAAAGAGTCGGGAGGAACAAGAGAAGCAAAAAGAAAGAAAAGAGGAAAAATAAGGGAGGAAAAATTTAAAATGATTAGGCATTAGGGATGGAATTTAAAGACAAAGTTTTCATCGCTAATTTCTTATCATTTTAAAAATCTATTTTAATGAAAAGCTAACTAATTGTGATAGAATCCATCGCTAATAGATCAAAATTTCATCGTTAAAAGATCTTGCCGACACTTAGTGATGAAATTTTGATCATTAGCAATGGAATTCCTTCACTAATATTAAAAGATAACACAAAGGAATTATAGACCATTAGCAATGGAATTTCATCGCTAATAAAAAATGATTTTAAAAAATATTTTTTAAGTAAAATTGTTTTTTTAAGGGAATTAGCAATGGAGTTCTGTAGTTGATTTTGTCACTAATAAATAAATAAATATTCCAAAAATAATTTTATTTTTCTTAAAATAAAAAAATGTCTTCAAAGAATTAGCAACAAAAATTATGTCACTAATAAAAAATAAAAAAATTTATTTTACTTAATACAAAAATGATTTAAGGTATTAGCGAAAAAAATTGACGCCATTCTTAGAATTTTGGCTCGCCCTAATTAGGTTCCATTGATAATTTATTTATTTTTTTAATGATGGAATTTTATCGCTAAAAAAAATACTATTCCACTTAAATCGTTTGTTCTTTCGTCAGAAATTTGTTGCCAATAATAAATTTTAGCGATGAAAAATTTTTGTCAATACTTTTCTATCACTATTGACATTTGTTTTTTAATGTACGTTATGCCAACAAAGTCAAGGGTTTTATAATAGTTTAAATGATATTGGATTACAAAGAAATATAACTTTTGTTTATTCACAAATGATATAAATTTATACTCAAAATTTTAATTCAAAATCTTCCAATTAAACTCCAAATCTTAATTAATGCCCTCATCTTAGAGAATTGTTTTTTTTTTTTTTAATTAATGGAGTATATAACAGTTCATTTTATAAATTGTATCCTTTGTAAGAATTTCAAATTCATCTTGCCCATTCAAAATTGAATTCCAAGATTTCGAATTAGGAACTTATAAGTTTTAATAATTTGGAATTATTTTTGATAGACAATATTTTTCATAAATTAGTTTACTTAAAAAAAAAAAAAAGCCCAAGTATAATCCAAGAGGCCACAATAATGTGGTGCAGCCGATTTAAAAAAATTAAAAATAAAAAAAAAAAAGGAAGAGAGAAAAAGGGGCAGTGTCCAAAACGCAAGAATCTTTTTCTCCCCACTACTCCCCACTGCGTTTTAAGGTAAAATAAATAAAATCATCACCTTTTACGATCTTCCTTTAGTAATTTTTTCTCTCAAAATTCCCTCTTTCTCTCTCCATTTTCCAATATTTTCTCAGCTTACCTGAGTTTTGTACGGATCGCCTCCCAGGTGAGAAACTTCGATTCTTTTCATTGCTGTAATTTTTTCCCCTTGTTCTTCACAAATTTTTACTGCTTTATCAAACGCTTGAAACGTATCCAATACGTTTTTTTTACGATAAAACTGCGTGTTTCTTTACATGTCGCCGGGAATTGAAATGAAATTACTTCCTCAATTTCATATCTGCTGCGATTTTTACCCTTATTTTACGTTTGTAATCGTCTTTTGTTTACAATTCTAAAGAAAAGTAAAAGAAGAAGAATTCCTGTTGTAAAACTTTTAACTATGTTGTTTTCATGTTGACCACTACTTCAAACTTGTAGTGCGATGAAATTAGATAACTTAAGGCAATTTACTCGTTTTTTTTAACCGAATCTTGTGTTTATATGATCAAATAATCTAGTTTGTTGTTTGTCGAGTTAATTTTCTTTTCTTGCTGTTGAAGGATTTATCCTTTTTGGTAGATATGATTCGGAGTGCAGAATTTGCCGTTAAATTATTGATGAAAATGGATCAAGAGTGAATTTCGTATGCTTATATTAAATTATATATTTTTTTAATATTTGCTTTTTGTGTTTGATGTCAATTCTGTACGTTTTCAGGTAAATATTCTCAGTTTTATATCTGCCTGCAAGATTGCTTGACTCGTTGTTCGGGTAATCTTGGGAAGACAATTTGTTGTGTTAGGCTAGTATCTTAATTTTGTTTGGAGCATCAAGTAATAGATATGTCAACTCGAACAGTAAGAAGGGTTTCACGTCAAGATATACAGCTGGTAAGATGTTGATCTTAATTGATACAGTTAATGACTGATCGTGTATAATGAATTGTATGCTTACGTACTAATTTTAGTTGTATGTATAAATTGAAGTGTTAATTTTATTGTTTTCCTTTTTCCTTTATGAAAACTTAAATTTTGTTGCATAAAACTGTTACTTAATGCCGGGCAGGGTGGAGTGAGGTCATTACTGTGCATTGAGTGCAATTATGTAGATGTGTTTGTTTAGTTGGTAATTCACATTTTCTGAAATTCTTTTAATGTTTATATGAATTTGAAATTTTGAGGATGTTTAGAGGAAGGAACTATTTGATGGAAATTATAAGAAGCAGAAAGAAATATGTTTAGTAAGTTTATAATGAATAATTACATATGTGTGCAAAGATAAAGATGAAAGAGGAATTTAAGATAGCTTGCTTTATACCATAAAGTGGAAAGATACAGAAGACCGAGGGTAGTTGAGTTCTTTAAAGAAAGTGACAATTGACACAAATTTTGCTGGCCTAGAGATCTCTGCTGATATTTCTTATAGCCAAGCTAATTTGATCCAATTTTTAGATGGGTTGCTTTTATTTCACTATAGAAATCACAAGCAGCCTCTAATCTCAGTCTTCATATATTCTCCTTCCAATTAATCCCAGCTGGTCTCCCCTACTGCTAACATCTTAGAGGAAACATAGACTATGTCATAGAATCTAAACTTCCAATAGCCTGTGGTGACACGGAAAAACAGATAAACAAATCTTTGGTAAGTTGTTGCAAAACAGTCAATTTTTTATTTTTAGTAGTTGTTTATATCAAAAATAAAATGTTGTGCTTTTGAATTTTATGTTCTTGGAACAACCATCTTGTGGGAACGCTGGAGAAATGTTTAGTCTTGGGGTTCTGTTTCCTTGAATTTCTGACTTTATAATGCTCTTCCTGATTGTATGTGGCAATTATATGCTTACTAAGGAAAGTTTAGATAACTGAGAAAAATTATAATTTTAGCTGATCTAACTTGTAAGTATTGCCTGTCATTTATCCCCACTTGATGAATATCAGGAATTAAGTTCTTGACACAGTATTAGTCATTCATACCTTAAGAATATAGGAGCGGATAATGGAGAAACAGCACAAACTGCATACAACTGTTTCTATTTTCACCTCTAGCAAAATTAAGATGTATATTTGGTGTGCTATTAGTTCTACAAGGTCAGATACTGTTCTTCCTTTTGTGTGTGTACGTGCATGGAGGTGTTTCTACTGTCTTAGATTTGTTTGGCATGTAGGCTCTGAAAGGTAGTTTGCTGTGCAAAGTGGCTAATGGTGTTTTTGCTCTTTTTTGTGTGATTTCAGGTTCAAAACCTTATAGAACGATGTCTTCAACTCTACATGACGCAGAAGGAAGTTGTGGAAACTCTGCTGGCTCAGGCCAAAATTGAGCCTGGTTTTACTGAACTTGGTATCAGATAGTTTAAACATTTTATTTTGCCATAATATCCACAGATTGTCCTGGTTGTCCATCATTCTTGTGAAACACCACTAAGTTTATAGCTAGAGCCTATTATAATTCACATATTAGAGAAATTACTAGAAGAGATACATTAAATCCAAGCCATTGATTTGCCTTCCATCTGCCAACCAAAAAGAAAAAAGTAGGTCCCACTGTGTAGAAACAGGGGTGTCAATCAGTACCCATTTCTCAATGGATTGGCTTGCCCTTGTGGTAAAAATCCATTTTAAGGGAAGCTTATAAACTGGACAGTCCAAAACCACCTGATTTAGTTCCTCGCTTTAACTTATTGTTGGGTATGGATTGCTGGTCAACTGATAAATAGATTGTTGCTGATCATTTGGGTCTGCCAATACTTTACAGCCATTACATTTTATTAGTTTTTTTTTTTTAAAAATTTCCTTTCACTAATATTTCATGCCTGTCAGTTTGGCAAAAGCTTGAAGAAGAGAATAGAGAATTCTTCCAGGCTTATTATCTGAGATTGATGGTGAAGCAACAAATAATGGAATTCAACAAGCTACTTGAGCAACAGGTGCGATTGATGCATCAGATTCATCCAACTGGAGTTTCCTCAATCTCTAATTCTAATGGACCTCACGTGCCACTGAGTAAGATTGCTTTTTGCCTGGTTAGACATGTTATTTACATTTTTGTTTAATTGCTCGGGTATGCTCCAAATTTGTGGAATTGGCACTTTCTGAGTATGCCTTTTCTTCTGTTGAGATTTGATTTATAAACAATTATTATACATTTTTCTAGCATCAAAGAGGGAGGATAATTTTGATGCTTTTTTTTGTTAGTATAAGTGTAAAGACTAATAAAGAGAGAAGAAATAATCGGCTTGTCTACATTCTTCTTTAACTCTGATGCTTGACAATATGCATAAAGGCTTCATTTTAGCTTCCTCCACATCAATATGTGGAATTTTGATATAGGCAGGCATCAATAGGTGGAATTTTGATATAGGCAGGCATAGACGTCAGGGTGATTACTTATACATTTATTTTTGGCATAAGCATAAAAAAACTCCTATACTAAAATTAAATAATCATCCAAGCCCGTATCATTTTATTGCAATCAAGTAAATCCTCAAACATCTATTTTCACCAATTGAGCCTTTATTAGACGAAAATTGGTTAACTGCCAAGGTGCCAATACTCATTTCCATCTAATGGAGGGCTCAATTGGGTGAAAATAGATGCTTAAGGGTTCAATTGGATGAAAATAGATGTTTAAGGGCTCAATTGGAGGAAAATAAAAGTTTGAGATCTCAATTGATTGTAATAAAATGATAGGGGCTTGGATGATTTTTAATTTTTGTTTAAGGGCATTTTTATATTTAAGCCTTTATTTTTCCATATCCGCTTTGATAAAAGAGACCAGTTGCAGGAAAATTCTTATGTTGCTCACCTTGTTTTGGTCTATTAACTTCTCCAATCTTCTTTCTTGCATTTTTTCATTGATTTTTGAGCATGTAGCAATTCATTAATAATTTGATAGATCGCCATTGGTGGTACTGGTAAAATAGTTATTACTATTACTAATTATTGAGTTCCTTAAGTTTAGTTGCTGACAATCTGAAAGCCAAGCTTTGGCTTTCTCCAAGTTTCAATTTTTTTCAACTGATTTAGCTTTCTCTTATAGTGCCCCTGAACTCATCCTGCTATGCACCAGAGAACACAGGGCAAGCTTTGAAGCAGGAGAAAATGCACCATCCCATGGGATCCAGTTTGCCTAATGTATTCACTAATGGTAGTTCATCATTGCATGCTGGAATGCATGCTCCTATTGAGGTGCCCACCCATGCCAGCAGGATTGATCCCCCAGCAGCAATGCTTCCAACTCAGAGTTCAAACATGGGCCTGATGCAAGGAATAAATGGGAAAATGCTAAAATCTGAAGCTGGTTATTCGGGCAGTTCTGCTTACATGTTTGGTGCTGAGAGCAATGCACTAGAGGCACGTCCAACAATTGGGGATGCGTCTTTCAGTAGTGTAGAATCAAGCACACAACCACTGAATGAACCACTTCTGGATGCTGATATTTCTTCATTTGGATTTTTAGGCCAGATCCCTCGCAATTTCAGTCTTTCAGATCTCACAGCTGACTTTTCTCAGAGTTCAGGTCTCTCTCTTTCTGTCAGTTCATGTGGGCACATGCATGTGCCCTGTGCCACATATGTTTGTCTGCATGCAAGCATGTGTGTGTGCATCCATGACTTGGTTGACAGTCTATTTTGAGCATTGTTCTAGACAAAGCTGAGTTTGGGGGTCTTTTATGAGTTAACTAACTAAAATATACGTCCTATGCATAAGAAAGTATTTGGTCCAGTTAGCATTAGTTAATTCATTTACGAAAATCACAATATTTTAAGAATAACCTCTTAATAATTTCAGATGTATTTATGTTTATCTATACGTGATCCGAAAAAAAATCTAGAAATGCTTACTTTCAGATAACCTCTTAATAATTTCAGATATACTGGAGAGCTACCCCCGGTCACCTTTTTTAGCAACAGATAATGAGAATTTCCTGGATTCTCGTGAAAGAGAACATCAAGGTGATCCTCTTTTCTCCTATGCCTCCCCATCCAAATAATTATACATCAAAATTTTGTTAGTTGTGTTTTATGAAGAGCTTGACATTTTTGTCTTTGGGTTGTAGGAGACAACAGAAGGTTGGACACCATATCAGAGGGATTGAGTTATGAAGATTTTAGAAATGAATAGCCCTACAACATCAATGGTAATTGGTTTACAAAGAATATATATATATATATAGTTTCTGTTTTCATTTATCCGCTGGGCTAGCAACTGTTTTGGAATTTACTTGCATGGTGTATCAATTAGAGACAAGTTTTTGCATCTGCTAAGATCCTTTACTGCCAATATTATGTGTTTTCTCAGTTTATTTTCTTTTGTCAATAGATTTTGATAAGTTTGTATGCTCTCCTTTCAACTTTAATTAATTTCTTTTGGCGTTTTAATATAGCGATCTAGTTCATTCTTCAATGCTAAATTTGGTGAGCTTTTAAGCGCAAGAAATGGTGTCCATAAATTGAAATGAAACCATTCTTTCACTGCTTCATTGTTGTCCATTATCAAGCATTATCTTCTAAATTCATTTATTTGTGCACATATGCTAGTTAACTGAAGAATGCTTATTGTTATTATTTAAGTAATGGAATAGATTTTAATCATTTTATTAGAAGGTAGTCAATGAGATCATATTTTGATTCTTTCATCTCTCAACCTGCAAAGCTATGTTACTTTTAGAATTTTTTTAACTAACAATTATTCTCTGCTTTCGTACTGCACAAGTTCTGCAAGAAAATGGGGTTGGCCATGCTATGAAACTCACTTTCTTAGGACCTGTCTTCTTTTATTAAGAAGAAAACATCCAAGGCTTGGCCTAGTAGTTGTTACTCCTTATGAGGGATAAGGTCCATGGTTCAAATCTCCCCGGCCCTCTTGGACTTCCTTATATGTATTAGAAATAACAAAGATCAGAAAACCTAAAGCAGTGAATGAGTGGATTTATAATTCAAGCAAGATTTTGTTGATTGTTATATTTATAAAATGTAATGTATCATCTAGTTATGTGTGAGCAAACTTTCTTCCTTTGTATTTTCGTTTTATTTGGTATACAGCTATCACTTACAATGTATTTTCTGCAATGTTTTACTGCAGGTCCAATTGCTCCCGTAGGCAAAAAAAGGGTTTTGTATATATAGCATTTTAGAAGTAAAAGTTCAACTCCTTTGATTGATGATGGATGGAAGAAGTTCACTGACATCATTCTGTAGTGATGAAAATAGACAATAGGATGGCTCGGAGATGGACAAAGAGGTTAAAAATAAATTCAAACAAACATACACAGTTTTTTGGTGCCCGTGGGACTCGGTGGAAGTGGCTTTTACTCGATCAGCTGGCTGTCTTAGAATCTGTTGGCGAGTGTTATTTGCTTATGATGGTCTTTATGGACAGCTAATCAGGGATAGACATTTTGTTGACTATATAATTAATGCCTTTTCATTTTGAATGGGGATTGTGGAATAATATTTGTGTGGATTATGTTGAGAATAGTTGTGGCGTTAATATGTTAAAAAGTTTGTTAGCGAATATGCAGAAATATGAATCTCGTACAGTTTTCTGTAATCTGGTTATCGATTTGTTTTTTGGAAATGGCTTTAAATTTGTCATTTTGCCTCAAGACTGAAGTTGCAGGTGACCGTTGCATGCCATTATTTTCAGCCACAGCCAGTTTCATCTTTAATTACGATATCAAGTTTGATTTTAACGTGCAAAAACTGTCGCCGTACGCACAGAAGTTGTATATGTAGTCTAAAATTGAAGGGTTTTTTCTTTTTTCCCCTTTGGTAAGATGGAAGGCACATCTCAAGCCAGACTGTAATTGAGCCTCGACAATAAGCGTTATCATCCGATTTAGAGGTCTGAAAACTAAAGGGTTGGTCCAACCTTGGATGGCCCAATATTTGGCCCGCTCTTCCTCGGGCCAATCACGAACTTTCAAAATCTTAGCTCAGCACTGCCCTTGGTTCGGTTATGTTATGGGCCGGACTGGTATGGCTGGCATGTTTTGGGTTGGGATAAGTCGGCCCAATAGTATTTTTTATTTTTTTCGTTATAATTTTTTTAAATCTATTAGTTTTTTCTTACGTACTGGAATTGACCTTCTCGCTACGGCTAATTCTTTTCTTTTTTTTTCAATTCACTATTGGTATTATTATTTAATTTTTTATTTTAGTAGAAAGTATAATTATTTAGCTCATCTGATGATTTGATTTTTATTTTTTAATAAAAATATAATAATTAATGA
The DNA here is from genome assembly GCF_047325235.1 of Durio zibethinus. Classification (NCBI taxonomy): domain Eukaryota; kingdom Viridiplantae; phylum Streptophyta; class Magnoliopsida; order Malvales; family Malvaceae; genus Durio; species Durio zibethinus. Next base: position 7,427,302 of record NC_143175.1, read on the forward strand.
ATAACGTATTTACATTTTATCAAGTATTTTAATTATTTAAAATTAAATTTTATTTAATAAAAATTTTCATTTAATTGTTTAATTATTCAAAAAACCTATTGCTGTCTATTTGTTAAAGGAGTAAGGCTAAAATAGTAATTTAATTTATATACAAAATTAAAAAATAAATAAATAATAAATGGATTAGTAAATAATTAATTTGTTATTGTTTATTCCAAAATAACCTCTATTATCAACATATAAATTTATTTTCAAAAATATTTAATATTAAATAAACATTAACTATAGCAATATATTAAATAAAAAGAAAAAAAATTGTACCAAACTAAAATTTTAAATTCAAACCTAAAATGAAAAAACAAGAATTCCAAGCTATAATGGGCTTGAAAGCCCACATTAGCTTCCAATCTAATTAAATTCAATGGGTTGTGTTGCGGATCCAACCTTCTTTATTTGTTTTGAATTTTTTTTTTTTCTGCCCCTTGAATGGTGTCTTATGCATCTTTATAAACAAGGGTTCTATTTGCATCTTAATAACTACTCAATATACCTAAAAAATTTTATTATAAATTTAACTTTTAATGAAATTATTTAAATATTTATTATTCAATTTTTTTTTGTCCTTTACACTCGTTTTTTCTTTTCCTCTCTTCTTCTTCTTTTTAGATTAGTAGTAGTTTTTTTCTCTCCTTCCTTCCAGCAACAAGTCATATTATTATCAAAATTCACAATCAAAATTTGTAATATATTGTATACTACCAAAATAGAATGTGAACTTGAGAGAAATAAATGCAGTAATGAAGATTTAGAGGTAATAATTGGATAAATTGATTATAAAAAATGAATATCTGAAAACCTTTAAAAATTTTCAAAAATCCATTTTTGGAAGCTATTAAAGGTTTCTAAACATTCATTTTTCAAAATCTTTAAAAGTTTTCGAAAATCTGTTTTCGAATATCTTTATTTTTTAAAGCTCTTATAGGCTTTTAAATATCCATTTTCAAAAACATTTTAGAGCTTTCAAAAATTCATTTTTAGAAGTTTCAAATCATATAAAAAAAACGAAAAAAAAAAAAACACAAAGAACAAATGATTTACCTCTAATTATAAGCTTTCTAACTTCAAATAGGTGAATTTTCCTTTGACTTTAATTTCAAATTTTTATGATTTATGGTTGGAAAGAAAGAGAAAAGATGTGGTGTGAAGGAGAAGAGATAGGATATTTAGGTGTCTTGGTAAATTTTAGTTTTGAATATGAAGTGTAGTGAGTAAAAAACGATGTGTTAAAAATAATGAGGTGTGTTGAGTAAATGTCACAATGCAAATAGCAACCATCTTATCAATAACCTAAAGTTTTTAGTTTCATTTTTCACCATTTTCTCTTTCTAAACACAAAACCTCTCCTTCTCTCTAGCAAAATAATTGGAGTTCAGTACATACCTAGATTTCAATCTCTCTCTCTAAAAAAAAAAAAAAATCTTCATTTTTTTTATCCTTGTTTCACTTCTCTTCTAAAAATCTAATCGATTTTCCTAGATCTTGATCCCAAATCATCCACCTTCCTAAAAAAATCCATTATAACCATTCAAAATGCCTATAACTCTTAATATATTTTTTTCTCTAAACCCTATCTCACTAATCATCAAATTAGGTAGCTTGAAACCCTCTATAAAACCTTAAACCAAAACCCTTTTTTTTATTTCTTTTTTTAATGTTTTCATTGTGTGCTTTGTGTGGCTTCATCTTGACTAGGATAATGCTATTTTTTATTGTTTTCCTTTTTTTTTAGTTTTTGAGTAGGTGGTAAGTTCGATTGTGAAAGAGTTGATTTTTTTTATTGTTGGATTTAATCTAAAAAAAATTTACAGATCTTTTTTTTTTTGGCAAATCTAATTTTTCTCATAACTTATTTGCAAATCTGTTTTTTTTTTTTTGTTTAATTTTTGAATAATTAATTTTTTATTATTTATAATTTAATTTACTTTTTATTTTAATTAAAAATAAAATAATAATTTTATAATATTAGAAAAAGTAAAATGGTACTTGCATAAATTGGAGGTGTCAAGCATTAAAACACTTAGTAGATTGCTTTCAATATATAGTATAAATTTTTTATTTTGGTGTCATAATTATGAAAAAAAAGCAAAAACATAAAAAATTCGATGCATAATTTACATGGTTCAATTTAAAAAGATTATGTCTATGGGTAAATGTGTTCATCTTTCGATTTTAATTAAATTAACCAGTTGAATCAATTTAATTTGGTTAATCGATTAATCATTTAATCAAGTTCGATCGATTATCGAAAATTATTTTGAAGGAATTTTGATTTTTAATTAATGTGATATAATAATTGAATTAATCCTATTTATCGAAGTTTTAATTGAAATATAAGAAACTCAAAATAAAATTAAAAACACATAAAACGAACCGTTTTATTTCATAAATTATTAGAGTATTTAACTTAATATTTTTATATTTGAATATTTTGTTAAATGATTTTATTTAGTGTATTTCAAATATAAAAAATTAATAATTTAAAATATAATTTAACTTAAATATATTTTATTATTCAGTTAATTAAAAAATAAATCGAATTAACAAAATTAAATTTGGTAGGTTAGATTTTTGAAATCAATAAATTCAGTTTGACTAATAAAAATATAATAATATAATTTGGTTTTGACTAATTTGATTCAAAATTAACTGAATTAATTGAATGTACAATCCTACCCACGAGAAAAGAAGAAACTTTTTACTATGAATAAATTAATTTTATAAACACTAATTAACTCAAAAAAAATTTACAAGTATAGATAACATATATCATAAGTCATTATTTTTTTCAGATACAACTTATTATCGTAAGTGATATTGGACATTCAACCAATTTTTGAGGAGAACGCACATTTCAATCGTTTCTAGTGTTAGCCTAGTTTTTTTTTTTTTTTGGTAAAATATTCTTTCGCCTGCACTAAAACAATATTACAATGAAATTGTGGACACAATGAGTTATAAAAGAAAACATAGGAAAAAATTTTATTTATTTTTTTATCATAACAAAATATCAAACTTATCTAATTATTTTTTTGAAAATGTATCATTTTGCTGTAAATGAGATATTGGAACCTTGTTTCTTTGACTTCCTAAAAATCAGAGTACATCTCTTTTTTTTTTTTTTGCCTATATCATACTACATCATTTGCAAGATTGTTTTTTTAAGGTTCACTTAAAATTTTTAAATCAAACTAAGCACACAGCGGGAAATTAACTTACTTTAAGAGGACTTAGTTTGCTAAAATCTTGGATTTTTAGGGAAAGTATAATATCTAGGATTTTTTTTAAGGTATCAAATGTTCAGATTCACTTGTTTGATTGAGGAGAATTTACATATATTAATTATTGTATAATTATCATAATCTCTTTTACATTATAGATACCTAATTTGATTCAAGCTCGGATCAATTGGGCCTGGTCCAAATGGATAAAATGAGCCCATTTTATTATTATTATTTTAATTTTATTTTGTTTTTATTTTATTTTTTTTTATTTTTTCCATTTATTTTTATTTTTATTATTTACTTTATATTATTATTTATATTATCATTATTATTATTTTGATTGATTTTATCTTTTCTTGATTAATTAGGAGATAATGATTAGATTAATTAAAAATAATAAAAAAAAGTGGTGGAAGTGAATTTGGACGTGAATTTGGGGGCCGGTAGATTAGATTCAAAGTTTGAATCCCAATCTCAAATAGAATTAAAATTAATTAGAAACTCTTCTCATCAATCCTAATAAATAGATGTTGAAACATGCAAGAAGGGACACAAAAAATAGAAAAAACACAAGAGGGAGGTGAAACAGAAGCCAAAAGTGTTTAGAGGTAATTTAGAATTTTTAGAATTTTTTTTTGAATTTTTTGGGTTTTTTTTGTTTTGGAAAATTTTCAGAAAATTTTCAAAATTCAACGAAATTTTTCGACACCGATTAAATTTTCTGGCTACTTTTTCAACACCAGTTAAATTTTTTGACGATATCCCTAATTTTCGGCTAGCTGTCCAGTTTTCGGCATAACATCTTTAGAAACTGTTGAACTTTTTGACGAACTTTCAACGAAAAACCCAGATTTCATAATTGAGTGAAATTCAATCGGTGTTTTTAAGGTGCCAAAGAGAGAGAGAGAAAAAAGAAAGGGAAGAGAGAAAGCAGAGAGGAGGGATCTGAGAAAAAAGAACTTAACTCAGCCTTTTATACCCCATACGAAACGACGTTGTTTTGACCTTCAAATCCCATAAGATCCGTGCGTTTTGCTATCAGGTGACCCGACCCGAGCGCAATCTGCTTTTGGCTAATCCGCGTTCTAGCCAACCTTAGCCGAATCGAGCCAAACTATTTTCCCCGAGCTGCATTTTCGAGCGATATTTATGCCTGAAGACAAGTCGCGTCGAACTCCCAACCGAGCCATTTTAGGATTATTTTGGTTTTTTTTTTATTTTATTTAAGTATTTTATTTATGAATTGGTTTTTCCTTAGCATTTTTATGATTAAATTAAATAAAAAATAATAAAAAAATAAAATTTTGGGAATAAATATTATTTATCCAATGATGGAATTTATAAAAATTTCAAATGGTAAATTTTTATAAAATTTCTAGGTGACTAATTTTTTCTAAATTTGTCCCAAATGGTGAAATAATTTAGATAAAATTTCAATAACAATAATTAATATTTATTTTCAAACAAAAAATAAAAAAAAATAAATTTGGAATTGAATACAAATTATCCAATGATGAGATTCTTAGAAATTTTAAATGGTAAATTTCAAAGAAATCTCTAGATGAAAAATTTTCTCTAAATTTGACCAAAATAGTGAAATAATTTAGATAAAATTTTAATATAAATAATTGTATTCTTTTCCTAATAAAATTTTGATTGAAAATATATGATAATTACCCAATGATGAGATTTTTAATGGTAAATTCCTAAGAAATCTCTATGTGAGAAATTTTCTCTAAATTTTGTCTCAAATGGTGGAATAATTTAAATGAAATTTCAATAGAAATAATTGCATATTATTTTCTTTCTAAGAAAAAAAAAGAAAATTTCTAAATAGGCCCAAATAGTGGGAATTTTATAAATTCAAGAGAGAAAATATTTCTAATTTGACCTAAATGGTGGAATAATTAGATTTATTTTCAATAAAAAATGATAATAATAAAAAATAATAAATAAACCTTTTTCCAATGACGGAGCCTCTTCAAGAAATCAAATGAGATTCTTGAATACTCTTGAGGTAATGAAGTATTTTTTAAGGGTTCTACCAAATTGATGGAGAAATCTTAAAAATTATTTTCAATATTTAACTTAAAATTTAAAATCATTAGACTTAAGGCCATAAGATAAATTCAAAATAATATGTTACCATCCTTCGGATAGGCATGTGGGGGCGCTATAACCTTCCTTACATGTAACCGAACTCCTGAACTCTATTCTGATTAATAGACCCGAACCTGTTCTTTTAGGGACCCTTAGTCAAGCTTAGAAGTTTCTTAAGATGATAGATTCCTTAGGTGACCAACACACTTGGATAAAAAAGATTGGTGGCGACTCCATTCATTTGTTAAATCTAATTATAAATTTTCGGATCTATATGTTATTATATACATAAATGATGATAACTTTTTATTTTGTTTTATTAATAATAAATACTCAAATGACAAATAATACCTTTAACAGTAAAAAAAGACATTTTATTTGATTGATGTTTTTATTTATAAAATATTATTAATTGAGACATTTGGCACTTTTTCAAGTAATAGAAATTGATAGAAAAATTGTTAGAAAAAAATCAATTAATGCATTTGCCATTTTTTTATATAATGGAAAAAATTAAAAATGTTTCTTTAATTTATTTATAAAATGATCATTTAAGGCATTTTTGTATAGATCAAAAAATTCTTTAAATAATCTTTTTATTTTTTTGTATTATGGATCATTTAATAATTATCATTTAATTTATAAAAGAATTATTTAAGGCATTTATGTGCAGAAAACACCTTAAATAATCTTTTTATAAAAATAATAACCTTAAACCCTAAAATAGAAAAGAATTATTTAAGGCATTTTTTATTCAAAAATACCTTAAATAATCCATTTATAAAATTATAAAAGAATTATTTAAGATGTTTCTATATAGAAAATACCTTAAATAATACTTTTATAAAAATATAAAATAATTATTTAATACGTTTTCTATGCAAAAATACCTTAAATAATCATTTTATAAAAATATTAACCCTAAACTCTAAATCAAAAAATATAAAAAGATTATTTAAGGTATTTTTTTTGTACAAAAACACCTTAAATAATCTTTTTATACAAATATAAATGAATTATTTAAAACTTTTTTATATAAAAATACATTAAATAATCCATGTATAAAAATATAAAAAAAAATTATTTAAGGCGTTTTTTCATGCCAAACGCCTTAATTACAATATAAAAAATATTTTTTCTATACAAAAACCTAGAACTGAGTTCCAGTCACTTTCAAACATACTTTTTAAAAGGGTAATGACTATTTTATCATTTTTTATTCAAGTTAAATTTGAAAATAAGATAACTTTTTCCTCAAAATCTTAGAATACTATAAGGAGATATGGGTTTCTGGTTTTGAAATTTTGGGTACTGTTGAAAATATAATATTTTTCTTTATAATTGAATTATCTTGAACTAAATGTAGGAATCAAATACACACCATCAAGATTCCAAGGGATAATTTATAGACTCCTCCAAACCAAATGCCACATAATAGATTCTATTTTCATATCCATGTCAATGTCAATTTGTATATTAGAATAATAAGATTTAAGTATAGTTTCTACATCTTTTAATTTTAATCTAGGATCCATAATCGCGGCCAAATAATTTAGAAGAGAAACATTTTTCAATAAATAAATTTTAGTTTCATTAGCTCACAAAACTTTTTAAAATATAATCTTTTATATATTTTACAAAACAAACACTAAATATATATATATATGATTTAGAAAAAATTAAAAATGATAATCGATAATAAATAAACATATATTGATTATTATTCGATCCAATTATGTTGGATTTGGATAATTAGAAACTGATAATTAATGGATTTAGATAAGAGATTTACCATCTGTGACGAATTGGAGCATATACAGATAGTTTCATCTAAATATCTAATATTCAAATTTGTTTAAGTTTTAATAAATAATAATGGATATTCAAATTAGTATCCGAATCTGTTATTTGTTTTACATATGTAAAATATAAAAAATTTTATACATATAAAAGGTTTCAGACGTTAAAAAATAATTTTTATTTATTATTGTCTAAGAATGAACTTGAATTTTAAATTAAATTCTTGTTTATTTTATATTTTGACAAAAAAATTTAAATAAACGAATATTTTAATGGATAACGCTTATTTAAATGGATTCGAATTTGAATAGTGATATTAAATTTAAATGGATATTTAAACAAATTTAGATATTATAAATATTAAACAAATTCAGATATGAATATCTAAAAAATAACAGATATCCGCTTTGTTGTTATTCTTAAAAAAAAAAAAGAAAAGAAGTTTGGCTAGTGTACACTTGAAAATTTTTTGGTGAATTCAGAAAAGGGTTCTAAAAGGTTAGTAATGTTATTAGTAACATCTTGTTGGTGTTAAAAGACAATCTTCTAACATATTTTCATATATAAATACAATATTGTAATAATATCTTTGCAAGGCAAATAATTTTTAACATCAAATAGTGGAATTTCATTTACGAACAACATCTAAAGGAAATTTTATATAACTATTTTCATTTGACAAAAATAAATTTCAAAATCTTGTCTTCTTGAACCGAAACATAAATAACTTTAAGGTAATATTTATTTTTTCAATATGAGTATCAACTAATCTCAAACATTTCTTAAAACATAAATTTAAAATACGACATGCACAATGAACATGAAAAAGATTACCATTTAAAATTGATTTTAATGTTGCTTTCAAATAATCAATTGTTATATTATTATTTCCAGCATTATAAAAAGATATAAAAGAAAATCTATTTTTGAAGACCATACTCTTTTATTGTTTGAAAATATACATTATAAATGACATTTCCACTACACAATCGATCAATGTTTTTAAAACTTAAAATTATATATTGTAAATTCCATCATTATCAATCTAATGTTCGGTCACACACAAATATGTATATCTCCTTCATATATCACTTGGAAGTGATACTTTACAAGAAAGATTAGATAAAGTCAAAACTAAATTTTCTTCATAATTGAAAAGAAATTTAACAGTATTTTTTTGAAAAACTTTTATATGGAGGATTTGAATTTTTTTGTAATAGGTAAATCTTTTACCTTTCCCATTAAAAAGGTTGTCTTGCCTTTATTAATTAAGCAAATTCTACTCGGAGTAAAAAGATTAATATCATGATAGCCCTTAAATTATAACAAAGTGTTCAATGTAGTATTTGAATTTTAATTCTATTTTAATTTACAAAAAAAATGTAGTACTTGAATTTTAAAAATTTCTAATATAATAACTTAATTATAAATTTATCAACTAATGTAGTATTTGAATGGTTGTTTGTATGTCATATGTTATCATTTAAAACTAACCATGTTAAAGGCTAGTAACATATTGGTTAACAGATTATAATTTAGGTATCATGTTAGAGATTTTTAAATTTTAAATATTACATTAAACATTTCATTATAATTTAAAAGATACTTATGACATTAACCTTAACGAAAAGCATCTAAGCCAAGAAAAAGTTGTAGGAAAAAGTAGTTTATGTGCCATAGAGGTTTCCTTATGTTTTTTTTTTTATGCCTAAGTAGATGACTTGTCACACCACTTGTTTTGCAACCATAATCTCCTTTGCAAACTTTACATGTTGCTTTAATAACCTTACATGCAACTTCTTTTGAAAATAATGCCTATATATGACAAGTAGTTTTTTTAGGTTTATGGATTCTACTATGGAGAATTCTATTTACACCTCATTTAATGCTTGATACATCCCACTTTTAAATACATTCCAAATTCAAATTTCAGTTTTTTATTTCTACTAAATATACCTCAGTTTTCACTTTTTGTTTTTCATTCCTACCATTTTTCTCTTCTTCTCTCTTCACTTTCTGAAATGAAGTTTCTAAAAAATGAATATACAAGAAGTTTTGAGACTTTTTGGAAATGGATATCCATTTGCTTTTCAAATATCCATTTCTGAGAAGCCTCAAAACTTTTTTGGATATTTATTTTCAAGAAAACCCAAAACTTCTAAAATATCCATTTTCGAGTAGACTTAAAGTTTTTGAAAAATATATATCTAAGAAGATTTGAGGCTTCTTAGATCTATATTTATGAGAAGCTTAATTTCACTTTTAATCATAAAAAAGCCTTAATCATGCACTTATGAACCCATTTACTTGATTATGTGTGCAAATGAGACTAAAATCGATATTCTCAACGTGCATGGCATAAATTTGTTCTTTCTCTTGAAGTTTCAAAAACCCAAGAACACCATTGTTTGGTTTTTTGATTTTCTAATTTTGCATGGGCAAAATGGAGTTCTTAATTTTTTGGGCTTAAGACAAAAATATCTTTATGCCTATGCATGCTTGAGAATTAACATGTCTCTTCCATTCGCACATATGATCAAGTAAGAAAGGACATAATGATGACTCACATACGTGCATACATACTAGTTTGAGCTTGAACACCCTATAGAACATTGACATTGACAATGTCAGTTGTAGACTAACAAATCTGACTCTATCTAATCTTTCAGCCACTAGTCTTTATTATCGAATTTGTCAATTTATTGATAATATTTTTTAGTGGCCCAAAAATTAGAGGTATTGATTTTTTCGTTATCAAGAGTTTATAATTAAATATAAATTAAAAAAATGTATGTATTCTTGAAAATAAATTTATGAGAATATAGGATGACTCTCGAAAATCCATTTTCAAAAACTCAAAAATTCTCAAAAATGGATTTTTTAGAATTATACTTTACTCTCGATAATCCATTTTTTAGAATTATATTTTTTTCTTGAAAATGAATTTTTGAGAATATAATGTAACTTTAGGAAATTCATTTCAAAAAATACGAGGTGGTTTTGGGGTTTATAAGCGATTAAGGATATTTTTATAATTTACTAAAGGTTAAAATTGGCATTTGGTATGTGAGTATTTTATAAAGAAAATTTTAAAGGTGTATAGAAAAAATTTGATGGTGTACTTAGAATACCTTTCTACTACAACTAGGCTCAAAGAAAGCATCACCAAGATAAGTTGGTTGCACATTTTGATTTAAATGAGCATTAATATTTTCATTTTGTGATTCGATGGTTTTAGTAAAACAAAAAAAATAAATATGAGTATTTTGAGGTGGTCACGTCATTATGTGTGATTAATAAATTAAGTAATGTAGTTAAAATAAACAAATATTCCTTCTAATAAACTTGTTACCAATAAATATTATAGAGAGTGAGAGCTTTGTACAATTGTAGACTTCTTGCTTGGAACTTTGACAATTTGGAGAGCTTTCTTACCAACTTAGAATTCTAATATGCAATCTCCACTTGTAAATTTAAGGCAATTTAAAATAATTTTTTAAGTAAGATGTAGGAAAATTTTGATTAAGAGGCAATAATTAGGAGGAAATAATTAGAAGGCATAATTAGGAAGAAGTTAAATATAAGAAAAGAATTTTTATTTTAAATAATTAGAAAGTGCAAGATAATTTTTTTTTTTGAAAAATTATTTGATACACTATTAGTGAAATTTTTTAACTCTACAAATTGACTAACAATCCACTTTTTTAATTATCTTTTTTTTAAAAAAATTTTTTTAATATATTTTAAAAAGTATGTGTCATTCTACTAATTTCACTCGTGAAATTTAAAATTTTTTTGTCAAATTATTTGATAATTTTTTTAAACAATTAAAAAGAGTAAGACACATAGGAAGAAATAATGAGTAAGCTAATTTTTTTTAAGGAATTGAAAAGAGCAAGACAAATCTTGAGATTAAATTGAGACTTTGAGATGTGAGTTGTTAATTTGGGAAAGATCAAATGAAGGTTTTTTTTATTATTTTGTTTGAGAAGAATGGAATGTAAGGTATAAGAGGAAGGAATTGGAGATGATCATTGGGGGGTTAAACAGTCATATGACAATTGGTCTCCATAACCACCATATGACTATTTATAAAAAGGTGCGATGGTCAGGACCGTTTGGGGTGCGGTAGTGGGGGTTCTTTTTAAAAGGGCTTTGATTTTTTTAAAAAAATAATTCAATTTTTTTAAATAGGTTTTTTTTAATATGCTTTGAGGATGTGATGAGTTTTAATCAAATAATATATGCTTTCACAACTTAAAAAAAATCAATGACTAAATTATATAAAAATTAATGAATCCATTATTTATTGATTATTACTCATTATTTAATGTAGGAAAAAAATCAAAGATTTGATAGGTGAAAATGAAATGAAAAAATGATTGTATAATGCTAGACCATGTCATGTGTTAATCCATGACTTATTATGAGTCTTGTCATGTTAGTTTATGGATAAATTTTTTTTTGATATGACCCGACACTATAATAAGTTCATGCTTGGCATGATTTATAACTAAAATAATATCAACTTGACTCATAATGAATTGAGTCATGGCTTGTCATTGCTCTTTTACTTTTTCATTTCGAGTTAGGTTGAATCGTTATTTCCTAAGAGCTTGAATTATATATATATTTTTAAATGTTTCAGTCCATACTATTTAACACAAATTGTTAAAAATCACCACAGCTTTGATACCACTATTAGGATAATAGCCCAAATCCAATCACACTAGCAGAAGCAAAATCAAACAATTAATCAATCACATAAGAGATAACAATTTATCATAGTTCGACCTAACTGACCTATATCTATGGATTAAAAAAAGATCCATTAGTTGTAGGAAATTATAAATATACAATTCATATCAATCAACACTCAATAATCAATACTCATAAGACTGTCAATCTTCTCAATCTTATGGTTTATTCTCAATCCAAACAAATACATAGCCATGTGCACTCATACACCATACATATGTGGACTTTTTTAGTCTCTTCTAATCCACTTACAAACATTCAAACATCCATACCTATAAGATATAAATTTCCAGTAGTTTTATAAGGTGTCTACTCATAAAACTCTACAACTCTCTTATATTTCTTTTTCAAACCTAACCCTATAAAAACTTAACCTATTTATAAGCATACAAACTTGCTTATCAAGAATCTCTTTCCTCTTAGAATTCTTCTTTTACAAGTCTTTTTATCTATAAAGTAATATCTAGCCAATCCTAAATAAATTTCTTATGGGATTTGAGTCATTATTTTCAACAATCTTCACCTTGACACAAATTTCATCAAATCATTTGTCCTCATACTAGACATGCTTGACTTCACCTGTAATAAAAATCTCACAATCATCTTTTTTTGTAAGTTTTCATGTTTCACGTAAATCAATCTTCAAAACACAAACTTCTACCTTGAGTAGAGCTCTTCTGAATTTGTCTTTTCTCATATCTTAAATTTTTAACTCTGATACCACTTATTGGGGATCATGATAACTCTGATATTAGTAATTGTAAGTACTTGATTAATTAATTATTTGATTTCACTTTCGTTGGTATGATTGGATTGGAGCTTTTTGGCCTAACAGTAATATTAGAGATGTGATGATCCCTAACAAGTGACATCAGAGTATAGTTTAAGTCATAGGAAGAGGCAAGTTTAGAGGAGCTCAACTTAAGAAAAAAAGTTTGAGTTCATGTTTTGAAGATCAATTTACATGAAGCATGAAGACACACAGAAAAAATTATTACAAGACTTCTATTGTAGGTGGAGCTAAATATATCTAGTATAAAAATTAATGATTGATGAAATTTAAGTTAAGGTGGAGATTATTAGGAATAGTGACTCAAATCCCATAATAAATTTATTTAAGATTAACTAGATATTACTTGATAGGTAGGAAGACTTATACAAAAAGAATTCTAAGAGAAAAGAGATTATTGATAGGTAAGTTTGCATGTTTATAAAAAAGTGAAGTATTTACAAGGTTAGGTATAAAAAGATATAAGAGAGTTGTAAGGTTTTATGGGTAAACATCTCATAAGACAACTGAAAATTTATGTTTTATGCATGTCTATGTTTGAATGTTTGTGAGTGGACTAGAAGAGACTGAGAGGGTCTACATAGGTATGGTGCATAGATATACATTGATATATATTTGTTTGAGTTAAAAATACTTCATAAAACTATAAGGGATTGAGAGAGTCTATAGGTATTAATTATGAGTACTTGATTTGATATTTATTTGTAATTTTTTACAACTAATGAATCTTTTTCTTCATCTATAGATGTACGTTAGTGGGGCGAAATCATGTTAAATTATTATTTTTTATGTGGTTAATTGATTGTTTGATTATGTTTTCACTGGCTTGATTGATTGGAGCTTTTTAGCCGAACAACTAGTATCAAAGCTATCTCTTGTGTGATTGATTAATAGGCAAGTATGTATGCTTATAAATAGGTGAAGTCTCTATAGGGTTAGATATAAGAGCTACTAGTTGTAAAAAATTACAAACATACAATTCATATCAATTAGCACTCAATAATTAATACTCATAAAATCTTTTCAATTTTCTTTAATCTTATGAAGTATATTTAATCTAAACAAATACATACTCATATGTACCTGTCCATCATACCTATGTGAATCCTTTTAGTCTTTTCTAGTCCATTTATAAATATTTAAATATACACACCTATAAGACGTAAATTTTCAGTAATCCTATGAGTTGTCTACCCATAACACCTTACAACTTTTTTGTATATTTTTCTCATATCTAACCCTATAAAGACTTCACCTATTTGTAAGCATACAAACTTACCTATCAATAATCTTTTTCCTCTTAGAATTCTTCTTTTACAAGTATTCTTATCCATAAAGTAATATCTAGCTAATATCAAACAAATCTCTTATGGGATTTGAGTAATTATTCTAAAAAATTTCTACCTTAACTCAAATTTCATCAGGTTATCTGGTTTTATGTTAGATATGCTTGGCTCCATCTATAATATAAGTCTCACAATTATATTCTCTTGTATGTTTTCACGTTTCATGTAAATCAATATTCAAAATATGAACTCAAACTTCTTCCTTGAGTCGAGCTCTTTTAGATTTGCCTTTTTCTATATCTTGAACCTTTAGCTTTGATACCAGTTATTAGGGATTATCATAGCTCTGATACAATTGTTAGAGATAATAGCTCTAATCTAATCACACCAGCAAAATCGATATTAAATAATTAATTGATCATACAAGAGATAATAATTTAACGTGATTTGGCCTAATTGATCTACATCCATGGATGAGAAAAAAGATCCATTAGTTGTAGAGAATTACAAACATACAATTCATATCAATCAGCACTCAACAATCAATATTTATAAAACCCTCTTAATCTCTTCTAGTCTTGTGAAATATTTTCAACCCAAATAAATACATACCCATATGCACCCATGCACCATACCTATATAGACTTTTTTAGTCCATTCACAAACATTCAAACATACACACCCATAAGACATAAATCTCCAATAGTTTTATAGGATATCTACTCATAAAATCTTACAACTCTTTTATATCTTTTTTTCATACCTAACCCTATAGAGACTTCACCTATTTATAAGTATACAAATTTACCTATCAAGAATCTCCTTTCTCTTAGAATTCTTTTTTTGCAACTATTTTTATTTATCAAGTAATATCTAACCAATCATAAACAAATCTATTATAGGATTTGAGTCACTATTCTCAACACAAATTAGGTTTTGAACAAAGAGTTTGACAATTTAAAATTGGTTAAACTGAATTCGATTAAATCATAATTTTATTTATTTAAATTTGAAATATATTGTAAAATATTAAAATAAGAAATAAAATGAGCATTAATGCTTCTCTTAGCATGTGTGAATCAAGTCTTGAGTTGAGAGTAAATAGTGGGTAATGGTAACTTGATAACCTTTTGATGAAAACGTTATTCACGAATGTTTCAAAAATTTAACTAGTGAAGAAGAAAACATATGGAATGTTGAAAAATTTATAGTATCAATGGCTCCCAACTGAGTATATTGATTCATGAATAATATTATTCCTTCCAGTTGGATAGAACTTTTACTTTTCAATTTAATTTCCAAATGAGTTTTTCTCCTCTAATTACTTTGAAGAATAATATTGGTTCAGACACTAAATGTAAAAAAATTAATGGATTAAACTGAAGTTGGGCAATTGGTTTGCTAATGTTGTTAATTTGGTTGCTTTGGAAGTGGAGAAATAGAAAAATCTTAGACATATAATACCACTTGATATCCCATTTCCTTGTAAAGTTGATGCCATTCAAAAGATTATGAAGGACTCTTGGACCAATTGTCTAATTGTTATAAGAAAACAAGAAATCCTTCTTAATTTCAAGGACTAAACTAGTTTTAGGTTGGTTTAAAATCAACATTAATGGCCGCCGAAGGAATTTTAAGGGATAAACATGGTAATTGGGTTACATATTTTTCTTGTTTTCTTAGAAATTGCATTATAAAGAAAGGGGTTCATTCGTGATCATCATCATCACTCTTATTAGCTTGTTGAAGCCATCTGCAAATGGACTAAATATCCAACATGTTCCTATATATAGAAAAGAATTTTGCTATTGATTAGATGGCCAAATGGATGTGATTATCTTTCATGAACCACCCATTGGAGTTAAGATCGTTTTCGTTGCCCACGCCCTTGTCCTTTGTTTATTGGGTTTTACCTGTTTCACACATATAAAAGTAGCTATCAAGGTCTACCTTGGCTTTGGCTTGTCTCAGGATGACATGATATGATAACAATATATATATTCTCTCTCTTTCTCTTGCTCTACCATGAATATTGGGATTCCCTTACTTTTCATAGGAAGGTGATAAAACAAATGTAATTAAAGCCTACTAATAATTTGACATGTTTTTGTTTTTTTTAATTGAAATTCGTTATTTTTTTATTTTTGTAATTTTATCAAAAGTGGTCAATTAACCAATTCAGTTGATTCAATTTAAAAAAATTAATAATCAAAATAATCGACTTTCATTTAATAAGTAATCGAATTGGTAAAAAATTTTTAAATAACTGATCATAATCACACTAACTAAAATCAAATTGATTCAGTTAAATAATTGAACTTTTCATTATTTTTTTCTCTTATTACAAATAATTATTAATTATAAATTTAATACAATAAAATTTAAACTCAAATATCATTTAAATTAAATCATTAAAAAATTTAAAAATTTCAACAATATTTTATAAGAAAAAGACAAATAAAAATATTTATTTCAATTTTTTTGCACTTATTAAAAAATCGATTCAATTATCAATTTTAAAAATAAAAAATCGATCAATTTAATTAATTTAATCGATAAAAAATTAAATAAACCAAACCAATTGATTATATTTCATCAATTTTAATCAATTAAATAAATTTAAATTAATTTTTAATCACCCTACCTAGCCAGAGAAACCACCTATACAAATATTACTTCATTCCAAAAAAAAAAAAAAAAAAATCAGGAGCATAAAGTTTTAAAAAATCCATTTATATGCTATTTTTTTATTTTATTAAAAAGAAAAGACATAGTACATCCTCCCCGATGAAGTGTCCAAGGCTTTATAGCCTGCGGGTTTTGGGTAGAGTAATTGAGTGATTCAAGGTCGACTGTCGAGGTCATTATGTTGTATAATAGGTTGGTTTGGGTTGATTCCAGTATGTCAGTGGGTATCACATAGAAGTTTGTCTTGTATTATATGATCCGAATAAATAAAATAAAAGTATTTTATAATTGAATTTGGATAAAATTTGGAAAGTAAAATTATTATTTATAATGGATTATTAATAATAATTTTTAATGTTATAAATTTTTTATTTATAAATGATTTATTATTAATATATTATTTAATTAAATTAATTTATTAAGTGCTCTAATTATGATTTTTAATTTTAATTTATTAATTTAATTTTTTAATAATATGTATTAAAGTTAATTTTAAATTTGAGTTCAAAAATTAAATTTTGAGTTAATAAATAGATATTTAATGAGTTCGTAATATATATTTCAAACTTAATGAGTAAATAGATAATAAGTTTGATAATAAATATTTCAAAATTAACGAGTATGATGTCCGGTGATATTTTTAGTATCAATTCAGTTATAAGCTTAAGGCTTAAGCTAAGGAAGAATATAAGCTTAGTGGTGAGAGAAATCGATCGTAATCGAATTAATTTATTAAAATTGATTTAATTTGATAAATTTAATTTTGATAAAAATTTTAAAATAGTAAGTTTTCAACTAATTCAATTAGTTATTGGTTAATAATATTAGTAATAAAATCGATATTATAAATATAATTAATTTTTGAAATATATTATATATGAAATATAAATAATTTTAGAAAAACCCTAAGACCAATTCTCACTTCCTTTGTTTCATTTTTAGGTGAATAACCTTTTCACCTTTTATTAAAGTGATTCCGATTGTTTAAAAAAAAAAATAATGCTGTCTATTAAATAGTTGGATTAGAAAAAGAATAATAAAAGATGAAATGACAACTTTACCCAAAATAACAGGACGATCTCTTTTGGTTTCATTTTTATTTACCAGCTCTCGAACCTTGAAGGAAGCACCAAATCTTCTAGGGAAAAGAGGGGAGTCAGTGACAATCTCACTTCTCCTTTCGCAATTCTTTCCACTTCTTTGTTCCGAGTTGTTTCGTCTTTGGAGCTAAGGTTTTTATTGCATTCGCTATTTTTAACTATCTAAATCTTAATCTCTTTATGTATATTTTGTCTGAATTTTTCTTTACTCTTTCTTTTTATAGATATATCTTGCTAGATTTTCCCTTTTTTCTGGCATTTAAAATGAGGCATGCCTAGTTTTTTTTTTCTTTTTTTTTTTCCGTGTGAATTTGTTAATTTTCATGATATTCTTGAATACCCAGTTCGTAACAAACGTCAGATTCCTGTTTGGTTGCTTTGACACGGCGAGAATATAACAATATGTTAATTCTTTTAGTTCTATTTTGCCTCTGTTGAACCCTTCGTTCTGGGACTTTACGGAAAGTTTGATTATTATATCATAGGGAATTTTATTCTGTTGCCTTTTCCATTTTAGTTTATATATTGTTGGGACTTTTCTGTTTAGTAGGTGTTTATAAATATATAAAATAGTTTTGAGGAAATTGTAGTTCATTACTCTAAGCCGAAGAAGAACAAGAAAAATGCATAGAAAATGTCATCTGTAGTGGACATTAGCTTGTTTACTTGGTATTGATTGCTGTCACTGCATTCTTTTGAAACAGAGAAAGTTGTTTGTGAGATGCCATTTATAGTGTAGGTGTCAAATGGGTCGTACTGGGCTGTATAACCCATTTAAATATTAACCCAATATTAATGGATCGTGCCGGTCCAGCACTATTTTTTTAACGTACTGTATTGGCACGACCCATGAAGGTTAAAGGTATGATCTAGCATGGCACCTAGCCCATAATCTTTAAGGTCGTGCCATGCCAGGCACAACATTATTTTTCGTGCCTAGCTGGGCCAAGCATAGCCCATTAATACTTTTCAAAATTTTAATTATTAATTTTTTTTTTCATCTATTATCATTAAAAATACCATGCAGGAGATATAAACACATAATGAAATAAAAAGGGCACATAATTTATGTGTTTTAGCAAAATATCTACATCCGCAAAAATGCATAATAGAATACACTAAATAAAGATATTGAAATTTCGATCCTAATATTAAAAAAAAACACATACACATCATCTATCCAATTGCACATTAATACACATATAAGTAAGGTTTTGTTGTCTAATTCAATATCAGAAGTAAGTGAAATTCTAGAGGAAATTTTTGATAAACTAGATATTAAATTTTCTTTATAAGAAAAAATATTTTAAAAACATCTGATCTAATAGTATTTCTTGAAACTATTTTATAATTGGGTAGTATACCATTTTTAATTAAATCATTAATACGTTCATCATCTATAAAAGCAAATGACTGCTCAAACCGCATTATAAATTTAATTAATTGATAATGCCAATTATCTTGTGAAAAATAAAATGCATCTAAAGACCCATTAGGATGTTGACTAAGTGTAGTTTGTGTGGGATCATTAGGAGATACAGATCTAGCCTCATGTTTTTCCTTATACCTTTTCAGATGACTGGTCCCTTCTTTTGTTTTAAAACTAAAATCTTTTTTATATATATGTTATAAGTTTAAAGATTTTGATCATATAATTTTGAAAAGAATGTTAATTTATTTTTGTGCACACAAATTTAAATAAAAATAATTTGTACATTGAATAATTCGCAAACTAGTTAAATATAATTTATCTATCAATAATTTAAATATATAATAAGTAAATTTATTTAATATAATTTTATTTTATAAATTAACAAAAAGCAAATATAATTTCATTAGAATATAAAAAATAACATAAATGGTTTCAAAGGTCAGAAGCCCATTTATAACGGTTATGGGCTAGCATGGCATAGCACATTTTGGTTTGTGTATCGTGCCTTGCTAGCCCATGTGCCACGTGTTGGCACTGGCCCTTAATGGACCATGCTATGCCAACCCATGCACTTAAAAACTTCTAGCCCAGCACGGCATACATATATGTATCGTGCTTGGCCCAACCTAACTATTTAATAGCAAGCCATGCTAAGCACGACTCATATCATGCCAAATCGTATCTGCTGTCCAACTCATTGGACACCTGTATGTACTTGGTATTGGTTGCTGTCACTTACGCAAAATTGATTGCATTTGATATGTGAGACTGCAAACTTGTTCTATTAGGGCAAGTTGCCTGTGGCTTTCGATTAAGTTGTACAAAGAATGTATTAGCAATACCTGAATCTATGCCTGAATTGTTTTCCCTGCAAGGTCACATTGATTTTTATTGCATTAAATCTATGTATGCGTTATAAGTAACCATAGAACATCTTTGACAAGTGAAATAGTTGAAACTTAAATCATTAGTATCCATGGGTTTACCTGTTATGCAGTTAGGTTATTGTAATAATTATTTTGTTCATGTTCTGTGCATGAAGATGCTTCCGTGGGTTTAATGTGATCTACAAGGGAACTTTGGATATATGTCTTCTTTTCTTATACTTGGAGAATAAATTTTGCTATTCCGAACATTTAGTGGATTGATATAGACTCATCTAGTCTATTTCCATGTATATTTCCCATAGCTCACTTATTTGGTCATTGTAATTTGAAGAACAAGTTGTTATTTAGCTGAACATATTCTTTCCAATTGATTGGTGATTTTTCCATTAGAAATAATGTTTATGGTGGTCTTCAGATGTCACCAGTTGCCAGAAAAATTGAAGTTTCTATGAACTGATGTTTGTCTTGATGTGATATTTTTTCCGTTGGGCCAGGCACTATTCTGTCTTCATTTGTCTGAAGGGCTTGGACTAGAGGAAGAGGTAAAGACATGATGAAAGCTTTAATGGAGTGGTGACAACAGCAATTAGTAGTTTTCTGAGCAAGCTTTGCCCAATGTCACTGCAGCCAGCAGCGGAGCCATAATTTCTATTGAGGGGGCCAAATACATATGTGAGTATATAGCTATTTACTTACACATATTATATTATGGATATATATTATACATAAAATTTAAAAAAATATAATGAAAGCAAATATTTTAGTTAGAAGTCTATTTTTATCAATTTATGTTATTTGTCTTTGTTATTACTTTTTTTTTTAATCAATTAAAAATAACTAGTGAAGTCAACATTTCAATTAACGCTAAGTATGTTCTTATAAGACAAACTAATTAGATATAGCTTTTCATGAAATATTGGGTGTTTCTAATAAAAATAATATAAAAAAAATTTAAAGATTAACATGGATAGATTAATCGAACTTAATAAATAAATCAATACATTGTAACTTTAAAGTTTTCAAAATTTTCTAGTAAATAATCTAATCGAAACTCTTAAATTATAGTATGATTATTAGTTTTGGTTTTCATTCATAATATTCATGTAACTCATTTTTAGTCATGAACTTCACGAATTTTACTTAAGAATTTATATATTTTGCTATTTTATCTTTTTTTATTAAAGTGTTTATCTTATTTACACTTGAGTATTAAATTTAGTGATTAATGCATAATTCTTCACCAAGCAAAACTTGAATTACTCCATCCCAAATCAAAGGTGTTTAGCTTATTTATTGATACTATAAAAAATAAGTAAATCATTTTATATAAAAAAGTACTCATAGCTTACAAAAATATTAAATTTATTATTATTCATGGGGATGGATCAACTTACACCAAAATGTGTTATACATTTTTTATATTGATTTTAATAGATCCAAGTGATGAGATTAAACTGTTTTTTTCTCTTTTTCATTTTTTTTCTTTCATTTCTTGGATCTACTAAAATCAATGATTAAAAAAACTTTTTAGTTTTACACTAAGGTAAGTTGATTCCTTCCCATTATTCATATAGATTTTTCATTTTTACATAAGATAAAGTTTAAATGTTAAAAACTTAAAAAAATTTCTGATACTTTCATTTTTTTAAGATTCAATGAGTTAAAAAGTTATAAATGAAAATTAATTGAAAATGATTATATTTTAAGGTACCATTTATTTGTTTTGAAAGATATATCTAAAAAAATTCACATAACACTATATATATGTAAATAACTTTCAAAATTCTTGGGGGCCATGGCTCCCTCTGGTTGTCATGTGGCACTGCCACGGACAACATCTAGAGGAAGAGGTAAAGACCACTACGTGGGTACTCAACAAAGTATGACTTAAGGTTGACATTTATTTTGGTTGTGCTGGTATTTTAAATTGTATCAAAACAACTTGCCAACTCTTTGCTTTTGTGTATCCGGATGGTAATAGACAGCTCAGATTATTGTTGGATTGGCTGAAGAATATTTTTTTGTAATGACATTAACATGGTATATTTTGGTATTTGACTTTTGTGTGATGATATTAACATGGTATATTTTTGGTATTTGACTTTTTACTATGATTATTATGTTTAATATTCTTGCTACTTGGAATTTTATTGGTGTAGCTAGAGTTCGTTTTCTTTTTTTTAGGTATGCTAGTCTTCTTTTTTTTTTTTAATGCATTGATTCTTTGCATTTTTTAGGCTTTAAATGTACAAGTTGATATGTTTCCAAAAGGTTGATGCGACAAAGTGTATTTTTGGGCTTTCATTAATTGCTTTTATATTGGGTCAGCTTTTTTAAACGGAAATTTAATTTAACTTTGTTTAGAGATTTTAGGGGGTAAGAGGTTATTGTTCAAAGTTTTTTTTTTTTTTTTTGGGGGGGGGGGGGTAAGAGGTATTCCTTATGAAACTCAGGGGGGTCAATCATTTTCCCTTCAATTTTTCCCCTGATGTTCTCACCTATCTGCCTACTGTCTACCCTCTTTTCCTCTTGGCTACTGCCCCTTTCTCCCAATCCTATCTCTGCCTACTCTCCCCTCTCGCTTTCCGGGGCCTTAAGGCCCCTTGTCTGTGTTCTGGATATCCTGCTGGGTCTTGTGTAGAGACTGATCACTCATCTTCTCTCAGGTGTTCTTCTTCTGCCTACTGCCTCTTTGCATTTATTCTCTTCTCATCTCCAAGATTACCACCATTGTCCATCAGCCAGTCAATCCACCACCAACGACAACGCTACCTTTTGGGTGTGAGCCTGACCCAATGACAACCCTGCCTTGTGGTTGAGAGCTTGAGCCTGACCTCTTTCATCAGTGCCGCACCAGGCACCAACCTGTCAACCACCAGAAGGACTAGCAGTAGGTCTTGACCAAAATATAATTTGCTTCAATTTAATTATTCAATTGTCATGGTAGAATGAAAGTCTCAACCAAATTATTTAATTGTTAGAATTTGATAAATTAAAGCATGGATGATTTGCATGTCTAATCTTTTTAACCGATTATAAAGGTACATGGACATTTTTTTTGTTGTCTAGAAGCTGCATCATGAAAATTGGCTTTCTACCTTGTCTAAACTTTTAAAATTTTTAATTCATTATGGTTATTATATGGTATGGCTGTATGGTATTATTAGCTCTAATGGAAATGCCAAATGTTATTTTGGTTTTGTTTGTTGCTTGATGTATTTAAGTTGAATTTATCTTTGATTAAAAATGTGGAGATGAATTTGATTAAAAATTGAATTTATCTTGATGTATTTAAGTTAGATTGGGTGGGAATTGTTGAAAACCACTGTTGGAAATTAGTTGAAAAAAATTAGTAAAACCAATTGAAACTGACTGAACTGACCGAGCTAAGTTGGTTTTGGTTACTGTCAGTTATTTACTTAAGGTCAGTTTCAATTATTATTTTAAATGAGATCACTTAAGTTGGTTATTAAATTTTTTTCACCCCTAATCAGACATTCAGATTCCAACATCAACAAGTGTGAATAGATGATATAAGAAGAGATTTGGTTTTGGTTTGGACATTGGGCTAGACAAAACAAGTTAAAGAAGAAGAAGAAGAAGAAAACAAGTAGAAGAAGAAGAAGAAGAAGACAGTAGTAGGGCAAGGGCAACAACAACTTTACAAGCAACACTAACGGTGGCAAAACCATATTCTTTGTGAGAAGTAATTATTTTATTTTAATTTTACTGCTAATGGGTTTAGCTGTGAGGGGAGTTATATTGGACCATGCGCTGCTTCAATATGGAATTGGACATCCGGAGAACTGCAAGAGCAACCCAACACTGTCCCTGCTCCGCAAGCTTCGATTCTCCAACATCCATACGGTATAAATAAATAAATAAATAGATATTTAATTTATTCTATCCTTTTCTTATTTGTTTTAATTTTATCCCATTCCCCATTACTCTCCTCTTGAACTGCAGGCCATTTCGTATGGGTTGCCTCTTTCTACAGAGCAAGTAAGTGAGAAAAAACATGATGATATTGCTTCTTTTTTTTTTTCCTTTTTTATCCGCATCTTAATTTCATGTTTTTCTTCATTATGATTTCTGATTGTCCATTGTTAATAGTACTAATTTTTTTTCATACTGTGATGAATGATCACTTCATCCTCCGCATCATCATCAATGCCATAAATAACATTTGCATGGGCTGAATTATACAACACATATATATTTATGTATTTTTTTGTTTTCTTTTCATAGATCAATCTCCTGCAGGCAATGGCTGAGCTACACTCTTTTGAATGCCTTCCTTTGACTGCATCTTCCCTGGACATTGCTCCACATGAGATTGCCCATGCTTGGGCTCATATCTCAGGCACCATCTTGTATCTCCTTCCTAACCATGATTCATCTCCCAAAATAACTTGCGCATTCTTCTCAATTGCTCCCGGTGAGCACTGTTTAATATTTTTCGTTCCTTGTTAAGTTACAATCATCAAGGAAGTTACCTCAGCTTTTCCTATGGAAATACGTATACACTAACTTTTCTAGACACCTACTAGAGTTTATCAATGTCTCTCACATTGAAGAGGGAGGATCCTCCTGCTTGACCCAAATTCATGCTTTTTTTGGGTCATAATTGCTTCCTTTCCTCAGATGCTGAAGTTACCAGTTCACTCCACAAGTCAAACAGGATTTATATGGACAAATTGCAAGAACTACCTTTGACCATTTGCCGCTTAAATAAAAAGGTCAACTATGATCACTCTTTTCTATACATCTCCTCTTGTATGCGTTTGCAAAACCTTAATGCACTGCAATATACTTGGATCATTGTATTCATCAAGTACCTTAAAACTTCAAAGGTCACAGGGACAATTATGAAGAACATATAAACCTTGAGTAATATAAATGATGATAAACATAGGTGTCTCCCTCAAAGAATCACAAATTAGAGTAACGATTTGCCTCAAAATAAATGTACTTTTAAGCCAACTTTAGATTACTCAAAAGACAACAACCTTTCATGACTTCTTTCACTTTTTTCTCAGGCAATAAGCACCGATGTTGTGACAGTTGGTTACATTATGAAGCCTTCTCGTGAGGAAGATTTTGCCAAGGTCAGCCATTTGATAACAAATGAAATTATTTAGTTTTCTTCAGAAAAGACAATTGTACTAAAAATAAGTATTAACTTATTATGATTTTTTCTCTCCTTTCAACTTTGCTAGAAACGGACTTAACAAGTTATAATTTTTCTGTACTTCCTGTTATGATTTATATGGACTAACCAAAGCTCATGTTTTGACATGAATTTTGTAGAGGGGTGCCTTTCCAATGTGTCCAACTCTGAATGGGTTGATTTTTTTGCCCCTGACATTTGAGCTTCCTATATCAACACAGTTAGAAGAGGCTGATGTGATTCTTCATAAAGCAACTGATGAAATTGTATCCATTGAATTGAACAGCTCTTCAGAACCTTCCAATAGAATTGCTTACACAACAGGAATGCAGGAACTACAAAGGTAATTGTTCACATCCATGCACTTACGCAAGACAGTATAAAATATAAAGCTTCTAGGCTTTCTTATCTTTTGACAGTCATATCTGACTACGCAGTATTTATGGTGGCTAAGAGCAGTACCATAATCTTAAGCTTGTGTATTTATCTTAGAAAGAAATTTAATTTATTTTGTAGTCCATGATTTAGTTTGATGTGATACTCATGGAGCTGCTTTCTAACTAGTGCTGATGCTTGTACAGGTATATTGAAAACCACAATCATTGCTTTGAAGTTGATCCACTTAATAGCATTTACCCTGTACTTGATCGGTTAAAGATCCAACAAATTTTACTTGGGCTGAAGGATCTTAATGCAGAAGGTCGTTGCACAGTCAGGGCCCCTCACTTTCTCAAGGTCATTTGCCTGAATGGTATCTATTATATACTTGTTTCACTAGGATGTGGAAAACTATTTTAATTTACAGAACCTTTTCTAAATTGTTAATTTGCAGAAAATGTTAGTTCTATGATTGAAATGTATATGCTACAGATTATGAAGAATCTATGTCAGACATTGGTAGGTATTTTCAGTTATTTGCTTGATGAAGTTTGCCATAATAGGAGCCTCTAACAGGTACTTCCTTACTGGAGGTTTTTCATAGTTTAACATGCCAGAATGTTTTATAATAAGGAAATTGAATTGGGGTATATAAGTTATAGGTATTTGGGGGCTTCTTATTGATTTTGGTGGATGCAACTTGGTTACTTTTTCTAGTCAAAATGCCCAAGAGTTCCAGAAGATACATTGTTTCAATATTTTGTTCAGGCTTTGAATGAAATGAGATCTATGTAATTCACTTTTTACATAGGCTTGCCTTGAGTTGGGTGCTTTTGTATTTGGGTTTGTTTCGATTGTCTTGGGGCAGTTATTATAAGTTAGAGCATTTATGTTTTCCATAATGAAGACTTGTTTGTCCTCATGAGAATTTTTATCAATTTAATAGGCTGTTAATCTGATTTATGACCACTTTGTTGCTGAATTATTATATTTTCTCTATCCTTTTCATTTACAAAATAATGGAGGTTGCAAGTGCTTTCACCCCACCTTCTGTATTTAGTTCAAGAACAATTAAAAAAATGTTTTAGCTTTTTCAATGTTTTCTCCTGAGTTTAATGGCTTTCTTGCATATGTGCTGCTTAAATATACAGGTTAGCAGTTTTGATGAACCTGATTTGGTACAAAGACTACATGATGCAAAACTGTCTGTTCCATGTATAGTGAAACCTCAAGTTGCCTGTGGTGTAGCTGATGCTCACAGTATGGTAAATATATGCTTAAATTACACATCCCTTCTGGTACAATGAGATTGGATTATGTTATTGAGGAGAAAACTCATAAGAGGAACCTAGATTTTCATAAATTATTTTCTCTTGCATTTGTTATCCTTGAGTTCTTGTTGCTTTAATTAAAGTATCCTTTTCCAAATAAGATAGTTTCTGATTTACCATTTCATGTCAGTATAAAGCGTTATCTGTTTGGTGAAGCCGTACTCTATTTCTCTCTTTATTTCCCCTTTCCGATCTTAGTGTTGTCTTCTCTAAATTGGAAATATAGATATAAGATCCTGATGATGAAGAAGGTTGTCTTTGTTCTAAAGCAATTAGGAAGCATTGCTGGTATATGTCTTTATCTGTATATTACTGCTACTCGAGATGTTGAAAGGAACATATTAGGGAGAAAGACTAGATGCTAAGTCTTTAGAATACAGATTACATAGGCAATTATTTCATTACAAAATCTTTTCTTGCAAAAAGAGGTTGGCAGCATGGTTCAGATTATCGCACTGTGTTTATTTAAAACCATATCTTCAATATGCTTTGTAAAATGAATTTTTTGTTTATTTGGTTAAAATTTTAAGCAACCGTTTAGTTTTCCATTTCTCCATCTCCATTTTACATCATAGATAATCAATGAAGGATGATAACCAAATTTGGAAACCCTTTTTTTCCCATTTTGTGTAGAATTGGAAAATTATTACAAATGTTTTCCTCATTTTTTAACTACATTTGGAGTTGTTTGCTTTATCATTTTGATCATATTTATTGTGTAAGTGGAATTGGGAAATAGTAAACATTTTCTAAAACTAAAAGCCCTAAGATTTTTCCACTTTATTAACTCCTATAACCCAACTTAGGTGATATTATGTCTAAAACATGCTAAATTATCTTTTTTTGAATGAATGATTAGTAGTTTGTGTTGTAGACTTGCATTGTTGCTGATAAAATATTACTATAAGGAGATGCTTAATTTGTCTAATATCATTCCATATGCAGAGGAAACAAAATTATTGGTCAAGTACTAACTTTTTTTGTCAGCATTTGTAAAATGATTGTGACTCTTATTTTGGACATTGTGATTCAATGTAAACAAACCATAGTTGTCATGTCTTCCATCAACTTTTCTTTTACCAAAATTTTCTTCATCAGAAAAGCTAAATCTTGTCATTAACAGGCAATTGTGTTTAGAGTTGAAGACTTCAAGGATTTGAATGTTCCACTGCCTGCTGTTGTTCAGGTTAGCATCCAATAATAATTCAAAGTTGTTCATATGAAGGAAATGATAGCTATATGTTTTATATTATTAAATCTCTCTGCTTGAAGTATAAAAAACAAGATTCATAATTCCAGTTTTAATTCTAGTTTCCTTTCATTTTTTGTGCTGGTGTCTTTTTGTGCTTATTGGACTATGCTCTTTTTTTTTTTGTGTGTGTGTGCTCATCTTATATTACTTCGTAAAGCCAATTTCTGTTTAAGGTACTAACTTGCTTTTCCAAAAAAAAAAAAGAAAAGGGTTAAGTTACTAATTTCTCATTCATGATCCATGGGAGACCTTAAACAATATGGTGCTATATCAAAGCTTGTTTCTATAATCAGTAAATGTGACAATCTATTTCTTGTTGGAAATCTTGGCTCTAAAATAGGAAATGACTTGGATTGCAGGAATATGTTGATCATTCATCCACTCTGTTCAAGTTTTATGTTCTGGGTGAGAGAGTTTTCCATGCGGTAAAGAAGTCTACACCTAATGCTGACATTCTTATAAAATCATCCAAAAAAAGTGCACCTGGACCTCTTCTCTTTGATAGGTACACTCTGTTTCCTTTCTCCCTTTTTCCCTTGTAATGTGGTTTTTGTTTCATTATTCTTTAAAATTTTGTTGTGGTTGCATATTCACACAGCTTAAAATCTCTACCTACTGCCATTGCAAACAAGCATTCTGGAGGTCAGGATCTGTGTCTTGATCTTGGGCTAGTAAACGAGGCTGCCAAGTGGCTTACAAGGATTCTTGGACTAACCATCTTTGGCTTTGACGTTGTTGTGAGTAGCTTACAAAAACTTTGACTGCATATTTCTGAAGTGAAAACCATTATATTCTTATTAAAACTCTGTTTTTACTGAATTCTAAGTTATAGTGATGATGTTTAACTGCAGAAACCTATACTTGTGTAAAATATGTAAAAATAAAACTTTTGTTCTATAATTAGAATTAAAAATGAAAAGGGATGTTTTAGTCTACCATTTAATCTCTGTTTGGACACCACTAAATCCTTAGTCACCTGCAATAATTGCAATTACTTTTAGATACTTAACTTTGATTCCTTGTGCCCAATATTTGCAATCGACTTGGGGAGGGGAACTGGGGGAGGAAGGTGGGGTGAATGACTGATGGGGGACAACATTGGCACTTTTACTTGGTAATGGAGAATGATTTTTGAAACTGTTGAAATGAGGTATTCAGGGGAATTTGGTGAAACTAGCGTTGCAAAAAAAAAAAAAAAAAGCATTTGTGGAATGAAGCTCTGACTGGGCCCAAAGAGAAGCAAGAGATGGTGTAACATAACCTTTAGCACACATGTTTCTGTAGGTCGTTTGTTAGCCATCATAATGTGTACATGTTAATTGGATTATTTTGGTTTGCTGTGAAAATTTTCAGATTCAGGAAGGTTCCGGTGATCATGTCATTGTGGATGTAAACTACCTGCCATCATTCAAAGAAATTCCTGACGATGTAGCAATTCCTGCCTTTTGGGATGCTATTAAAAAGAAGGTGGATTCAAAAGCGATGAAACATGCAAGTGTGGCTCCTCCTCCCATGGATTCTGTTGATGAGCAGGAGAAAAACAAATGCAAAGCGGGTGCTAGTGTTGTCTGAAAAAAAACATTGAAGATTATGCCATGGGAGATGAATCATGGATGATAGATTTTGACAATAATGGTTTGAGAGGGACCATGTGGCTCATTTTTGTTCTGAGTTTGAACACTTGAGTTGCTTGCTTGTGTACGAGTCCATAATATTACTCCCAAAGTTTTGGGTTCTCTTCTTACGAGTTTCTTCCATAATTAGATAATCCAAACTCATGATAGGAGAGCGTATCTGTGATGTAAGCATATATATATATATATATGTATATATATATTTACCACACTGTGAGGATCAAATACAGCAAAGGCAACTTGAGGTTTCAGTTTTGCTCACGTAGTCTTTGCACCAAATCAGGTTCATCAAAACTGTTAACTTGCATATTTGAGCAGCACATGTGCAAGAGAACCATTAAACTCAGGGAAAAACATTGAAGAAGCTAAAACATTATTGTCTTTTTGTTGTTGAACTGAAGACAGAAAGTAGGATGAAAGCACTTGCAACCTTTATTTATTTATTTATTTATTTTGGGCAATGGGTGTTGTGAAACAGGGCAGGTTTACAGTGTATATGTTCCATAATAAATATAGGTCATCCATGAACGGATGAACTCCATTATTTTACAAATGAACAGCTTAGGAAAAATTATTATCATAGTTCATCAACAAATCTGTCAAAAACCAAAATAAAATCTAATTACTAGTCTATTAAATTGATGAAAAGTATCATCAGGAACTTGGAACGTAATCTAAGATTGTTGTCACAGAGACTGTTTCGTAAATTGGCTTAAACGTTTATTCAAATGTCTGCATGCACACACAACAATAGCAACAACAATAATAGCAATATTATCTCAACAAGCAAGTCTTCATTAAGAGAAACATAAGATGTTCTAACTTACAATAACAGGATTAAGATAATTGGAAACCAAATACAAATGGCAAGCCCATGTAAAAGAAATGAATTACATAGATCTCATTTCATTCATCTTCTGGAATTCTTGGGCATTTCGACTAGAAAAAGTAACCGAGGTGCAATCTACCAAAAATCTAGAAGAAACCCCAAAATTCCTATTGCTGATATATCCCCACTTCCATTTCCTTACTATAAAACATTAAAAATTTCCATAATCCATATATCTTCGTGAAACAAATATAAATTAGATATCATTCGGTTAAAAAATTTTGAGAAAGTGAGGGTTTTAAATGAAAAAACATGACCGGAAGTGTTTTTAGAATCATTAACACTTCTAATCCAATCTATATCAAGATTCATGTTTCGAAAACTTTAAGCTAAGATTAAGTGAACCTGATCATTTAATTTGTATCAAAATAATCATCAACACTTCTAATCCAATCTATATCAAGATTCATGTTTCGAAAACTTTAAGCTAAGATTAAATGAACCTGATCATTTAATTTGTATCAAAATAAAAGTGATAAGATATTATCATTAATGATAATATCAAATGTGTCGATGTCATTAAAATGATAATAATTTAAATTAAATTGGATTCGGTTTAATTTTTTAAAGTAATATATAATATGATAAATTTTAAAAATTCAAATTAAATTTGAATTAACTTTTTTTTAAAATTGATTTAATTTAAATCAAATTCTATTGTTTCAGTTTAATTTGATTAATTGATTTTTAAATTTTATTTTTTATATATTATTTTAATATGAATTTTAATATATTTAAATAGATTTATAAAAAATTAAAAAATATATAAAAATTAATAAAAATATATAATACAATTCAATTTTTTACATCTTAATTTAAAATTTAATTCAAATTTAATATATACATTTAATATTCAAATTTAATTCAAATCAAATAAAAAATTTTAATTTATATTAAACCAAACACCATAATTTAAATTAATTTTTAATTTTTAAAATTTTTTCTCACCCCCTCCTGCCATTGGCTTTTAGGACGTGTATTAATCACAATCCCACCGCTCTATCTACCTCCCCAATTTAAATTATTCAGTACTACTTACAACTTACTGGTGTCATTTCCTAAGCTTGAATAATAATGATATTAAAAAAATAAACTTCAAATTCTGTATATCCCCAAATAATTGCCTTTGTCGGAAACCCTAGATTCTCGTCAATCTTCCTCTTCTTCAGATCCACAACTGTCGCGGAACTTGTCATCCAGTCGGCCCAGCAAGAGGGCGCCCGAATTTGTGCCTGCTCGCTTTACGCCTCAGCCGTAGCAGCAGCAGCAGCAACAACAACAACAACAAAAACAACAGCAGCAGCGGAGTCACAGGACGCTGATTCCTCCTCCTCCCCCTCGGATGGTTCAGTTCTACTCTCCTCCTCCTGCGCCTCCGTCTCCGTCGGAGTTTAACCTCCCCGTCCATCGCCCCGTGCCTATGCCGCCTCACATGGTTCCCGTCCACCATCGTATGCCCATGCCGGATCATCATCACAATCGAGAGCAAGAAGTTGAGGCTGTTACGAAGATGGATCAGCAACAGAAGGAGCACAAGGATCATGGTGCTACTTCCTCCAAAAATGGACTATTCGAAGAAGCTGCGTTAAAGATTTTGAATCAGGTCAGAGCTCACCATTCATCACTACTATCACTGAATCAATGTTCCCGTTGCTGCTTTTTGCAAATTTTAAGTGTTACTACTTTTTGTTCCTTTGATTACGAGAATCTGATTATGAGATTAACTAATCATTGGCGGATACATGTAATTTGAAATGATCAAATTCTGGATTAATTTTAACCATGGCTATTACCAATTTTCTGAACATGGCCTTTTCCTCTGTCTTGTTCCTCTATAGTTTTTCCTTAATGTTAAACCAACAATCTATTTCGCAGGTTGAGTATTATTTTAGTGATTTGAACTTGGCCACCACCGATCATCTTATGAGGTTCATCAGCAAGGATCCTGAAGGATATGGTATGATTTCTTTCCATTTGGGAGCAAAAAGTTTTAGACTGAAACTCTAGTTTATGCAAATTCCTATCATTTAAAGTGTTCATGCACGTTAGTCTTGTTTATACTATACTGATGATTAACATTGCTATTATATAATCTAGTTGTTCATTACCATTTTTTAAGTGCTTCACTTTCACCTCTTCAATTTTCTTTCTTAATTTACTGATATGAGTTCACCTAATCTAAAAGATTGTTGACTTGTTCTAACATTGAAGATTTTGAACTTGTTTTAATATTAACAATTCTGCATTCAGACTAATATTTTCTTTGCTTCCCATATAGTGCCAATATCTGTTGTTGCATCTTTTAAGAAGATTAAAGCCCTCATAACTACTCATTCCCAGCTAGCTAGAGTTTTGCGGAAGTCATTGAAGCTTGTGAGTATTGTCCTTGTACAATTGTTTCATGCACTTACTTTTGCTTCTTAATGTTTTATTTCCACATCTTGTTGCTTCATATCTCTTTAACGGCTGTGCTTGTATCTTTTTGATTCCATAATGCATAGGTGGTTAGCAAAAATGGAAAGAAAGTAAGACGCCGGCATCCTCTAACTGAATCAGATAGGGAAGAGTTGCAAGTAAGGTTTTTGTTCTTTTTGCTTTTTTTTATTTTATTTTTATTTTACTTCTTCTTATGCAAGATTTTTACATGTCTTTTCTGTAAATGTCATGTTTGTCTTTGTAGTCAGGCAGTCTCATTGAATATTGCATGAGAGATTTGTATTTCGTCTTACATTATATTATATTCAATCAAATCAAGTATGCTAATGTCTTACATAGCACTTCCAAACACTTGTGATTTGTAGTCTCGTATAATTGTTGCTGAAAATTTGCCCAAGGATCATTGCCATCAAAATCTAATGAAGATTTTCTCTGCTGTTGGGAGGTACCAAAACTATTACTGTATTAACGAAATTATAAAGTCTCTTGATTTGTGGTTTAAACCTTGTTTATCATGTCTCTGTGGACCAAACTCTCTTGATGTTTTCATTCACAGTGTGAAGACAATCTGTATCTGTCATCCTCAACCCTCTGGTGGTGTGGTATCTTCAGCATCTAGATCAGAAAAAAGTGATTGCATGCATTTAAGTAACAAGGTACATCTGCTCATCATGCATGTGCTAGATATTTTGTTTATTTCCTATGGAAAGATATCTTCTTTCCCTTTTTTTTTTTTGGGTCAAATTCTTTGGAAATATATAACATTCTCTTGATTTTTTTCCCGGTTAACAAGTATTAAATATTGAGTTGGGTGATTTAATTTTGGACTCTTACTCTATTTGTAGTTGCATGCGTTTGTGGAATATGAATCTGTTGAGCTGGCTGAGAAAGCAGTAAGTACTCCCATTTTCCATAGGATGATCCTTTTTACCTTCCATGGTTGTAAATGGATGGATAAATGTCTTATTTTGCAGGTAGCAGAACTAAATGATGAGGGAAATTGGAGGATTGGCATTAGGGTTCGCCTAATGCTTGGACGTGTGGTATGTAGTGCTAATATTCTGGCTTTTTGCTTCAGTTACTTCTCCTGCTCTTTGCTCCCTCTCTTCTCTTTCCATGTTGTGAATTATAAATTCAGTAAAAAAAAAAAAGGATAAAAATATTTGTTTGATTCCAAAAGATAATTGAGTAGATGGTAGTCTGTTTATTTATTGAACTGTTTAACATTTCATATCACCATGTAGTTTCTAGTGTGAAACTTATGTCATGTTTACCAACAGAACCAAAATTTAATAGTAAATAAGTGAGCATTTAGTAGAGCATACAGTCCCTCACAACATACACAGAATGCCAAAAAGAAATCTAATCATTATTATTATTATTTTGAATTTGTGTCCTATATATTGCATATTTCATTAATTTCAGTTGAAATCTTGGTTTCATGGAAAAAAAAATTATTATGTTGGCTAATTTCAATTTTTAATTGATTCATTAAACTAGACTAGACCATTCATCTGTATTTGTATTCTCTCATTCTTAGTCAAAACCTGCTCATGCAAGAGGGAAGAAGGGCCATGATGCGAAAGGTCACTATGAGGAAGATCATGCTTCTACATCTGAGCAGCAGTCAATTGAGAAACAAGAAGAAGATCCTTCTCAGTTGTCTGATATCCATTCACAGGAGTGTCGCGTAAGTGCTAATTATTACAATAAGTATTTACCTTGAGTTAGGCCTCCCTGTTATGGAATAGATCCCCTCTACCAAAAATTAACTATGAAAAGAAAAAAAAAAGATAATACTAAAAAAATGAAATACTGGAAATGGCTTCTTGAAAATTATGAATATATGGTGCCTTTCTTATAGTACCTTTCTTATAGCAGGGGTCTAGAAGATCATCCCAACTTGTCAAAAACACCATCACTGGCAGCAACAACCATCTTTCGTTCTCTTCTTCTGGTTCCATTGAAGCACCAAGGTGTTGTCTCAGGTTCTTGCTCTCTCCTTCTAAAACGCATTTGAATCGCTACTGTCCCACAACCAGAACAGCCCATTTCATCTCCAAAAGCCCCAAATCTGCCCCCATTTCACGCCTCCCTCACTCCAAATGCTTCCATTTTGTTAAGAAAAATTCTTCGTCCAAATCCATTTCCCACAAACTATACCAAGTTAAGAAAGTCCAATCCTCCAAAAAATCAACTTCAGAAACTCCTGCTTTTTTGGATTCCAATATTGGCGCTCCTGTAACTGAGTCACTTTCTATGTCTCAAGACTTGTTGAAGCTGCCTGATGTGTCCGAGGAGCTCCAGTTCACTCCTATGGCTGTGAGTAAGATTGCAACTTGTTCCACTTTGGATTGTCTAGTTGCTGGTATTGGAAATCATAAGAATAGGCTTATGGATGATGACAAATCGAACACTAGCTCTAGCAACACTAAAACCCCACCCATTCAGGCTTCATTTTCTCCAGAGATCCAATCCACCACAATCACAGCAACCACTCCTGCCTGTTATGGTGCTGGTCATCTCATTTCTAGGGTTACTGACAGGAGAAAATGTAAGGCTAGAGGTGTACTGGCTGTAGCTCTACCAGGAACAGGTGATAATAATATATCAATCAATAACTATAACAATGTTGACTGTGAAGATTATGCTACTGGACTTGATAAGAACTGTAGTGTTTCCATGCCCCCTTTACCTGCTGAGGCTTCAATGCATTGGCTTTTGTCTCCATGTCACGAGGACAACGAGGATGACAAGGAAAATTCTGCTCCTTTCCACAGCTTGCTTGAACATAAAACACTTCCTTCTCCTTCCTCACCATTATCTGATCTTGGCCTTTCTTTGGATTGGTGTAACTTAAGCAATAACACAAGCGATGCAACTAATAGCAGCACTGAGAAGAGCCAAAAGAGCATAAATAATATGCTTATTTCCACTGAAGTCCCTCAGTTTCAAGTACGTTTGGATTCTTTATGTGACGATGCTCCTGTTTCATCTTCTCCAAATGCCACACCTTATTCCAGAGCTGTTCCGTTGAAAGAAGGGGCAAAGCACTCATACAATATTGGAGGAAACTCTCCATTCTCTGCGGATACATTAGGGAGTGAAAATGTTATGCAAACCCCAAGTTCTGACTCAAGCCTGGAAAGGCATATTGGGCTGTCATGTTCAAGTGCAAGGGATCACAAGAGACATCACCTTCATTCCGAGCGACTGTCAGTGGCCGGAGATCTTCGGATGGCAAGCTTGTCTCCCGAGAGCCATGTATCAATATGGGACACGAATGGTTCTAGTTTTCAGTTTGATCGTTTAACAACACCTTCCAATTCCATGGATCTTTCTCAGTTTCAGAAGATTTTGGATGATCAATCTTTGTGGACATCAAATTCTGCATTTGAGAATGTGTCACAATCACATATGAGAATATCCTGGAGGGAAGGATTAGTAAGTCGGATTTTTGAGATGGATGAGTTTGATGGTTGCAGATGCCTATCAGATGAAGAGGAAGACTTAAACGTCAATAGCAGTGATCCATGCAAATCCTGCCAAAGTCTTGAGATCAATGTTGATTTAGGGAATATTCCAACTTTAACTAATGCTTGTGGGTCTACGGAATTTTTAGATGGTGAAAGCAAAGAAAAGCTTCATTCTCCAGTACAATGTTCATGTGCAGAGTCAATTAGCACTGATGGAGGTGGCTTGGCGCGTTCAGAGGATTCAGATTGGAACCTTTGCTACAAGAACAATTTGTTTGAAGTATAATACATGGTCTAATTCCTTAACTGGAGTCTTGCCACACATTTGACAGAAGGTGGTTTCCTTGGCAGTGATCGAACCAGGCAAGGCCCACTCTTGTATATTGTATATTATGTTTTTGTTAGTTTCTCTTTCAATTTCTTCTCTTTAATATTCTTCTATGAAATTTTACTCTTCACTGTATCTATGGAACTCGTTGAGAAAAACTTTAGTGAGATTAGTTTGCCATTTAATTATTTCTCAACTGATGGTGCAAAATAATAATAATAATAATAATAATAAAGGAAAAGAAAACAGTCAGTCATAAGAAATTGTGCTCGTAGACTATTTTTCCCCATTCAGTTGCAGCACCAATCCAAAGACTGACCTTAAACTTGCAGCACCAGTATAAAAAAGAAATGCCCAATGTTTGATCTTCAGATAATTTCAATCATAAACTGTTATTTTACACGATTTTTTTCCTTGTTTAGGGAATCCAATTAGCACAAGAAGTTTGGAATTTTCAACTTTTCTTTTTCATCTAAGATGTATACATGATAGAACTCTATTTCTACACTCCTATAGCCTGTATGACAACAGTAAAATTATAAAAAAATCCAAAAAAAAAAGGGAAGTACATGAATTACATTTAAAAGAAAAAAAAGAAACTATTAACATTTTTTCCCCAACATCATTTTTTTTTTTTTTTGAGATACTTTCCCCAACATAATTAAACCACAGTTGTGATGCCATTGTATCTTAGTCTTGTTCTCTCAGGTGAGAGCCCTTCCTCTATGGCTTTTCTCTTGTTATTGCTGGATTGTTGTTGTTGTTGTTTTTGTTGCAATAATTGCTGCTGGTGCTCTTCTTCTTGTTCTTGTTCTTTCGGTGATTGAAAGGATGCTTTCTCTTCTTGCTTCCCTTGTTTTTTGTTTTGATCCTTGATTTTGGTTTTCAACATATGGGGCCTAAGTTTATTCAAATCAGATAACCTGACTGGCTTCAAGAAAAACTCTTCTGCACCTTCTTCTAAACATCTGAAAAAAAAAATTATACCAACTAATGTGTTTCACCTCAAAAATCAAATTCCCCAGTATCCTCTTCTTTGCTATTAAAGCATTTTCAAATAGTTCTATTATTTGATTTTGTCTTTTTACCTACTAATCCTTGAAGGGACATTCTCGGATGACATGATAACTACTGGTATGTTTTTTAGAGATGAAGATTCCTGCAAAATCATAGAAGAAAAAAAAAATCCTGTAAGCTTCTCAGATCCATATTTTACAAGGGAGAGTAACAGTTTTGGACAACTTTCTCCATAGACGATAAGATTACAATATAAATCAAAGAAAGTGTAATGGCAAATTATGAAATCATGTTTCCATTGAATATGTTGGAACTG
Source organism: Durio zibethinus (assembly GCF_047325235.1). Classification (NCBI taxonomy): domain Eukaryota; kingdom Viridiplantae; phylum Streptophyta; class Magnoliopsida; order Malvales; family Malvaceae; genus Durio; species Durio zibethinus. The sequence continues at coordinate 7,465,651 of NC_143175.1, forward strand.
ATTTTGCCTTTGGTGGAAAACAAGAGGCAAAATATTCCAAAAGATTTTTCATTGTTATTCTCAAGCACGCAGCAACAATAGAACCCCATATTGGAAACTCCTTCGATTACAATATAGTATAGTAATAATTTGGCAATGCAAAATCTTAAATCTAGAATTGATTTTTTAGAAAAAGAAAATCCTAAAATTTCCTGGCTCGAAAAGGAAATGATCTGAAGGGTTAAAGAATAAGGACAGGAACAAGGGAATGAAAGAGAAAAGAGACAAAGAATAGAAACAAAGCATACCTTGATTTTCTTGAGCAAATCATAGCCCGTCATGCCTGGCATACAGTAATCTGTAATGACAAGATTCACTTCAACTTCCTGTACGCACCACAAAAACAAGCAGAAAAATTTTACAAACAGAGCAAAAAAAAGGAGGGGGGGGGGGGGGAGTTATAGAAAAGAAAGCATAAAACAAGTTGGGTTATCTTAGATATTAAACAGAAATTCCCAACCTGATGATTGTTAGGAAAAGTAGAGGCTGTGTTTGGGTTGGTTGTGTCTGCTTCATATAAACCCAGAAATTCTAAAGCTTTACTGCCAGAATCGACTGTAGTAACTGCCAATGGAATCAAAATGATAAACGACAATCAGAATTTAACAAAAGCAGAACTAAAATTAAGAAAAAAAAGCAAGGAAACCCATGATTTATGAATGAAAATTTCCCCAAGTACCTTGACATGAAGAGGTTTTAAGTAGCCTCTCAATAAGCTTTCTGTCTATGAGGCTGTCATCAACTGCCAGAACATGAAACTGTGACTCTGCTGCCATGCCTATTTTTCAATTTCAAGATCCAATCCCTAAAACCAGAGATAGAATATGTTTCGAGAGAAATGAAATCGAGTTGAGATTGAGAAAGTTCTTTGTTCTTTTTTTCCTGAGGATGGGGTTGGGTAATTTTCTTTTTCAGTTGTTCTGGTTCTATGGGAGGAGGTGAAAAAGAGAAAGAATTTGTGTTGAAATAAGACCCATCAAAATCCACACCCGCAATGCAAGATCCGACCAGATTTCGTCCCAAATCTTTCAAATTTTCCAAGCTGATTGATTCTGAATTACAGAGAAAGCAATGGAGGGAAAAAAAAAACAGAATGACAATTAATAAATGAATAAAATAATGTAACAAATCTAGATGGGGATTTTAAAGAAGGTGGTCTTAATTTATAGTAAAAAACACCAAACGTCACGCAAGTTTGAGTTTTTTTTTTTAATTATTATTTTGATTATTCAATTATAAAATTTAACATTTTAACTATTAATGTTTTTATTTTTTAATATCATGAATAGGCATTTTTATTATTATAAGACATGATATTTTTTTAGTCCAATTTTATTTGTTTATATTTTAAAATTTTAATTTTTTAATTCTTAAATGTTTTATTTTTATATTTTAAAGTTTATTTTTCATATTTTTAATTTTTTATTATTAAAATTTTATTAAAAAATTAAATTTAATATTATATGAATTAAAGTGAAAACGTTTTCTTTGAATTTCATAATAAACAATAAAAAATAATATTATGAGAGTATATTTCATTAGTATTTCATTTTTTTATTTAAAAAATATTGATAATTAAATGATAAAAAATATTTATTTAAATATTAATGATTCAAATATTAAATTTTATAGTTGAATTATTAAAATAAAAAGTCATTTAAAATAGAATGACTATTCTTGTATTTTACAATTTATATATATATACTCATATATATATATAATATAAAGAGCAAGGTCAGCGATATGGGCAACCGCTGGTAAAATGAAAGCTTAAGTGAAAAATATTTAATTTTATGCTACTATCAGTATAAGAAAAGAAAATTGAAAAAAAAAAGTTTAGGATGAAAGCAAAAGCAAAGAAAGAAGAAAGAGGTGAGACTTAAGAGGAATCGGGGGGTAAGTGGGACCCAACAAAATCCTGTCAAGAGATACAGGTGATGTCAGCAAAGTATTTTTTTTCCCGAACGTGAAATCATGTGGCGCTTACCATATCTTCAGCAGGTGGGGTGAGGTGGGGTAGTGGTGGCAATTGCTAATTGCTATTGCCAAAGAAAAAAAAAAGGAGATTTGATTTCCTTTTAAGATTTGCTTCCCATGCATGCCCATTGCCCCTCATCACCATTGCTATTATTTTTAATTTATCTTCAAATTTTTATTTTAATATTTATTTAATTGATAAAAAAGCACAAGTATAAAATTTTTTAAATTTATAATTTTTAAACTTCAATTTTAATAATATTTTATTTAATTAATTTAAAAGCAATCAATTGCTGTATTCTTTCTCAAAATGCAATGGTTAACATCATCTAAACTTTTTTTTTTTTTTTGTAAACTCAACAATGGATGTCATGGCCATCCATCTTCCATCTTTCCATCTTTAATTCACCCATTTATTCATGCATCGAATCTTTAACCCAAAGCTAAAGACCAGCTCACACTTTCTATTACAAATCCAAAGGTACTTCAACTGAAATGATTGTTCATTTTCCATTTTATTGACAAAAATCTTTTGACATTGTCTTCCATGTTTAAAAGGTGAATATAACTTCACCTACAAACTCTAGGAATAAAAAAGAATACTTTAATACTTCCTTTCAATCTTATGAAAAAGCTAATCAAATTCTAATTAAAATTCCTTCATTCTATTATTCTTAGTTTTTTGGGAATTTGAAATTTGAAATATAGAATTGACATTTTATAAAGTGTTTTCTTTTTTGGAGGAAGCTTTTTTCTCCTTTTATAAAGAATTATTTTAGCTGTTTCATTTTTATATGACACTATGATGAAGAGAATTTCCCTATTTAAACCATTACAAAGAAAAGATATTAGAGAAAGAGCAAGCGATCATATTTCTTATGGTGGGAGTGATGACAATTTTCCCAATAGTAAATATAGATATTTGAGTTATTCCAAAAGAATAAACTTTCCAACAACGATATATGAGTCATGATTTGATCAAAATTTCATTATCTTCTAACAATGCGTTTTATGTCAAAACACCATTCGTGATTATGTTTTGTAAGCTTTGAGAGAATCCAATACCATTGATGCTCAGCTTCAAGACCTTTTCAGTTGTCCGGCTGGGATTGTGGATTTCTCTCCCCTTTTAACATTTTATTAAGTTAACGTTATGGATGATTTTTAAATTATAATAAAATATATAATATAATTTTTAAATTTTAAAAAATTTTAATATAATATTTAAAAAGTTATTTGTATGTTATACATCATTATTTGAAGCTAATCATTTTAAATTTGAATATCATATTAATTAATAAATTCATAATTTAATATTATATTAAAAATTTTAAAAATTTAAATATCATATTAAATATTTTACTGTAATTCAAGAATTATGTATAACATTAACCTTTTTTATAATTGTTAGATTTGGCAATTTTACTTAAAAGGTTGGCAAAATAGACCTAAACTCAAAAAAATTATTCAACTCATTTAAAGTTAAATTCAATCTAATTTGATTTGATTAAAAAAAGTAACTCAAATCCGTTTAATTCAAATTTGATTTAATTTGAATCCAAAATTATTTAAATTTAAGTAATTAAAAAAGTTAATTTAAAATTATTTGAAATTAAATTAAATTTTAAAACTCAACAATTTAAACTTAAAATAATCTAAATTCTAGATGATCAAAATAACAAAACTCGAATTTTTTTTTTTTACCTAAATGACATGACTTAAATTGACTAAATCCAAATTTAATATGACCTATCCAATTGCCTCGTTTAGTTCTAGAATCCAATTCCTTTACTTGAAATGTATTTTTTTTAGTTGATAAACAGTAAAAAAAAATCTTATTATTGAAATAAAACACCATCGGTTTAAATAAGATAATAAACATATATATTTTTTTAAATTTGATATATTGGATTTATTCCATGAGTTTTAATAATCTCTTGATTTTAATTTTGATTTTGATTTTGATTTTTAATTTGAATTTTGATTTAATTATTTTAAATTGCAAAATTTCATAATTTTATTGATGGTGTTCTTGATCTCTTAGAAGGAAGTGAGGTAGGGTTCAAGAGAAGACAGTTTAAACATACAGCTAAAGAATAAGATTAGGAGGCGTCAGAATTGCGGCTTTGGGACGCTTTTCGTCGCTCAAATAAGTGGTATGTCTGAAATAAGGGTAATGAAAGTGAAAGAAAGAAGGTGAAGTGTGTGTGAGAAGCTTTAGAGAGGAAAAAGCTTAGGTGTGAAGTTTGGAGAATCCTACATGCCTGATTTTTTCACTACTATATGTATGAGATAACGGGCGTTGGTATGATTAAGATATTTGATAATTGATGAGATGTGTATGTAGAGTTTAATAAGGATCAACGTAAATAATTATGAGTAATATTTAAATAATTATGAGTAATATTTAATGATTTTATGTAAGTATGAATTATATTTAATAATTTAAGATAAATTAAAATTTAAATGATCAATTTTGAAATGATTGTTTTAACGAGACTTTAATGAAATAGTGAACTAGTTTTTGTTTTGGTGAAAGACAAGCCATTTCCGTAGAAGCAAATGACATGGTGATCCAATATGCCTTATCAACTCAAGAATATAAATTTATTAAATAAACTTTGACCAAATTTATCATTGACCATATAATTAAGCATAACACTCTATAAATCTTACCATTGTCTACTACAATTAAAATGATAAGAGAATCAAATTTGAAGCTTCTTATTCGAAAGACATGTTATTATTAATCAAATTTATATTTTAACTTTTTTTTGTTAGCGATATCTCAAGTCACAACTATATAGGACTGGAATTTTACATTTTTCCATCTAAAAAAATTACGTAGTTTTCATATAATCCAAAAAAAAAAATTGTTATTCTTTTACATACTTTTTATTTATTTATATATATTTTTAAGAAAAATAAATAAAAAAGCGTCAATCAAACAAAATTTTAGATGAGAATTTAATAACAAATTTTACTTGTCCCTATTACATTGATTAAATAGTTGATAGTAAAATATGATGTCTAAAAGTTTTATTTCATTATTTAATATTTCCACACATTTTCTGCTAGTTGATGAAATTACCCAATCGAATTCCTGAAGTTTCAAATTCAATCTCGTTTTTGAATTCCTATTGAAACATAGGGCCAGTAAAGCAGAAAAAAAATTCAAGATTTGGTGATTGACTATCAAATTTTGATTCTGCTTTTCTTTTTTCTTTTTGATTCTGTCTTTTTATGCAAGCAAGTTTTTTCAAAATTGTCATTAAAAGTAAACTTGATAATTCGTATATTTATGTCATGTAAAACATTAAAATTCATATATTCGTAATGCGTTTTATACGAAAATTATATATTATAATTCGTGTTGATATGAAAACATAAAATATATTTTTTATAATTTTATTAAATTCATATATAATTAGTATTAAAATTTTAAGTCGTGTCACATTCATATATTAATTTTATATTATATTTATATTATATTATCGTATCATATTTTAAATTATCATATCTATAAAAAAAATTTTAAAGTGTGAGAGGTCACAAGAAAACGAGATTGACCACAATTATAATTATTTAGTTCACCAAAATAGATTAATAAAAAAAAAAATAGGTATCACTTACAAGGATTAATTCAAGTGGTAAAGAAGTAAATTTTTTCTCATCAATTGATATTTGATTTTTGTGGGATGCATTCTTATAAAAAATTTTGAATGTAACAATCTGAAGAGAAAAAAATTCACTTTTAAGATCATCAAATAAAACTTGAGAATACTTATGATCATATTAATTATAAAAACAAAAAATGCTGTATTCTATGTAAAAAATTTAATTATATGATTAGATTTTCTTGATTTGATTCATATTTATAGAATAATCTTAGGACACTTTAAGCACTTATTAAGAAAAAAAAAAAAGAAAAAGAAAAACTCAATGATAATAAAGTAAGGTGTAGATCTTAGTGGGCCAATGTGGCGTAAATCATGTAATAATTTCTTCTCCTTTTTCTTCACTTTGTTGGACATAATTGGCCTTTGCAAAGGAAAAAAGGTCAGCTTTTCTTTCTTTTTGTTAAAAATATTTGATAATGCACATTTTTTTTTCTAGGTAAAAATTATCCAAAATATACATTTCTTAAATTTATGTGGGTCAAAATAGATAAACAAAATAATGAATTAAGTTTATAAAAAAAATCTGTTCTGCCTAATTATAAGTTTAAGCTATGAAATTGGCCACAATAAAGCTGTATACTTAAACGAAGAATTAAGAATATGTGGAGTGATAGAAATGAAAGACAAAATTTTGAGAGAGATTATAAAATCAATCCATAATGTTTTTCATATAACAAAAATATAATTTACAAAAAGAAAAATGCTTTTAAGTAGTATAAAATTTCAATCTTTAGTGTTCATGTGTCAGATTGGTAGGACCTCCCATACCTATTTTCAAAAGTCAAGCTTTATCAGTTATTTTTATTTAATAATAACATATTCATTTAAATTTAAAATTTAACTTATTTTATTCATATAACCTTCTTAAGAAATGATATCTAACAAGTTAAAATTTAAATTTTAATACTCGTAATCTTATCTTTTATCTTTAAATTACTGCTTCATTTGTACCAAAATACATATTTAGCCTATGTTAATATTTTTAAATTAAAATTAAAATAAATATATTAATTATTAAAATAATATAATCAAGTGGGTCTTGTTAGAAAATCTAGAATTATTTTATCAAGAACATATTGGTGATGACCTTTCATTTGTATCTTTCATTGTAGTTTCCTTTCATATGCTTCCTTTCCAAGTTTTTGTTGAACTTAAGGTGAAACTTTCAAAAAAAAAAGAAAATTGACTACTCTTAAGATATGCTATGTTTCATTGATTTTTTAAGTTTATAATATCATTACGTATAAATCTGTAGACCTATCTTTAGATACAAATTTAAGGCATCACTACTATTTTTTTTTTTTTTGTTTAGGTGTGATTTATCACCTAATTGAATAGATTTTATTTTAAAGAGAAATCTTAAATTTGACTTAGGTATCTTTAAATAGTAGATTCAAGTTTATGAAATTATATTTAGGTTTAAAAGTATAGTTATGCATTAGAAAGATTATAGCATCCTTATAATGCTTATCCAAATGATGATAACAGTTTAATTTCAAATTATCCAAATCTTAAAATATCTTTGTAATTTTATCAAATAATTTAATTATTGAAAATTAATTTTAAAATTTCTCTAATAGTTTGATAACAATTTAAGATAATTTTCTCACCTCAAGAGTACTTATGAAAACTAGTGTCCCACTTTGAAGAGGTTTTGTTGTCGGATTCATTAATATATTTTATTCAAAAAATAATTAGTAAAATCTTTTAATAATTTAGTAAGATTTAATTTGATGCAAATTTTTCAATAGTTTAGTGAGATTTTATTGTAAAATTATTTATAAAATTTATTTTAAGACAATTCATTAAATCTTTTAATAGTTTGGTAAATTTTAATTCAAGATTTAAATCCTCTAATGGTTTGGTAGGATTAAAAATTAATTTATTTTTTCACAAAAATTAAATTATAAAATTCTCCAATGGTTTGGTAGGACTCATGAATTTATTTTAAAAACTTTTTTTTTTTATTTTGAGAAAAATAGTCAATTAAAATAAATAAAAATTATCATGTAAATAATATCATGCAATAATATAATATAACATGCAATAATAATATAATCATGCAATAATATAATATATCATGCAGATATTAATTAATCATGCAAATATAACTCACATAGATAAAATGATATATAATCATGCAATATAATCTCACAAATAAATACATTAATAATCATGCAATCAAATTAGATATAATCATACAAATAAATATATAATCATATCATGCAAATATATATTATAAAATCATGCAAAGTATACATTACAGCTAATATCAAAGTTTTTTCTTTTTCCACGTCTTAATTAACTCAATTACAATTAAAATAAATAAATAATAAATAGAAAAATAAAACAAAAAAAGAAAAGCAAAAAATAGGAAAATTAGAAAATAAAAATGATAATAAGAAGAAAAAGAAAAGTAAAACCTTACGATCAAGTTGGGTTTAATTATAGGTCAACACGTGGGTCAACTAGATCACACACGAATCTTATACTTCCCAAAACAACGTTGTATTACTTCTGTATAAAAGACAAAAATTTTAGTTTTTTCTCAGATTCCCTCAGTCCCTTCTCTCTTTAGAATTAATTTCCTTTGCCTTCTCTCTACAAATTCACAAGAAAATTCAACAAACCCATAACTCAGGCCAAAAATCCAGAATCTAACGTCATGAAATTCAACCAGCTGCCCAAAAATTTAAATTTTTTTAAAAAACTCAAAAACCTAGAAACCAGTTACTGGAAAATTCATCCGATTGTTGTTAACCTCACTTGTAAACTTAAACTTTCATCAAAAAATTCATATAAAATTCAAAAATTACCTCGAGTTCAAATCCAACCTAGAAAAACCATAATTTAATGAAAAATTCCCAGAAATTCAAGCCAACAATTTCAAAAAACAAAATTGAAAAAAAAAAGCCGCACCAACCAAGAATCAAACAACTTTCCCAAAGCTTAAAAAAAAAGAAAGAAAAACTAAAAGCAACTCTAAAATCATATCAAAAAACCAAATTCAAGAAAAAAAAAGCCCCAAAATCTAAACCCATAAAAAAATTCCAAGAAACCAACCTTAAAAACTCCAAGAATACAAACGCAGAGAATTTTTAAACATCTTTGATTGCTAATTTTTCCTCCTATATGAATTCTAAGTGTTCTTTTTATTCTTGCTGTGGGTTTATATAGGGATTTAATCCTTTTCAATTTAGAAAAAATTCAACCAAATGATTTTATTGATTTCTGGGATTTGATTTGTGGTGATTTGATTTCTTTCCTTTTTCATATAGATTCAATTGAATAATCTATCCTTGAACTTTTTTTTTTTATTTTTTATAAAATCCTAGATTTGATCTTTGGGATTAATGCCAAGATATCCCATGATTTTTCTAGAAAACACGTCTTTTTCTTATCTTTTTATTTTATTTTCCTTTTTTTATTTTTTTGACTTTTTTTTATTTGTGACTAAAAACAAAATCAATAAAATCAAATTAAAATTAAAATAAAAAAGTTTTAGGCTTTTATCCCATTAGGCCCAAAGCTTCTAATTGGGCCCAATTTAGAATTGAAGGCCCATTTCAATTTATGAGAAATTACAAGTCAAAATGGGGTGTCTATGTATAACCCATCCTATTGACTATGGAATATTACCTTAAGCTAATTAAATAGCTTAATATGATTTTTCTTTTGATTAAGTCATTACTTAATCAAAATATTTTCATATTTTGAAAATATTTTTAATAGGGCTCAAGCCTGAAAATGAGTAACTTAGCCCTTGAACACTTATAACTATGATATAAAAGTTCTAATTTTGTATTTTTAAGAAAAAAAAAAGAATTTGAAAGCTCAAAATTCTATATCTATAACTATAATGGATAATAGTCTCCAAATTAGGTACTAATCATCAAGACTCTTAATTTGATGACATTTGTTATTTTTTCATTGGTTCAATAAAATTTTTTATTAGGGTTAAATATAAAAACAATTGCTAAACTATACACTTTTTATCATTTTGATATATAAAGAAATAAATTTATCAATTTGGTACTTCAACTGTCATTCCGTTATTTATTTTAGTACAAGAGATTAACGCTATTAGTTAACTTACTGACGTGACATGAATATATAATATGATGTTGACACCTGTCAAAAAGTCAAGTTAATGTTACATCATAAATATCACATTAGTATTAAACGAAAAATTCAAAAAAATTCTAAGAAATTCTAAAAAATTATAAGATTTTCAAAAAATTATTAAAAAAGTAATAAATTTTTAAAATTCAAAACAATTCAAAAAAAGTTCTTAAATTTTTTTTAAAAATTCTAAAAAAATTAAGGAAACTTAAAAATTTTAAAAATATTCAAAATTAAAAAAATCAATAAATTAAAAAAAAATCAAAATTTTCAAAAAATGAAGATTTTACTAAAATTTTCTTAAAAATAAAAAATTCACAAAATTAAAAATATAAAATTTTTTGAAAAAATGTAAAAAATTATATATTTTTTTAAAAAATAAAAAACCTTTTATTTCTTAATGTTACAATTTTAACATTTATATATTTTATGAAGTTTTCAAAAATTTTTGGATTTTTATTAGATTTTTATGTTTTTTATTTTTTAAAAAGGTTTTTAGAATGTTTTAATTTTGGAAATTGTTTTATTTTTAAAAAAATTTAAAAAGCTTTTAGAATTTTTATAAAAAATTTCTTGTTTTTTAAAAATTTTTTATATATTTTTAAAATTTCAAAAAATTTGATATTTTTTTAATTTTCAGTTTTTTAAGTGTTTTTTATTTTTTAAAATTTTAAGAAAAATTAATTTTATTAAAATTTTCATTTAAAATTTTTTGGGTATATTTTATTATTTTTTAAAAAATTTTTGAATATTTAAAATTATTATAATTTTTAAAAATATTTCATATTTTTTTTATTTTTTATAAAATTTAAAATATTTAAAATATTTTTTATAATTTTATAAATATTTTTAGAAATTTTTAAAATTTAATTTTTTTATAAAATTTAGAATTTTTGAGAAAATTTTTTGAGTTTTTAAATTTTTTTTGTGTTTTAGGATTTACAAAAAAATTTTAGAATCTTTTAAAAAAATTTTAAAATTTTTTAAAAAATTTTTAGAATTTTTTTAAAATTTTTAAGAATTCTTTGAATTTCTTAAAATTTTGTTGAAAAATTTCTTTTTATATTGACGCGGCATTGATTATATGGTGCTAAATAGTCTTTTTTGATATGTTAGCATTTTATTGGATGTTAATATCATGTAAGCATTTCTTACTAGAGCGTTAGTCGAAGGTAACAATGTGATAACGAAATGAAAGTTGAGATACCAATTTGACAGAAAATGTATAATTAAAGAGACATTTTTTTGTTTAACCCTTTTTTAATTTAATAATAGAGGCAACATAGAATTGAAAGAAAATGAAGTTAGAAGCTTATGTACAAAGAAGCTTTTGGACCAAAACAAAAGTAACCTTTTTGAAGTACAAAAAAGCAACTATCAGTATTTCTATAAAGATTTCTAGAACTCGTTATTATTAATTATTATACTTCATTAATATAATCTTTTATATTCTTTTTAATTTTTAAAAAATTTTTATGTTATGTAATAATGAATCCTATTATAATTATATATAGTAGTAATTTATGTATATATGTACATATATCCTAAAATTTTTATTGTTTTAGCATTTAATCTTTAAGTGACTTTATGAATTAGTTGGTGTCTTTTAAATTCTCAATACTTAATCGATATCCTACTATTATTTTTGGGTTTAGAAGAAATGAAATGAAATTTAATCAATTAAGTTGCTTAATTAAATGACACATCTTTCATTATGTGACTTTGATTGATTTGAAATAATCGTAAGGAATAAATTGTATGATTTTTAATTAATTAGATTCATATATTCTATTTACTAATGTTTTATCTTTTATTTTAAATTATATGAATTTAATTATTCACGAATCTAACTATTCATGAACTTTAACATTCATGAATTCATTGTATCTATGAGCACAATAAATTGTGGATGAATATATTTCATGTTTAGAATTATTTAAATTTAATATTTTGAGTCTAGATTTATATTTACAATTCATTAATATAAATAATCATTAATCAAACCCAGAATGCATGAATCTAATTATTTATGAATTTAGCCATTTATGAAATTATGGTATTGATAAACCCAATTAATTGTAGTTGATTTTAATTACTGATTATTGTAACTTAAGTTTAACGTATATATTAAATAGTATAAATATCCATAAATCGAATTAATATTGTTATATTTTAATTTCATTTTTTTTTTCATGTTTTAATATGTTATAAAAGTATAATTCTTGGTTTGTATGATTAGAAATAAAATTTTAATAGTTAATTTCTGAATTAATGGAGTTCCAATCAAATGAATTGATTGAGTTGTTCACATTGAATATTATTTTATAAATATCTTTTATTTGTTCATATTGAATAAAATTATAACCTGAAGGATGTCGGGTAAATATTTCTAGTAATTTATTAAAGTTGTCTCTTTTTTCAAATCTAAGGCTAGGTCAGCTTTGACATTTAACTTCATTTGAGGGTTAAAGATGTCATTTGTGCCGAGCTTTGATTTCAGAGTAATCTTGGAAAGACAGAAGAGAAGAGCGGTTAGAGGAAAAAGCAGGGAGTGTTCCCTGCGTTTGCACTCTGATGCATAAGTTAGAATGGGTGAGGTCAAAAGGAAAAGTAATAAAAAGAAATATGAGTAATCGAACCTGTTTTAATGGTGTTTAAACCTTCATATTTATAGATAAGTAATAGGGGACCATTAACGGACAACAAGGATAGTGCTGAGCTGATGTGACATTAGATGTGTTAGACCGACCTGACATGTCAACTTGACATAAATGATAGAATTACTCCTGATTGTCTATTGACGGCTTCTAACATGAAAAAAGACTATTATACCATTTTGACCACCAAATGCTTCTAACACTCTGTCTCTCCACCAAGCAGTTTGAGTATTAGACTACTGGATGTATGATTAATGCATCCAGCATAAGGCAAATAGGCAAAAGAGAATGACATCAAATTCGATTCTTTAAAGTCGACATCATAAAAGGGGTTTGGTATTAAGGGACAACTAGCCTTAAGCCATGTTCCAACCTTATGATTGCTTGATCTTGTGTATATGTCTTGAGTTGAGTGTATAGTTAGCTTAAAAGTTACCGAGGTGATAATTGTTCGGAATGATCTAAGGTTAGTGTTGGAGTTTGTTTGATCAACATGAGAGTTGTGTTTTATTTTAGGAGTTTGGATTCAATTTCTACTTTGAACTTTGATGACGAATTAAGCGTCTAGTCTTACTTAGGATTCATCTGGTTTGATCAGTTTGACGATATTAAATGAAGAAAAAAATAGTTTTAGCAATAAAATTTAAAGAGGGAAGACAAAAAAATGTTTTTCCCTCTTTGCTTTGACACGTGGCATGGTCCGTGTTGTTCATTTGATTTGAGATACAGCTATATAAAAGACTATTGGGACTTTTATTTTCCACATTTTTACTTTTTTTGCTCTCACTCCGATTTGAATTTTTTGATCTCAAAAGGTTTTTGGTCTTAAAGTTTTTTTTTTTTTTTTTTTTTGGTACATATTTTTCACCATGTTTTTTAGTATAAGTTTTAAGAGAGGTCGGGAGTTTCAAGGTAGAACCTAAGGGAGCTAAACTCGAGCAGGACGATAATGATCTGATTTCACCATTCATCGAAGATCGTAATTGTGAAAAGATGGCTTTCTAGTTCAACCCGATGTCGAAGGAAGATCAATGACAAAACAAAAAAAAATACTCAAACAAGAAGAGAACGAGTCTTAAGTATAGAAAAACTATATGCTTAGATAGATTTTGACTTACAAAATCTACTACCTTTCCTTATTTTTCAAGTTGATTTATCTTTTATGATTGACCTTCCTTTATTTTTGGCTGTTCTCCCTTTTGGGGTCAATCTCATCAATTTTTTTTCTACTTTTAATCATTTTTCTTTTTCTCAGATCAAGGCCAAATTGACGGCTTGATCTATGATGGTCATGTATAAGTATAAGATCTTGTCAGGTCTTGGCTTAGACAGAATATGTGGAAAGGATAAGAACTCTTTGAGTTCTTCAAAAGCCTTTTGACATTGAGAAGTCCACCTAAAGTCAGAAACATTTATGAAAATTTTGAAGAATGACAAACATCATTTTGTTGACTAGACATGAAGTAATTTAGGATGGCTATTCTGTCAATTAACCTTTGTACTTCTTTTATCGAAGTCATTACCTTTATATTTAAGATTGTCTGAATCTTTTTTGAGTTTACCTTTTTCCCTTTTGGTTGATCATGTAACTGAGGAACTTACTTGACATGACCCTAAAGGCACATTTGCTTAGGTTAAGCCTCATTTTATATTTTTTCAAGGTGTTAAAGGTCTTTCTAAGTTTTTTTAGGTACTCAGTCAAGCTTTTACTTTTGATTATCATATTGTCCACATATACTTGCATGTTGCGATTGGTTTGGTTCTTAAACACCTTATTTACTAGCTTTTAGTAGGTCACCCATACATTCTTTAATTCGAAAAGTATTACCTTGTAACAGTAAAGGCTTTTTTCAGTAATAAAAGTAATCTTTTCCTTATCATCTTTTAGCATTTTAATTTGATTGTAACTAGAATAGGCATATATAAAGCTAATGAAGCTATACTCGGTACTATCATCTATCAGCCAATCTATACTAGGGAGAGAAAAGTTGTATTTTGAGCATGCTTTATTTAGGTCAGTAAAGTCAACACACATATTTTACTTTTCACTATGTTTTTTGACTATGACTACATTGGCTATCCATTCAAGGTAGTAGACCTCTATAATAAAGCTTGCTTGTAGTAATTTATTAATCTTTTTCTCGATGACCCTTTATGTTTTAGGACAAAGGTTATTTTTTTTTTATTGAACTGGTTTTACCTCATGACTAATATGCAGCTTATGGATCATCATTTCAATATCAATCCCGAGTATATTAGATGGTGTCTAGACAAATCACAAGGTATTATCATTCAGAAGTTAAATTAATTGATTCGTATGCTAAAGTTTGGCTTTGATCTGTATATCTTTTTTAGGGACACTGTCTCAGAATGACATTGCTACCAAATCCTTGTTCGACTCAGGTTAACTTTTGTTTGAGTTTGATCTTGGTCAATTATTTCTTTTTGTTCAGTTAGATCGAGATAATTTCCTATGAAAACAGATCTTGGAGTGATGATTAGTATATTGTTAATGATTTGTTGAATATATATGTCATGAAATTAGTATGTATTTTTCATTTCATACTATAATTTGACTGGCATATTAGCTCAATCCAAATGACATGTAGTTGTTTATGCAGGCTTAAAAGTTGGGGTCGTCTTTAGAGTTTCCTCAAAAAATTTTAAAAATAAAAAAATTTTTTTTTACTAGAGCTTAAGAGCTTAGAGTGGCTTAAAAGTGCATTTCTGTCAAGTCAGTCTTACGTTCTATGTTATTGCTTTAGCTTCTTACTTCTTATCGGCCTCTGTTATTTACTTTTCCTCAGTGTTTTTATTTGCGATTGAATTTTTAGTCTGCTTTTCAGTTTTCTCTTTCATTGTTGTGACATAACGCTATCATACTATGGACTAGTCTTTTCTAACATCTCCAACCTTATTGGGTGTTGAAAATTTCACTTTTAGATGGGAAGCTGAGCTTATAAGCCATATAACAAATTGGCTAGGTCGACTTAATATCATGTTGTAGGCTAATAGGACATCAATAACCATAAATTCTATGATTGAGGTGATAGTTTTCAGTTTTATCTCCAAAGAGATCGATAGCTTAATTGTTTCCTTCATCGATACTTATTCATTCTCAAATCCTATTAGTGCTGTGGTGATCGATTATAATAGATCTTCACTAATTTTTATTTTTTTCATTGTATATGATGTTAGTCAAGCTTCTATTGTCAAACAAGATTTTCTTGACTACATAGTTCTACACTACAGTTGTGATCATAATAGCATTGTCATACTAATGCTGAATTTCTTCCAGATTGAATAAGATCGGCTTATCTCTTCAATCTTCCTATTTTTGAATTAGCTTATCTCTTTGAACTTCTATTCTTCTATTTTTTGGCTTTCTTTCTCTACCTCGAGTAGGCTCTCTTTGTCTTTGTTTATAGTTCATTTTGGGTTGGCCTTATCTTCATTACTCTACAAACTTTCTCAACTGACCTCTCATTATCAAGGATTCGATCTCATTTTTTAGGTCAACACAATCTTCAGTATTATGGCCTATGTCTTTGTGAAAGACATATCTTTTGGTCGAATCTCTCTTTGTGTTCTGTCTCAGTGGTTTCGGTCATTTGAGGTTGAGATTTTTTTCAATTTGCACTAGAATATTCTATCATAAGGTATTCAGTGTAGTGTAGTTCCTTTCTTCATTGGGGCTTCTAGCCTTATGTCTTCTTTTTTGAGAGAGGATCGTAGAAATTTTTATCTTTCTTATGATTGAAAAGAGGGGATGAGCCTTTTGTACCTCAGTTGCTTTTCATTATAGCTTCGACATTTACATATTTCTCAGTTATCAGCAGGACATCGACTAGAGTTTTTGGTAATTCCAGTGAGAAGGTTAACTTTGGATGATACTTTTTGTCGTTGAGTCCACTAATTAGGGTGATTACAGTAGCCATTTGTTTTAGGTTTTTAACCTGCAGAGCTTTCGTGTTAAAACGTGTGACATAGCTCTTTAAAGATTCATTGCAACCTTGATGGATCAACATCAAACTTAGAGTTATCTTTTTCACTCTTCGACTGCTCATTAATCTAGATAGAAAAGAGTGGTTGAGCTCTTTAAAAATTGTAATTGACCTTAGTTCCAGCTATTGTCCCAAGATCGAGCTTGTCTTTTAGGGTGGTAGCCTGGCCTTTGCATATTAGGGATTCATCTGCACAATGCATCATTATGTTAGTCTTATAAAGTTTCAAATGATCGAAAGGGTCGAAAGTACCATCGTAAATCTCCAAGGTTGACATTTTAAACCTTTTGAAAGATATGGCTTTATTGATTTCTTCGGTGAAAGGCAAGGTCTCTAAGAACTTAAACTGATCCTCAAATGCCACTACTTTTGTTTTTAGCTCTTTCTTCATGGCCTGCATATGAGTTTCTAAGTCTTTATTTGGTTGGGGTTCAAGATTTGTTTGTTTAGATTTTTGGATTATAGCATGTGTTGAATTGTGATTGGGGTAATGACGAATTGGAATGTTATGCTTCTCTTCTCTAGAGGTCGAAGAGGCTTCCAACTCTTAATAGATTGGTTGTCTTACTGTAGCTCCTCATCCAGGGGTGATCAAGTCATGCACTTTTGAAACTTATGGCAGGATTATGGTTTGCATCATTTGTTTAAGGGCTTGTATTTGATCGGTTAAGGCTTAAAATTGTTGCATGGTAGACTTATCTGTGGTGGGTGAGGTGATTCTGAGTGTTGGTTATTATGTGTTTCTATTCTAACTAGAATGGCTATCTCTCCTTCCTCTAAGGTTTTTTTCCTTAATGGCATTGTTTTATGCCCCTACTTGGCACGCCAAATGTTTTTGCCAAGCTCTAATCTTAGGGTGATCCTGGAAAGATAGAAAAGAAGGGCAACTAGAGGCAAAAGCAAAGAGTGTTCCCTTTGTTTACACTCCAACGTGCAAGTTAAAATGGGTAAGGTCAGAAAGAGAGTAATAAAGAGAAATAATAGGAGTAGTTTGAACCTACCTTAATGATGTTTGCACCTTTATATTTATAGATAAGTAATGAGCAACCATTAGGGGACAACAAAGACAATGCTGAGTTGATGTAGCATTGCACGTGTCAGACCGATCTGATATATTAGGTCGGCACAAATAATAGAATTATCCTTGATTATCTGCTGAAGGCTTCTAACATAAAAAAAAATGACTATACCCTTTTAATCACAAAATGCCCCTAACAGGTGTCTTTATATAAAAATTAAAAATAAAGCTACTAATGTCAATTATTTCCAATTAAAAAGAGAAATAGGGTTAGAGTTTTCGATTGCAGAAGAAAAATAGCGTAGTTGCTTTGATTGAATCTGGTTTCTACTTTAGAATTGCATAGGTTCATCCATTTTGATTAGGTAATTTTTCTCTCTTTCTTTTTATATGTATTTTGTGGAGAAATCTTATTGTCTATGTTGAGGTCAGTTTTAGGGAAATTATAAATGTAAGAATTGTTTACAAGAAAATGGGTTTCTAATTTCTCTTTTGTGTTTTTTCGAGAAAAATTGATGCGAATTGTTATTTGTTTCTTTGGAATTTGGTGGATACTGAGAAAAGAATAAATTTTGATTTTTTTTCTTTATCGATGGGTTTGGATATGGCAGAATGAATTAAACTAGGCCTTTGATATTTTATTTTTAATTTTTTTTTTATATTTGTGTTTGGACTATAGCCTTTCATGTCAATATTTCATATTTTTCTTCTAAGCAATTAAACGAGTGTAGTTTTCATATTTGAAAATTGTTTTTGAATGGATGGTGTTTGGTTTTTACACATAATTTTTCAATTTTGTGCTTATCAGCATTGACATGGATAAGTTCCTTCTGGATTTTATAAGAGTTATCTTTTTTAAGATTTTCTTTTGGTGATTTTAAATTATCTATATATTCTAATGGGAAATTTGTTAACTTATCCGATCTTGAATATGGTTTTACAGCTTAGATGACTTGGAAACAGAAAACAGAATAGCTGCTATTCTTTTAAAAAGCAGCTGAACTGAAATGACAACCAAGCAGGAAAGGTGTTCATGTTTATCTTCAGAAGTCAAAAGTAAGGGTCGGCCAGATTCACGGTTCTTTACTGTATCTGTGCCTGTTGTATAACAAGGTTGGTTATTCTGTTGCATATAAAACTCGCATTTTCTTCGGTTTGATTCTAGATTTATAAGTGACTTGCATTTGATGGTGGGCCCTCGTCTTATTTGCTCGCTAACAAGTTCTAGAACAACGTTAGATTGGTAAGAACATTAGAAAAAACAATCGACAAACAGCTTAATGGAATTTGACCAAAAAAGTGGTGATTAAGGCAATATTTTATTAACGCAAAAGTGAATCTAACTTTGATGGTACATTTCGAGCATGTGTTTGTCTATTGAGAAGTGAATCTAGCATTATCATTATTGGAGAAGAGGCACTTCATTCCGCTATTCTTAGCTCTCCAACATCTTCCTTTGTTTGCTGCAAATGAGTTTGAACAAGGTTTACATTTCTATTGTTTTAGGATTTGAGAAACCAATAAAATAATTTTTTTATTAAATGAGAATTTTGATAAAAATGTAGAACTTGGTGGGATTAGAATTTGCCATAGCTCATCCACATATAAAGCTAAAGTTTTGAAATTAGTGAGGAGACAATAAGAGAGCAATTTTTCAAAGCCAACCTTTAACTTGAGAATTGAGATTGAAGTTGACGGTTATGGTGATACATATAAAATAGAGTTATCTTCTCAAACAAAAAATCTTTATCTTATCGAATTCCCTTTTACTATAATCAAATTAATTTTGTGGGGTCTATGTTTCATTCTTTTTTGTTTAGTTGATAATTGGTTGATTTTTCTATGCTCTTAGTCTGTTCGCTTTTCGTTTCCTTGTGCTCATAGTTGGTTGATTTATTTCATAATCAGCTATTGGGGAACCTTTTGATAGAGATTCAAAGCAAGTTGTTCGATATAGTATAATTGATTTACAAAAAAAGCATGTTGTGGGAGTAATTCATCAAAAAAGTGCAATTCCCAAGCCTTTAAAACAAGTCGCATTGACTTTTTTCAAGCTAATTGCTTTAAAATCAAAGTTTATGTCATCTAGGGTAATCTCGTTTACATTGGATGGATCCATTTTGAAAGGTTCTTAATGTATTTGCACTTTAACTTTAACTCTTTATTAAAATACTATCTATGTGCACTTTAATTCCAATTATTGTGTTAAATATTGTTATCTTTTCTATTTTTATTATTTAAGCATGCCTGCAGCGACACTGCGGATCGTTATCTATTGTTAAAATGAAATCCTAAAATAGTAAAAGTATCAATCAAAGAAGGACTAAAATGTCTTCCAAATTCATCTACATTAGTTTTTGTGTATTACTTTCTAATATAACTCATTACAATCGTCAATATTTGTAAAATTCATCCATAAATCTTGGAACTCTTACCTCGACTGGTGATTAAAGGTACACTAAAAAATAATGGATCCATTTTATTCTTCCTTTGGAAGATTATACATAAAATTTATAATTTTTTATGTAGACCAATTCTATTATAATTAATGTTGTATTTTAATGATTTTTTAAAATTTTTTTATTTATGGGAAGAAATTGAATACACAAAAATTATAAACTAGGGATGTCAATGAATATGGTAGAGCATTCCTCGTCCCCATACCCAGATTTTTATATTATACTTATTTCTATACTTATACCTAATGAATGTTTTAATATATCATTATTTTCATCTCTGTAAGAGTAATTCTCAAATCCGTAGTTTTAAAAGACAAAAATAAAAACAAAAATTTGTTTTTATTTTTTATTTTATATATTTAAGTAATTATTTTATAAATATATATTAATATATATTTTTCAATAAAAATATATTAATTCTAATTAATTTAAAATAATAATTTATACTATTTGATAAAAAAATCTATTTACTAAATATATAAAAATATTTATAGGGTACGGGTATGAGGTATGTATTATATTAACCTTCTCTATTCTCATATCTAATAAAAATTTAAAATCATATACATCCTTATCTCCATATCCACAATATAACACTTATCTCTATTCAGATAAAAAGTCAAGTTTTTCAGTAGATATGAGTAAGATTGACATATTTATTATAAATTAATCACTAAATTAAATATCATATATCGATTTTAAACTAATTATAAAATTAGTTTTTCCTTTGTCATTAATTTCAAAAAAAATTAAAAAGATAATAACAAAAAATAAGTGATAAAACCATTAACCAAAGAGAACCTTGACTTCTCCCATAAATAAAAACCATGAAAAGGGTCTTTCATTTGGACGTGATATTTTCTTTTAACAAAACATTGCTCAATTTTTCGGAAAAGGTTTCACTTCATTATGTAAAAATCAACAAAAGTTTTCACTACTTTATTTAATGGTAATAAATGTATTTTCAATTAAATTTATGATTAATATTTGTTTAAATTATTTTTATTTTTTTAATTATTTAATTTATTTTTATATTCAATTTAAAATTATTAAATTTCAATTATAAATTTAATTAGGGAGTATATTATTCTCCTTAAGATAAAATAGTGAAAATTTTTATTGATTTTTAAGTATTGGAAATGATCTTTTCTCCAATTTTTTTGAACTAATTAAGGGATCATTTGGTAACCATTTTATGTTTGTTTTTATTTTCATTTTTTTTAAAATTGGAAACAAAAGTGTGTTTGTTAATTGCTTTTGTTTTTAAAATAAAAAAAAAAAGTTTTAGGAATTATTGAAATCCGAATAGAGCTAGACCAAACTAATAAACTCGATTCGGATGGGTTTCAAAGAAAGTTTGATTCATATTTGAATCTATTTGTAAAAATTTATTATATTATACATTAATTAAAATAATTGAATCAAAATTGAACTGAACTATTATTATTTTTAATTTCTGCAACAAAAACATTATATTCAAACATATTTTGAAGTTTAATAAATTAAAAATAAAATAAAAATAAAACAAAATAAAAATTTCAAAAACATAAAACATAAAATAGGCAACAACGCCAAATGAGGCTTAAAAATGGGTTTACAATCCCCAAATCATGCTTCGATCTAAACGTAATGCTAACCATTTATTTGTTTGGTTCTAAAAGTACTTTTAGACCTATATTTGGAGCCAAAGACAGAAGCACATTATAAAGCACTTCTGAATATTAATGTTTAGTTTAGCGTCGTTGTTGAAAATAATTTTTGCTTTTAAAAGTTATTTTAATCCAATTTCAATACAAAATAATAAAAAAAAATGTGAATTTTTAATATAAAAACATAGTTTTCAGTTCCAAACCAAATTGCTCATCAAGAAATGCTTGTGGTGAAAAAAGTATATTTGGGATAGAAAATCATTATATTATTTTTATATTTTATTATTTTATACATTTTTAAAAAATATTTCAATTACTCAACATTTTTTTACAGTAATATTAAATATTTAAAATTTTTAATCAGACTTTTTTTAACAAACTTTTAATCGATTTTTTTCTAATTCAAGTTTTTTTAATTGCCACAGCAATACTAAACTAGACCACAATGATTAAGCTATCAGCTCATTTTGTGCACTTTAATTTTTCAATTATTTTGTCTTTAAAATGAAAACATAGTGAATTTTTACAACTATTTAATTTCTAGCTTAAAATAATTTTAGTTTTCAGAAATTTTAAAGTTTGTATTATTTTGAAGATTTTTAGAATTAAATTTCACAATAAATTCCTTTTAATATATTTTAATAATTATTATTTAAATATAAAAAATAATCCCATTTTCTTTTCGTTTTACAATATCATGTTACTTTTGGAAAATTTGAATCTCAAGAAAAATATTTCATAACAATATCAAACACTAAAAAAACTCATCAATTACACTCTTTGTCAATAAATTTTCACAATATTCTTTAAACATGCTTTTTACAATGGTAATGACAAAACTAGACACTAATTAAGACTTGATGACCTTCAGCTTATCTTCACTAACTTCGTTCTATTCCAAATTATCGATTGTCTTTTCTAGATACAATAGATATAAAAATATGTGTATATATATAAAAGCTCTTCCGTGCATCAAAATAAATTGTCAACTATTATAAAAAATTGAATTTTTAGTGATATTTTTTACCATATAACGGCATTTCTAAACCTTACTAAAAGGTGAGCTGCGTTTTACCAACGTGGCTGGCTATTAAGGAGACGCAAGGGAAAGATCCGAATGCTTAAAGGATAATATTAATAGATTTAACAATTAAATTTTAGTATATATAATTTTTTTTAGCTACAAATCTTTTACGTATTAAAAAAAAAAATTACCTTGTACGAAGAAGCAAGAGATTGAGAGTTTGAGGATGTAGGGATAGGGTAGCAAAGCAACATCCAACATGTAACAGAACATCTGAAAATGGGGTACCATTGTCTTTTTATTTATCAAATAAAACTATAAAAGATTCCCCGACACACGATTTCCTATAATCTATTAGTTGTTGTCCCTTGGTTGGATTCGGATTTCTCTTTTAAATTATATATTTATTAATTTCAAATATTAAAAAAAAATATTTAATTTAACAGTTAATGTATGATTTTTTTTTCATTTAAAAAGTAAGGTTCGAATTCTATCTTCTCCGATTTTATTATGATATGTAATCTTTAAAGTTCTAAAATTTGATATTACTCTTTATCATCGGTTGCAAATTTTTTAATTTTGCGTTATTGAAAAATTGAAGAATGAATGAGCAAATCAATGAAATGGTATCTTTATCTTCATGCTCCTATGGCAAAGCAACAATGAGATTTTAAAAGCAGTGCATGCGTGTCTACCCCATGGGAACATTGCATGTTTTCCCTTTGAAATTTCAACGTCACTCAACCCTATCATTGTTTTCATTTTTAAACACACCCACATCTGCTATCCTATGAACCATTATATCTTTTTTGTTATCTTCTCCTATTTCATACATCTTTCATATAAATATATATAATTACATGAAATATAATATTGTTAATCTCACCCTTTGATAAGTGTATGAATTCTCTTTGCTTTTAATTAAAATGCAAATCAATCAACTTTTTTATTTTTATTTTTAAAGAAAATCAATCAACTTTTGATTAGAGAATTCTAAGTATTAAAATTTCATAAAATCCCTCCGTCCTATATGTAAATAATTACTGTTTGATTTTTTTTTTGTAGTCAAATTTTTTCAAGTCTGATCTTGAATATTTTATTAAGTTAAAAGTTTATAAAAATATATTTCAAAACCTCTTCATTTTAGCTTTTTGGAAAATATTATTTCATATTTAATTAGCAACATATTTAGAATAAAATAAAATCAAAGTTGAAAATTTTGATCATCAAAAGTCAAACTAACACAATATTTATAGGACGTAAAGAGTAATTAATAAAGAGAAATTCTATTTGCTCATACCACAAGAATGATAAATTTTAGATGAAAACAAGCCTAACGGATTTTTAGTTATTCTAATAAGTACAAAGGGTTTCTTTAGAGACTTAATTATGTGATCATAAAAATAGTGACATTAATAAATTAATCTAAAAAAACAAATAAAATGGTTGAATATTTTTCTCTTTATTTAAACTTTCGGATAATTGTTACCTAACTTTTAACAAGTTAGAATAGGTGAAATCTTGGATTCCAATCCCAAACCCCTTTGATCATTAATTCTTTCATGGAGTGTCTTACCTATTTGTTTTTAGGTGCAATGCTATGCATTTTTAATCTTTTTTTTCCTTGCACGTATCTTTCTACACTTGTATTTATAATTAAGGTTGGCAATTCAATTCATATTCATCGGTTTCGATTCAATTCAATTTTATAAGGTTGTTTATTTTTTTTAATCAGGTTTTGAGTTGAGTATTTTTGAAACAAAAAAATCAAAGTCGAGTTTAGGGTTGGCAGCCCAACCTGAGCTTGGCGGGTTTTGACATGACTCGACCCGATCTCATAGGGTCAGTTTTTTTTTTTTAAAAATTGAGTTTCAGGTCGGGTCAGGTTATTAAGAAAAAATCAAAGTTGCGTCAAGTTCAGGTTTTAGGCAAATCCGATCCGATATTATATTAAAAATTATTTTTTAATTTTTTATTTATATATAATTATATATTTATATTTAAAAATAATATTTTATATTTTAAAAAATAATATTTTATTAATTTCGGGTTGGGTTGAGTTGGGTACGATTTATACAATATCAGGTCAGGTTGGGTTTGGGTATAAAAAAATAAAAAGAATTTTCAAGTTAGTTGGGTTCGAGTTTTATGATTATGAAGTCGGGTCAAGTTCGGAGCAAGCAAAAACCTATCCTGACCCGACTCATTGCCAACCTTAATCGAGTTTTATGCAAATTCGTTTCGACCTGATCCTTTATATATATATATATATTATTTTTTATTATTTATTTAATTTTATATTTATATATTTTAATTTTAGATTTATATTTAAAAAAATAATATTTTATATTAAAAAATATTTTATTAATTTCAGATCGGATTAAGTTAGTTGCGGGTTTAAATATATATGAGTTGAATCGGATTCAAGTATTAAAAAACTATTATTTTAATATCAAATTGGATCAGATTCGAATATTAAGTTTATAAAATCGGATCAAGTTTAAGATAGTAAAAATTTACTCCGACTTGACCATTTGCCATCCCTACCTATTACTTTATATGCAAAACCATTAACTAATCATTTATATGGCTTGCAGCCTTATAGGCCTCTTTTCTTAATGGCAATCTAATTTAATATTCAATTAAAAGGAAAGGTAATAACTTAATTGGAAGTGTTTATCTTTTCTTTTCTTTTGTACATATAAAGGGTAACTTTTGTCTTATTCCAAACACTTTTTCATTTTCAAGATTCGAACTTAACTATCAAATTTTAATGAGAGGCATCTTTTTAAAGATAAGAAACAAAAAGTTATATTTGATACATAGAATAATGAATAGGATAAGATGATAATCATTTTATATTATGCTTAATTTGTATCTAAAGAAAAGAGATAGGATTATAAGATGGATTAATCATCTTCTGGAATAAAATGATTTAATTCTCATAAAGTGGAGAGAATTATAAATCTATGAGATTGAACTTATATATCTTATTATACTTTTAAAAATTACATCAATAATTTAAATTATATATATAAACTTTGAGAAAAGATAATTTAGATAAATAAATAAATTATTCTATCATAATATTTGAACACGTCGAACATAAGATAAGATGATATTATTTAATTTAATTATATTCATAATATCATTTTATCCTATCCTATTATACTATTGTGTACCAAACACAAGGTTTTAAAATTTTGTCATTAGTCATTGTTAGCTTTTTAGGCGAGCTAGGTGATCCAAGAGGAGGGTGAATTAGATTTCTCCAAATTATTTTTTAAAACTAGATTTCAATATAATTGAATGAAAATTAAAACCAATATAAAAATATGATATAGATAACAACAAATTGATGAACTATAAGCAAATATAAACTATAATCCAAATAAAGAGATAAGGATTGAGAAATCGAATACAAGAATTTATAAAGGTTTGGTAATTTTTCACAATGCACCTATGTTCTTTCTCTTGGTTGTCCACACCATGGCTTTAATCCACTAATCTTGAATTGAGAATACAACCTTATCTTTTTTTTCTTAAGGCTTAAGATAGAAATTTTTACATTTACACAATCAAAAGGATACCTCACCTATTGTTTACAAGATAACCCAAAAGATTTTTACAAACTAAAATATCTCTCAAAGTTGAGTGTTGGCCTAATGAAGTACAAAGAAAGTGGTGAATGAAACACAACAATATTTTAGATACAAGAAATACAAATGATATTGAATTTAAGCTTTAAAACTCTTGTTTTTTTTAGAGAATGAAAATATGACTTGTTTGATTTTGCTCTCTTGATTCATCAATTATCTTGGTGTGTTGGAATGCCCAATTTATAGAGGAATTGAAAAACTAGCCATTGGGGATGGTTTGGACTTGAAAAAAAATGTTGAAACTTCAAGAACTAGTCGTTGAAGCTTTTCTAGGCATAAGGGATTGATTTTGTACCTTACCCAATCGATCCTTTCTTGCAAGGGATCGATCCCTTTTGGTGTTTTTTAAATCTATTTTGTTTCTATAAAAAAAATCAGTCGATCTATTACAAGAGGAGATCGATTAGTTTAGCTAAGGGATCGATCTTGTAACCCAGGGGATCAATCTGGTCAAGCTAGGCGATTGTCTTCTATTTTGCACTCTAGTCACTAATTTGATCATATCTTGAGTTATATAATTCCACATTAAAAACCGTTCAAAGATTTAGAAACTAGACTGAAAGATATTTCTATCTATATAAAATTCATCACCTAATTCATTGTATACAAATTATAGTGAATTTTTAAATCTACCCTTTATGCAATTTTTAAACAACTATAAAGTGTTTAGTAAAAATTTAAAATCTTTTCCTAAAAAATTTAGATTTAGATTTTGTTTGATCCATTAGAAAGTAGACTCAAAAAGCTTTCCAAATATATAAAATTCAAATATTAAAACTTGTGAATTAATACAAAAAAATAAAAAAAAGTTCAATATTGAAAAATTTTGTTCTTGTAAAATAACTTTCTTAAGTTAATCTATTTCTCAAAGCCAATATTATCAAAATTATATTGATCCAAAATAAATAAGTTCACTTTTAAAAACAATAATTAGACTTTTATTTAGACTCAAATAAATAATGTTTCAAGATAGTTTTGATTTAAGATATAAGAAACATAAAGAAATGTTTGTTTAAACTTTGAAAATCATATTATTTACTTAGTATCAAAATAATAAAACTTAAGAACATGTACTAAATAAATCTTTTTCAAAATCTTGATCAAGCTTATTTAGCTTAATGTTTTGTCATTTCAAAATAAGGATCAATTCAAGGCTAACAATCTCTCCCTTTTGGATATGACAAAACTTAAAGATAAATTTGCTTGATAAAAAAAATACTTTCTTTAAAACATTTAAGATTTTTGAAAAACTCCCCTTAAACTTTGCATGGCAAAACTCCTCTTCAATTAATGCATCCTAATCCAACACAACTCAATAAACATATATTAGTCAAATATGTCAAATAAGCACAATCAAACATATGCATGTCAAGCACAAGCAAATTTATCCCTATGATATTTCTCCCCTTTTTTGTCATAGTAAAAAGATATGAGTATATTAACGAGCAAATAAACACAAAGAGGCACCATTAACAAATATATTCATGAAACATTTCTCTTTTGTTTTGTTTAAGCTCTTTTATACCAAATGTTTAAGCTCCTATAACAATTTCTATAAGCATACAAGAAAAAATATCTCTAAATTCATCATTTTTTTGTCATTTCAAAATAAAGAGAGATCAATTCAAGGCATGGGACAAAATGCATAATACCAATAATATCAAAAGTATTTTTGAATGTATGTAATCAAGAGATATTCATAATCAAGTTCAAATACATGTATTCAAACACAAAAGCATAAAAGTATTTTAATATATCCAATTTAGCATTTTAGCACAAGTCATCAAATTTATTACATGAAATTTATGAGCAAAGGATAATGAATGATATGCAACCTACTTATAAATCATGTTATTGTAGATGTGCTTAGAACATAAAATATTAATATCAATTAAGCATAAATTCAAGCACATATATTTAAGCTTATACCAAATGTTAAGGACAACAATTGTTAAAGTTATGTCGTTAAGAAGAATACCAATTGCTATCACAAAATAACTCATTTTAATCCAAGTAAAATTATATTATAAGATTTTTTTTAAATAAGGAGTAATTAATTTAAGGCACATATAATTTTGCATGAAATGTATAAGTAACAAAGATCACACATACTAAACAAGCATCAATGAAAGTTCAAAAGATTCATTAGCAATTTTGTCCAACAACTTTCAAAGATCACACATATTTCAAGCATATAAAAGATTTAATCAATAATTCTAATATGATAAAACCAATATTTCATAAGCATAACCTATCTAAAATAAGAACCATAAGCTCATAAATATGTAATGATTTATGAGTACTAATGAGTAATGAAGTTCAATCATCATGTCATAACAAAGATTATATAAGCATGATTTTTCAAACATGATGAGCACATATGCTATAGCAAAAAAATAATGAAAGCATAAACATTCAAATATAATCCAAATTATTTCAATGCATAGCAATGTACTTAACTCAAACATATGCAAGTATTCAATTATATATTTCAATTAAAATAATGCAAGCATATGCAAAATACATAAGCAATATACCTAATTAAAAAAATATACAAGCATTTAGACACAATTTGGTACTTGGCATCTCAATGATCTCAATTAATGAACATGTATATATATTTCAAATTTATAATTCATAATCTATGAGTTAAATCAATTTAAAGATCAAGAAATCAACATAGTCAACTCATAGCCATATGCAAAGATTCATCTTAAACAAATATTTATGCAAAAAATATATATATTAATAACATCAAGGCAATCAAGAACTGTGCATGAATATTAATCAAAGTGAAGTAAGCAATCCAAGCTTTTAAAAAATATATTAAGACAATTTTTATCAAATAGCTTGGTACTAATTTATACAATGTGTTTATATGTTCAAGCACAATATCTCATTTTTATACACAATCAAAGCATTCAAAAACAAATAACTCTTTTAAGCACATATCAAAGCAAGCTTTTATTCAAACTCATTAATTATAATCATTTAGCATAGAGTCAATACATTTACCTCCATTCATGTCAAGCTAGGTTATTTTGCTCATTTGGCTTTGAGTTCTTCATTCCAAATGTTTGAGCAAATCTTTAAAGTTCTTGAGTTTGATGGATGAAGATGCTTTGCTTACTATACTAGAAACTTCAAAAATAATATTAACCCATTCATGCTCATTTTAAGTTCTCCTAGCATAAACTTAGAAAATTTCTTGACAAAAGATTTCATTAGAAGCATCAAGAAAATAAATTGATAAAAATTATATTAATTGTTAGAAAATGAATTTCACATTCTAAGTCATTATAGGCAAAAAAAAAATTTGTTAAGCACAAGTTGCCAATAGCAAAAGAGATATATACTTAAGCTAGAAGCTATATATCAATTTAAATATCAAATGGTATAAGAAAGGCACTAAAGCAAAAGTTCTCATGTAATGTGCAAAAGTCAATTTATGAGAATAATGAACACAAGGAAGACATATCCAATATTCAAAATTATTCAAGAAAACACAAAAGAAAATGTCAAATGCCATATAGAAATTGAAAGCACAAGGAAGACATATTTATAATAAAAAACATAATCAAGAAAATTTCATCACAAACAAATTAAAGGCCATAATCAACAATGACTTAAGGCAAACATAAGCATTATAAGAAAATCACTTACTTAAGCCATGTTGTAAGCATGTCAAGTAATGCTCAATCATATTTATATAAGCACACACTTGACAAGAGTAATAGATGAACCAACAATGCATATCATTTTAAAAAATAATTTGTTCATCAATTTAAAAACATAAATTATGTGATAAAATATTTAAGCACAAAAGCAATTATATTGGAAAAGCATTTCATAAATTAAGAAATAAGCAATTTAAGTACTTTCAAATTACAAGTATTAAGGTCAAGTTGAACCAATCATCATATGAACACATATCTTGACCAAAAACATAGATGAACAAAGAATCAATATATATTTTTTAAGCACATAAAGTTCATCAATTCATCAACATAAGAGAAGAAATAAATCTTAAATTAATAAGGATAAAGAATTAATGCATATTTCAAGACTATTTCATAAGAAATCAAAAGATGAATGAAAAAACATCAATATATATGACTTAAGCACAAGATGATCATCAATTTCTAAAATCACAAATCACAAGTTACAACAATTAAAAATAAAAGAATCAAGTTTAAATAATATTTCACAAGATCTAAGCATTACTAACAAGTGGAGCAATTTCAAATATCATGGCTATATAGGCACGTTTAACAATCACTAATCAATATGCATAAAAATCACAAATATTATTTTCATCATGCCAAAGTCATTCAAAAAATATATTTATGCAAAATATAATAAAATAATCCATTTAAAGCTTAATATGCCTGAGATTTTGATTTTTGCACTATAAAACTCATTTTTACTTGAAAAATAGCTTAATAAATCTCAAAACCAATCAAGTTCATTTTTAACCATCTTGAACCATTTCAATAAGTTTCAATTAACAAAGTTGTTCAAGTAGTGATTTGGCCATAGAAGCAAAGAAATCAAAAAGTTAATTCTTAAACCTTATATTTCCTTGAAAAAGGCTCTTAAGATGGGCAAAATTGTTAAAAATATATTTTAAGCTCTTTAAACCATTTAGAAAAATTTTATATCACAATTTGAAATTATCCAAATGGCTTTTATGCCCATGTATGTTAAAAAACAATATTTGATCTATTAAGCTCTAAAATCCTTTAAAACTTGCATGTAACAATATTAAAAATAAAAATAATAGCAAGTTAATCAATTTTTTTTATTTGAGCAAGTTTAAATCACTGAACACAAGATATTCAAATCCCTTTTATTCTTAAAACTTGCTAAAATAAAATTTCATATTTTCAAGCTTGACTTTTAGCAAAAATTATTTTCAAAGCAAAACTTAAAATTTCAAAATCGTTAATCTTTGAGTACTCCCCATAAGTTTATGCATAAATATAGAATAATTTAGCGCACAATTAATCACATCAAGCATGAATAGCATTTTCACAAAGCATGATGTCATCAATATCCAACATTCATATAAACAATCATACATAAGCACAACTTCTCATGAATATCAATTTCACAAACAAAATCAAAATATCAAGATCATTCATGTAATCCCACAAATTCATTAGAGCATACATGAATTTTGCTAAAAATGTATCTCAAGCATATAAGTATTAAACACAATAACAAGTATGAGAAATTACTAAAATCATGCATTCAGCAGCAAAAATAAATACATACACAATCAAGTGCATATTTTTCAAAATCATGCAAATTATAACATATAATCAATTTCAATCATATTTGCAATATCAACATAGCATATGTAGCATATATTTTATTCAAATAAATTTAGAATTAATCAAGATAGATCATTAAAGCATATAGCAATTAAGCACTTCAACATTCAACCAAGAATAGGCAACCGATTTCAAATACTCTTCAAATAAATATTAGACTTATAGTTTATCAATTTTCATTGTGTCTAGAGTTTTCAATCTTCAAAAGTACATTGTAGCTCCTTACTCTAGCCCACCTACAAGAGACATTCTCATTTTATTTTTGGTGCCCAAATTACTTTAGGTCCTTGAGAGGTAAAGACCAAGTCTCTAGTTCATTTTGGTACCTAATTCTAAATGGAACTTTTCTTTTTGTAACAAGTATACGTAGTATGACCACGAAAATGAAAAAAATTACATTTAATTATTTTAGTACTTAATGAACTCTTTAAAAGCTTTTGTTTTTCATTCATCATTCATCAAATTTATTTTTCAAAATAATATTTTTTTTTTCTAAAAATTCATTTCTATTTTTAAAGGTTTTAAATTTTATTTTCAATTTTTCATTTTTTTTCCAAAATATTTTTTGCATTCATTAAAAAATTATTTTCAACATTCAATTTTGAAATCATTTTCTTATATCCCCTCTTCATTGATTCACATTCAACATATAACTCATTATAAGCATTTTGCAATTCATCAAAAGTATATGATATGAATCAATATAATTAAAGATTACCTTTGGATCTTCAAAAGCCGTGAGACATGATGCATTTCGGTTGGATTATTGTCTTTTATGTCTTTCATCTAACTTATCTCATATCTCATTTGAGATTAAGCACTTTGATACAATGTTGAAGTTATGGAAGTTAAAAGCTTCATAAAGTAAACAGTTTACCTTGGATCATTCATCACTTGTCTCATATAATTTGCATCATTTGAAAGAATTCCTAGCCCTTTCTCTATCACATTCCAAGCTTTAAAATCATGTGCCATTATGAATACCTTCATTCTCATTCTTCATTTACAAAATTCATATTTATCGAACCTGGGAGCTTTGAAGATTTTCTCACCATCTTGGAACCTAAATTAAGTCATAGAATCTTTGCTCAAGGTGATTAAACCTACAAAAAGATATCAAAGCTTTGATACAAATTGTTAGCTTTTTAGGTGAGATGGTGATCTAAGAGGGGGTGAATTGGATTTTTCCAAATTTTTTCTCAAAACTAGATTTCAATATAATTGAATGAAAATTAAAACCAATATCAAAATATGATACAAATAACAATAAATATATGAACTATAAGCAAATATAAACTATAATAAAAATACAGAGATAATGATAAAGCAATCAAACACAAAGATTTATAGAGTTTTGGTCTTTCTCCACAAAAGCACCTACGTCATTTCTCTTGGTTATCCATATTAAGGCTTTAATCTACTAATCTTGAATTGAGAATACATCCTTATCTTTTTTTTCCTAAGGCTTAAGATAAAAACCTCTACTTTTACACAATTAAGATGATACCTCACCTCTTATTTACAAGATAACCTAAATGATTTTTGCAAATTAAAGTATCTATCAAGGTTGAGTGTTTGCCTAATAAAGGACAAAAAAAATGGTGAGTGAAACACAATAATATTTTGGATACAAGAAATACAAAAGATATTGAATTTAAGCTTTAAAACTCTTGATTTCTTTAAGAGAATGAAAATATGACTTGTTTGATCTTACCCTCTTAATTCATTAATCATCTTGGTGTGTTGGAATGCTTAATTTATAGAAAAATTGAAAAACTAGCCATTGGGAGTGGTTTGGAGTTAAAAAAAAAGAAAAAACATTGAAACTTGAAAAACGAGCTGTTGGAGCTTTTCTGGGCATAGAGGATCGATCCCGTGCCTTACCCGATCGATCTCTTTTGGTGTTTTTCAAATTTATTTTGTTTTTGCAAGAAAATCATTTGGTCAATTACAAGAGAGGATCGATTGGTTTATCCAAGAGATCAATCTTCTAACCCAGGGGATCAATCCGGTCAAGCTGGGTGGTTATCTTTTATTTTGCACTCTACTCATTAATTAGATCATATCTTGAGTTATATAATTTCAAATCAAAAATCGTTTGAAGATTTATAAATTTGATTTAAAGGGTTTTCTATCCATATAAAATTTGTCACCTAATTCATTGTATACAAATTATAGTGAATTTTTAAAACTACCCCTTATGCAGTTTTTAGACAACTACAAAGTGTTTGGTAAAAATTCAAAATCTTTTTTAGAAAATTTGAATTTTGATTTTGTTTGATCCATTAGAAAGTAGACTCAAAGAGCTTTCCAACCATATAAAATTCAAATATTAAAACTTTGTGAATTAATACAAAAAAAAATGAAACAAGCTAAATGTTGGAAAACTTTATTCTTTTAAAATAACTTTTTTAAGTTAATCTATTTCTCAAAGCCAGTATTATCAAAATTATTAAGTCCCAATAAATAAGTTCACTTTAAAAATAACAATTAGATTTTCATTTAAACTTAAATAAATAATATTTAAAGATAGTTTTAATTTGAGATATAAGAAAACATAAAGAAATATTTGTTTAAACTTTGAAAATCAAATTATTTATTTAGTACCAAAATAATAAAACTTAAAAACATGTACTAAATAAATATTTTTCAAAATCTTGATCAAGCTTATTTAGCTTAATGTTTTGTTATTTCAAAACAAAGATCAATTCAAGGCTAACAATCATTTTTTTTCTCTGAGTTTTTTTTATAAATTAAATTTCTTTATTCTATATCCAAATGTAAATGTCTAAAAAAGGATGGGTTGAACTTAGAACTTAACTTAGCTAATTCATATAGCTACCTTTAAAAGGTATCATTCAAAAAGTCTAGAATTCAAATTCCAACAACTATAATCCATTTCTTTATCTTCTGACTGTAACATCTTTTATACCAATAAAAATATTGGATTGAAAATCATACCATGTTGGAAATTTTATAATAAGTTTAAAATTTTTAACCTTACTGTAAGGAAATTGAATAATAAGCATTATATTTACAATAATTAATATAAACCATTAATTATCTTTTTATTGTAAAAATAACTAATTAAATCATAACCTATTAACTTAGTTTTAATAAATTAACATTAAATATTAATTATTAAATAAAAATAAAAAGAGTTCTAAAACTAAGGATGTCAATCTTATTCAGACGTAATGAAAAATTCAATTTTTTACTTCAATGAAAATAGGGATGGGTGTTATATTTTGGAGAAAAAGATGGGAATTAATGTGGTTTTAAATTTTTTATTGAGTAAAAATATAGGGATGGGTAATATAGCACCCACCTCATACTTATATCTTATATATACATATATATTTAATAAATTAATTTTTCATTTGGTAATATAAATTTTATTTTAGATTAATTAGAACTAATATATTTGTATTTAAAAATATATTTATAAAAAATTACATAAATATGTAAGATAAAAGTAAAAAAACTAAAAAATAAATTTTGTTTTTTATTTTTAAAAAGCTATGGATATAAAGATTATTCATGCCCATTAAATATCCATGAGGATGGAGATCGGTGAATTTAACATTCTCATTAAGTATAGATACATGAATGGGTAAAATAAAAAAAACCAAGGATGAGAGTAAAAAATGCTATATCCATTTCATATCCTATGTATTGACATTCTTATTTAAAACTATTAGGCTTCTTTTTCTTTTTCTTTTTCATTTTTTAGTTTACTTCTTTTTTCTTTTCTTTTCTTTTGTTATTCTACCAACTTCTCTTTTCTTTTATTATAGGATTGAGATTTAGATTTCATTGAATTATTTAGTTATTGTATTTGGAAACCTTTTTGCACATTCATCCATTCCTTGAAATTTCAACATCATTTTCATTAGTGCATTAAAGCTTTTTCCTTATTTTCTTGCATGGTTGCCAAATTTGCATTATTTATCCCATCCAAATTTCAACATCTTTCTATTCCAAAACAATGTCATAAAAAGCTTTGGCATGAAATAATTAAAGATTTTGTTGTGAGTAAAATATTAGATTTGTATTTCATATTCTTGTTAGTTTATATTGCATGATACAAGAAAATTTATACATCCAGCTCATTATAATTCACATGATTTATTCTTAGATTTTACTTTTAAAATTTTAACATTTTGTCTTGTGTTGTACATGTCATTGGCAACTACTTTATTATTATTATTATTACTAGTCGTAAAGCCTAGCTTCACACGATTTGTTACAATAATTTTTTATATTATATTGAATTGGAAGCTTATCGATGGTTAATGAAAGCTAAAAAATCCTAGTAAAAATAATTGAGTTAAGCATAAAAAAGAAAGCACATAGGTAAATTGTTCCATATTCAATTGTACTGTGATGCTTTCTAGCTTGCACAAAGAAAATAGCAATAATGATTACACTAAGTTTAAGATGAAACAAAAAGGTAAAAGTTTTGAATTTTGATGTAACCATTCTATTAGAAGTATTGATAAAAAAGAACAATACTACACACCTAAAACATCTTGAAAACATGAAAGAACATATTTTTTTCAACTATAGTGTCAGCACAAACTTCGAGTTTTAAAATTTATAGTATAAAGCATATGATATAAGGGGAAACAAACTAAGTAATTTTTAATAAACAAAATTGTTCATGATTATAAACAAAATTGTACATGATTATTGAAATCATAAGATATCAAAATCACTATCTCAAAAGAGATTAGATCAAAGAAACAAGTGTTTTAGAGTCTATCCTACTTTCTCATGAAACATACTTTTCTATCAAGACCAAAAAATTTATGTATCATGTATGAGAAACGGAGTTTCAAGCTAGCTCCATATAAATCATTTAAGAGGAAAACTTATGGTATGACAGCAGCATCAGAAATCTTTAGATGAGAAAGTAACAATGCCTTCAATTCAGCAAAAGGCATCTACAACAATGCAAATAAAGCCATTAAAGGAAAAAATATCATCAAATTAACTATCCATAACTCAAATGCTTTATCCACTTAATATCCTTTATATTTAATAAGCTTTTTCAACTTATCAACAATAAACATGAAGCCATTATCATTGATGTAGTAAAGATCACTAATCTTTAACCATCCATCTGAATCAAAAGTTGATGTTATAGCTTCTACATTAACCTATACAATATAGGACACTAAGAATCAATAAGAGAAGAAAATACATTAATTAAAAAAGAAAATTAAAAACACAAAAAAGCTAAAGTGTTAGGCAAGCTTATTGTTGCTATAACTTTATTAGCTACAAAGGTTAAGCCTACTTGATAACGTTTCAACTTTTCTATCCGACTTGAAATCATTTAAGCAATTGGCAAAATGTAACATAACACAACAACTCAAAACTAAAACCTATTTCATAATTGTCATTTGCCAACATGTTGTTCCCATTTAAATGTTCAACTGGCTAAGTTCATAATTTTTTCATGAAACCTTTAATTTTCTCAACTGCATCATATATATATTTTACTTCATTTAAAAGTAAATGGCATGTATGATATTTTGGTGTTATATATTTCCTAATAATCTCTTCAAACAGGTTGTAAGCCTATTCATTTCTATTTGCTCTACAAAGTCCATGAATCAATAGTGAGTAGGTTAGAATATTAAGACTAAGATGATGATTATTAGCCATATCATTCAATAGTTTGTTCAATATACTATCTATTTTCCCAATTGTACGGTATGACTTTAGCAATGGGTAATACATCTAAAAATTTCAAATTTTTTATATCTTAAAAAAGAGTTAAGATCTTTTATTGTTGAACATGATGGCAAAGCATAGTAATCATGCAATTATATCTCAATGTATTGTGAGTAACACCATTCTTTAGCATCTCTACCTTAAAAATTTCAGTAGCATCTTTCATTTAGCCCACTCACCCTAGTGTGTAGATCAAGCTGTTGCTAAAAAATGTATTAGGTGTCCCTTCGATAGTTTTCATTTTTAAAGTAATTTGCAAAGCTTCCTCAAACTTCTCTACCTTTGATAACGAGCACATGACAGTGGTGTAAGTAACAACATTAGAAGGATAACCTTAGATAGCCATTTTGTCAAAAAGCTTATAAACTTTTTAAAAGTTATATTGGTATGAACAAAACTAGATGGCAGTTGAGTAGCTAATGATAGAAGGGTGACAACCATGTCTCTTCATCACTTGAATTGTCCATGAAAATATTAAATGTGTGAATAACAAGTGCAATGTGTGTTTGAGCATTAAAAAAACTTTTCAGGCGTTTTTCTCTTTGCAAAGGGTGTCAAGCAGCAAGTTCATTGAATTTGTATTTTTCTCTAGTCCAAAAGTTTCCAATTCATCAAATGTGCTCATAACATTTTCTCATTCTTGTACACCAGCAAACCTTTTCATAACCTTGCCATTTAAAATCAAAATAAAACAACATGTAAACCTCAAAACACTAATAATGAATTAAACACAAAAATAACTAAAAAAACACAAAAAAAGTTAAAAATGCAAAAATTCAAACCAAACTAACATGCAACCTAAAAAAGAATACAACTTAAACAAATATCAACAAATAACATGCACTAAAATAAAATCCTAATCAACTTAGAGATAGAAAAAGACTAAAAAAAAAAAAAAACCATCCATTGACCCTTAATTTAATTACAGAACACCATTATACATGCAATCCAACTATTGCAAAGGTTGGAGAAAAGTACACAACCAAGATAAATAAATATTTAAAAGAGCTCATTTTATATCAAAACAGTACCAAACCTTCTACAATTCCTACAAAAAAATACTTACTAAAATAAAGCAAAAATCTTCCTAATAACATGTAATAGAAAAAACCCAACCAAATAATTTTCTACCGAATATACAAACATAACAAAAAATAACAAATCTTTTATCTGAGAAAGATCACTGAAAATAAAAAACCCAAAATTTTTTACTCGAAACAACAGCATCAAATCAAGCTTCACAAACTAAAAATTCTAATGCAATTTTAATAGTAAAAATAACTAAATCAAAGTATGAAAAGAAAGAAACTAACCAACTAAAATACATTAAATAGGCAAAATTTTGCATTTTCCTATTTTTTGTAAAGTCACTACAAGCTATTGCAATACTTGAGTCGCTATTTGAGTAAAGAATAGACCAAAATCACCCCATAATTTCATCAAAATTAAAAACAAATTAACCAAATTTTCTATTTCAAAAAAGAAAAAGTAAAAGTTAAAATAGAATTCAAGAATAGATAAATGAAACTAAGAGGATCCATCCACATTTTTGGCACAATCTTTATTAGTTCATCTTCAGTCATAAATTTCACTTGATTTCACCCAAAAAAAGAGATAAAATCATCAGTAAATTTCTCTCAATGATGACGTACAAAGGATAAAGAGAGAAGGGAAAATGACCTTTTTTGACAGAAAAGAGAAATATGAATTGAAAAAAATAAACTACCTTTTTCTCTACCAAAAAAGTTTCTCTTTTCTACCTTCTTTCATAAAAACAAAATAGATTTTCTCCTTTCACAAAATCACAACAGATGTCATCTTCGATAGCTATGCAAAAAGAGCAAAATAATCTTTTTCAAAACTAAACCCAAAAATCAAAAACTTTTTCAGAAAGGGAAAAAATAATGAAAAACCAAACCCAAGAAATGGACATGTGATAGCCTTAGGATCCTTTGAGATCTTTTTTATATATTGTACTATAGATTATTATTATTATTATTATTATTATATTATACTATAGATTATTATTATTATTATTATTATTATTATTATTATTATTATTATTTTATGTATAAATATCAAAATAAGCCAATACTTCTAACAACGACATAATATAATTAATAAGAATAAGTCAATAAATGCTTTTGATTATATTTGTCCACAATAATTTTATGATCAACATATACCAAGTTTCAAGCCACGTTCCCATAGATTTAAGAAAAAAACCTTTTGAACAAATTTCAATAGATAATTAAGAAGACTATTGAGTAAATTAATTAAAGGTTGGTGTAAACTGTGAATATGTTTGACTAAAAACAACAACGTGCTTGCTTTGACTAATAATAATAGATTGGTGTTTTCTTATTGATTCAAGTCTCACCTCTTCTCAATTTTTTCTTGTATGTAACTTGAAAATACAAATTTTATTTTATGGTTGAAATTTTTCACAATTGCCAAACAAGATTTGTGTAGATTAATGAATTTTATTTTCCTCACTAATTATTTATCCTAGTTTGTTGGTTAATAATAGTATATTTTTTTTTACTTGCTTTTGCTTGCTATTAGTTTATTAATGTAGGAGTGTGCTATTATAGAAGCGTTAGTGGTTAAGATTATGAAAAAAAAATAACCCAGGATATTGTAGAAAAAATCATAAAAAGATAATACATGATGAAGATATGGTGAATTAGTGATTAACAAGCTTTATCGTCTAAAGCGACCTAAGAAAGCTTATATATTTTACTAGTATTGATAGCTAATTCTTTTGATTTATAATAATTTTTTATTTATCAATAATGTTAGGCTTGGTTTCTTTCATGTGAAGGTGGTCTAAAACCAAAACTCATTCACCAAAGACCTTTTAGTCTTTTCATACTTGGTTATAGGGTTTTAAACCCTTATATATTGTTTTATGTGGTTGGTACAAAAAAGAGAGAGTAAGTGGTAGCAAATAGAGAAAAAAAGGTAAAAAATGAAGTTTGTGTAGTTTTGATCAAATAGTTTGATAAAGTTAAATCTGTGATCCGATTAAGTTGAAATTTTATCAGTATGTTTATGACTTATTATTTTTCAGTCTGAAAGGTGAAGACTGAGTTTAGAGTTTTTTACATACTGACTCTATGGGTGTTTGTTAATCTTTAAATTTGGTGAGATTTCTTCACTTTTCTCTTGCAAGATTGTATCTTTACCAAGATTATTTAATCTTAAAATATTATGGTTGTATACATCTAGTTTTAGCTAGAAAAAATTTTATATTCCCATTATTTTAATAGTAGAGATTATTTATTACTGCTTGTGATTTTTACTCCTTGTTTTAGAAAAATTTTTCACATCTTTGTACTTTTGGTTGATTTATTTGTTGGCTCTATCTATTTGATTCCAACTAGATTCACATAATAGAGGGATAATTTAAAATTTTTTTGCTGCATGATATATATTCGGTTTGAATATTGTTTAAAGTTATTTTATCCCATCAAAATAGTGTCAGAGTTTAGGTTATTTGATTTATGCCTAGTATTGAATAATGATAGCCAATGCATGTAGAATGATTAATTTGAATGGTTCAAATTACCATGTATGGAAAGAGAAGATGGAAAACTTGTTTTATGTGAAAAATTATTATTTACCTGTGTTTACCACTTAAAAGCCTGAAAATAAAATAGATTTAAAATGAAGTTTATTTCATCAATAAGTATATGGTTGTATTAGATAGTAGATAGATGATAATATTTTAAACTATGTTAATAGAGAGACACATGTACATACTTTATAGAGCAAGCTTGAGGAGTTGTATGCTAAAAAATCTGAGAATAATAAACTATTTTTAATTAAATAGTTGGTGAGTTTGAAATATTTAAAACTCTTATGACAGATCACTTGAATGCATGTTAAGATATTATTAATCAATTGGCTGACATAAATATCAAGTTTGAATATGAGATATAAGACTTAAGCTTTTTGGTACATTGTCAGACTGGTGGGAGATGTTTAGAACAACGTTATCTAACTTAACCCCAAATAGTGTCATCATTATAAATTTGACTAAGAGTGGTGTTTTAAATGAATAGATGAAAAGAAAGTTACAAGGTTTCTCTTCACAGCCAAAAGTCTTAATCATAAAAAATAAAGGAAGAGTAAAAATAAAGGTTTGAAAAATAGAGACAAAAGTAAAAGTAAGTCCAACAGATTTGTCAATGTTAAGTGTCATTATTGTGATATGAAAAAGCATATAAAAAGATATTATTGAAAGTTGCAAAGAGATAATAGTAATGATAAGGATAAGGAAAAGAAGAATAGAGGTTGTAAAAATGTTGAAAAAGATGTTACTGTCACAAATGACTTTCTAACTTTATATGATGATGTTGTTAATCTTGCATGTCATAAGACTAGTTAAGTGATTAATATTGATACCAAAATTAGGGCTACATCTCGAAAAGACTAATTTGCACCTTACACACTGATGATTTTAGGAGTATTAGAATGAGTAATGATGA
The DNA here is from genome assembly GCF_047325235.1 of Durio zibethinus. Classification (NCBI taxonomy): domain Eukaryota; kingdom Viridiplantae; phylum Streptophyta; class Magnoliopsida; order Malvales; family Malvaceae; genus Durio; species Durio zibethinus. The sequence goes on from NC_143175.1 coordinate 7,507,510, forward strand.
CTCAACTAAAGTCACTAGTATGAGAAATGTGTTCTTGGAGACCAATAATGGCACTATGTTAGTCTTGAAAATGTTAAAAATTTCTTATATTCGCATGCATTTAATTTCTATAGGGAAGCTTGATGATGAAAGATTTTACAACATTTTTTTGTGATTGTCAATGGAAGCTTACTAAAGGTTATATGGTTGTAGCTAGGGGTACGAAACTTTACTTATTGTATTTAATGCATACGAAGGTATTTGATTCCATTATCAATACAATAGATAATGATGATATAACTAAGTTTTGGCACAAGTGACTTAGTCACACAAGTGAAAAGGGTTTGAAGGTTTTGGCAAAGAAAAATTTTCTTTTTGGAATGAAAAATGTATCCTTGAAGGAGTGTGCTTATCGCTTGGCAGGAAAACAAACCAGAGTTGCATTCAAGATATCTTTTCCATTAAGAAAGTTAGGTATACTTAATTTAGCATATTATGATGTTTGTGATCCTATGACAAAAACCCTTGGTTGTTTCATCTATTTTATGACTTTTAAAGATGTTCATTTAAGGAAGATATAGGCTTATACCTTGAAATTGAAAGAGCAAGTGTTAGATGTGTTTAAACAATTTCATGCTTTAATTAAAAAACAAACATAGTTGAAATTGAAATGCATAAGGATTGATGATGGAGGTGAGTACACTAGACTTTTTGATGAGTATTGTAGATAGTAGGGCATTAGACATCAAAGGTCACCTCTTAAAATTTTTCAATTGAATGGGTTAGCTGAAAGGATAAACAGGACACTAGTAAAAAAAGTGATATGTTTGCTTTCACAAGTATAACTATCAAAATCCTTTTAGGGTGATATTTTGAGTACAATTGCACACATTTTGAATCTTTCACCATGTGTTCTTCTAGATTTTGATATTTCAGATAGAGGTTGGTTAGGCAAGGATGTGTCTTATGATCACTTGCGCACCTTTGGATGTAAGGTTTTTATGCATATTTCTAAAGATGAAAAGTCTAAGTTTGATGTTAAGAATATATAACGTGTGTTCTTTAGTCATAGTCAAGATGACTTTGGCTATAAGTTTTACGATATAGTGCAAAAGAAACTTATAAAAAGAATAGATATTGTTTTTTTATTAAAGATTAGACCATATAAAATATTTAACCATGTATCATGGTTTGATTGACTTGGATTTAGTTCCTTTAACACATGTGTTGATAAAGGTTGAAGATGTTCAAGATAACCAACATAATATAGATGATGTTGATTCTAATCCTGTATAGGTTGAGGTGGGTGATGATATTCATGAACAGTTACTGGCATTAGAGGTTTTACCAAAAGTTTCACTTTGAAGGTCTACTAGAGATCAATAGCCTTTCATATGATATTTTATTGATGAGTATATGCTACTAACTAATGAGGGAGAACCTAAATATTATGTAGAAACTATGGAAGATGAACACAATAAAGAGTGGGTTGATGCCATGCAAGATGAGATAAGGTCTTTGTATGAGAATGATACTTTTTAGTTGGTAAAACTACCTAAAGGTAAAAGAATTTTGAAGAACAGATAGGTATGCAAAGTGAAGCAAGAAAAACATACTTCACAACCATGTTTCAAAGCTAAATTGGTTGTCAAGGGATTTAGTTAGAAGAAAGGTATTGACTTTGATGAAATCTTTTTTCCTGTTGTTAAGATATCATCTATTCATATAGTTATGGGTTTAGTAGCTAGTCTTGATTTAGAGATTGAAAAGATGGATGTCAAAACTATTTTTCTCCATGGTGACTTGGACAAAGAGATTTACAAAGAGCAAACAGAGGGTTTCATAGTAAAAGAAAAAGAGAACTTTATGTGTAAGCTGAACAAAAGTTTTAAAGGGTTGAAACAGGCACTAAGATAATGGTATAAGAAGTTTAAAAAGGGTTGAAACAGGTACTAAGATAATGGTATAAGAAGTTTAAGTCAATCATAAATGAGTAAAGTTACTATAAAATTGCTTCTGACTATTGTATGTTTGTACAAAAATTCTCTGATAATGATTTTATTATATTATTACTTTATGTTAACAACATGTTGATTGTTGGTAAGAATGCTTCTAGAATTAATCAGTTGAAAAAGCAATTAAGTAGGTCTTTTGCTATGAAGAACTTGAAGTTAGCACAACAAATTATTGGAATTTGAATTTATTAAGACAGAGCAATCAAGAAATTATACATGTCACAAAAGCATTATATTGAAAAGGTGCTTGAAAGGTTTAATATGGATCAAGCTAAAGTGGTTAAGTTCTCATCTTGCTACACATTTTAAGCTAAGTATTAATCAGAGCCCTTCTATAGCTAAAAAGAAAGAAAACATGAAAATAGTTTCATATGCTTCAGTAGCAAGAAGGTTGATGTACATAATGATATGTATTAGGCTATACATAGCCTATGCAGTTGAAGTTATTAATCATTTTTGTTCAAATACAGGAAGAAAACATTGGAATGCAGTTAACT